>NC_047036.1:133533723-134146268 GCF_011762595.2 Tursiops truncatus
TATCATGGCTTGGAAAGAGGTCTCGGTGGTGATGTCCAGTTTCTATTATGAACACCTGGGTGGATGAAGGTGACATTTATTAAGCCAGTTAGGAGCAGATTTAAAGAAAGATCTTGAAAGTCTCTAATGGACTTTCCTTCCTTTCTGCAGAGTGAAGTGAATATAATCCAGTCTCTCTTTGAAGACTGAGGAATTTACAGAGGCAAAGCATACTCCTTGTGCTCAGCGGGGAATATTGCCCAGGGCTGTAGATAGAGATGCAAGGCTGTAGGCACTGAAGCAGAACCATTTACAAAGAAAATCACAGTGCTTATTAATTAATTACTTAATTAATTTTGGAGTGAGGCACTTGTCCTTGATATCAGTTTGTTTACTTAACAAATTTGGTCTTTTTCTCATAAATTACCGTATTTCATGATTCTAAGATGCAGATATATTTACAACTTAATATCTCAGAAATTGGGATGTGTTTTACTAGTCGTAGTGCATGCCTGAGAATTACTATTTGTAACACCTGAGGCAGATAGTTTATTTGGGAATGAGTCTCCAAGGTCAGCAGTGTGTGAATGAACAGGGAAGGAGAGAATGTCAACGCACAGTAGTGTCATTGAATGGCCAGGGCTGTAGGTGACTAGTGAATCATCCTCGAATTTCTGTGGAGACCTTTGTAAAGTGTTGCTCAGAACCACCTGCCTGAGGACATTGCTTACTGTTGGTTACAGGTTGCCCCATGGGGCATGAGCCCTGCACGTGTTTTGTTGCAAGTGTGCAACTACCAAAACTACAGGCATCCCACAAAGCAGTGTCAGAGAAATTCTGGAGCATAAAGCAAGATAGAAGTGAGCCAAAGTCTCCACAAAACTGTTGAATGTGACGTAGTGCACAAAAGGCATCTGTGGTTTATGATTTAATTGCAGTTCTTTCTTTGTTTCTTTGTTTGTTTCTTTCGTTCTGTTACCTACAATAATGGTCTATCTTACAGCTGATGACATCTTAGATTTAATGGAACACAACAGACTTGTGTTCCATAGGTAGGTAGGTAGGTTGACCTTGCAAAGATGAATCTTGTTGAAGTGAGATTTGAATAAACAACATTTGTAAAACTAAATTAAGCCATTGGTGTCTGCAAGGCAGAGATTGTAGTCCTTCTATCACTTGCCCTCACTGGTACTCTACAGATAAGTTTCCACATACAAGAATTTCTCTAGTATGGAAAGTTTTTCACCTGGAAAGAACAAGTAGAATGGTAGGATGGTAATCCGTCATATAAACTGGTAGAGAGGAGAATTTTCATTTTTGTTCCTAAAGAACTGAATCCTTTTTTTTTCAAATGAAGTCTTTTCCAGAACCCTATTTTTCTATTTTGTAATACATGAAAGTGGAGATTTATATACTGATTAAAGCAGGATTTGGCAGTCCCAAGATTCCACAGCTGTATGACTCCTTATCTCCGCTAAGGGGCTTCTGAGGTTTTCATATGGAACCTCAGAGTTCCAACAACAGGATCAGGAGCCTGTGATTCATAGGAGATTGCCCCCCACAGCCGTCAAGGCATTTATTTAGTGTCCATTCACTCTTATTTTAGCCACAGTTCTAACAGGTTTAGTTATTTGGTTTCTTAGCTTAAAACAGATTTATAAGCAATAAATTACAGGGAAGGAATAGCTAGTCAAGGCTGGTGTGGTGATCTTCACACAGAACAGAAGCTGGAAGCTGGGATTGTTAACTGCAGAATTACAGAAAGCAGCTTCTTAAAAAGGACAGTATTCAAAAATATTTAGCATGCGGACAACAATCCAATCCATGTCAATAGTTTATGAAAGTGTCAGAATACTATGGGAACATGGAGGAGATTTTTAGTATTATAAGAGCATTAGCAATCCTCTATTTGGTATAATTCTTAAGGTACCGAAACATAAAATAATTTATAATAATTCCCACCAAAAACAGCTTAAATCAAATAGATTTGATATATAATGTGTCACATATCAATTAGGTGGAACATTTGTGTGAGTAAAGCATTTTATTTCTCAAAGTTATTGAAGAAATAAGACATCACTGGGTGTATTGGTATTCTTTTTTTCTATAAGTGGTAGAAAATGCAATTGTAACTGGTATACAGATAAAGGGAGTAGTTGAAAGTCAAGGAGCTTCAGGTGGGGTTTGACCCAGTGGTTTACTCATGTTACCAAGGACATGATTTCTTCTGTTCGCTATTTTGCTTTCCATGTTTCCCATAGGTCTGCCATTTCATGTCTACAGGATGGCTAGTTGCTTCTTCATTCATGTCCAACAGGAGTGGGGCAGAGGGCAATGAAGGGAGAGACAGAGAGGAGTTAGTGTTCCTTCCTTAATCATTAAGAAAGAGTCCTCAGTCTGATTGGGACAACACAGTTAATATACCAATCCCTGATACAATGACTATAGCAATAGGAATGAGATTTTATTAGTTGTTTTAGGCCAATCAGGGTCTACCTCTTGAGCTAAAGATGGTGTTAATCCCCATGGGCTCCATGGTGATATACATGGAGAAATAAATGCCTGGGGTGGTAACAGACCTTATCCACACCATTGACTCTCAAGGTAAGTATTGACCAACTGACTCTAAGCTCAATGAAGTCAGGAGTCATCTTTTTCTTGTCCATAAATATAGCTCCAGCATGAGTTACAAGGCCTATCATCACAAGAACTTAAAACATGTTTATTTGTGAATGAACAGATCAATGTTTTTCTGTTTGGAAAAATGCACAAGATTTTAATCTCATTTTTGTGCTTCTTGATGCACCCTGGTTTCCGTTGCTGAGGAGCTTTTTTTGGCTTAACAAGAAGCAGGAAGCATCAGGATCAGTATTGTCTAACAAGAAACATTTTCTCCAAGATGTTCAGCGCCATTTACAACACAAAAGAGGTTGAAATCATTTGGAATAAGGCAAGATGAAGTGAGTCATTTATTTATCTGATTGTGGGTATCAAAAGGAAGAGAGAGGATTTGAAAGAGAAGCGCAGGAAAAGGAAAGAGTAAGAAGGAGCAGAAGAAGAATAAGAAAAGGAAGAAAGCAAAGAAGAAAGAAGGAAAGGGTGGGGAAGAAGGAAAGGGGGAAGAAAAGAAGAAAGGGAGGGAGGGAGCTATAAGTAGAATCTGGCTTCAGGGCAAAGGCACTTTGAGATGGTGGTTAGTGTATGACATGAATTTCCTGAGAGAGAGAGAGAGACAGTGTGTGTGTGTGTGTGTGTGTGTGTGTGTGTGTGTGAGTGTGTATGTAGACAGCAAGTTATAAATCACCCAGTCACTTGGGTGAGGATAAAAGTCCTGGGCCAAATACCTGAGTGTCCACTTCATAATAGGAATAATAAGTCTATTTGAAAACATGACCCAGACCCCAAGCTATAGTTTGGTTGTTTTTTTTTTTTTTTTTCCTAGAGGACTGTCTGACATGTTTATATGCACATATTGGAATTGTATCCAAAGGGGTAAAAAAAACAATTGACTTTCTGACTTTATAGCCTGTCATTGACTTTTAAGGTATTTCATGAAATGAAGTAATAACTTCAAGATCAAGGGCATTTTCCTTTGGGTCTTCATCAATTATTTCACTTTCTCTTGGCAATGGCCTCCACCCACTTCTTCTGAAATATCAACCACCGGGCTGACGTTGCACTGGAAAAACTTACTCTCTGCCTTCCTGAATGCGTGTTTCATGCATTAAATTGTTTTAATCACTTCAGCTTTTACTAGAGTTTGGCAATTGGTACACATTGCTGAATTGTGTGTTCCCAATTTAATGCTTTTAGAATGTATTTAAGTAAGTTCCAATGCATTTAGTCATTGCTATTCAAATGAAAGAACCATATTTCAAGGAACAGAGTCCAAGGAGAGAGATGAGGTGAGTAATGGGTAATAAGCAAAAACCATCTATCAAGGCACATTGCGGGCTGAAACAGATGGTGAAGAAATGCCCCCGAGTCTATTCCCCTTGGCCGTGGAGGGCCTACTAGTTTTATTTCCAGCAAACATACACTTTGGCTAGCTTCCCCTCATAGCTTCTGGCTGATCTTTCCTATTTTAAGATCTTGGTGAAGTAGGAAACTTACTTGTTTCTCAGACCTAAACTCATGAAAAAGTCAGCCCCATGGGGAAGATAAAGGTCAAACTTAGGAGCCCAGAGCAGCAGCTGACATTTATGAAGGGAGGGCTGGTACAGCCCCCATCCTTAGTACTGGTTTCTAATGGGTGTTAGCAGGAATAGAACAAAGGGACGGTGGAGTTGAGAGCAAACATTCGAAGCAGATGAAGTGTGTCCCCTTCTCTCCACTTTTATTACTCATCCTCCAGGTTCTCAGGACATTTTGTGGCACCACAAATGCCCAAGTTTTAATGCTGGACTTCTCTCTTTCTTTGAAAAATTTACCCAGCTTCTGAGCTTCCAGATCTTCAAGTAGAAAGTAGACAGGTTGATACCAACTTCTCAAGAATGATGTGTGGCTTACACAAGATAATGATGTGCTTCCCATTCCACATTCTCCCTACCCCAGTCTTCTTTGCAGAATCAGGGGAGCTAAAGAGGAGTTAAAAAGGTAGGTAGGTCTCCATCACAACTGGGTGTCTAGGACTTAAAATTCTAAAAGTAACCCTTCAGGCAATTTAGCAATTTGTATCCTATCAGCAGTGTGGCTCATCCAGAGCAATCCTATTTCTATGAATTTATCCTAAGGAGACATTCACCTAAGTATGCAAGGTGCACATGTAACGATCCACATCACATCATTGTTTATAGTAACAAAGAAGTACAAAGCCACCTAGATCACCTTCAAAAGGGTACTGGTTAAATCTGGTACATCCGTAGAATGAAATAATATTCAACCTCTAAAAATGATGTGCTAACTCTTTAACAGTCTTAACATTTGCAAAATAAAAAATGAGTTTACAGGTCAGCATGTATGGTGTGATTGCATATATGAATACATGTATGCACAGCCGTATCCATACTTCATAGCTATGCAAACTCAGGTGGCTACAGAGAGATGTCTGCAAGGATGCTAAATAAGATTTTAACATTGTTTTATCTTAAAGTAGTGACAACTTAGTAAATTCCACTTTTCTTTGTACTTTTCTACCTTAGGTGAATTTTTTTTAAGAAATGGGCCTATGCCATATTTATCTAAAACACTAAAACTGTATGTTCCCTGAATATTTTTGCACCAGTTTGAAACCCTGAGCACGGATATTTCTATCTCAGTCTGCCCTGAACTGTACCTCATCTGTTCTCTAGTGCTATAATTACCTAGGTAGCTGATTATTTCCCCGCTAGACTGAAATCTCCTTTAAAATCAGGATTTCGCCTTTACCCCAGTCCCCAATGCCACATCCATTGCAATAACTGATACTCAGTGAATGGTTTCAATTTTTTGAATCTAGAAGTTTGGTGATCTGGAAGCTATTCCACATTCTGGCCTGGCCTGGCAGCGAGGCCACAATCAACACCTTCTCCTGAAATGACTCATCCTAAAACAAAACTAGAATGACCTTGAAGTTTCCTTCTATTCCTAAACTTGTCATTCTGAAACGGAACTTGTTTAATCCTCCCAAATCAAATGAAATCAAAGAATATAACATACATGGATCAGCTTTATAGATTCTCAAATGCTATAAAAATATAATGTGGGATTAAAAATTTAAAAACCCAATACCAGCGGTGATAATAGTGACCTGCTGTATATTGATGCTAACACAGAGAAAGCAAATTCTAGTAGGATTCAAATAATTTCCTGTTGCCCTTTCTCTCTCCCTGCCCTCACCTCTGGGCATTAATTGCTTGCGGAGTTAACACTGATACTCAGTTTGGGGATAAAAGCAGGACCTGACCTGGATTTGTTCCACATTGCCCATGCCCTAGATTGAAATGTTAAAGGAGTTAGAATAAAAAAAGTTGCATTTTCAGTAACAGCTTCACAGTGATGGGGGAATTAATGTCAGGCAGGCAGTGATTTCCCAGTGGTTGGGTTTGTAGCAAAAGTCTTCAACTTTTATGTGTGGCCTGTTTGAAGTTGAAAATTGTTGTTAGACTCTCCAAAGTTGTTTGAGGTGTCACTCATCCTTCCCTTTTGTGTTGAGGTGAGGATGTGAAGCACAGTGGCTGGGAATAGTTCTGTGACTACCACCCCCAAGGCAGGTCTCTGCCAGGGCCCAGTAGAGCCCATGTCCCAGGGAATTCAAAGCTTTCAGCGCAGTGCAGCTCGGCATCCATCTGCAGCCTTATCACCCACTACTCCCTTGCAGGAACTCTCCACTCCAGGAGGAGGGAGGATCTCATGGCCCCAAGAATGTGCCATGCAAATGCACATCTCTAGCGTTTTTATTCAACATACAATTTGCCCTCCTAGGATATCATTTTTTTTTTTTCAGGGAGGCAGCGGCACAGGGTAGTAATAATAATAATAATAGAATAGCAGCAATGGTAGTACTGGCAGCTAATGTCTTATTCAGCGCTGATTATAGGCCAGAGACTTCACATAAGATGATCTATTTTGATTGTCTCAGTAACCCCATCAGATAGATATAAATATCACCATTTTATGGATGAGGAAATTGAGGTCCAGCAAACTTAAATGAATTAACCAAGGCCACACAGCTTATAAATTGGGATTTGCATCTTTGAGTCTGACTCTAGAATCTGTGCTCTTTTGTCATTATCAACACCTAAGAAGGCACAGTCTTGGAAGCAGAGAAGGCTACCTTGCAGTCTTGCCTCTGACACTTACTGATTGTGTGACCTTGATCAGATGTCTCCCTCATCTATAAAATGGGGGTAATACTGTCTCCCTTGCTGGGTTGCTGAGAGAATCAGAGTTAATACTTGTCAGATGCCTAACCAATGAATGGTAGCCACCATCACTGGCCTTTGTTCATTTTCATTCTAATCGTTTTTCTAGATCATGCCCTACTGCCCATTTCTGGCTACCTGAGCCCGGGGTGATGGCGCCTTCCTCCTGACTTTGTATTACTCAGTAAACATTTTGTGTTCGTCTCCAGGAGAGACAAAAGAGCTACGAGGAGCTCAGAGATCTAAAGCTTAGGTGTTCCTCTGCTAATAAGCCTGGAAGAACCACACAACCCAACATTTGTGGGTCTGAATAGACTGGGAGACATGGCGTCCCAAACAGACATCTACCAGTGTAGAGTAGGGTAGCAATTCAATTCGTGGACTTTGAAGTCAGAGTTTAAATTGCAGCTCTTTGAATGCTCCGGGTGAAGCAAATGGCTGTTACTATGAGGCAGTGCACCCAGTGCTCGTTTTATGCCTTGGTAGTTTGACATACTTATCATAGAGACTGGGAAGCTAACAATGGCATTGCCCAGACTCCATTGCAGTTAGGGCATCCATGCAAGATTGGAGGCAGCCCTGAGCAGTGGGAGTTGGTGGCTGTGGACAGCGAGAGCAGATCTTCATTGTGAAGGAGGCTTCTGACTGGCCCATACAGCTGTAGCACCATTTCCAGTCTCCAGTCCCTAGAGTCAGACATGCTGATTGATGGCCAATGGAGTCGGTGGTGTAAGCCAGCCTTTCTCCGGGATGGGTCCATATACTTGGCTAGTAGTACCCAAACCCAGTTCTCTGGCCCTCTAGGAGCTTCTGTAGGCTACACAGTATCTTTTAATAAAATTTTCCTGCTTGAATCGACTGTGTTCTGCAACCAAAGGTCTTGACTGATACCCTAGAAGTGTTACTGTAGGCTAATTATTTAACTTCTTGGAGCCCCAGTTTCCTCTTCTGCAAAATGAGGTATGATAAAGTCTTGCCTCAAATGAAATAATGCTAAATGTAATGATGATAATGATAAATGTAAAATATTTTTCACAGTATTTGGTACAAATGAGCTCTCACAGAGGACAAGCGAGTACGTAGGAAATTAGAATTAGGTGTGATACATAGCCGGTGATGGTAGAAGTCACACAGAACTTTGCAGTCCAGAGGAGGAACACGAAACACAGACTGTCTGGTCAGGAAAGGCTTTTTGGAAGAAACAAAACAGAACAACAAAGCAGTGCTAGGTTGAGATCTAAAGTCTGACTCCAAGACAACCGTGTGCAAGGGGTATGGGAAAGGAGGAATGGTGGTGGCTGAGCCTGTTCCAGGAAGAAGGAACAGGATATGTGAAGGTCCATAGAGAGGAGAGAGCATGCCTTGCTTGAGGGACTGAGAGAAATTTATTGTGACTATAGTGGAACGTATAAGGAAGGGATTAGGAGAGGGTGTAGGTAGACCAGAGAGTGAACAGCCTGGAAAACAGCCTGGAGGGGGGGTTTAGAATTCATTGGCCTTTCCCATGAAAGCCACTAGTCTGGGGAATGCCTCATTTTGCTCCCTCAAGCCATCCTCTTGCAAGTATACATAAACTCAGTCCAACTAGACTGCAAATTTCTGGAGGGTAGGGAATGTATTTCATACCTCTCAAGGGCACTCTCTTGCCTGTGTAGCTTCTCCACAAATATTTATCAATTGCACTTGGTGTTAAGTAAAGTTTAATGGAGCATGTACTTTTGTCTGGAATACTTTGTGAAATAGCAAATAGCTTTCCATCTGAGTAAAGACATTTGGGCCCCACCCAACACTTGTATGGAAAGTTTGTTTCCCTTGAACTAGCATGTCTTCGGTGCGGTGAGAGCTGTTTACAAAGTGAAGGACTTATGGACAGGATCCCTCTCTCTTTTGGCCTCGTTTGTTTTTTTCTTTCCTACTATGACATTAATTATTTCCTAACCACTTGAGTTTTGTTTTTTTTTTTAACTTAGAAATCATGCCATAAGGTTGAAAGGGCTATGTGCAGATTCTTTTGTTTGTTTTTGTTTTGTAAGATGGTATTTCAGCATTCCAAAGAACACACTTTAGCCTAGTTGGGCATTTCTGTTTGCAGGATGAAGGGCGAGTCTGGAATCATCCTGGCTATTGCCCTGCGGATTTTGGAGAACATCTTAAAAGGTCTTTGTAGTTTCTTGAGGAAGAATTGAGACTGGAATTAAGAGGAATTTGGTGTATGCTCATCAGGAATCTAACAAATGTTGCCATTTCTTGGGCTAAATAGGCCACAAAAATCCTTTGGTTTTCAATAGTGTGCTAGAGCTGGCTGATAACGGCTTATGAAAACCATTGATTAAGTATTCAGGAATGTTTTGAGCCTCCTGTCAAACCATTGGTAGCTTGAGATTATCTATAGTGGAAGTATTTACACCATGGAAATCGGCTAGTGTTACAAATCAGGGCTTCTTCTTTCCCTATCCCCCCAGAGCTGGTTTATCAACACATCACAGGGTCTAGCCCACGTAGAGGAGAAGTGTTTTATGAGTCCAGATAAAAAGCCTGTGTTTGGAAGCACTGGGAGCAAATGTATGGTTTAAATTCCATGTAGGCAAAAACCATGTGTGTTTTCTTGGAGAATTTATGCCTGACAGTGGGTAGCACAGGAGCTGGCACAAAGTGCTCGGTAGGTATCTGTTGAATGGATGCAGTACTAGTGGGTTGATAGGTATCTCTGCAGCAGCCTCGGGTCAGGCTAAACCATTCTCCTGCAGGGATCCTTCCTGAGCCGCATATTTCTCTACAGTCGCCCAGGAAGCAGGTTGTTGCTCTCCGTTCAGCCACCACAGTAGACTTTAAGCTCTCAGAGCAGAATTTGTCTGATTTGTTGCTTTTCACTAGCAAGTACTCAACAAATTTATTTTTAAATGAGTGAAAAGATAAAAAAAAACAACCGTGAATAATAATCTCGTACGAGGGCACAGCACTTCATGGTTTCCAATGTATTTTACGGATGTTGCTTTGCTGATACCATGATATCCCTGTGAGTAGGCAGAACAGAACAATTATCCTTCCCAGCAGCTAAAACAGTGCCTGGCAAGTTGAGGACATTAAATATTTGTTGATTTAATTATTGGTTCATCATCCCATTTCACAGATGAAGAAACAAGCTTGTAGAAGTTACCTGACATAGTTGAGTTTTAGTTTGTATCATTTCCATTTATACTATGCCGCCTCTGTTAGTGGTCCCTCAACTTTTAAAAATGCTTTATTGTATATACTTTCATTTATCCCCATAACAACTCTACCAAATGGGCAGGTATTTTTATTCATGTTTTAGGGGATCTTAAGACTATGACACAAAGTTTTAGTAATATGCTTGAGGATACACAGGGACTTAAGGGTAAAGCTAGTATTAAAATTTATATCATCTAAGGATTCTTTATTTTATATGATTGTATTCTGTTTTACTTACTTGTTCCTTCAGAGGGAGAGAGGTGATCAAAACAGGCTAACTAAAAGCATTGTACCACAGCACATTCAGAAATGCCTCTCAAATATCACCATGAGTCCCCCAAGCTTGTTTCTTTCACTTGGAACACCTTAAATCGTGCCGGTGATTAGAATTTGTGCTTTGCCAGTTAAGTCTACTGGAGATGCAAGTTGAAGGTTCAAATGTAAAATTATAGGAAATTACCTGCTTTCTCTTTTGTGAATGGAATCTTGATTTTTTTTTAATCATCTGAGAAGGTGCTGGTTTTCTGTGAATATGGAAATTCCATGATTTTTCTTTTCCTAGGACTCTAACATTTCAAAATGGCCACAAGACTCCCGTAGGAATTCTGAAAAGGATACAGAATTAAGCATGATGACTATTAAATTTATGTTGTAAAATCCAGTGTTATTCCCAGCACAGTGCCTCATTTCCGATGGAAAGCATGCTGCCAGCTCCCCACTTTTTCTGTGGACAGTATCACCACTCATTTTATTAAAGCTACCAGACACTCATGGAAACATGCACGATGCCTTTTTTTAATGTGAGGGAAAATAATTTTGGAAGTGGGAGCTAGTTAACATTTCTTAAACATGTTTTTTTATTCTTGTCTTTCTCTTTTCACCTTCCTGAGGATGCATGTGGGTGTTAAATTGTTACCAAAGGGAGGGGCCATTGTAACTACAAGGGGATACACACACATAAAGACACACTTTCCCACACACAGGACTTGGCTCTGTTACACTTAAATGGAATGCTGAATGGGAAAGAGGCAGGGTGTTTTTGATCTGCAGAAAAAGCCAGCCAGTATAGCGTCCGTCCATCAATTTCTTTTTTAAAACAGCCAGATTAACATTTGGGTTGGAAGGCAGTGTGTGTGAGGGGAGAGAGAGTGACTGGCGAATATTTTTCCTCTCTTTTAAAACTTATAAACATATTATATTCTGTTTATAAACATTTAACTAATAAAGAGGAATGTAAAGTGAAAAGTAGATGTCTTCCTTTCCCCATCTCTTCTAAGTTTAACTCCTTAAACAACTTGACCTTTGTCTGTGTAGAATTTTTTCTGCTAATTGAAGAACCATTGATTGCGATTCTACAATTTGTGTTAGTCATCTCATTTGAGGGCGAGAGGTTGATACAAAAATGTATCTTGTGTACGTATTATCCTGCATCTTGTTTTTGTTCCCTTAAAAATGTATCCTGGGTACATTTCTGTCAGGGTAGACTTCCAGACTTAGGCCATTCTTTTTAAGGGCTGTGTATTGTACTGGCTGTGCATCAGTATTATTATTATTTGGCTGTACCATGAAGCTTGTGGGATCGTAGTTCCCCGACCAGGATTTGAACCCGGGCCCCCAGCACTGGAAGTGCAGAGTCCTAATCACTGGACCACCAGGGAATTCCCTGTACCTTATTATTATTTGATTGATCCTCTGTGGATGAGCATTGGGATTGCTTCCAGTATCCACTGTTACTCACAGTGTCACCTTGAATCTCTGTCTTTACACATTAGAGTTGTGTTTCTCTAAGACTGATTCCTGGGAGCAGAATTTGTAGAGGAAGCAGATTGTTAATATTTGTAATTCCAGGGGGAAATATATTTATTAAGAAAAAGAATTTTCATTGAGTGACACACAGCAAGACTCGGTTGCATGTAAGACAGGACTAGTTCCACGATGTATTCCTGTTGTTCTCAATACTAGCTGCTCACTAGCAGCTAGTATTTTTTGGGGGGGGGGGGAGACAGGAGGTTTTATTGATGCTGATGGAGGTAGGAGGGGCCCCCAGGAGCTCAGAGGGGGTGGGGGTGGGGCTGAGTCAGTCAGCGGATGCGTAAGGCCTGGGCACATGGGGGTAGGTTAGGGCACATTCATATTCTTAGGAGTCTGTGGCTCCTTCTCTGGGGAGGGGAGAGAGCATCTTGGGGGGTGGGGGGCAATTTGAAGAGCAGCGAGGGAGAAGTTAGGGATGGCTGAGAGCTTCTAACCTGAGAGAAGGCACCACAATAGGCAGCAACATCTGTGTGGAAAGCTGGATCAACTGGTCAGTAGGGGAAAGTGGGGAGGAGCCACTGGGTTGGCTTCTTGGGGAGGGGTCCGGCCTTGGCCTGGGTGAGCTCTTGAGCATACCTGGTATTCCCAAGCAGAGTGGGGCAGGGCCCAAAGCCCCTTTCCCCGTGGGCCTCCTCAAGGAGAAAAAGGCATTCGGGGAGCCCCCTTGGCAAGGGGGGAGAGCAGCTGTGTGAAACAAACTAGTGTCTAGACATCACCCTGACAAATTACATCAGAAGCTCTGGTGTTAGAGTCCAAGTATCTGTATATATTTTATTAAGCTTCTTAAGCCAGATTGAGAGCCACTGCTCTAATGAAAGTATCTCAAACATAGCAGTGAATGTGCCGTTTTTACTGTTGTTCTGTGCCTATCTAAATGTATACAAGCAAGTATGTTCTATGTAGTTAGCATAATGTGGTTTTTCTACCATTGGCTTGGCTGTTTGGTACATTTGGCCTCAACTGCTATCAGTTAGCCCAGAAATACAGAAATACAGTATGTGTCGTGTACAGCTCTGCATACAAATAAAGATCAGGAGAATGATCAAAGAGACCAATGGGAACTCTAATGGGGGAATGGTGAGAAGTTCTAGATGTGATTAAAGAGAAGATAAAAGGGCCATTAAGCAACTGTGCAGAGTAATTTTTAGACTGAAAAACTGTAGACAGTCCTATATAAACAGAATCCATATAGTACATTAACTACCAAGGTAAATGACCCTTTGTCTTCTGCTCCTATATTTCTTCAACTTACAAAGTTTGGTTGGCAGATGGTGATAGGATGCAGGATATTCGAATAAGTGTATACAGAGGGAGAGTTACACTGGATGGGAGCTGTTATTTAAAAATACGCTGCATTTATAGTATACTTTACAGTACTTGAATTGCATTCATGGGCATTATTTTATGTGACCCTCACATCAATTCTGGAGAGAAGATGATGATCCCTACATTATACAGAAGAAGGAACTGAGACTTAGAGAAGGGAGGAGAACAAGATCACAATGCTAACATATTGGAGAGCTGAAACAACATTTTACTTCTAATTTATGTCTTAGTTGAACTAGCCCCTAAATTTCCGATTACTTGTGTTCTTTTTTTTTTTTTTTGCAGTACGCGGGCCTCTCACTGTTGTGGCCTCTCCTGCTGCGGAGCACAGGCTCCGGACACGCAGGCTCAGCGGCCATGGCTCACGGGCCCAGCCCCTCCGCGACATGTGGGATCTTCCCGGACTGGGGCACAAACCCGCGTCCCCTGCATTGGCAGGCAGACTCTCAACCACTGCGCCACCAGGGAAGCCCAATTTGTGTTCTTTATGCTAATATACACATGTCACCAGGGGTGAATAGTAGAGAGTGGTGGACTGTAGCAATTAGGAAAGAACATGCCCCGTCTAAAGTCGTTCACATTAAAAACTTTTTAAATACTATGTGAGGAAAAAAAAAAATCTTTTGGGCCAGATTCAACAGACAGGCTTTCAATTTGTGGCCATAATTTTAGAAAATCGAGGTTTTGCATAACAGAAAACTAGAGGAAAAATCTGCCTTAGAAGTTGACAGCAATATTTCATAAACACTTAAGAAGATATTGGAAGAAGATTTTAAACATAGATGAATGTAATCTGGAAGTAGATGCCTTCTAGAATCATTTTCTTTTTGTGTTTTCCCTCCAATCTCCTCTTTGTTAGAAGACCTTGACATTGCTGAGCATGGCTTTGTCAACTGTGGTAATTTTCATGAATATAACTTCCATGGTGGTCCAGGGATTGCTGTTTGTTGCCTGGAGAGGGAACAAGTTATGACCCATTCCCTCACAAGTTGGATTGTTTTCCCAGTTAGTGAGTAATCATCTTGCTGAGAATGTACAAGGCAGCGTGTCAGGATGAGGACCAGTAACTGGGGAAGTTCAGGACTGAGAGGGTGGGAACAGATTGAGATTGGAAATAGCTGGGAGAGCCAAATGAAGCCAACACCACAATCTGGACAGAGAATGAGGGAGGCCAGTGGGCACAGCCCATACCCAAGGCCTGAACTCTGGGTTTGAATTATTCTAACCTTATATACATCAAGGACACAATTTATATTTTTTCTTAGCATTGTCTTCTCTTGATTTTCTCAACCATCCTGTGAATTCAGTGGGGAAGGTAGTATTAGCTGTAGTTTTTAGATTAACAGCAGCAGAAAATGGTTCAACTGCCGAAGGGTCAGAGTACAACATTGATAGCACAGCTGAGACCAAAACTCAGGACTCTATACAGAAATCCTTGTCTCTGCATCTCATACTTCCTCTTCCAAAACTACATGGGGGTTGGCCTTATGGTGGAGTCCATCTGGCAGCTGACTCCTCGAGAAACAAGAGGACCTGTCTTCAGGCTCACATGTTGGGCATGAAGAGGAAGGGAACTGCTTCATTTCAGCAGGTGAAAAGGAAAATGACAGATGAGCTGCAGTGTTCTGGGTGGAAAGAGAAATTTATTTCTCCCCAGGCTGATAGGGAAGGGAATAGGGGGAGGATAACAACATGGGTGTGGGTGTGGACATGGATCCCCTATTATGTTGTTAAGCAAAGCTGTTTGTAATCTTTGAGACTGTTTCAGGAATGAGCTCCATGCCAGAATGCTAGAGGCAAATAAACATTTTAATGATTTTTTTTAAACAGCAAATTCTGGGAACTATAGACAGGAACTTAATTTTAACTGCACTTGACCAAAATTCTAGGACAGGCCGTTGACTAGAGAAGCTTTGGAACCTGAGCAAAGAATGTGGCAAATTGTGAGGACAAACGTCAGTTCACCAAAAATGATGTGGGCAAGACTAACCTATTTCCTTAAAAAAAAAAAAAAAGTGTGACCACATAGAGAGATAATGGGATATAAATCAAGCTGAGCTGAATTTTAGTAAAGCTTTTGTCAGAATTTCCTTTTGGAAAAATTAGTGGGCTGCATACCAAATATTGATTCTGATACATTTTAAACTTGTTGGATAGTAAATGGTCTTAAAGGTATCAGTGACCATGGAATTGAATTCCATCTAATGTTGGGCTTTGGGCAACTCACTACTACACCTATACCAGTTGTGAAGTTGTGAGTATGGTAACTTAGTATAGTCATTCCAATACTATTCAAGTGAAAGTGATCTCAGTCAACCTAGAGAAGGGTCTCTCTTGGCATGCCACTTGATTCTACCATTGACTCAGCCCCAGTGAAATTTTTAGCAAATATTTGCATAAGTATGTGCTTATAACATTTTCAGGTCAGGAGAAACCTGAGGGGACTATTGCTTATGATGTTGTAGAGAACTGATTGATCAGAAATTACTCATAAGAATTTTAAATAAGAAAACAAGTGAAAAAAATAAAAAGAAATACATGTCTGGGGGAAGGTGGACGAGCTGGGACTTCCCACACTTTTTCCCGTGTGTGGTAAGGGAAGGATGGGTGTTACAGAGCTTTCAAACCATCCAGCCATCCTTAGCGAACCTAGCATGGCTTGAAGCAGAAAGCTCAGCAGGGACTTTCAGCTTAAGAGCAGCAGCATGACTGTGGGAAAAGAGGAAAGATACTTGGGGAGAAAGCAGAAGAGTGGTGAAAAGAATTGTAGAGAGGGGAAGAGTGTAAGAAGTCAGAAAGGAGGAGAGACTTTAGCAGCTGTCCTGAGAGATTTTTTGGAAAGGAAGAGATTAACTACACAGAATTTTTTTTTTTTTTTTTTTTTTTGCGGTACACGGGCCTCTCACTGTTGTGGCCTCTCCTGTTGCGGAGCACAGGCTCCGGATGCGCAGGCTCAGCGGCCATGGCTCACGGGCCCAGCCGCTCCGTGGCATGTGGGATCTTCCCGGACCGGGGCACGAACCGGCGTCCCCTGCATTGGCAGGCGGACTCTCAACCACTGCGCCACCAGGGAAGCCCTACACAGAACTTTTGAGAAGCATTTTCTACACTACCCCTTTTAAAGAAACTCTCAGGAAGAATTTTACCTTATTTTTCAAGATTTTTGGTGTTTAACAGTTTTATCTTTGAATGTCACACAGAAAAGCCTGAGCCATGGGGGGGCGGGGGGAGGGGTCTCAGTTACATCTAATCTGCAGTATTATGACAGGTAACAAAACTAACTTTCATGGTGATATAAAAATGGAAGGACCTCAGGATTTTATCCTGCCCCCCTTGTTTTCTTCTCTTCTCTTCTTGGAAACTCTCCATAATTTCCATGAGTTTAATTAACAAGAAATATAGCAATGACTATTGATTCAGTTGTGCTGTCCCAATCCTCTCTTCTGAGTTCCAGCTTGGAACTCTAACTGACAACTGGTTACATGAAATTCACAACCACTTCAAGCTCAACTTGTGCAGTAGGGAAAACAATATTTCTTCACATACTTGGAGGGGAAGCCGTATAGAAAAAGGAGCACTCAGTTTTCTTAACTGCAAAATGAGAAGCCTCAGTAATGAGATGCTAAGCCTCTTTTCTGCTGTAACATTTTATCAAAAAAAATGGGATAGTCTTGTTCTTCATGTTCTAAAAGGCCAAGGTGAAAGTTACCAAGAGGCAGATTTAGATGTCAGATTAAAGTGTAGAACTTTTTCAATAGAGCTGCCTCTGAAGATAGTGAGTCGCCCATCATATGAGGTAATTAATTCAGACCAACTGTGGAAATACCATGGGATGGATTTCTCCCTGAAAAGATTATACTGATGACTTCTGATGCCCCTTTTGACTCTCTATATAATATATGTGCTTAAATTGTACATATGTACATATATACATGTGTATATACTTTAAATTATATATAATTCAGGCATTTTTTTCACACAGTTAAAATTATGAAAAATTTCACAAGAACCCATCCAACCTGTATGGTAAATTTTATAAATTCCTATTATCTTGTTAATTTTTCTTTCCTGTTTGCAAATAAAAATTATGTATGCTATATATGCCATCACATGAGACCTCTTACGTTACTTCATTTTTAATTCTTTTTACAGTTCTACACAGCAAAGTCATTCTTTTTATTAACCATACCCCCTCCAAAAGAACTTAATGGGGTTGACAATGCAGTTCCTACTACAGCCAACGTTGGCACCGTGCAAAGTAAGGACACTATGCTCACCAGTCCAAGCCCATCCCAAGTAACCTTGGTCCCAAGGTCTCATATCACAATATATTTTCCATAGCAACAAAATCACATATTCAATAAAAAGCAGTTGCTCTTAGCAAGAGTGAAATCCCAGGAGATGGAGCAGGAGAGCATTATTTTTTATAATACCTAGAAGACCTAAGTTCTCTTAGAAGGAAATACAGGAGGAAAGCAAAGTATAAAAAATGCCTTCCTGAGGAAGGGCTCCAGAGGATAACAGGGCATTTTTGCTGTAAGAGGGGATATACTTTCTATGTCTCTCAAGGTAAGAAGAAACAGTGATGGTCAGAGCTCTGGTGATTGCTCCAGTTTTTCCCATAGCAGTGCCTTACTCTAATAATGAAATGGAAGGTAATAATCATCATAATAACAATTAATAGCATTTATTAAGTGCCTACTATATACTACACTGTATTAAGCATCATACATTATCTCATTTAATCCTCACAATAACTCTCTCATGTAAGTCTTATTATTATCCCCATTTTTAAGTTGAGTGAACCAAGGCTTCATGGTTTGTCCACTATCATAGCTAGTAGATCTCCGAGTCCAGGACCCACATTTTCAGCCAATTGGCTATATTTCCTTCCACGTCCTGTGCTCCAGTTTACCTCCAACAATGAGGTAGTCACTGGTCATTGGAGGAAAATCATTATTAAAGGTCATTATCTCTCTTTGAAATTCATCTGGAGATTTTAAGACTTCAACTAAAAACTCATGAAAAAGATTGAAGAATGTCCTCAATGTTCCAGAAACAGTACAGTTGTAAAATATGGCCCCTGCCCTAAGAAACTTAAAGTCT
Source organism: Tursiops truncatus (assembly GCF_011762595.2). NCBI lineage: Eukaryota > Metazoa > Chordata > Mammalia > Artiodactyla > Delphinidae > Tursiops > Tursiops truncatus. Next base: position 133,551,999 of record NC_047036.1, read on the forward strand.
TATTTAGGTCTTTCTACCTACGCAGCATGATTGGAAATCAGTTTTTGTGGTCCAAATCCTAAGAATTCAGAAATAATGGAGTTGACGTTGAGCTTTATTAGGGAAATTGTTGTAGAATGTCCTCCACAGACCTCTATTGGACTACAACCTTCATATGTATTGGATGGATAGACAACGGATAGATGCATTGATGGATACACCTTAGGTGACGGAAGGAAGGATTGTACTTCAGGTTGACCCCAGAGTTTGGGCAGGGTTTGAAGAGGTGTGGAAACAAGAGTAAGACTTGGAGTTGATTCACCTGTGTCTTACTTGAGTATGAATCTCAGTTTGGTTACTTCCTAGCTATGTGATTTGGGGCAAGTTATTGATTTCTCTAAGCCTCCATTTCCTTATAAGTTCATGGTAATAATTTCCATTCTGTTTGAAAGACTAAACTGAGGTAATGTTCTCCCCTATATCTTCTCATGGCTGACTCCTCATTATTCAGGTCTTAGATTCATACATCAGCTCCTCAGAAGGAACTTTCCTGACCTCCACACGTGAACTGTTCACGCTGGTCACACCACTCTCTGTCCCGTTGCCCTGTTTTATGTTTGTCAGATATTTGTCACTCTCTGTACCTAATGAATTTGCATATTTGTTTAGATGCTTACCGGCCTGACTCACTGAATAGAATGCACACTGTTTGAGGTTGGGGAATTTGTCTTTTTGTTCACATCTATATCACGTGCTTAGAAGAGCAACTGCCACAGGGTAGATGCCCAATAAATGTTGGTCTGATGCAGACCTTGAATGAGAGAAAAACTGGTGGGAATTCCCTGGTGGTCCAGTGGTTAGGACTCTGTATTGTCACTGCCGAGGGCCTGGGTTTGAACGTTGGTCAGGGAACTAAGACCCCACAAACCGCACAGTGTGGCCAAAAAAAATAAATTAATTTAATTTTTAAAAAACTTAAAAAAAAAAAAAAGAAAAACTGGTAACCACCAGGGTGTTTGTTAAACACACAAATGTCCTGGCCCCAACCCTAGAGACTGATTCAGAGGATCAGTTTGGGGGATTCCAGGAAATGAGAATTTTACAAAGTTCTTCATGTGATTCTGACATGCAACTAGGTTTCAGAATAATTATGTTGTAAAAATTGCTTTTGCTCTTAAGCAACTTTCAGTCTTAAAGGGCAGATATGCCACTGCTTAGAGAAGGAAAGACAAACATCTCCACCAGTGTGATCACCATCGGTCCAAACGTGGGCTCCTTTGGCCTTTCTGAAGAAAAAGATTTTAGAAAAAGAGGAGATACAGGAAATGCGAGGAAAAAGCAAAGATAGGGTAGGATGAATAAGAACACAATAAAACGCCCCTTGGCCGTGGTCTGTTAGAACAGTGATAAAGAAATAAGAAGGAAAATGCAGAAGAAACAGATGTAGCTGCCACAAGTTAAATACACATCTGTTAAGAATGTTCCTCTTATATGCAGGGTCAGAAAAATATGTACAAATGTAGCACCTCGCTGATTGACAGAAAAACCTCAGTTCTGGCACTGGGAATCTTGTTTTCTTGACAGCACTTTGTTTTAAAGCTGGAGGCAGAGAAATGTCTTATGCATGTCCTTAAAGTGGAAGGCCTTTTGTTCAGGATACTTATACCATTTGCAGATAATGATGTGCATAGCAGTTTCAGCTGTCTGCATATGCATTTTTATGTTTTTTTATGACAGCTCTGCGTACTGAACTAAAAGGCCATTTAGAACTGTCAGGCACTGACAAGCATTACCCTTTACATTTACAATTCTGTTAGCGTGCATTGTCAGGTGGGCTCACCAGACTGCAGAAATGTGATTTCCTTTGAAACCTATGTATGACTTTAATTTAATACAGCAGCCTCAAAAAAAAAAAAAAAAAAGAGTGTGAGCCCAAGAGAGCTTTATTAAGTATTCTTTTTCCATTAATCTCCTACTTTTTTGTTTTTATAAGACCCTTCCTTTCTTCCTCGTCTTCTCTCTTCCTTTTTCTCTTCCTTCTCTCTTTCCATTATTTCTTCTTTTCTTCATTCTTTTCTGTGACATCCTTCATGTCATGTTTCAGAAGAGAAGCCAGGCTAGGGAAATGACCTGACCTGTCTGAGCCAAGCCAGACCATCTCTAACTTTCCATATGGCCTGAGGTTAATTTTCAGTCAAACCCATTTTTTAGAGATGTTGGGCTCCGTGTAGGGCTGGGTGAATATTCAGGACCTGGATAGCGGGAGCATGGAAAGAACCTACTTAATCCAACTAATGGCTTATCATTATCAATACCGCCTGTCTTTGGGACTCCCTTTCCCTCCCCAGAAAACATTGTTTTCAACAGCGTGGAGAGCCTATCCTATAAAGGACACTGATGTGTACAGTCTAAGAGGCAGGAAAGCAATGTGGTTTTGCACTGCAGGATTTCGTAGTCCACCTGGGGTAGCTGCTGTGTGTGCATGAAACAGAGAAACTTCAACACAAACTATGCTGAACCGAAATGCTCATATGTAGGTGCTGAACTGAAACAGATTTACCCAAAGGCAATGAAGTTTGAGCTTCAGGGAGTTCCTCTCACTTGCCTGACCTATATGCTCTCTGGAGGTGGCTTGGGAGCTGATGAGAGTTCTAGGTGCAGAGAAGAAGCTGAGTTGCTAACAGGTAGCTGTTCTATATGAACATAGCTGATCAGTTGCTTAAAGAGATCACAGGATAAAAAAGGGACTGAAATCTCCAGTCTCCTTTTTGTAACCTAAATGTGTATTCATAATTTTGTATTCTTTATTTTATAAAGGATTCCGCATATTGTATATGCCTCAAATCCCATAGCTCTGGACCTGCCTCTGGTTCTGACAGCAGGTCCTGTAAGGGGTTCAAAAAGTATTGATCTAGTTTGGGCAATCAAGGTAGGTTTTTGTTGGTGGTGATGGTTTTTTTTTGTTTTGTTTTGTTTTTTAAGTTTGTCTTCACCCAGCCCTTAATAAAGCACAGGATTTGGCTAGTTAGAAGTAGGCAATTGTCAGTGAACAGAGAGAGCTTCAGGAAAATAATGTTCTACAGGTAGAATTTTGAGACCAATGTTTTTGACAATCGACAAAATATTTTTTACTTCCTAAAATTGAGATATCCATGAATCACGACATGCACCAGACTTAAGTGCATGGCTAGATAAATTTTACCATGCTTAATTAAAACCGTGGAATCACACCCAGATCAAGATATAGAATATATCCAGCGCCCCCAGAAGTTTCCTGACTTCTGAGTATGAAATTCATAATCCCCTCTGCCAGGTTTTTCAGAAAGGCACGGTAGGGCATACTGAGAATGCTGAATTTGGTATCAGGAAGTCATATTTTGTGTTGACCTCCTAATGTTAAGACTGTTCAGAAAGAGAATTCAACCCCATGGTGTGGGGAGTTGCCTCCCTTCCTTTCTTCATACTAAAGATCGGGAACACCCTAGCACCCTGATTGCCACGTCCAGCTTTACATGTGGGTAGCAAAGTGTTATGTGTTATCTAAATGGTGACTTGGAAGTTCACTGATGCCTGCAGGTTCCCCTTTTAGGTCATAAGCCTGACCTTTGCCTTCGGTTCTTTGAAGAGTCCTACTTGCCACATTCAGTCTGGGAGGGGTTTGCATCAAGTTCCAACACTTTTCTTTCAATCTGCTAATCAGTAGCTTTCATCTCTGGCAAAAAGAGGTGGAATGAGGCCCACAGGCTCCTAATGAAGGGTGGAGGAGAGAAAGAGAGCTCTAATGGGGAAGCAGAGCAGGAAGGGGGATGGGGAGTGCAGGTCAGAAGACTCCAGGTCTGCCATACACCTAGGCTGCCTTCCCCAGCCCCACTGTGAGCCAGGCTGGTTGAAGCCACCTCCTGGAGGAGAAAAGGTAGAAAAGAAAACAAAATCCATACAGTGCACTCCCCCTCAGCCCCTCCTCTTCTGTCTCCTCTGTGGCACTAACCTCGAATGCCCTGCGGGAACCAATTACAGTATTCTAATGAGTGCAGTTTCCAATAACTGCATTTGGCGGGCGTGTTACAGCCTCATCCACATGCTGACCGCCACCGCCTCATCTCGGATCACCTTTCCCAGAGCTAAGGGCGCCTGCCTGGTGCTTACAAGCTGGCTGGGCATCTCCCTGCAGAGTCACGAGGGATGGGAGACCATAAGGACAGCCGTGGGGATGCTTGTGTTTGCAGAATGCAAAGGACTGTGGGCCATGCCAGCAAGGAAATAAACCAGTCAGGTTGGTAGCTTCACCTGCTTGAAACAGTCTTTGGAGACTAAAATGAAAAGCCACTTTTTAAAAAAGTCCCAATGGCCTGGATATGATTATAGAGCAGGCGTAAAGTGTCGTGGTTAAGAGCATGGATAGAGGAGTCAGGAAGACTTACTTGAGACTAATGTCTCCATCACTTCCTTGCTGTGTGACTTCGAGCAAGTTAATTAATTCCTAAAATGAGCCTCAGTTTCACCATCTATAAAATGGGAATAATAAGAGCACCTACCTTTTACAGTGGTTGTAAATGTTTAAAGAATAGTCAGTATGCAAAGCTCTTAGCCTTTTGTCTTGGCTCACTGACTAAAATGGAGCTATTATTATTCTAATACAACTTGGTCTAATAAAGATGGAAGAAAATATAAAGAACATGAATTCTTGTCACTCACTGGCCAATCCCTTTCCACTCTCTCTGGCTCTATTATTGTCTCTGCCCCGGTCCAGTCCCAGGACTCTGTTCAGCAATTGTATCCACCTCTGTTCTATGCCGCCGTTACAAACGTGATAAATCTCCATGTACTTAGAGGTAAACGATCTCAGACATAACAGGTAAGAAAGGTACATTTTTATCCAAGATGTATGTGTACATGTACACATGTAGGTATGAAAATGTATAAAAAGGAGTTCCCACTCCAAGTGAGGAGTGGGAATGATGGGGATGGAACAGGAAAGGAGGTAATTTCACATTTTATGCTGGTTACTCCTAGATTGTCCAAATCTTTTAAAACAAGAGTGTACTCACACATTACATGTGCAATTAAAAAAAAAAAGAGAGAGAATAAAGATGTGTTTAAGTGGTCCAAAGTTCAAGGTTGTGGTATTGTTGCTATTTGGGGTCCCAGATGTTCCCCATACCCTGCAGCCCTCCCCACTGAGCCACTCCACAGCCCATCTGGCAAAATAAAATAGCCACCCCTTCATTATGTGTCAGTTATATCTCAATTAAAACAATATTATCTATTGATATTTTTTTAAAAAGAGCAAAACAGCCACCCTTTACCACTCTGCTACTTGTTACAAGTCCTTCTTTCTTACAAGTTTACTCAAGCTTCTGACCCTCTACCCATTGATCGTAAGGATTTGGGAGTTTTATAGTCCTTTAAAGTGTTTTCTAAAAAGTGACAGAGGATGAGGAAGAGAGATCGTCTCCCAGTTTGTCTCTGAATTGTAAAGAAAATCCAGAATTACAAATAGATCATTTGGGAAGTGACTGTGTCTTTGTATGGACAGTTGAGAATCTATGGAAACATTTCTTTAACTATTTGGCTCCCTTATCCACAGGCGTCTCTTCTTCCTGCTCACCAGGCACAGGAAGGAGACTGGGAGGCAGTATTGGTCGGTGCTGGCAATTAAAGATCAATACCTGGCTTCCCTGGTGGCTCAGTGGTTGAGAGTCCGCCTGCCGGTGCAGGGGATACAGGTTTGTGCCCCGGTCTGGGAGGATCCCACATGCCGCGGAGCGGCTGGGTCCGTGAGCCGTGGCCGCTGAGCCTGCACGTCCGGAGCCTGTGCTCCGCAATGGGAGAGGCCACAACAGTGAGAGACCCACGTACAGGAAAGAAAAAAAAAAAAAGATCAAATGCAGATAAACATTCCATGCCAAGACAGTGAGAGCTAGGAATGGGTCAGCAGAAATCTGATGGGCACTCCCTGTGCACAGTGCTTTTCTTAGTTTGCAATTATACATTCAAAGTGAGTAGAGCAGACAGCAAGCAGGTGCCTTAGGGAGTTTGTGTTCTGTCTGGTCCTCTAAGAACGTGAAAGACCACAGAGCTTACTTGCTGTCTGGAGAGAAGACCAAATCCACAGAACCTTGGTGTATGAGGTGAGGGCAAGATGGCAGGCCTGCTGAGAGTCCAGCAGACGATCCCCTCACCCTTTCCCACCTTCCAGTGATTCTGCCTTCCTGACCTGGCAACTTTGCACAGGCTGTTCCTTAAGCCTCTAACACTCTTCCCCCAGTTCACTGTCCCACACTCCTGCTTGCCCTTCAAGTTTCAACTCCTAAACCTTCTGCTTAGTCTTGACCTGTCTGAATGCTCATCCATTATAAGTTTGCTCCCTTGTTATTTTTTTCTCATAAACCCAAGTTATTTCCCTTTACAGTACTTACCAATCACAATTTGTAATCATGTATTAATTTGTCGATAGAATTTATTTAATGTCTGTCTTCCCAAGATTATTAAGCTCTTTGAGTATAGGGCTCTGAATTGTTTTATCTCCTTGTTCAGTGCTTAGCACAGTGTTTGGAGCATAGTAGATGCTCAATAAATATTTGTTGGCTAAAATAGTAAATTAACTAAATAATTGAATTAATTGATTACTATAGGTGTCTTATGACAAATCCTTATAAGTCTTTATTTTCTCTGCTCTATCTCCCTGAAAAGTCGTCTTCATTTGTCCAAATCTTCCTCAGCCTCAAAAGGCAACAACAACAATAGGGATAATGTTGATGATATTAAATTCCTTCTCGACCCTGTAATGTAAGTTTAAATGTGTAAACTTATTTGATCTTTATAACTCTATCATTATTATCAAATATCAAAGCACAAGCACTCAGAGATCTTCCAGGAATGCAGTGATCCAGCAATCTGCATCTGAGAGCCCCAGGTTTGCCAGGGGAATTGAAACAGTGAGGACAGTGGCCTGACGTCTTGTGATTTGTATGTGGTGTCTCTCCAGTGTGTCTGTATTTTGAAGTCAAGGGCAGTGGCTGTGGCTTTCTTGCTTTTGTAATTCTTTCCAGCACTCTGGATCTGCTGGATTCTGCTGAGGAGGGAAGAGCAGACAGACGTTTGTTACTGCTTTTCTGATGCTTTCAGTTACTTGGTCCTTGGGGGGTTATAGGTAGGGAAGAAGCATGGGATACACAGTAGCCCTAGCCTATTAAGACATAAGGTGGGTGTTAGAGAAAGTAGTATGATTTGTGAGGCAGTAAAAGTTATTACTCCCCCCCCCCATTTAGGCACCCCACCTCCATCTTTGCCATAAGCTCCCAAAGTACAGAGATGAAAGGGAACGGTGTCTTCAGGGGCTGGTCTGCTGTGCACAAGCAGCCCTGCACGGGGAGCTCAGCATCTACGTTAAGAGTCCCAGTTTCTTCATCTCTGAAATGGACATAAGAATATTTCACATCCCATAAAGTTTCGTGAGGTTTCAGTGGAATAACACGTATGAAACCTTATCATGGTATTTGATACAGTATCACATTTTCAACAGGCATTAGTTATTATGTGTCTTGTTTATTTGCTAAATGTCTGAAGTTAAGCATGAGTCTAAATTCAAACCCAGATCTTTCTGATTCCTAACTGCATTCTCTTCAAATCACCCCTGATCAATTACAGGACTATTTGCTTGTACTGTGAACAGAGAGGGAGGAAAGGGAAGATTAATTAAGAAAGAGTCATAAAAAAATTCACTGAATATCGAATGGATGTAATATTAACATACGTAATTACTTCTCAACTTCAGAAGCTGTAATATCAAATATAAAAATCATGTCAGCTTCAGTCTTTTTCTCATTGTAGATTCAGACCATTACATTAATGACTAACTTTTTGAGCTGCATAATTTTCTCTTGGAAAGATACCTTTTTTGGGAGCTAAGCACAGAAGCCCTTTCCCAGGCACACCCTGAACTTGAGGGAGGAAGGGGAACATCCCTGTTGAGGCCACTCCCCTCCCCTCCTACTGCCCTGATCATCAGCGAGTCCACTCCCTTTGTGAGGAAACAAAGGCAATCAATCACGCAGGCAGCCAAGTCTAGCCTTTGGCTGGGCTGTGGAGTTGGCTCCCAGGACTTCTCTGGGAGCTGGGAGCCCCGAGTGTGTGACCCCATGAGTGTCCGTGGTTCAGAGGCTGCTCCAGTAATCACCAGCATCTGGGCGTTGGCTCATTCCTGGAGAAGAGGTCCCCAAGTATCTTGAAACTGGGCCTTTGTTCACTTTAAACAGAGGCCCTCACTCCCATCTTTCCATTCTTGGCTTCTCTGGTCTGAACCTTCATCTGAGAGACAGAGTACGGCGTCTGTGGGAACCACCCTTTGAAACCCTCTCCCTGGCGCTAAGCCAGTGTCTCCTCCCAAGAGGAAAGAAATGAGAGCTATCCCAGGGAGATTTGCCATATAGGATGCAAGTCTAGCATCTTCCTAGGTTCTTCCCCCTTTTCAGGACCTCAGGATAGAGTTGGATCGAGGAGAACCCCATTTCTCAGACTCGATGTTAAGGGGCCTGCACAATGTCACAATTGCTATTAAATGAAACCAGAAGTGGTGTTCTCTTTTTATAGCCTTTGGAAACAATGAACAGAATGGGAGGAAAAGAAGGTAGTTTGGCTTTTTTTCCTTTTTTTTCTTATTTTTCTTTTCTGTAGTTGCCCGTCCCTCCTTCCAGGCCCTCCCACTCCTTCTTCTCCCCTTTCATTAAGTGTCACCTGAGCTGCTCTGAGCACTCCCTTCCCAAAGTAGTGTCTTTTCTCTGGACTTCTCTTCTCTCCCTATTCCTAGTCACATACAGACTTTTTACCTGCCCTCTGGTTCTTTCCTTCCGTTAGCTCTGACTCAGCCAGCTAATTATGGAAACACAATTTTCTATTTGTTTATCTGTTGTCCCATCCCACAAAAATGCCAATAAGTTTAAGATGGGCTGACTTATTGTTGAGACTACATAAAATAAAATCTTCAAAAGATCGGCAATCTCCTTGGAGAGCGGTCTGTGTGATTCCACTTGGGAGAGGTATACCTTGAATCCCGAGGTGTTCTATGCAGAGAAACTAAACAGTGCTTTTGTTCCCCTCAAATCAAATCAATCCTTGACTGGGACAAGCATAAAAATAGAGACCCATGTACCGTCTGTCCAAAAATGTAAGTTATAACAGCTAACCATTAATAAAATGCCTTTGCCTCCCAATTTGACAAACAGACCTTCATAATATCCTATAAAGCTATCTTCTGATTTAGAATTCTTGGACTCCTTGGAATTAGCTTCAGAACATGGAAAAGCAAGGAGACTGGACCCATGGTGCCTGGTCTGCAATCCCGCTCTCTTCTCATCACATGCCCAATGCTGTCCCGCATCAGGAGGGTCTTCATATGCACTTTGATACCCTGGGCTTAGTCCGTTACCTTAACAGCTGCCCCTGCTCAGCCCTTGTGACGCATATGTTTGTGCATATGTTCCTGCAGGACAGCAGACTAAAACAAGACTACTCAGGTTCTGAGAGTGGGCTGAGCCATTTGGGCAGAAAATTCCAAAGTCCTTGGTACCCAGAGTACAGTCTAGAAGGAGGCTTCAGATGGCACATTCCCATGACCCTGTGGACAAGGTCCAAGGTGGGGACCTTCTGAAGCTCAGGGCCCCGGACAGGATTCTTCTTGCCCAAGTCTAATGGTGCACTAACCTAAAGGGCCAACAGTCCCTGTTACATCCATGCACTTGCTATGAAGCTGCTTCTAATATGGGCAACTCTACTTTGGATGCTCTAAGTTGTTTAACTCCAGAGACTGTTGATTTAAGAATGGTTAATGAAGCATATGAGTTCACATTAAGATAGTTAATCCCTCCTGAATAGCACTGACCAACACGTAGCAGGTATTTAATAAATGCATTATGTATAAATAAATGAATGACCTACTAGAATTTTATAAGCTGTTTCACATATGAAAGGAGTGACCAAGAGTGGAAATTTTAAACACTAATAGTAGATGAGAGAAACTTTAATTGATTTGTAAACTTTAAAAAGAATTTGGTTATGAGAGGTAACCCCTCTATAATAGCTGAAAATACAACCTGTTCCTACCTGCGACACATGCATGGCTACCTCCATAGTCCAGAGAATGTATGCACAATGCTACTGAATCAAATATTTTTAGAGCAGGATTTCTCAACCTACTGTCACTACTGACATTTGGGGTGGGATCATTCTTTGTTGTGGGGAATAGTGCTGTGCATTGTAGGATATCTAGCAGCATCCTTGGCTTCTACCCTCTAGATGCTGGTAGCATTGCCTCCCAGTTGTGACAAGCAAAAGTGTCTCCAGACAGTGTCAGATGTTCCCTGGGTGGGGGTCAGGGGAAACCACCTCTGGCTAAGGACCATTGTTCTTTAAGAAGTGATTCTTTGCTTTTGAATTTTCTTTATTTTTTTATATAGCAGGTTCTTATTAGTTACCCATTTTATACATATTAGTGTATATATGTCAATAGAGACACAGATGTAAGAACTGATTCTATATAGCTTGGCATCACTTGTACCCAGCCAGAGTTAACACCAAGCAGAACTCACAACAGGCTTCAGTTGCACCCAGATTTATTGTCAAAGGAAAATGAGAGTCAAGGGAAATCAAAATAATGTTGTATCAGTTTGCTTTGTTTCATCAGTCTCTAAGATTATATAGCGAATGGTGACTTTAAGCTAAAAGATGAAAATGTAGAGTAATGATGTTTAAATCTCTTATAGCAATAGCTCTACTAATTTCTGTTCTTTGTTTTTTCAGTACTAGGGAATGAGCCAATGTGAATGTGCTAAAAGTTCAAAATTAGCATGAGGATGAGAAACAGGATGAGAAAGCATATGCCAAAAACATCTCTACTCTAGCTTCATGTAAGCTCTTTTGGGGGGATTCAGGAAAGGATTATGTGGTACAGAGGCAGCCCCCCTCTGTTTCCATGGAATTCTCTAGGTCTCTTTTCTTCTTCTGGTCCTCCCATCTCTGCATCTTCCTATATTTCCTATATCAAAGCAGGACGTTGTGACTTAGTGACTTAGCAGTGTGCACATGTGTGCTTGTCATGACTTGCCGAAACGAGGACTTCATGAAGTTTCAGCCTGTGTGGCTGTAAGTGTTCTTTTGGGTCCAGGAAAACCCCAGGATGCAATTAAGCGTATTTACTTGTTTTACAAGGACAAAATATTTATGCATGAGAACACACAATTTTGCTTCTTCCCCACTTTTTGTGAGCAGGAAAGGATTATTCCTTGCTAAGTTAGCTTCCAGAATCTGTTTTTGTTGTTTTTTGTTGTTGAGAATCTAGTTAGTAAAATTAAAGAAAGACCTAATTTAAACTATATAATAAAAAGCAGGAGTGGGTAGGGGATGGAAGAAATACATCGACCATGTATCTGTGAAAATGCCTAGAGGAAGAAAAGGAGAGAGAGAGTGATTTGGGGGAATAGCTGTCGTACGTGTGGAGTATACTGTTGATGATCAAAAATATTTTTAACTTAAAAAATATTTTTAAATTTATTTTTTTAATTTTAAAAGTATTTTAAAGTATTTCATCACATGTTAAGACTACTTGGAGTAAAAAATAGAAGTTCTTTTAATTAAAGTTCAGCTATAGAATTGAGGATTTTATTTTTTTTTTCTGATTTAAATAATACTAGGTCAGCCAAGACTGAGCCATCTGGGCTCAGGGCTAAATCATGGGCTACACTTGGAAGTGACTGATTGTAGTAACTTACCTGTCAGGCAAATCTTCACACCTACTGTGAGGCTGTTATTTTACATCTAATTCCTCTCTTAATTTGGTGTCTTGGACAAGAGGGCTAAAGAAAGATTTGTCAGTCGATATACAATCCACCATATCATTCATGAAATACAGATTCATTAATGACTATCATGTGATGGTGCTGTGTGATATTCTGGTGACAAAAAAGGAGAGGGAGACCAGGCCTCTACTCTCAAAGAGCTTCTGGTCTTCTCTGTAAGTAATTTGTTGATAAGTACATATGGTGACCCCCAGATAAGCTAAATGTGTGTGGTCAGATGAACCTGGTGTTGTCATAACAATAGAACTTATTCCAAAATTGTACACAGCCCTCTGCAGAATCATTAAGATTTGTAGAATTTTCCAGTTGAATTAGATTGGTGTGTATTATGTGAATAACTTTGTTAGAACGATTCCAGTCCTCACAATTTTTGGACATCTCTAAAATAACATGATTCAGAAGATATTTATTACATGTTTATTACATTCTGTCCTTTCCTTGCTAAATCTGATATGGCTCCAGCTATGAACAACACATCTTTCTAACATGATGACTCAGACTCAGAATCAGCACAGTATCAGGAGCAGCAGAGGCAGATGAGAAACTGTCTCACTGATGCATGCCCTCCGTTGTGTTTCAGCCTGATGCCACATCAAACTTAAAGTCTTTTTACTGATCCTTAAACTAACCATGGGAAGGAGCCTTCTACTTTCCCCTCTGGGTCTGGGGACATGCTATATTCCATTTGCAGCCTCTCTGATTTTTCATATAAATCTCTTTCCTCGCCTTGGATATTGGCTAACATTTTCCACTGGTCAGAAACTTTGTTTATACAGCTGATCAAGTTAACGGTTCATCTCCTCTGCTCTGTAGGCACTCCAATTCTACCGTCATCATAACCTGGGTTGGCTCTTTTACGTGGCAGAATTATTTCAGTAATCCAAGATAACCAAATTGGATTGGTGATCGATCAGTTTGTTCAGCACTCATTCCAGTAAATAAAACCAACTAGGTTCCAAATGGTTGAATTGTTATTACAATAGAGGCACAATGTGAATCAAAGCTTAGAGACCTCAGGGAATTTCATAAAATCCTACTCTGCAACCAGATGTTTGTCCTGTAATATATACCGTATACCGGAGACCCATATGTTTCCACCTTTCTTGGTGGAAATAGCTAGTTTTCTGTGATACATAGATGAGAAATACCACCATTTATAAAAGTTGCCCTTGAAAACCTCATTTTTTTCCATTTATTCATTCTTCTATTTACATTTCTGTATAAAATGCTGGTATGAGAGGTGTATGGCAGGTCATCATAATCTTTGCATTGATTTTACAATCTTTGCATTGAACACAGAAGATTGAATGTTGAGTCATAAATAAATGAACTTAGTTTTTAAATATCTTGTTTGAAGGGAAAGATGAATTTTAAAAAATGAAAACTCATAGGAGCTTCAGAGTTTATTATACAAGATATAATGGAGATTTTATCATAAGCTTCAAACTGTATTTTTCAAAAAAATAAACACCAAATTCTAGAGAGAGCTTTGCTACTGACTTGCTATGTGAGCTTAAAATATTTGGTTTTGCACTTTCATTTCTAGTAGAATAAAAGTAATAATTATGTCCCTCTCCATCACCAGAGTTATAATGAGAACCAAATAGAACATTGTATATGGAAGCCCTTTCTGAAGTCTGAAAAGGTGTTAAAAGGCATGGGAGTGTGAACAGGGTTCCCTAAACTGTGGGATGCATAGCTGGTGAGATGAGAGACATACTACATTGTTCAGGGTTTCGCTTTAGGAGATGGGCATTAAACTGTGTTGAATTACATAGTGAGAAAGTTAATCCTTTTTCAGTTCTCAGGCACCCTTTCTGATTCCTAAAAAAGAGCAAGTCTTGCTTTGGTGCTAGCATGTCTCCAGCACGTCTTTAACACTTGCTAATCTCCCTTTCCTTAAAGGGAGAGCAGCCCTCAAGCACAGAGCCTAGAACAGGCACATAATTTAGCTAGACTTTAATAACATGGTTCGGTTTTCCTTGCTCAGGTATTTTTCTGGTAAACTCTTTAATGGCATGTGGTAATGTTTTTCCATTAATAGCAGTAATATAAAGTTTTATTTCTATGCAACTTTATCTAAGTGGGGGGAAAAAAGAGCCATTTTAAAGAAAAATATTAAGTAAATAATAGTCAAGTGATTTGTGAATTTGACAGAAATTGTGAAAGTGAGATGAACATGTTTGAAGTTTGGGAATGTATACACTAGTGAGCGTAATACATAGGCGAAGACCTACTGTGTTTGTCATTGAGATAGTTAACACTTTTTAATGTACCTTTGGTTTATCCCTCACTGTTCTTGAACAGTCCTTACAAGGAAACAGTGGGGGGAATAAAGGAAGAAAATTGGAACTTTCAGCTGCCATTTTAACTTCCACTGATAAAGCCATCCATTGAGAGAATCTAGGCACTGGAATCCAACTGTAATCTTCTAAACTTTTCAACATTAAAAATTGGCAGAGTTGACTGTGCTAAAGAGACAGCCCCCTCCTCAAGAGTCTAGTTTGTGTCGTTAACCTTGGAAAGGGAACCCAGCACACAGTGATTGACCTGGTGCATTCGGACACACATATGTAGTACATCAACCTCATTCATGCTTCAACACTTTGATGAAATACATCTTGCGCCATCCTCTAGAGACCATATGAATCCACAAACAATTACAATTTAAAAAAAAAACTGTGGGTAAGTGAATCCCCTGTGATCAGAGTGTTTTCTCACCATTTTTCTATTTTCTATTTCTTTCTTTCTCTTTTTTTCCCTCTCTCTCTCGATTGAAAAAGAAGTAGAAAAATCTTCAAACAGTTGTGTCAGACCAAGAAGGGCATTCTGTGGCATGGAAAATGTGTTGGTTGGTTTTAAAAATACTATTCCTAAAAATTTATAGATGAGCTCAATTTAGAAAAAGTGGGGAAAGCACATGCTGACATGCAGTCAGCTTGGGAGCCTATTTTTTTCTCTATAATGTTGTGCTAAGTAAAATCCCAAAGTAATGATTTCTTCTTGTTAATAAACAATTCTTGTTCGAAGTGAGGAAGTCTTGAAGGAGAAGAAATAATAATAAAAACACCACTAGGATCATCTTCATTCCTTTCAGATGTGTTCAACTCCAGCTCAGGAAAAGTAACTGAGCCCCTTATCCCAATATCTAATGCTATGTCTCCTGTGGGCTTTTTTTTTTTAATTGGTATATCTTTTTTTCCTACAGACTTCTAGCCTGTGTTTGTATAATTATTGTTGCAAATCTGGGTATTTGATACTTTAATAACATATTATTGCGCTTTAAGGAAAATACACCCTTCTGTACTATCCTTCTTGCCTGAGTGTAGAGCTCCTCTCTAGAGCAGATGTTCTTGGCTGCTATGAAAGGGCTTTAGAATGCTGGATTCAGATGAAGCTTGGAGGCGAGTGCCAATTATGTCATATGGTGTCAGTGCCCAGTTACAACACTAATAGGACCTGCTTTTTCTATTATTTTTAATTTTTTTGGTTTTAATTATTCCCATGTATACTTCAGGACTCTCATTATGGAAAGCCAGGATTAGAATTGCTACTATGTTTTTTGCCTAAACAGGCCAGGGAATTTTTCATAGTCTGAAAAAATTTTTAGGAGTATTGGGAATGTCTTAAAACAAACAAACAGAACAAAAGAAAACAAAAACAAAAACCTCTCCCATAGCCTGGTTGCTGATGACTAAAAGTATGTTTTTTATGTCTGGCATGCCACAGGTTTCTAATAACTTTGTGATGAGTGAATAAATACACTAACACCACTTTTCTATCTTTTTTTTTTCTTTAGTTCAGTCACAAACCTTCCTTATTTCTACCATTCTTGGGGTCTGCAACCATTTATATTTGTGTTCCCTAAAATAAGTGAAATAGTGGCTCATTCACAGGAGGGCTATTTAATCTTTTAACGTACACCTCCGTGCTCTTCCCACATTATTATTATCACATTTACTTAATGCAGAGACAATGGAAATAAATTTGTTGGGAATTTTGCGGAGATTTTATTTTTTGGTTATTTGTTTGACAGCCAACCATGGGCCCACAGACCAGATTCAGCCTGCCTTATGTTTTTATAAATAAAGTTTTATTGGAACACAGCCACACTTATTAGTTTGCATATCATCTAAGATGGCTTTGGTGCCACAATGACAAAGTTCAACAATCGTGTCAGAGACCAGATACTCTGCAAAACCTAAAGTAATTATTATCTGGCCTTTCACACAAGAAAAATTTGCTGACTGTTAGACTATAGGGGGAATCTTAGAGGTAGACAGGAGTTAATATTGCATTCTTGAAATTTTTTTAGAGTGTGTGTTAATTCAGAGTTTGGCTTTCTGTTGACTCAACAGAAAGATGGGCTTGTCTTTATAATAAAGTCTTAATATAGCATGGAAGTCAATATATCAGTTCATTAGTAATAAGTTTTTACTCTGATTTTTAATAGTAACAAAAATAGTAATAATTGTGACAAAATGCTCCCTTTTTTGATGGAGTAACAGAAATAGTCTTTCCTGGGATTGCTGTGGTAAAATATGCATTCATAGAAATAAGCGGCAACCCCTTGTATCAAGATTAAATCAAATGGGAACTTCTCTGGTGGCGCAGTGGTTAAGAATCTGCCTGCCAATGCAGGGGACACGGGTTCGAACCCTAGTCCGGGAAGATCCCACATGCCGTGGAGCAACTAAGCCCATGCGCCACAACTACTGAGCCCACGTGCTACAACTACTGAAGCCCGGGCACCTAGAGCCCATGCTCTGCAACAAGAGAAGTCACTGTAACGAGAAGCCCGCGTACCGCAACAAAGAGTAACCCCTGCTCGCCACAACTAGGGAAAGCCCGTGCACAGCAATGAAGACCCCACACAGCCAAAAGTAAATACAAATAAATAAATAATAATAAAAAGATTAAATCAAATGTATGAATGATACAGTCAGTTTGTACCTTCCTTTCCCCAAGTAATTCAGTTTCGCCTAACAGTGATCCAGTGGGTCTCAGAGATTTAGAAATCATCTGTGTCCTGGAGATCAGTACTATTACACCTGCTTAAGTGCTAAGGTATTTTCTGGCAGAAGTAGCAAAATGCAGTATCTCAACACGTGAATGCTACTGTCAGAGACTTGCTGGCTTACTTGGAGGACTGTACTGTTGGGAGAAAAAATCATGTGGCAAGGAGGGTGATTCAGTTTTCTCCACTGCTTCCCAGCCAAGCCCCTTGGGCTATGTGTCTCCACTCACCTTATGTGATGGCTCTGGGCCAGTGAGCCTGTATGCACATGACAGCATCTTGAATCTTGCTAGGTGCCAGAGGGAGCCCTGGGTACAGCATTGGAAAGAAAAGA
Organism: Tursiops truncatus; assembly: GCF_011762595.2. Taxonomy (NCBI): domain Eukaryota; kingdom Metazoa; phylum Chordata; class Mammalia; order Artiodactyla; family Delphinidae; genus Tursiops; species Tursiops truncatus. Next base: position 133,569,181 of record NC_047036.1, read on the forward strand.
AAGGGATTTGGTCAAAGTAGCCCACCACCTCACTCAGGAAAAGAGAGCAATAATTAATTACCATTTTATTTGTGTCTTTTGTATGCTAAGCGCTGAACTAATTAAATGTGCCCCATAACTTACGCCAGCTAATTGAGTCCTACCCAAAATTCAAATGTGTGTTGTTATCTACATTTAAAGATGAAGAAACCGAGACTCAGAGAGGTTAAGTAATTGGTCCAAGGTCACACAGCTGCTAAGTGGCAGAGCAAGGATTAGGCTTCAGAGACTTGGTTCTTTTAAATGCTAAGTGATGGACTTTTGGGGAAGGATTGGGTTTCCTGAGTGGGTGATGTCATTTGAACTCTGAACTGAAGTTGTTTAATATTAAAACCCCCTCTTCAAGGAAGCTGTACTATCGACGTTAAGCAAAAAGAACTTTTGCTGTATTAAGTATAAGAACATTCTCTCTGTCCACCTAATTTGACTTTTCCCAGAAACCTAGGCTGCTTTTTGGTGTATGGTGATCCTTTCCCAATAACAGTCTTACATCCTAATATTAGAATCACACAGGATTACTCTGCTTTTGACTATAGATCAGGTCACCTGAGGATGTTTAGCAATTCCCAGATTTTCAGGGGACAAGGCAGCAGCCCCAGAGTCTCCAACTTAAAGGCAAGATTTCCCAAGCCTCTCAAAAAACTTGTCTGCAAACCTATGTGTCTGCTTCTCCTGCCAAGCTGTAGGGAATGCTGGTCAGGCATCTACATGGGGAAAAGGAAATTAGAAATGGTACAGAAACACACACACACGCACGCACGCACGCACGCACGCACACACACACACATGTTAGGACCAAAGAAGCTCTCCCGGAACACTGGCCTAGGAGCATGTGTTCAAAAAGAGTAGGTGGTGCTGACCTGCAACCCCAGAGGGTTTGTGGGCTGAGGCTCATTCCTTAAACTCCATGCTTGATTTCCAAGGCTCATACCTGTGTCCTGGGTGTCGGGACAGTTGTGATTTCAGAGGAGTAGGTACAATCTTTTTGGGCCCCTGGGAGAAATGATAAAGGAAGTTGGGGGTCCTGTAAAAGGCCTGTGATCACCAGGATGGAATTTGTTTTTTTCCCAGAAGGAAGAAAGAGATACAGATTTCTCCCCAAATAATCATTACCATTATTATAATGCACGGTGATTTTTGTTAGCAAAGGTCAGCTAGCATTTAAAGATCACTTTGTGCCAGGCAGTATGTTCAGCACCTTCCATGCACTATCTCATTAAATCTTCCCAACGGCCCTAAACACTAAGTGCTATCATTCTCATTTTAGGAAGAATTATTGAGGTCCAGGGCTGCCCTGGGCCACACGGCAGCCATTGGCCACATGTGGCTTTTGAGCACTTGAGATACGTTGTAAATGTAAAATACACACAGGATTTTGAAGACAGTACAAAAAGGAAAAAGGAAAAAAGCAAAATATCTTATTAATAAATTTGTAATATTAATTACTTATTGAAATGATAATATTTTAAGTATATTAGATAAATCAAAATATTAAAATTATTATTTTTTTAACTTTTTCTAATGTGGTTACTACACAATTGAAAATTACTTCCGTGCCTCGCAGATGTGGCTTACTCTCTATTTCTATCGGACAGCTCTGGTCGAAAGCAGAGGTCAACAAATGAGTCCCATAGCCTGGTTTTACACAGCTTATGAGCTAAGAATGCTAGAATGATTTTTACGTTTTTAAAGGGTTGTAAAATTAAAACAAAAACAATGTGGCCTACAAAGCCTAAAATGTTTGCTCTCAGCCCTTTATAGAAAAAGCTTGCGGAGACCTGGTCTGGAATATTCAGGTCCACTCCAGGACCACTGACTCCAAAAACTGTGCTTTACCCACTCTGAATACTAGCTTTCTACTAGAGGCCAGACATTTCACAGAATCTTTATACACAGTGCCTTATTTAATCCCGAGATCAAATAAGATTAATGAATCATGTTTATTCATAATGTTACTCTAATACTACATACAACGAATAGTGTTATTGTATCCATTTCGCAGATGAGCAAGCCAAGGCTTATAGAGATTCAGTAGCTTGTCTTAAGCCACACAGCTAATAAATGATGGGACTGGGATTTGAATCCACTTCTTCCTGAAAGGTACACCTGTAGGCCCCTTGCTATTCTGCCACTGAATTCTTATTTGGTCAGGGCCAGCCTCTCCATGGATTAGCGCTGAGTTACCTACTCGCTGAGTTTTCTGTGTGATGGTTTGGTCTTCCATGAATCTAATCCAGGGCTCAACAAACTATTGGGGGCCCATAGGTCAAATTTGGTCCCACTGTCTTTTATATACATATATACGTGTATAAAATCAAAGTTTTACTGGAGCACAACCCTGCCCTTTTGTTTATACATTGTCTATGGGTGGTTTTGTGCTAAAACAGCAGAGTTGACTAATTACAAGAGAGACCACACATCCCACAAAGCCAAAAACATTTACTGTCTGGGCGTTTACAAATAAAGTTTGCTGACCCCTAATCTCTTTTAGGACAGAGATCACATGTGACCCACAGGGCCCAATAAACATGGAGTAGGCGAGTGGGTGAGTGACGGGTGGGAGAAGAGAGTCTGGAGAGCACTTTCCTCTGTCCTCCTAGTCCAGAGCCCACTTTTTTAGTGCACACGTGTACTCACACCCCTGAGATGTTGCCATCTCTCTAATTGCTGGTGTTGGGATTCACTCATATTCTTTCCCCACTTCCATCCCCGATAGTTGCTTGACCAGGGATGTGTGGATTACATTTCACTTAAAATACACAGGGAATTTAAAATTAGAGGAAAACATGTTTGACAAAACTGAAATACTTTGCAAACCATCTGGGATGTTCTCTTGTTTGCACTGGAGCTGAGTGCCACTGTCCTCCACAGAGAAATGATTTTCTCAAAACCCTCATTAGTTTCAGGACAATGGGACTCTTCACACTTAAGTAAAACCAGCAGGAATGTGCACTGTTGGCCTCACTATGGCTTGGGAAACAAATTGGCAACCAACTGGTTGTAAAACAAAGGTGGAGATTCAAGGATATTTTGGGGAGAGCCATGGCAAGGATTGTTGCGTGAGTCTGCCATGTGCCATTGCCAAACTGTGTGATAACTGCTACCCCTATTGAGCATTTCCTATGTTCCAGGCACTTTTCTAAGCACCATCTACCCTTTACCTCAATCAGTCCTCCCAACAACCATATGAGATGGATCCTATTATTGCCCACATGTCTAATCTGAGGAAACTGAAAATTAGGCAACTTAAGTAACTCCCCCCAAGGCCACATAACTCATAAGTGGCAGAACCAGGACTTAAAGCCAGAACCAGGACAAGCTAACTCCAGTGCCTCTCCCCTTATTATTATTCTACATGAGACAGCCCATAAGTTCACCAGCTATGTTTCCCATGCCTTGTGACCTACAGCCGTGCTGAGCACGTGGTAAGGACCAATAATTACTAATTTCCTCATTTAAATATTCAAAAATATGTATTTAAGCCTACTTTATGGCAGGCATGTTGTTAGGTGATATTCAGTTGTGATCTAAGATAGGTGGCTTTAAATAAAATTTATTAATTAAAAGACATACCAGCTATCTCTGCATCTAGAAGATTCCAAACTCATGGAAGTTTTGTCCATTTTATTCTCTTTGCTTATCCATTTCTTCTTACTTGGAGGATGATTTGTTTTCTTATTTCTCTGTCCTTCTTGCTCTGCCCCTTCCCCCCTCTCCAAAAATCCGAGTCCCAGAAACAGTCTACATAGTGTGAAAAAGATTTCTTAAACCACAGGAGTGATGTAACTCTAGGCCTGTTTCTTCTCTCTTACACACACAGAATATTGGATATGAGTGAGATTTTAAAAAATTGGTTTTCAAATGTGATGAAAAGTGTGTCCTTTTTACCAGAACAAAACAACCCCTAATGCTGAAGCCTCCTTCCTGATAGGGTTGGTTTCCAAAGATGAGGAAATCTGTGCGTTGGACCACAGCCTCCAAACCAGTGCAAAAGACAAAGGGAAGCTATGGATTGGAAAGAGCTTCGATGTATAGGATGAAGCTGGAAGCGCCTTTTGGGCTCTGGAGGCTGTGCTTAAAGACATGACCTGTATTTAGATGGGCAGCAGCCCAGAAGCCTCGCTTGCAATCCAGCTGATATGACAGGGTTTTTGCCATGGAAAGTGTTCACATTGGAGTGTTTCTCAGCTAGTCACTAGCCATCAATTATTTAAGAGTCAGATCTTGGCCAGAGGCCCCCGTTCCACAAAGTATGTCATCCTGCGTTCACAGAAATGGAGTTTACAGTCCTGCCACTAAATTAAAACTGGTGCTTCCAAATTAAAAGCAGACAGGACAGATGTGCAGGGAAGAAATGGAGACTCACATCTCTTGTGAATCAGCTAATCATTGTGCCAGAACTTGAAATCAGCTTTTCCTGTCGAGGCCTCAACTTAACCACACCTATGTAAACCGCATTAAATGAGGTGGAATGAACATTTTACCAGTTATTTTTTCCCTCTGCCATCTGCAGAAGGATAAAGAGCTCAGTGAAAGTCCGAATCCCAAGGACTCTGCAACATGGGAGCATGGGGTCAGCACCTGAGAGTGACCTCATCCAGCTTGTTTGCCTGTTGAGCATTTAGGGCACAAGACAGTGGATGAGAAGCACACAGAACCAAGCTGGCCACTCATAGGACAAAGGGTGCAAACATGACCCCAAAGCTTTGGGGCCTGCATTCCTCAGGAAAATGATTAAAACTCAGATTTTCCATACTTGACCTGCTGTCTTAATGTATTCATGATATAAAATTAGCTTTAATTTATCGAGCACTTACTATATAAAATTTGAAAAACTTCAATAGGATCACGTGACTCCCTGATTAAAATCCTTCTGTGGCTTCCCACTGCCCTAATGATGAAGACCAACATCCTTTTTTGGGTCACCAAGGCCTGTAGGGTGTATTTCCTGCCGCATCTGATATCCCTTCTACCCTCCATCTCCGAGCTCAGACACACTGAGTTTCTCCCCCACACCACGTTCTCTTGCACTTCAAGATACTCCTCTGTGCACTCTTCCAACCATTCTTTTTCTGTTAAAAATAATTTACATATACCATACAGTTCACCCATTTAAAGTGTACAGTTCCATGAGGGCTGGTATATTCACAAAGTTGTGCAAGCATCACCACAATATATATTATTTATTTATTTTCAATTTAATTTTTATTTTATATTGGAGTATGGTTGATTTACAATGTTGTGTTAGTTTCAGGTGTGCAGCAAAGTGATTCAGTTATACATATACGTATATCTATTATTTTTCAAATTCTTTTCCCATTTAGGTTATTACAGAATATTGAGCTATACAGGAGGTCCTTGTTGGTTATCTATTTTAAATATAGTAGTGTGTATATGTCAGTCCCAAACTCCCAATCTATCCTTCCCCCACACCTTTCCCCTTTGGTAACCATAAGTTTGTTTTCTATCTCTGTTTTGTAAATAAGTTAATTTGTATCATTTTTTTAAGATTCCTCATATAAGAGATATCATGTGATACTTGTCTTTCTCTGTCTGACTTACTTCACTTTGTATGACAATCTCTAGGTCCATCCATGTTGCTGCAAATGGCAGTATTTCATTCTTTTTTATGGTTGAGTAATATTCCATTGTATATATGTACCATATCTTCTTTTTCCTCTGTCGATGGACATTTAGTTTGCTTCCATGTCTTGGCTATTGTAAATAGTGCTGCATTGAACATTGGGATGCATGTATCTTTTCGAATTATGATTTTCTTCAGGTATATGCCCAGGAGTGGGTATATGCCCAGTATGGAGGTTCCTTAAAAAAACTAAAAACAGGACTACCATATGCTGGATCATATGGTAGTCCTGTTTTTAGTTTTTTTAAGGAACCTCCATACTGTTTGCCATAATGGTTGTACCAATTTACATTCCTACCAGCAGTGTAGGAGGGTTCCCTTTTCTCCACACCCTCTCCAGCATTTATTGTTTGTAGATTTTCTGATGGTGGCCATTCTGATTGGTGTGAGGTGATGTCTCACTGTAATTTTGATTTGCATTTCTCTAATAATTAGTGATGTTGAGCATCTTTTCATGTGCTTTTTGGCCATATGTATATTTTCTTTAGAGAAATGTCTATTTAGATCTTCTGCCCATTTCTTGATTGGGTTGTTTGTCTTTTTGATATTGAGCTGCATGAGCTGTTTGTATATTTTGAAGATTAATCCTTTGTTGATGGCTTCATTTGCAAATATTTTCTCCCATTCTTTGGGTTGTCTTTTCGTGTTGTTTGTGGTTTCCTTTGATATTCAAAAGCTTTTAAGTTTAATTAGGTCCCATTTGTTTATTTTTGTTTTTATTTTTATTACTCTAGGAGGTGGATCCAAAATGATATTGCTGCAATTTATGTCAAAGAGTGTTCTATGTTTTCCTCTAAGAATTTTATAGTATCCAGTCTTATATTTAGGTCTTTAATCCATTTTGAGTTTATTTTTGTATATGGTGTTAGAGAATGTTTTAACTAGCTTCATTCTTTTACATGTAGCTGTCCAGTTTTCCCAGCACCACTTATTGAAGAGACTGTCTTTTCTCCATTGTATATTCTTGCCTCCTTTGTCATAGATTAATTAATCATAAGTGCATGGGTTTATTTCTGGGCATTCCCTTCTGTTCCATTGATCTATATTTCTGTTTTTGTGCCAGCACCATACTGTTTTGATGACTGTAGCTTTATAGTATAGTCTGAAGCCAGGGAGCCTAATTCCTCCAGCTCTGTTTTTCTTTCTCAGGATTGCTTTGGCTATTTGGGGTCTTTTGTACTTCCATATGAATTTAAAAATTTTTTGTTCTAGTCCTGCAAAAAGTGCCATTGGTAATTGATAGGGATTGCACTGAATCTGTAGATTGACTTGGGTAGTATAGTCCTCTTGACAATATTAATTCTTCCAATCCAAGAATATGGAATATCTTTCCATCTGTTTGTGTCATCTTCAATTTCTTTCATCAGCGTCTTATAGTTTTCGGAGTAGAGGTCTTTTGTCTCCTGAGGTAGTTTTATTCCTAGGTATTTTATTCTTTTTGATGTGATGGTAAATGGGACTGTTTCCTTAATTTCTCTTTCTGATCTTTCATTGTTAGTGTATAGACATGCAAGAGATTTCTGTGTATTAATTTTGTATCCTGCAACTTTACCAAATTCATTGATGAGCTCTAGTAGTTTTCTGGTAGCATCTTTAGGATTTTCTATGTATAGTATGATGTCATCTGCAAACAGTGACAATTTTACTTCTTCTTTTCCAATTTGGATTCCTTTTATCTTTATTTTTTTCTTCCCTGATTGCTGTGGCTAGGACTTCCAAAGCTATGTTGAATAACAGTGGTGAAAGTGGACATCCTTGTCTTGTTCCTGATCTTAAAGGAAATGCTTTCAGCCTTTCACCATTGAGTATGATGTTAGCCTACAATATGTTTTAAAACATTATCACCCCCAAAAAGAAACCCTCTGCCCATTAACAGTTACTTCCCATTGCCCCTTCCCCCCTCCAGCCTAAGGCAATCACTAATCTCCTTTGTGTCACTATTCTGTCTTCTAGGGTGGACATTTCATACAAATAGAATTATACAATATGTTGTGTTTTGTGTCTGACTTCTTTTACTTATCATCATATTTTCAAGGTTCATCCAGATTGTAGCATGTATCCGTATTTTGTTCTTATTATTAGGTAGTATTCCATTATATGGCTATACCACAGTTTGTTTTTCCATTTGTCAAGTTGATGGACATTTGAGTTATTTCCACTTTTTGGTTATTGTGCATAACACTGTTATCAACATTGACATACAGGTTTTTGTGTGGATATATGTTTCCTTTCTCTTGGGTGTATACCTAGGAGTGGAATTCCAGGGTCATATGGTAACTCTGTGTTTAACTTTTTGAGGCAACCATCATGTTTTTGACCTAACATTAACTACTACTCATTCTTCAAACCTCAGCAAAAGTGTACCTTCCTCACAAATGGATTTCTGTTCCCGTTCTTTCCCCCATGAGACGTGCTCTAGTTACATACCTCATATAGTTTACTGTCTTTTCCTTCATTGTCTTATTCTAGTTAGTTATCATGTCATGTGCAGTATAGCTTGTATATGTCTGTCTCTCCTACTAGACTCTAAGTTAGATGGCTCTTTAGCTCACCACTGCATCCTCAGAGCTCATACTAAGGCACTGTGACAGCCGTTAAGAAGGCCCACAATGATTCCACTTCCTGGTATTTATGCTTTTATGTAATACCTTCCCTTTGAGTATGGGCTTGACTTAGTGACTTGTTTCTAGCACTTAGAATAAATAGAATAAGGTGGAACTAACAATATTTTATTTAGCGGACTAGGTCTGCTCTCTTTCTTTCTCTCTGATCACTTACTCTGGGGGAAGACAGTGGTTGCCTCATGAAGGCACTACAGAGAGAGGCCCACTTAGCAAGGGACCAAGGTCTCTTGCCAACAGCTACATCAGTAAACTGTCTTGGAAGCAGGTCCACCAGACCCAGTCAAGCCTTCAGATTGCTGAAGCCCTAGTCCATGTTTAACGGCAACCTCATCTGGGATCCTGAGCCAAAATCATGCAGTTAATTCCTGAAATTCCTAACCTATAGGAATTGTGAGATAATAAATAATTGTTGATTTAAGCTACTAAATCTTGAGGGTGATATTTTACACAGCAATAGAAATGAGTATAATTATACTTCCTGGAACAAAGAAGAGCTCAGTAAATGATGAGTAAGGAAATGATTGAGTTAAGGAATAAAAGCCAGGGACTTTCCAGAAATGAAGATATTAAAAGCTAGTTTTATTGAACATTTCTTAGATTTAGGCATTTATATCAGAATCTCATTTAAGGACCCCATCAATCCTATATGGTACACATGATGACCAGTATTTTACTGATGAGGAAACTGAGGCCCAAAGAAGCTAGGAATCAAAAGCAGACCTATGTGACACCAAAGCAGGAAAAGAAAAAAATCACACCACACTGCCACCTGCCGCAGAAGATGGTTTCCTCCCTCATCCAAGGAAACTTTTAGCAGTTCTGGGGCATGAAGCAAAATGAAAGATCACCTACATAGAACCATACTATTTCATTTTCAAGCTTTTTGTTCTTATATTTTGTTCTTACTTTTTGTTATTATATTTTTTAGAATTTTTTTATTGAGGTGAAATTCACGTAACATAAAATTAAGCACTTTAAAGTATACGATCTAGTACATTCACAGTATTGTCTAACCATCACTTCTATCCAGTTCCATAATAAATTGATTTATTTTAGACCTTGGGTGCAGAGAGTCGAGTTAGTCACACTTCTCAGTTCATGGCACATTAACATCATTATCTGGGCAGGACCCTTTATGATTCCCTTTTCTGCTCCATCCCAGGAGCTCGGTCCACTGCCACTTTGCCCACCCCCAACCATGCTAACATGTCTAATGTCTATCTTATTCTTTATATATGCTTTGTTTCATAAAACCCTCACGCACTCTCCAACTTTGGTCTTCCATTTTTTCTCGACATTAAGAAAATAACAGGGCTGTACAGTTCTTCTGTCCTTTAGGAGGAAGCTTTGTTTTTACAGGAAAAAGCGCTAAATAAATAGTCAAGAATCCTTTGTTCTAAACCAGAGGTCTACAAGCTACGGCCCAAGGGCCAAACCCAGCCCTCAGCCTGTTTTGTGAATAAAGTTTATTGGAACACAGACACGTTCATTCGTTTATGTGTTGTCTGTGGCTGTTTTCTCGCTCTAGTGATACAGTTGAGTAGTTGTGACAGAGACTACGTGGCCAGCAAAGCTTCAAGTATTTACCATCTTGCCCTTTACAGAAAAGGGTTGCTGAGGCTTCTCTAAACCGCAATCTGTCACCTACAACCCTTTGTCTGATCATTAGGCAAATCTGTTCACTTCTTGAGCTTCAGTGTCTAGTTCCTAAACTTGAGATCAGGGTACTAAAACTATAGTTTTTAGTTCTCTTTTTTGATTTTCATTTTTACTTTCTTTCTCTCTACCTCGTGCAGCAGAACGTATTTTTTCAAACAAAATATTTATGAGAAAACCCAGTGTGGGAAATACAACAGTGAAGTTCCTCTGGTGGAAGCAGAGTCCTGCCTGGCTGGCCTCACCCTCATCTATCTCATCTATCACCTCTCAGATGCTATATTCATATGCCAGTGCCCTGGGAACCTCTGTGAGAAGAGCAGCCACCCCTTAGCTATGATCAAAGTCAGTTCCCTCTGTGGCATCCTGCTGTTGGATGGTATTATGGAAAGTGATGAATTTGGGAGTTAAATTCCAGCTCTGACATTTGCTGTGCGGCTTGGGCCAGTCAACTTAATCTCTCTGAACCTCAGTGTTCTCATCTGCAAAAGAAAATATGGATACATAATCCTGACATCACATGTTGGTTGGTTGTGAGGATTTAAATAATATTTCTAACATACCTGGCTCAGGAATCTGCATTCAGTGAATGGGAGCTATGAAGCATAAAAAATAATATTTGTGTGAAGGACTCCATGTGGCGCCTTCTTTGTGTATGTTGGTCCTGAACCCCCATGTAGAGTACAGGTTTCTTGAGTTCAGTGTTCATTTGAGTCGTCACTTTTTGGATACTGCCACTGAGGCTGGAAAGATCAGGCTTTTCATTTGTGTGAAAATCTGTTACTTATGCGCTATGACATGGGGACACTCCCCAACATCTATCAAGACTGCAAATGGCATCAACAGTGTCTGGGTGAGTGCTTGATATCCAACATTAGTCTTTAGCAGACTCTGGGCTAAGATGGTGCATCTTCAGCCAGAGAATGTTCCAAACAGGAATAAGATGTCAAGACGTTATTTTCTGCAGAATTAATAAATTTATCAAGTTTAAATCACTGATGGAAAGAGGCATAAATAAGGCTTAGGAAAGGCCCGTAATGTGTGTAACCACTTCAGAGAATAGACAGAGGTCAACTGCAGAGGCCAAGGAGGAGAGTAGAAAGGGCTCTTTTAGGAAGTCATCCAGAGTTGTTTCTGCCCTCATCTCAAACAGGCTATGTGGCTTGAGGCAGTCCTCTAACCTCTCTGCGCTTCAGTTTGCTCAAAAAAAAAAAACAGCTTGAGAATTCTGAGTGACCCTCCAGGGTTATTGTGAGCATCAGTGTCTGGCCTAGTTCCTGGCATGTGGTAGGCATTCAATCAGAACTTCCTGAATGAATCAGTACAGTGTCACAAGAGACACACGAGAGCACTCTGAACATCAAAAATTATCACATACCACTGAAGCTGTTACATGGTGGAATGCAAGTAAGATGCATTAATGGCTGGCTGTTCACCTGGGCACGCTGGGTGCCCTGGGGGCACTGGAAGAGGGAAGAAGCATGCAGAAAGGTAGGGACACATTGATAAAGATGAGGGGCAAACATGGCTACTAAGAGTACCTGGGACCTACCATGGACTATGGTTGGGAGGGATCAGTGGTTTGATCTGAGTCAGAATTCCACTGAATCAAGTCAGACAGGCGCTGAGTCAAAAGTAGCAATTATCATCAGAGTACACAACAGGCACTAACCACGTGCCAGGAATCGTGCTAAGCATTCCATACACAACCTCATTTAATCTTTAACAACAACAGTGAGATGTAGGTACTTAGCCTAATTTACAGTAACAACCACTTGCATGCAGTGAGACTAGCAGGATAGAACCAGCTCTGGCTGCAGGACTGTGAGTAGGAATGCCATGGGGCACATCTGCTCTTGCGCAGAGAAAGGCAGGCGCCACGGAGCCTCCTTCACCTTCTTTTTCTCGGCCATGGCAAACTTGAAAGCCACAGGGTGATGGGGCAGAGTGTCAAAGAGGAAAAGATCCTAGATTCCCAAGTTGCCTGGTAGAGAAGAAATCCCTCCATTCACATGAGTGAGAAATAAACTTTCATCGTGTTAATCCACTGAGGCGTGAAGGTTTATTTTTGTCTGAGGCAGAGCTTGACGCATCCCAGCAAACACAACAGCCCACATTTATTTAGTGCTTGTTACTACGTCAAGGACTCTAGGTATATTTTTAATTTCATTTCATCCTCACAGCAGCCTCTCATTCTCATTCTACAGCTAATGAAATCAATAAATTATCTGAGAAGACAGTTAGGATGTGAATTTGAACCCTGGCATTCTAATGCCAGAGCTGCCTTCTGAACCGCTGTGCTTAAACTACTTTCTTAGAGAAGGAAAAGAAAGTTGAGAAGTTAAGGAACTTGCCCAAGATCACAGAACGCAGAAATGGCAGAGCCATGATTCAAACCCGTATCTGTTTGGCTTCACACACTGTGGAAGCTGCTGCTGTTTCTCGTGCTCTGCTTTGCAGTTTTGGTCCAGGCTGATCCGGAGCGGCCAATGTGTCTTTCCCTGGTTTTTCCACTCGCTGTCCAGTACGTGGGATGTGAACACACTTTGTAAAGTGTGAAGGGTTGTGCAGACACGGAGACAGTGTGGAGTGTAGGAGTGGGCACAGGTGGGCTGGCTGGCCTTATGCTCCAATCCTTGTTCACAAGGGAGGCTGCAGATGCTCTGGCCTGACAATGACACAGCCCTTGCTCTGGGCAGCACTTCCCATCACCACTCCTTGCGGGATGGCTTGCAAAATTCAGCAATACCGCCATGGGTGGTCCCTGGAGATGCCAGGAGTCCTGCTATTGACAGGTGTATTGACTTTTAAAACCACAGTGTTGGAGCCTCGGGGCACTCTTGGACGCATATTTCCTTTTTCAGTCTATAATGCTGCAAAGGTTCACAGAGACAGCCTGAAAGTCAGGCACAGCCGTGCCTGAGTGGGTAATGAAAAGGGTACTGTGGCTTGAAGGGAAAGAAATGAAAGAGGTAATAACAATAGCTAGCATCCGGGGGCACATGCGCCAGCTAGTATTTAGGCTGCTCTGTGGGCAGATATCATGGAATCCTCACAGCAATGCTGAGAGATGGGTATTATTTGATTTTACAGGGCAGAAAACTGAGATTCAGAGACATCATGTGATCTACCCAAAGTTACACCTCTAGGAGTTAGAAATTATATTGGGTTCCTCTGGAATCAGGAATCTTAATTTGCTTGGCCCTTTCAGTGCTGATTTGCTTTATAAATGCTTTTCTATGTGGGTTCACTTGACAGGTTAGCTATAATGAAGAGTCCGCTGGGGTTCTTACCTTGCAAACAGCATTTGTAAATGTTAATTTCTTTGATCCTCACAAAAGCTTTGTGAGGTAGAGAGGATGTATCTGATTTCCTCCTCAAGGACACTGGGACACAAAGAGGTAAGCATCTCACCTAAGGTCACACAGCTAGCAACAGAGGCAGGACCTAAAACCCACGTGTTCTGAAATCTGGTCAGATGTCTTCCCATGAACCCCCCCAGCTCTCCTCTTGGAAGCCGGGAAGTGGCCAAGAGCATAGGCTTACACGTGGGGCCATCTTGGATCGGAGGCATAGTGACAGCTCGAGAGCTATGTGGACTTGTACTATGCAGAGTCTTTCTGGGTCCAGGTTTCCTTAGTCCTAAAGTAAGAAGAATAATAGTAATACCCACCTCATGGTTATTATGAGGATTCAGTATAAGTGCACATAAAGTCAGTGTTCAGTGGATAGAAGCTATTATTTTTCTTATACTATAAAATCTCTTCATCTGACTGTTGCTGTCTGAGAAAGATCTGCACTGAAAACAACCCATCATGATGTGATAGAGCCTGGGACTCCTACAGCTCACGTATGTTTCATCCTCTGAGATTTCCAGGAAACCTCACTGTGCTCAGTGCCAGTTTTCTGGATTCACTGAAAAATAATGCCATTTGGTCCCCTCTCTGCTGGCTTCTGGCCCTCCGGAGGAGAGGTTGGGTTCGGGCTGTGTTACAGATCCTATCTACCCTACCCGTGGATGGCTAGAGGTCTACGCGGGGCTTGGAGCTGCTGTCCCTCTCAGCAACTTTAGTTGTTTCCTGATAACGGTGTTATTCTCTTCAGTCTTCTGGGAGCCCCACCAGCATCATTAATCAAAGCACCACGTTGCTTACTCGTACTGAAGTATCCTCACCGCCTCATCAATCATAAAAGCAGCAAAGGGTGTGCTTTGGATTTCTAAGGAACGCTCCCGACAGCACCAAAAGAAAGAAAACCATGTGAGGGTGGGGGGAGCTTAAGTATCAGCTGGTCCTCGGCCCATCACTCACACTGGAAATGTCTTTACAGCTTTATTTGGGTTGTGTCTCTTTTTAAATCCTAGTAAACAGCCATTAAGCTAAAAACACTCATTGCTTGGCACAGGGAGCCCCACTGGTTTTCAAGCTATTATTTTAATAAGGCCTATTTTACAATTAAGGCACCATGGGCTTTAAATTACACATAAAATAAAAAGTGGAAATTGAAGCATTAAGTGTGTGTCTGCCGTTAGAGAAACAGCAGCCGCTCTTTGTGGTAAAATGCTGTCTGGTATAAAACGAACAGAACAGAAGACTGGGGTTGTGTACCACCATGACAATAAAAAAAAAAGTGCACACACGTACCATGAGAAAGGCCTGTTTACTCTGCTGCAGTCAGGCTTTGGGCTCATGCCTAAATGAGCTAAATAATAATAATAACCATAACAATACTGTGAATATTACTGGTAATAATAATAGCAGCTAACGTTTTTTGAGCACTTGCTATGTGCCCACGCCACTGAGAACTTTCTTATGCACCGTGTCATCCTCTCACCAAGTGTAAGAGGGAGGTCATTCTTTTTTTTTTTTTAACATCTTTATTGGAGTATGAGGGACGTCATTCTTATCTCCACGACAGAGAAGGAAACGGAGGCTTGGAAAGGAGGCCACCTGTCTAAGACCTTCCACCACAAGACGAAGCACAGCCTGCACCAGCACCCGACAGAGGGAACACGTTTGGTGATTTCAAGAAAGTGAGGGAGGCCGGCGAGCTTGCAGGGTGTTTCGTGAGAGAGGGTGGAATAAGATGAGGACAGGAGGCAAGCGAGGGTCAGCCCGCTCATGACCACAGTAAGGAACTGGCTTTCTTCTAAGTCTTGGGAGAATCTTAGGCAAGGGAGGCTGATGCTCCAATTTTAAATAGATAACTTGGGCTGCTGGTGAGGACGGATTGGAAATGGATGAGAGTTAAAGTAGGGAGAGCGGTCAGGAGGTTGTTGCAGTAGCCCAAGAGGCCCAAAAGAGTTGGCAATGGAGATGGAGACTGGGTGGATTCAAGTTGGGTTTTGGAGATGGAAATAGCAGAGTTGTTGTCAGTCGCCCGTCTCGCACGGTTCCCGTCAGTCTCTGTGCTGTCCTGACATCAGTTCTTGTCCTTCCAGCAGAGATTCTCTTCACTCCCTCAAGCAAAGCTTCAAATTCCAAACTCTTCTGCCTCTCCCTTTCTAGAATGTTCATAGATTTATTAAGGAGCTTTGTTAGTCTTTCCAGCTACCTCCTCATCTGTCTTGCAAAAAAAAAGTTTTTAAGCTACCACCCACTCCCACCACCCTCCCTATGGTTGGCATTTAAGGCCAGAGAGTTTCAAAAAGGTTTGGAGGATTCTCGTACATGTTAAATGAGCCACTTGCAGATCAGACCTGCCTGCCTCTGTAGACAGCTGTCAGGGGAGGGTGATGCCACAAATGCTCATTTGTCTTGACAAAACATCAAAGCCCCATGGGGCAGGAGGCTTTTACAGAAAAGTGCTGGGGGACTGGACAGGAGCTGCATCTACTCTAGTGACCAAGGATTCTCTGGTGGCAAGACCTCGTCTTCCCTCAGAAGATGAACCTCCTCTCTGAGGAATGGAGGGTGTGCCCAGCTATGTCATAGACTTGGAAACTTTTCACTTCTTGTCCACAAAATCCAGCTCCTGGGTGGTACTGAGTCAAATTCATTAACATCTGACATCTGTTCAGTGGTGCATGGAAAATGAGTTGCAGCTTCATGGTTGGATTCCCAGTTTGGCCTTTCAGAGCTCCAAGCTTCCTTGGCAACCATGACAGGGATCCTGGATGGGATGAAGGATCTTCAGAAAGGAGTGGTCCTTTTGAATTCTGCTTACATCCAAGAGACCAAAACTGGCAAGAGTGGAGCTTAGAACCTTCCAAAGATGTTGAATGTAGGTCTCTCTCTCTCCTAATGCTCGGGGAAGTATATTGGGAAAATTCTAGATACTTATCGAGTTGTTTGTCCAGCCCACCTATGTGGAATGTATCTTCTGTTTCTAAGAACCGACTCTCTCATGCCCGCAATCCACATGCCTCCTGTGGGAGAAACTGTATTTCTGCCATGGGCTCTGTGCCATGGCTTCAGCTAATGGAAGACCAATCAGACTTCTTCCCCTAGGAATGTAGAACCAAGATTAAGGTCTCAGTGGGGCCCGTCTCTCTCTCTTTTTTAAATCTTATTGAAGTACAGTTGATTTATAATGTATTAATTTCTGCTGTCAGCAAAGTGACTCAGTTATACATATATTCTTTTTCTTGTTCTTCTCCATTATGGTTTATCACAGGGTATTGAATATAGTTCCCTGTGCTATACAGTAGGACCTTGTTGTTTATCCATTCTGTATTTAACAGTTTGCATCTGTTAATCCCAAACTCCCAGTACTTCTCTCTATGTCTGTGAGTCTGTGTCTGTTTCGCAGATATGTTCATTTGTGTCGTAGTTTAGATTCCACATATAAGTGACATCATATGGTATTTGTCTTTCTCTTTCTAACTTACATCGCTTAGTATGATAATTTCTAGGTCCATCCATGTTGCTGCAAATGGCACTATTTCATTCTTTTCGATGACTGAATAATATTCCATTGTGTGTGTGTGTGTACGTGTGTGTGTGTATACCATATCTTCTTTATCCATTCATCTGTCGATGGACATTTAGGTCATTTCCATGTCTTGGCTATTGTAAATAGTGCTGCTGTGAACATAGGGGTGCATGTATATTTTCAAATTAGAGTTTTCTCTGGATATATGTCCAGGAGTGGAATTGCTGGATCATATCGCAACTCAATTTTTAGTTTTGTGAGGAACCTCCATACCGTTCTCCATAGTGGCTCCACCAATTTACATCCCCACCAACAGTGTAAGAGGGTTCCCTTTTTTCCACCCCCCTCTCCAGTATTTATTATTTATAGACTTTTTAATGATGACAGTTCTGCCTGGTGTGAGGTGGTACCTGATTGTAGTTTTGACTTGCATTTCTCTAATAATTAGTGACGTTGAGCATCTTTTCGTGTGCCTATTGACCATCTGTATGTCTTCTTTGGAGAAATGTCTATTTAGGTCTAGGGCCAATCTCTTGAGCCTTACTAGCTGAGGAAAATCAGGTTTTCCCCGAGGTAGTATTAGGAAATTAGTGGTACTCATCACAGTGGACAAACCCTGAATCTCTGTGGCTGAACACTATGAGTGTGTTTCTTATTCATGCATATAGGAATGCCATGTGAGCAGCCTTCAGGTTGCAGTGGCAGGAGGAGAGAGAGGTGGAGGGTCACAAGGGATATTTTTAAGGGTCAAGACTTACATCATTTCCATTTGCATTCTGTTGTCCTGGATTAACTGAGGTGGTCCAAACATAACCACACGAGAGGCAGGGAAACAGAGTCTCTCTGCGTGTCAAGGAAGAGGAAATGTTATAGTGAGCACATAGCATTGCTACACCACCTATGTGAACCTGCAAACAAAGAAAGTCAGACCCTAAAGAGAAGAAGAAATGAAGCAGGCACAGGCTACAAATAGCATCCCTATAGTGAACTTCCATTGTGGCCTCAGGTAATGCCAGGGGTCTCTGTACTTACAAACAAAGAGTAGCGTACAAATCCAGCCTTTAGCATCCACTGCACAAAGACACTTTAAAAGACTTGAACATAACATGGCTCAGGGTCAAGCCCAACTCCTCATGGTGATGAAAAGGTGAAGTTCTACATACTTACAACTCTGGGCTTCTAACCATAAATGACCTTGAGAACACAGGTGTTCTGGTGCTGTGGAGATCTGTTGCCTTGGGTTTAAAAAGATGAAAATTTTCACATCACCAACTGAGAGAGTACCCTTCGATGCAGTTATGATTTTTTTTTTTTGAAAGAACATACTGCCCTCTTGCAAAGGTCGTATTATTTTGCATTTCAGACAAAGGGCTGTAGATCAGGGAGGAAACCTGAATCCAAGGGCAGAGCAAAGAAAAGTGCACCATTAGCATCAGGGTAGTTCCACATGCAGATGGAGTGGGCAGCATCCTGGGTGCTGATTTCAGTGGTGTCAGGAGAACCTCACAGGCTTCTCCAGGTTAGCCCTGCAACCCCATCCTAAGAGATTCATTTATTCCCTTGGCTTAAATCTTTACAAATCTTCCCAACCCCATCTTCTTGAACTCAACATTCCTGCACTCAACATTCCAACACTGGTGATTACTGTCAGATTCCCCAGGCTCACTCCAGTCTCTCACTTTCTGTCCTGCTGTGTCCCTCTCTCTGCCCCCAAAGTCCTTGGCCTTCTCTTCCTCATGGAAAAATCCACTCACTTTCCTCCAGCCCTTTTCAAAGCTTTCCCTGTCCTACCAACAAAGATCACCCCTTCTTCTGTGGCACCATCATGTCTAGTATTGCTCTGTCTTGTAATTATTTGCTTCTCATTTGGTCTCCCCTGTCCCTGCCAAGCCCCCCAGACCCCAGCCTGGCACTCTTTGAAGGTAAGATTTTTATCTTACTTGTGTTTAAACTTCTATGGAATCATCTGTTATCTGACACATAGTAAATCATTGACTAAATAAATAACTGACTAAATAAAATGAACAAGCAAATGAATGTATCCACAGAAACAGTTACCTCTAGGAAGGATAGCCAATCAAGTCTTAGCAAATATACAAGTAAGTAACAATCAAGTGATTGGAGCTTCCGAGTCAGTGAGGACAGTTTTTGTTACTGCTACTAGAAACATTTATTTTTTCCTCTCTGGCTTTACCCCCTGGAGTGCTCAGGCTCTCAGCTTCTCCTCTCGCCTGTCAAAATTCATCTACTCCAACTTCAGATTTCTCTGCTGTCCCTTTACTTCTGTCTCTTGCTCCCAAAACCTTCCAACACAAATTCATTGACATACTTAACAATATTAGAACATTGGTTCCATGGGAGGAAGCGACTATGCTTGTCACGCCCATCAGCATCCCCAGTGCCTAGAACAGTAACTGGCGCAGAGTGGGTTCTCAATAAATATTTGTTGAATAAATGAAAGAATCAGCTAATCAGTAAATATGTGAAAAACTGAAGTCCTTTCCATTAATATGCTATTGAATTTTTAGAAATTAGTCTGGGTTTTAGATAGCATTTTTTCCCAGTTATAAGAGATGATAAATTGGTTTTATCTCACTTAAAATCGTGATTAACTGGCAGTGGCTAGTTGGAACACTCTATTGAGAAGAATTCAAGTTGGGTTCAGTGGAAAAAGAGGACCATAATTGATTAGTGATGTCTGTATTGGGCAAAGGAGGAGAAACTGGTGATGCAGCTTTCATCCCTGAAAGAGAAAACTCCCAGTTAATAGATAAGTAATCTTTGATCATGTGGTTCAGGCTGTAGACATCTGTGTAAAATGGTGAGAAATAAAGGAGGGCTGGGGTGATGTAAATGTTTACAGTTCCCAGGTAACTTGAATTTGAAAACAAAATTAGTAGTAATTTTAAAAATTTGTTTAAAAAGTTCTGTTCAGATATATAAATAAATCTATCAATTTAAATTGCCAAAGCACCAAAATACGAAACCTGCAAAAAACTACTCATCCGATCATATTATACATAGACTGCAGCAAGTGTTTGGGTATCTTGGTAACAAATCAGCTTGAGATTCTCCGTGGTATTTATTAGTACCATCCGTCAAATATTCCCAGTATTTCTTCTGCTCGGTACATGGTAAGATTGCATCTTCTCTGGCTCTTTGAAATTGAGTGTGGTCATAGACTTGCATTGGCCAGTGAAATGCGACTGGAGGTGAAAAGGGCCCCCCTCTGGGTAAAATCTCTTAAGGGCCAGTGTATGGCTTGCTTTTCCTGGTCCCTCCCACAGCAACCAGCAAAACTCCAGGCAGGAGGTCCTTCTTTAGCCTGAATCTCTGCCTGAAGACAGCATGGAGCAGAGCAGAGTCTCCAGCTGAGCATGAAAAAGAAAGAAACCTTTGCTAACGTTTTTAAGCCACTGATATTTGGGCTTTGTTTATTGCTACAGTATAACTGAGCCTGTCCTGACTGATACATTTTCCAAATTGGGAATTTGCAGTATGTGACAGCACAAGGTAGAGATGAGACCGGTCGCTAAGGACTAGTTACTTGGCTAAGCATCCCCTTCTCTAAACTGTGGCTTCTGTTCACCTGAAATATTTAGGAAAAGAATCAATAGAGGGAGAAATGAAAGCTCTGCTTCCCACTGCTCCTCGTCATGAACCTTGTGCTCCAGACGAACAAAGCAATGCACTGTTCTTTGTAATCACCCCCAGGCTTTCTCATTTCATGCCTTTGTTCCCACTGTCCTCTCTCCTTAGAAAACCTTTCTATCACCTTGCATCCAAGTCACTACCAGCTCCCAAGAACCAGCTACAAAGCCGACTCTTCCAAATGCATCTTCCCACCAGCTAGGAGTGATGTCTCCCTCTTCTGAAGTCTCAAAGCACTTTACCATTCTCTCTCATTATATTTTTCATTGTCTGCTGTAAAGGTTTATTGATGATTGTATGAAAGAATAGAGGGATGGAGGAGAAGGGGAAAGGAGAAAAAGAAGGAAGCAAATTTAGGGGATTATGGGTGGCAATATAGAAGTAACAGTTGCAAATTTGGGAAATTGGTCTTTGCCTCTCTATTTTATATTTTGGGCTTTCCCTCCATAAATTGCTTTTTATTCTAGTTACCCTCTCTGTGCTAACCCACTTTTTCTGTGCCCCACAGTTGCTTCTTCCCAGCTGTGTCTTCTGATTGGTTATAATGGGTTAATCGTTCAGATAAGATATATCTTTGCCAACAGGTGAAGAAATCTACGATCCTTCCTGATTAAAGTAATACATACTTCTGTTGGCCTTCCCTTCGTCTCTTGGTGGTTTATGATAGACATTGATGGCAACTCTGAGTCGTCAGGGTAGACAGTTTGAAAAATTCAAACCTTAATTCCTTTAATGGCCCTTTTGAAAGAAACAAACCAATTTGCAGTGCTTGGCGCAAAATGAAATTTCTGGGTCTCGTTCAGAAGTTATTGAGAATTTCAAGATGGCGACAGCAGAGCATAAAACCAAGGGTGAGGCCCTTGTAAGTATGGGACCCTGTGTAACTGTGTGGATTGCATACCCATGAAGTCAGCCCTTGCGTGTGATATGCGAGTTCTCAGTGTTTTCAAATCCTGCAATGTAGCTGACAGTCAATTCTGGTTATGTATAGAGCTTCTCCAAACTGGCAACACCTTTATCTCCATCCTCCTATCTACTAAGCGTGTCCTAAGCATCGTACGAAGACAGTGACATCCAGGAATCAATTACCTAAGGAGACTAACAACCTTCAGGAATGTTGCCTGCTCCTCTTTGTTCTCTGCAGAGGAAGCGGGATGCATTCCAGCATCAAAGCAGCAGCTTCGCTAGGCTTCCTCTAGCCGACTTTCAAGATGCTGCTATAGATTGTTTGTGGCCCCCCCAAAATTCATATGTTGAAACTTAATCCCCGATGTAATAGTATTTAGAGGTGAGGCCTTTGAGAGGTGATTAGGTCATAAAGGTAGAGCCCTCTTGAATGGGATTAGTGCCCTTATAAAAGATACCCCAGAGAGCTCCCTTGCTCCTTATGAGGACACAGTGAGAAGACAGCCGTCTATGAACCGGGAGTCTGGTCCTCACCAGACACTGACTCTACCGCTGCCTCCAGAGCTATGAGAAATAAACTTCTGTTGTTCATAAGGCACTCAATCTACGGTATTGTGTTATAGCAGCCCGGATGGACTAAGACAGATGTCAAGGAAGAGTTTTGATTTGTCCTCATTTTCCTTTAACAGTTTGTCGACTAGAGCACCTATCTATTTCTTGACAGAGTTGAAAGTTTGCCCACATCTTCTAAGAACTGTGGTCTTGATGGTCTGGGAGTATGTTTTATTTTATCTTAAAAAAATTTTTTTCCCCTACCTAAATCAAAGCGAAGTTGAGAATACTTTTAGCTTATGTTGTCTAACTCCTGTACAGTTCAATTCCACATCAAGGTAACAGAGAAACTGTGGGATGTTCTCCAGTAGGGCAGGCCAGCAGGAGTTCCCAGCATGGATCTGTGGTGCTCTGTGATCCACTGGCAGCTTTGGAGAGTACACCACACACAGGGGAGGACGAGTCTGCTCCTGTTCAAAATTCCAGGAAACACCAAAAGATTACTACAGGACCTAGAAGTCATATTGCTATTGTCCTTGCCCTGCCTCTGACAAACTAAGTCAGTACCTTTGGGAAGAGAGTGCACAGGACAGATGAGGTCAAAGTGGTGACTTCAATTCCCTGAGGGCCGGGATGCTCCACTTTGTTGTACTTGTCATTTATAGTTCATATCTGCAGTTAGACCACCATCCATTCTGATGTCATATCAGTTGTTAAACTTTGTTTACTGTCATTCCTGGAACGAACCACGTGCTCATTTTCAATTTGGTGTCTCACACATGTATAACTTAGAACTACTGGAACAGCGGTCTAGGAAGCTCACACCATTCTTCCCAACCCCGTATTCAGTGATGCAACATTGGTACCTTAGAATCAGCCTTAGTGGGAGCATTTACACAGCAGAAATCAGCAAGTATTACAAATCAGAGCTTTTTTGGTTTTGTTTTCAGAAAGCCAGCTTATCTGTTCATCACGCATCTCAGACGGATGAGAGATGTGTGACTCATTTGTTTAGTCAGTCATCTATTCTTTCACCCATGATACAGTCAAAAACGTTTCTTGCTGTGTAATTTATCTCCCAGACTAGGACATTTTCAAGAGTGAAAGAGCAAAATTATACCAGAACAACCCAGAGTAAACAGAAACTGTGTTGGGCAAGTGAGAATGTGTCAACACCGTCTTACAGTGCCTCTAGGCACTGCGCTCGTGGTTGAGGCTACAGCGGTCATATGAAAGACATGATCTCAATCCTTCTGACATCACAGCCTCGTGAGCTAAAGGAACATATCAATAAATAGCATTATTTACTGCTTCATCTCCCATGAATAATATCAAGAGGTCTCAATCAAATACGATCAGGTTAGTTCTGTGAAAACTGATTTTATCTTGATCATCTAACTTTAAAAAATTTTGAGTTGTGACTCTATCAAGTAATTTTTCTGTCTTAAAAAACAAACCACATAAACACTCTTCATGTTCAAAGTGGTCACCCTAAGAGGCTGAATATTTTTCCCAGGGAGGCTGCCATTACAAGCACACCCAAGGCCTAAGGGTATTTTGATTGGCTTTGATGGTGGTCAGTCTTCATCCCTGCTGCACAGATTCAGCTTTTGAAATGGACCAAAAGTTACTTGGCGTTAAGTGTAATGAAGAAAGAAAATGACCAAGCTGGGCAGAATACTTTGGTTTAAAACAGGGTGGAATCATAAGGTCATGAGATGCAGCATCCCGTGTGGTGAGCTAAAGTGGCTTTGCAAGTAGATACTCCCAAGAAACCTTACCAAGTGAAGTCTTGCTCGATTTCTTTGGATAAGCATTCTTCATTTTTAAAATCACCCTGAGAGCTTTTGGCCACATCTTATACACATCAGGTATGGGAGAAGAGCAAGGCTGCAGTAGAATAAAGACATCTTAGTGGTTTGACATTTGTGTCATAGCGTCACCAGAAGCTTACTGATAAAAATTGTTTCAATCTGCTACAAGAATTGAAATAGTTAGTCAAAATGTCCTAAATATGGTTAATCTTTCAATGTTGCTATGGAGAGAGAGTAGTTGCTGGTTTACTGATGTTTAGGAGGTGCTACTCCTCACATAAATTCCTATTAGTGGAAACTGAACTCAAGCCCCGGTCTTGCACCACATTCATTCAATCAGCACAGGGTAATGGAGCAACTACCATGTTTCAGCGCTCGGCCCTGGGCATAGGGCAGCAAGGAAAAGTCACAAGTCTCCTATTTTCTTGCAAGTTATAGCCTAACAGGCTTTGATCAAACAGTATGCAAATAAAAGGATAGTTTCAAGCTGCTATGCTAAATTCCATTAAAGGAAAATTCAGGGCTCTATGAGAGAGTATAACCCTCCCGAGGAAGTAAAGTTCAAGCTAGGTTGTGAAATATGAATAGGAATTAACTGGACAAAGTGAGAGAACAAACTGTGGGAGGAGAATAGCATGGGCAGAAACTCAGAGGCTCATGTTAGGATCAGGGAATCATTCTAATTTGGAGATCACATGAGCAAGCTCTTTTTTTGGTAAGTGAGAAGGTCACTTCTAGAGACCAGGTGTCTTGACTCATACCTCATTCAGGGTGACACTTCTTAAATTCCAGCTGTGTCTGGAGCATACAGAGAACCTAAGTGTTGAGATGGTCACGTGTTGATCTGGAGGTTAGCATCTGGGGCTTGCACACGCACACACACACGTGCACACTCAAACTCATATGTGTGCATATGCACACACATACATACACACAAACACACACTTATATTTACATGGGTGCACACATATACACACCTGTATGTATTTTTTTTTAATATTTATTTATTTATTTATGGCTGTGTTGGGGCTTCGTTTCTGTGCGAGGGCTTTCTCTAGTTGTGGCAAGTGGGAGCCACTCCTCATCGCGGTGCGCGGGCCTCTCACTATTGCAGCCTCTCTTGCTGCAGAGCACAGGCTCCAGATGCTGCACAGGCTCAGTAATTGTGGCTCACGGGGCTAGTTGCTCCGCGGCATGTGGGATCTTCCCAGACCAGGGCTTGAACCCATGTCCGCTGCATTGGCAGGCAGATTCTCAACCACTGCGCCACCAGGGAAGCCCCTGTATGTATTTTTTTACTTATGAGAATGACTATCTACTTTATATTGAGCAGCAAGGTAGAATAACAGAAAGTACACTGAATTCCACTCCTGCCCATATTGGTACAAGTCACTACATCGTTCCATGCCTCTGTTTCCTGATCTGTAAAACAGGGACAAATCTTCTGGTCTAAATAACGCATCGGGTTTTATAGGCGCTAATCAGATGGTTAATATGAAATCGTTATGTATACACAATAGTATATTATTATTAGGTAGCCAGAAAATTAAATGGTGGTTTGGTGAGTTCTCTTTTGTGGTAACACTATGACTTTGCTTCCTTCTCTGCCTGTTAATCTGGAATTCTTCACCTCTACGTGGCCATTTGGTGCAGGCTCCACAGATCTAGAACCATGAGAACTGCCCCGCCAAGCTCACAGCCCTTCCAGGTAGGATTCAGTGTCACGAGGTTTGGATACCAGATCGTTATCCCAGCTTCGTTGCTTTCCAGTTCAGTTCCCCTTGAGAAAGCTGCATAATCTCCCTGAGCCCCCGTTTCCTCATTTGTAAAATTCAGATACTAATATTTTCCTCACAGACTTGTGAGAAACAGAGGCTGTTTTTGGAACCCCCCTGGGCCCCTGTCTGACACCCAGTAAGCCTCAGGAGGCTGCATTTGGCAGGGCCAGTGCTTTGCTCCCAGCATCAGCCCCAAACATTGCCAAACACCCAGAAGTCCTGTGCATCTGTTGTACCATTATGGATCTGTCATTCTGTGAATGTTTAAACATCTTTTGAGGGTACTGTTTGTATTTTCACTCTGTCCCATGTCTTGGGGTTGATTTAGTTGTTTGTTCACTCAACGAACATTTAGTGAGCACCTACTATGTGCCAGACACCATTCTAGCCACTGGGATACATCATGAACAAGATAAACCAAAAACACTACTCTAGTGGTGGAAGACAGATAATAAACTATAAACACAACATAGTAGTAAATTCTGGAGTATGTTAGAAAGTGATAAGTTCTGTAGGAAATAAAAGAGCAGTGTAGTTGTTTAATGGGTGTAAGGTTTCAGTTATGCAAGATGACTAAATTCTAGCAATCTGCAGTACAACATGGTGCCCATGGTTAACAGTACAGTGTTGTGCACTTCAAAATCTGTTAAGGGGGTGGATCTCATGCTAAGTGTTTTTACCACAAAAACCAATGGGATACAAAGAAACTATTGGAGGTGATGGACATGTCTGTTACATTGCTTGTGGGGGAGGCGTCATGGGTGTTTGCGTATGTCCAAATTCATCAAGTTGTGCACATGAATTATGCACAGTTCTTTGTATATCAATTATATGTATCAATTATCTGTTACATGTTAAATTTATATATAATATATATATAGCAATTGTATAGAAAGCTGTTTAAAAACCAAGGAGCAGTGTACAGGTAATAATGCCAAGGTTGGGGTGGCAGGGGCGTCTTCTTAGGGCGCTCAGTTTAAGCATACCTGGAAAGAGATCATTTCAGCAGAGACTTGAAGGAGGTGAGAGAGTGAGCTGTGCAGCTCCCTGGGAATTGGAGAGGACAGAGAACATGCCAGGAAGCGGGAACAGGACCATGGGTGACATGTGAGGAAGCATAACAAGGAAGCCAGTGTGGCTGGAGCAGGGTGAGCAAGGAGGAAAACAGTAGGAGAGGAGGTTGAGAAGTAGAAGGAAGGCCAGATCACTGAGGGCTTTGTAGATGTTGATTAGACGCTGAACTTTACTCTGAGTTTATTCATTTGACGCGTAGGTATTAGGTTTCTGTTTCATGGACAGCCATGGGTTAGAAGCCATGGTGGTCAGGAGGAAATCAGAAACAAAAAGAAATAACAGTCTGTTGGCCCCTTTGCTGTTGACACTGGTGGACAATCAAGGACATCTCTTAATGCACCCTTTCTTTTATTTATCTAGTCAACACATAGAGCCCTTCCTTCGATGACTGTCAGGGCACAGCCGTGAGAAAAACCAGAGAGGGTCCCTGTCCACGTGTAGCTTTCAGCCTGACACTGGGTGTCTCCATCTTGGCACTATTAACATTTTGGGCCATTTAATCCTGTGTTGTTGGGGGCTGTCCCTTGCACTGTAGGGTATTTAGTAGCATCCCTGCCCTCCACCTACTAGACGGTAGTGACACCTCTCCCAGTGTGGCAACCGAAATTTTGTGACAACCGAAAATGTTTCCATACGTTGTAAATGTCCCTGAGTGGAGGCAGGCAAAATCACCCCCAGAGAATCACTGCTCAAACTGGAAAGATACACTGGCCTCTTGTCATTATTTTTGTCTGGTAGCAGCTAACCTTTTCCCTGTTAATTTGGAATCCCCCACTTTATGAGATATGGAGACAGGCAGAGTCTGTCTCCTTTTGTAGAATCTGAAAATGCCAGAAACTTGCTTTCAAGACAAGCAAGGGTATACACCTAGGCTGGGCCAGTCATATGTATCTATTCCTAGTTTTGGACCTGAAGATAGAGCTGCAAAGAAGCAGGGCCTATGCAAAGTTCTTTGGCAGTAATGGGGGGAGTGGGAACAGGTAACATGTAGTTTCCCAGAAATCAGGGGAAGGATGATTCCCAAGACAGCCTGATCCAGAGATACAAGTTCCAGAGCTGAGTGCTCAGCACTGGAGGAAGCACTATCCTGCTCACATCATTTTGTGACAGGTCAGGGTCATCTTCCAGGCTCATAGTTTCTGTGCTTGTTTCCCACTGGTGTTTTCCCCTATATCCTTTTGTTAAATTATTTTTCTGTATAAGTCACCCCCATTCAGTTTCTGTTGCTTGCCACCAAGAGCTTTGTCTGAGACAGAATATAAGACACTGAATAAACAAGAGCTAATTTCTGAAGACAGGTTGAAATGGGGTTGGTACCCCCACCTTGGACAGAATGAGCTCTTAACTGAGTAGCTGCCATTTGAATGTTCTTGTGCATTTTGATATTTTAGCAGCCTGCCCTCACGGCCTTTGGGTTTTTTAAGAAGAGCAAACAATCGAAGGTCTTAAGTGCTCAGAGGCACTGCCTTAAGCCTTTCCTGAAGAGAGACTGATAATTGGGGGGCAGGGGACATTGTGCCCTATGTGGGGACTTAGATGGAAGATTGAAGCCTCAGAGAGCTGGCCACTGAATCCCACCCACCCATCACCCCCAAACTTTCCTTGAACTACAAAATGGTGGCAGCAATTTTTACTAGACTGTTCTGGTGTTTTGGTTTGGACCAGTCAGATCACCTTTATGACGTAAAACTTTCTTGGTATCTCTGCTGGTTGATAACCGTGTTAGAATCTGACCAGTCCTCAACCAGATTCTGTAAGAGAATTAAATCCTGATGTCTTAATGCATCCTTTTTATGAACTGAAAGAGAGAAGGGATTTATCAAGTAATGATGATAATAATAAATAAATACTAAGAGCGAGCACTGAGCACACTCCCGTGCCAGGGACTGTTCTAAGTGCTGCACAGGTGGAACTTTTCCTTTGATCTTCATCTTGATGATATGAAGTAGGCGCTGTTATTAGCCCCATTTTATAGATGGGAAAACCGAGACACTAAATGGTTAACGAATTTGTCCAAGGTCACACAGTCAATGAAGCACAGAGCTGGGAGATTGATGACTGATTGATTGATTTAGGAGCATCTGCTCCTTTCAAGATAGGGATTAAATCTTCTGGCCTGGAAGCCATGGATTTAAATACTAGTTCTACTTCTTACTCACTATGAGAACTTACTTTTAACTTCAGTTTTCTCATTGCTAAAATAAGCAAATAATAGTATCTAGCCTTACAGGATTCTGAGAAGATTAAATGAGTTAACACATGTAAAAATTGAGAATAATGCCTGGCACCAAATAAGCATTCAGTAAATGTTAGCCAACATTATTATTATTATTATTATTCATTTGTGTATAACTCAAGCAGACTGGCTCCAGAGCTTATGTTCTTACTATTACACGATACCGTTTTCCTTATTAGACTCTGTTCTCAGTTCCTCAATTGAACGATTGACACATATTAAGCAGTTGATAAATACCTGATGAATGAATGAATGAACACGTGAATTATTGAATGAATTAGTGGAAGATGCAGAGGAGAATTGGGTCTGATGCTACTGTGTGGGATTTGGAAGGGGAAACACAAACTCATATTTCTTAGGAAATAAAAATAATCACCTACGTTTGCTATCATTAATGGCTCAAGTAATGTGCCTTCCTTCAAAGGAAAATGATGAACTTGTCTACACTAAAGCAAACAGCAGGCTCTGGGACCTCCCAAGTGCTCCGAAACCCTGGTCCCTTTCACACTTTCTCTTTGCTTCTTCGTAAGTACCTGCCCTCCCCCCTCTTCCCCCCACCCAGCCTGTGCTGTGAATTTCATGGCCCTAGCTTATGCCAGTAAAAAGCTTTCATGCTCTGCTAATGTGGCATTTGTTTGGTAATATGAGAGCAAGAGCGTTAAAAATAAATCCAGAAATGGCATCTTATAAATTTGGATTTTCTGTTCTCATAATTTATAGGAGTTCATGTTAGAGAGCGCTGTCTTATGCATAAATACAGTATCTTTGTGAGCTGATGATGGAATTTATATCAAAGGGGGTCGAACATATACTTCATGAACTCAGCATCTGCTATTAGAAGCTATTTCATGTATAACTGGAGACAAATGATCTCTCCCCCTGTTTGTCTTAACTTAAAATTCAGTTGGTTTGCTTGAATTCATTTCCAAGGTACTGGAGTGGGGCAGGGAACCCAAGATTTATGCACCGTTAATATAATCAATTCTAAACATATCTTTAGACAAATAATTTAAAAATCTATGCATCTCAAAACACCTCTATTAATTTCAGGATACACTGGTGAATTTTTATATGATTGTGGGTTTATGTGTTTAAAGAGATTTTTTTTAAAATTCCATCTTCTCTTTCCTTCCCCCTCAGAAAGAAATTTTAACAGGAACATTTTGAAATACAATCCCACAAGGAAACAATCCCCTTAGACAATTAAACTGGGAGAAGGTCCCCTGAGGGCAGACACAAAAAAAAATCTGTAAAAATCATTGCCGTGCTGAGTTTCTGCTGTTTTCTGGCTGGGCGTAAGCAAAGACGTCCGGCTGCCTGTGCCCACACTCAAGGAAAACACACACACACACACACACACACACACACACACACACACACACACACACACACACACACACACACACACACACACACACGCGCGCGCACAGTAAGCGTGTCCCTCCATGGAGCTGACTTGTGACACTGCTGTGTGTAACTACCTGGCCACACTTGGGGCCTTTCTGACAAGCAGCAGTGATTTGGAGACTGTAGGCAATATAAACTAACAATCAGGTCATTTACAAGGTTCTGCCAAATATTAACCTTCTATCCAATTCTCCTCCAACCTTTCAGAGCCCCTAATGTAAACCAGGCCAGCTCCCCCATCGCTTTGCAATATTCTGGAATGGGGGTGGCAGTAGTGGGTGAGTGGAGGGAACTAACACACTTGTTGGAAATATCTTAAGGGGGTATGTTTATACCAAGATAATGATGTGGTTTGTTGTTGTAGGTTTTTTTTTTTTTTTTTTTTAAGTACCAGAAAGATTGTTTAATTGCCCTCCCCTTCCTTAGGGGAAACTCAAAGGTTAATTCGTCCAAGAAATTTGGGTTTGCATTTGCCCTACAGATAACAGAATTACTTGAGCTGTGGTGAGGGTATAGGAAACTGTGGTTTAGGGCCAGGTGGCTGAGAGGGTTTTGGCAGGGACGACTGAAGTTATGGTTTTGTGTCTGTGTTAGGGAATTGCTTTGGACGAGAATCATGCAGTCCTGCATTTAATGCCACACTTAGGAGTGTGCTCAGACAGTTCATGTTGTGTTAGTATTTATTTTTTAACTTATCATAATTATTGTTAGCCCTTTAAAAGAAATCATAGGTTTGGACCTTGGTCTCTA
Source organism: Tursiops truncatus (assembly GCF_011762595.2). Taxonomy (NCBI): domain Eukaryota; kingdom Metazoa; phylum Chordata; class Mammalia; order Artiodactyla; family Delphinidae; genus Tursiops; species Tursiops truncatus. The sequence goes on from NC_047036.1 coordinate 133,600,185, forward strand.
CTTCTTCACTTCTCATTTTTTTTTTTAGCAACCATTTTTGGGCCCTTACCTCGTGCCAGATACCACGACTGACATGCATCATAATCCTGTTTAATCCTTACGACAACCCATGGAGGTGGATATTGTTAACATCTCCATCTCAGAGATAAGGAAACACCTTTCCCAGGTTAAGTCATGGCTGAATGTGGAGCTGGATGCAAATCCCCCTCCCCTGGCAACCCGTACCCCTGGGCCCTGTGAGCCTTCTGGTTTAAGATGGCATTAGCCATCCATGCCTGGATCCCTTCTGCAAGGATTGCTAGTTTTTGCTTTCAAATGCCAAGGAAGCAAAAGCTACTGAACTAGTCTGAGCTATGTCTCAGAGAACTGTACTTCTCAAATCATCCATGATCACCAAGATTCAATAGAGAAATCATTCCTAAGTAAGCCCCTCTGTTTGAAGAATGGATTTTATTCTCTCTCCCTGCTGTATAAATCCCAGCCAAGTATTCCTTCCCCCTCTAAAGACTGATCATATCTTCATACTGAAGGCCTTGGAGAACTTTGGTGCAATTTCCCGTTTGAAATTAAGCCAGGTGAATAGTTCAACAATAACAACAACAAAAAAATTGGTCTCTCTGGGTCTTCGCTGGAAATTGGTGTTGTCACAGCTTCACTGGAAGCAGGGGTGACATTCCTTCTTAGCCAAGACGCCACATCTTCCAGGTAGTCTTCTTTGAATTTCTTTCTTTCTTTGTGGAGTGCAAAGGGGGAAGCCAAATTCTTTAGCGAACAGTGTTAGAATAAAGACCTCTGCTTGAATGCCGGGATAGCATACTAAAGTGAGTACCAGGGTTGTAGTCAGGGAACCCAGATTTAACAGCAGGGCTGTTATTTTAACAATAGGTTACCAGATCCATTGGGCAATCTGACTAAAAGCCCATATTTATTTCCCTAATTTTATAAACATTTAATAGGTCCTTATTAAACACATCAGCCAGCATGATTTAATAACACAATCAGTCTAGAAGTTTAAGAAAATTGAAAACAGGATTTGAATGTAATACAGCCACAATTACTGGAGATTATAGGGAATCATTCCCATATGTCTCCAGTGGAGAGCTGCTAATCTCTGTTTGCGTGGAGGTGATTTCCTTTGGAACCCTGCCCAGCCTTCAACGGCACTAGCGCCGAACAAATTAGATTTGAAAGTCCCCAATTTTATGACTAAGGTAATATACTCCGAATTTAGAGAAACACTGAGTTCCTATTTTCACTGGCGCTCGAGTGCTGGACAGAGACCTTGATTTCATTTAGTTTGGCTCCACTTAGAATATGGTCATAGGTTTGAAGGGGTCAGCATGTGTTTTTGTGTGTCTTTCATAGATATTCTAACTCCTCTCCACCCATAATGCTGAGGCATTCACATCATGGCTCCGTGAATGACGACAGATCTCAGGAATGGGCTGCAATTAGACCTGGAAGACAGCCTGATGCTTGGGGCTTGGGGGCCCAAACTCCCTCCTCTACAGTCCTGAGCCCCCTCCCCGCTTCCTTGTCCTCTGCTCGTAGGCCCTCCAAGTGGCTCTTATGCTCAGAGTGGCAACCTGGGAAACTAGGCTTTGTTTTTCCCTCCTTCTTAGGCAGCTTCTAGAAAAAGGGTGGATTCTTTGCAAGGAGGCAGAACTTCTTGACTCTGGGTAAGACAGCAAGAACCAGTAAGCTTAAGATTGAAGTTCTAGGAGCTGTCATTTTAGGGGCAAAGCTGAAAATAGGTTTCCTGTTTTCTGACAGTGTCTACTTTAATGTTCTCTTCCCATACTGCCTCCTGTTTTTGTAGAACTAGAAAAACATAATAACAATGACCCCTGATTAGTGGGCACTTACTACATGCCAGCACATTATAGTATTAACGACTTGAAACTTCATCATAACCCAATAAGGTTAGTATTACCAGTTATGCTTTATGGAAAAGGAAACAGATTCTGTCGATGTCAGATCCTTGCTATGGTCATAGTGAAGCAAGTTTTCATACCCGGAGGTCTTTGATTCCAAAGCTCCGGTTGTTAATTGCTCTTTGGAGCTTGCTTCCAACAATAGGGAAGATAATGAGATGATAGCAATGCCTTATGTGTGTATGAAAAGAAAGTGTCAATTTTTCTAGACATCTTCCCGCCCAATCCCAGAGTTCTGGTTTTATCCGTTCAGTTTCTTCCTGGCCTTTCCCCTTTATAATGGTTCTTTCAGCTTTTGAAGATACAGGAGCAGCAAGAGGAGGAGAGTCATAGGACTAGAGGAAGAAATGGGGGTAAGGTTTAGCAAGAGTGCTGGGCAGCTTGCAGAGAACCAGAGGAAATAAGATTTTAAAGTTCTTGAGTTAAGATTTATCAATCACCTACCATGTTCCAGGAACAGTTCTAAGCACCTTTCTTGTATTTCCCTTCATTTCAGTCCTCCAAACCCTGTTAATTTATCGAATTTATCCTAAATTAATCTTTATTTTACCCACGTGAAGTAGTTCGTTCAAAGGTACCCTACTAGTAAGTGGCATGACCAGGATTTATACCCAGGCATCCTGAGTCCAGCGCCCACTCCTACCGCTACTCTGTGGCAGTTGTGTAGAACCTGCAGTCTGACAGGTAGAACCTGCAGTCTGACAGACACAAATAAGGAATTCGAGTCATGTGTTGGTTAATTTTTGTTGTTGAACTGTATTTGTTTGCCCTTCACTTGACCCCTTGCCTGAAGGCTGCAGTAGATTTATCTAAGCAGAGGGCGAAGCAAACCCATTACTTAGGAGCTCACTTTACAACCTGAGCACATACCCTCCTCCAAACTACACGCATGCGTGCACGCACACACACTTATGTGGTACGACTCACAAGCACAAACAAATCCATTGCTGTATGTTAAGGTTATACCTGTTGAATATTAAAACAGAGTGGAACAAAATTATACCCTCAGGCAATCAAGAACACCAGAATTCTTCATTCATCCTCCATTGTAGCCAAGGATTTGAAGGTTGCCCAAAGGTGGAATGTTTGACACCCAGACATCTGTGTATAGACTTTCCTTTTGTTCTTTCTTTTGATCTAGAGCAGTTGGTCCTCAACTCTAGCATGCATTAGAGATATTGTAGAGAATACTATATCCTATAGATAATTGATACAGTATTAGAGACAGCATTGATATATAACACGAATACCACAGATAATTGAATGCACTAAGCCAAAGGCTCTCTCCTGAACATGATGGGCACTGACGGCTCTGCCTCCCCTGCAGACTTTAGACCACCCAGGTAAGAACTGGTTCAGTGGCCCAACACTTTGAGGCTTTTGAAATTATACCAAATCTGGGAGGTACCAGTCCAGGGCCTGGCCCAGTGAGGTGTCCTATCTACACCACAATTTTTCATCAAGAGATGATAGCAGCACAGGGAAGGGCCTCATCTTAACTCAGAATGTGCTGGACTCTAAAGAGAACCTCAAAACTCCCCTGAAATATGTTGCTGGGGCACACAGAGTAGCATCTTTTATCAACAGTCAACTTTTACTACAGATGATTCAAATAGCTCCTAGAGCTATTGAACATAGCAGCCTGAGTATTTAACAACTTTTTAAAAGAAATACAAGTAAGTTCAGTTGAACTGCCTGAGAACAAATCCAGCTAAACAAATAGCAGATAGGATTTTCTGTTTCCAGAAAACTAACCCTCCTGAGTATCATCCCATTCCATCACTAAGTCTTTTATTTAATCAAAGTTTTCCAGTGTAGATTTTCCGCTAAATCCTCAGGTTAATTCTAATTTCATAGTGTGCCTAAGTGGTTATAGAGCATGACCTCTCCAGAGCCCGCCTGCCTGGCTTTGAATTCTCACCCTGCTAACCACTAGCTTTATGTCCGAGGCAAGTTCACTTCATCTCTCTGTGCGTCAGTTTCCCCATCTCTAAAATGGGGACAATAATGGAGTCTACCTCCTGGAGTGGTTGTGAGGGTTAAGTTAGTGAATCCATGTAAAGTACTTAGAAATATGGGCTACTATTCAGAGTTTAGTGAATGTTATCTCCTATGCCTTCAAATGGGAAGACGCTGCAGTCAAGATGGAAGTCATTGGGCAAGATACAGGTTTGGTTTTAAAATTAATAAAATCAATCGAGTGTTATGTAGTGGACCAAGGGTAGGATTTTAGAATCAGGCAAACCTGACTCTGCATCCCGGCTCTGCCTCTTTCTAGAGCTTTCATCCATGTAACTTCTCTGAGCCTCAGGGTCCTCATTTTATTAAAAATTGGAGGATGATAATACCTCCTTTACGGGGCTTAATGAATGGAATCTACATGAGGCAGCGTGTGGTCAGCTGTGTGAACTTCAGAGCCACACAGTTTTGGGTTCAAACCCTCTGGCCACTTAGGATCTATGTGATGATAGAAAAGATATATACCCTTTCTGAGCCTCAGTTCCTTCATCTGAAACAAAGGAACAATAAAGCCCATTTTATGGCATTGTAGTGAGGGTTAAATGAGATTTGTGTATAGTTCCTGGCATATAGTCAATACTCAGTAGATTGTAATAGTGTTACCATTATCAGACTTTTTCAGGTCACATAGGTAGCTGCCACCTCCACAGCCACACCTCATGGGAATGACTTTTAAATTTTAATTGTGCTAAAATACATATTACATGAAATTTACCAATTTAGCCATTGCTCAGTATACGGTTCAGTGGTATTAAGTGCATTCACATTGTTATGTGACCGTTACCACCATACATCTCTAGAACTCTTTTCATCTTGCAAAACTGAAACTCTGTACCCATTAAACAATAACTCATTTCCTTCCCTGCCCTCAGCCCCTGGCAACCACCATTCTCCTTTCTGTCTCTATGGATCTGACTACTCTAGGTACCTCACATAAGAGGGATAGTATGTGTTTCTTTGTGGCTGGCTTATGATAAGCGTAGCATAATGTCCTCAAGGTCCATCCATGTTGTAGCATGTGTCAGAATTTCCTTTCTTTTTAAGACTGGATAATAGTCCATTGTATATTTGTACTACCTTTTGTTTACCCATTCATCAATCAACAGACACTTAGGTTGCTTCCACGTTTTAGCTGTTATGAAAAATGCTGCTATGAACATGGGTGTACAAATATCTCTTCGAGACCCTGTTTTCAGTTATTTTGGATATATACCCAGAAGTAGAATTGCTGGATCATATGGTAATTCTATTTTTAATTTTTCGAGGAACTGCTGTACTGTCTTCCACAGTAGCTGCACCATTTTACGTTCTTACCAACAGAGCACAAGGATTCTAATTTCTCCACATTCTCACCTACACTTGTTATTTCCAGTTGGTTTGATGGTAGCCATCTTAATGGGTGAAGTGCTATCTCATTGTGTTTTTCATTTGCATTTCCCAAATGATTATTAACGTGGAGCATCTTGTCATGTGCTTATTGGCCATTTGTATATTTTCTTTGGAGAAATGTGTATTCAGGTTCTTTACTTTTTAATAACGATGTTTTTTATTGTTCTTATTCAGTCATAGAAAAAGACATTTCATAAAACTTCCAGAGACTCATAGAGAAACTTTTATTTTTTCTTCAAAAAAATAAATAAAAGAAACATTCTTAAAGGAACTATGAGGTTATTTTTCCCATAGGCTGCCATAAAATCTCCCTTTCCCTAGGAGCAGCTTAAATACAGGCCTTGGGTGAGGGAGTACAGGAAGGGCCTCTGCCTCTTGGGCCCTGACACTTTCAGGTGTCCATTCAGGCCCCATTATAAATGGGGGGGGGGTTGCTTATCCTGCCTTGCAGCTGGACTGTCCGTGAGTCTGGCTAACCCAGTTTGTCTCAGGATTAGTTCAAGAGAAGAGCGTACCTCACAGTTAACTGGATCCCACCCCATCCACTCCATAACCTCAAACGATGACTCCCTCACCGCACCTTATCACCTCAGAGCAATGGCCCCTGAGAGCCTTCCTTTTTGGGAGCCTTCAAAGAGCTCCTAACTGAGGACTGAGCTGGGTCACTGCATGTGACAATAAAATTCTGCTGTGTTCTACCAGCTCAGCTCTGTGGTAAGAGGCCAGGAGAAGCAGCAGGTGGATTTTGCTAGAACCCAATGTCTTCCGTTCCTTTCATTCTCTTGCTGCTTATACTAGTGTCCCAAAACCCAAGACCTGCCTGGCACCATCTGCTGCCTGCATCCTTGGGGAATGGCTGGATCCTCCCTCTTTGCCCTTTACCAGGTGGGTCACTTGGAATTCCTTGCCTTTGGCTTCTTTTATTTAAGAATAAAAGAAGCTTCTTTTTTACCCACAGACTTCTACCATTACTTTAATATGCATTTACTCAACCACGGGACTGGATGAACTTGCCATGAAACAGAAAGGGAAGTTCAAAATGTGTAGGGATGTAGTGTACAAAGACCAATGAATAACTTCTTTGGGGTGAGGACCATCAAAGGTCTGGCAGGAACCTGTGAAAATAACATTCCTGTGGTAATTCCTCCTAATATGCAGAGACCTGAGAACATTTCAAGCATTTTATTTTCATGTCTGCTCCAATCACTGAAAACAGTTTAAAGAAGCAAATTATCAGGGCCAGAATTTTTCAAAGAGATGTTTTTTTTTTTTCACCTCTTGCTTTAAAGCAAATTGTAACTTTCTAAGCAAGCAAACAAAAAGGGCTTTTGTGCATATCTGATTAGCTCATTTCCTTTGATTTTGGTGAGTGATGTCATTTGGGCCCAGCTGTTGGTATGCTGCAAATGATTTCCCTTCCTTGTGTTTCAGCTAGCCATTTCTGCCCCTAATAGAGTTACTTTGACTGGAACCCAGCATTTTTCATGGTTAACCTCTTCTGTCCGCTGATACCCAGGACTCCTCTGGAAAGAACGAGGAATGGCCACAAAGGCATTTAAATACCTAGAGAACAGTCATTTCATGTGGACCCTCATCAAGGAGCTGTCATTCTGAGGTCTGTTTGCTTCCATGGCCTTAGCTTCTTCTCGATTCATCCTATGCAATAATAGAGTCTAAGTAGTCGAGGGACTCTGAATTAAAGGCTTCTGGGTCCTCAGAAGCAGACGTGGCCCCCTTCCTGCCTCAAGTGTTCACAGCAGATCTCACAGGTTAACTCAGTAAGGAAGGCAGCAGGGCTGTGGAAGGAACTAGGTAATGCTCTGAAGCATCGGCTTTCACATTCTGCTGACTCTAGTCCAAATTCCAGGGCCGCACCTTGTTGGCTGAGAATCAGAACCTCTGTAAGCCTGTTTTCTTACAGGTAAAAAAAAAACAGCTACTAAAAGTAAGCACAGATAGGGGAGGAAGCTGTGGGTTTATAGGGACAGGAGGCATATGGGAAATCTGTGTACTTTCTGCTCAGTTTTTCTTTTTGTTTTTTTTTGGTTTTTTTGCGGTACGCGGGCCTCTCACTGCTGAGGCCTCTCCCGTTGCGGAGCACAGGCTCCGGATATGCAGGCCCAGCGGCCACGGCTCACGGGCCTAGCCGCTCCGCAGCATGTGGGATCTTCCCGGACCGGGACACGAACCCGCGTCCCCTGCATCAGCAGGCGGACTCTCAACCACTGCACCACCAGGGAAGCCCTCTGCTCAGTTTTGCTGTGAACCTAAAACTGCTCTAAAAAATAAAGTCTGTTTTGAAAACAATGTAAGCACAAAGTGTTGTGGAGGCCTCAGAGCGCTTAGAACCCTACGTGACACGGTAGTCGTTATCTGCTGCTTCTATTTATTAGGTATGGGGCTAGGCCTCATCCACTGGGTCAGGGATTTTCAGCCAGGGCACTGTTGACGTTTTGGGCCATTTAATCCTTTGTTGTGGGGTGGCGGGTGTCCTGTGAATTGTAGGATGTTTAGCATCATCCCAACATGCCTGTTCTCTACCCACTAGATGCCAGTAACACCCCTACAATACACACACCCAGCTGTGACAAACAGAAACATCTCTAAACATTGCCCAGTGTCTCTTGAGGGGCAAAACTGGCCGTGATGGGAAATGACTGGGTTAAAGGAAAAACAGTAATCAGTGCGTTTGATGGCCCCGCTGCTCAGTCAACGTAAAAACTCTCTCTCTGAGGGTTTTGCTCCCTTGTCTCCACAGTACTCAACCTCATCTGCTTGGGTTGGTCTCACAGGCACATCTCGCTCACCTCATCGTTGTTCCTAGTCTTTGGCTCCCACATCAGGAATGTACTGTTTTTCCTCCCTGCCTCTCTCCTCCAGTCTGGACCCTTCCTAGCTTCAGGCCCCACCTCCTTAAATAATAATCCATCCTGAATCTTCTAAGCCTCTGGGTCATCTTCTCTTCCCAGCTTCTTAGCCTGCCACTGAATGTATCACCCTGCAATCATGGCCTTAAGACAAGGGGTTTTAGAGCAGGAAGGGACGATGCTAATCGTGTAACTCAGTGGCCTTCTGGAGCAGATAAGGAAATTAGGGCCCAGAGAGGTTAAAGGACTCAGCCAAGGTCACAGTGCTGGTTGATAGCAGGGTTAGGCTTGTAACCTCTGCCTGGCAGCCGTTACCCTGGAGTGCATCATCACAGGAGTTCGGCCCTGTGTCCAGCCTGTGCCTTCATTCACAAATAGCTGCTCCATTTATGGACTGGCTGGCAGGTGTAGACTCATCAGCTGTTCAGAGATATTCAAAAGCTTCTGGTCCTCCCGTGGATACTTAGTTTAAAAGACTTCCTTCCTTGCTGCCCCTGCTTACACTAAACCCCACTTAAACCCCCAAAAGTCAGAGAAATGGTGTAAACAGGCTCCAACTTGAGCCTGCATCAGAATCATCTGGGAAGCTTTCAAAAACACAGATCGCTGGGCCCCAGCCCTGGAGTTTCTGGGGTGGGCCTGGGACTTTGCATCCCCACGTGATGCTGGTATTTCAAGCCCCCACTTGGAGAGCCTGATGGAGAGGGATGAGGAATCTGGACTTTAGGACTAGACAGTGCACAGACAAGTGACTCAATCTCCTTGAGTCTCATTTTCTCATTTGTAAAATCAAGATAATAATAATTAGAAGTGCTCATAAAAATGAACCTTTTTTTTTTTTTTTTTTTGGCGGTACGCAGGCCTGTCACTGTTGTGGCCTCTCCCGCTGCGGAGCACAGGCTCCGGACGCGCAGGCTCAGCGGCCATGGCTCACGGGCCCAGCCGCTCCGCGGCACGTGGGATCTTCCCGGACCAGGGCACGAACCTGTGTCCCCTGCATCAGCAGGCGGACTCTCAACCACTGCGCCACCAGGGAAGCCTTGAACCATTATTTTTTATTAAACATAGTACCTTCAATGTCTGGCATTTACCAGCTCTCAGTATGTATCCTGCCCAGAGGAGTAAAAAGAGGCCAGTTTCCTTTGATTTGTCTCAGCTGGTGGCTCACTAGGTAGTTGAGCTCAGGGTATGTGTTTAATTTGGTATGGAACTCTGAGGAAATTGATTTCTCAGCCATTTCTTTAAAATGGGCAAAATGGTTTTTTTTCTGCTCCCCTCTAGCCCCTAGCACCTGTTGGACAGGTCAGAGGAGGTTTAGTACTTCCAAAAATATTACTTGATAATATGAGACTGTTTATTCGTGTTTATTCTTGAAGACCCTTTTGGTGATCATCCTTTGTTGCTTTCAAAACCCTGTACGTTTTCCTTCCCCTAGGCACTTTCTTCCTCATTCTAGCCTACATGGATAGCTCCCTTTTCTGACTTGTCTCTATTACCTGATTGCTACTTAACAATAAGGAGCAATCTATAAGCTTACTTTGAAACCTACCTGCCTAATGAGTGCTATCTCCACGTCTCTTCTCTCCAATTAGAGTAGATGTTTCTTGAGGAAATGAACTATGCTTTCCACTTCTTTTGAATTCTCCCTGAGTGCCTAGCATCATTCCATGAATAGTCAGTGGCTTCAACTGTTGGTTGAATGTATATTATAGAGTTTGTGTAGAATTAATATCAAAGTTTTAACCCGGACATGGGAAAATAGTTTCCTATATCCTTTTATTTAAAACGTAGGTCTGTTCATCTTCCATGTTGTTGGTTCTTGTGCACGAGGAATTAGTCACTGACAGACTCCTGAACGCTTGAGTTGACCGCCTACAGAAGGATAACTTCTAGGGTGAATCTACATGCAACCTATTCCTCTGATATTATATTAACAAAAAATTGTGGGGGGATCCCAGTGTTAGGAAACTGAAAGATGTCTGGCTTTCAATTGTCATATCACTTTATAACTGAAATTATAAAAGCATTATGCTGAGTGAGTTACCCAGACTTCCCAATTTAAATTTAAGGACAAACATTAAACTCTTAAAATAATAAAACCCTGTGGAACAGAAAGGAGGGAGTCGTGAAATGAGATGAGGGTTTCCAGTCCTGGGTTGCTCATTTTTGTCCAACTGAAGTGTAGCCATAAAATAAATAATGGGTTGGTTGGAATACATGTGATTCAATTTGCATTTCAATTTGTATTTGTCTGTGATTTGAGGAGGTGGTCCCACACAGGTCAGTTGGGAAGGAGAAAATTATAGTGATGCATTGAAAGCAGTCACTGCCAGGAAAAAGGATGGCTGACCTGTTTGTCTACCAGGGAGACAGGATGTTTTACGGGATTTAAAAGAAAAGCATAGTGTGTACACACTTGCCTTTCTAAACATTTGTGTTAGCCAGATCCCCATCTCTCAGGACATCAGGAAAGAACCAATATGAGCCATTCAAGAAGGAAGTGGCTGTGCTCTGAAGAAACTCGAAGCTAAGTCCTCTCTCAAATTTTGCCCAAGCAAAACTAAAAATGTTCAGTTGTTGAATTGCAGACACTTGACCCTAGTTTTTGTTAATTTATTTATGATGATGATAATAATGTTATTTTATTTGTGATATGATAATGTTATTTTATTTATGATGATGATGATAATGTTGCTATATCCAGATTCTTTTGTTGCAGCAGGCATAACTCAAATTGCTGTAAGCGGTAAAGCAAACAAGAAGCTTTCAATAAAGTTTAAATAGTCAAATAGACCAGGGTAGATATGACTCTACCTATTGCTTATTGCATGGCTCAAATGATGTCACCAGGGCCCTGTTCCTCTCCATTTCCCAGTGACCTGTCCCTCAATGCTGGCTCTTTTTATAGGTTCCACGTACTCATAGAACGGCTGCAGCAGTCCGAGATGCTCCTTTTGTTCTGATTCATTTCCTAGAAAGAAAATTGATGATCTCTTTCCAGGACTCCTAGCCAATGTCTCACTGCTGTAATTAGGTCATTGGCCCATCTCCAAACCAATCACTATAGTCATGGGTGGGGACATGACAAAGTCATGGGCTTCTACAGAAGCCCAAGGGTTTAGAGTTACCAAAACAGATATCCATGATAAATATGAACACTCACTGCTGTTGAGAGCTCTTTATCAGGTACTACCTAATATTATCCCCACAGCCTCTTATTCACTCATTTGTTCATTCATTTGTTGTGGTCCTACCATGATGAGCAAAAACAAACCTTGTCTCCATGCACAGTTTAGAAAGAGAATGCACTATGGGGTATGTATGACATCTACATTTTACAGGTGGGACAATTCAGGCTTCCTAGAGTTATTTCAGTTGCAGTTATTTCAGTTCCCTACAGTATTATAATTACTAACGGAAAAACAGAGATCCGAACCCAAATCTGTTTCCATAGCCCATGTCCTTAACTGCTATGCTGGTCTGAAATGTCCTGCTTTGGGGAATAATCTGCCCCAGGCTAACGTATGTTTATCTGTGACCATGGCAGCACATCATGAGAATTATCTCATGATAAAGAATGAGGAACACAATATAAAAGGTCCAAGGAATACGTATCCTCCCTCTCCACCCCATAGTAATGAGGCAGTATTAAATTCTTCTGGCTTCTTAATAAAATGACCACAAACTGACCAAGTAACTTTTGTGGATGTGCTTTCGCTTATAACATGGTGTCTCCTCAGTGCTTTAGAAATAACAACCAATCTGGTCTCAGATATTTGGTCCTATCAGAGCATCTTTGCAGCTCCTTTGTAAGATCAGCATTTTTAATCCTCTCTGGCTTCCAAGAGTTTAACAGACCACCTTACACTACACATGAAGAAACTGAAGCTCGGAGAGGTTAAATGACTTGTCCAAAGTCACTCAGCTAGTAAAAGGTCGAGCAGGAACTTAACTCACATGTTCTTTTCACTCCTATGCTGGTGTTCCATCATCCTTCAAGATTTTAGGATAATATACTTATCAACTTTATTTAAATGTCTACTCTAGTCTCATTCTAAGTGACAATACTTGTCCGTGTTAGCGTATTATTTTCCTAAAACACATTTCAATAAACATAAAACTATCAAAAAATTTAAAATCCATCCATGAATCCCCTAAAATTTTTTCATGGATCGTCAGAAGTAGTGTCTGACACATTCAAAAAGTTCTGTGCTATGTAATTGCCTCACCAGTGAGTTTCAGAACAAGGCTTAGGGTTACAGGCAGGCAATAGTCAATTTCCATGGAAAGTTTTTTTTTCTTTCCAGGAAAAAAAAAAAATATATATATATATATATATATATATGAATGGGGATATGATCATTTTCAGTTCTTTCCCCTCTGGTGTTGGCCTTCCCAATCAGAGTCACATCCTCACCCTCTGCTCACTTCCTGTCTTTGCTTGTGGGTGAAATACACCTGCTACTTAAAGGCTAACCTGACTTTTCAAGTCCCACTAATATTTAAGGCCATTTATTGTTCTGCAACTTGAGGGAGTTTTTGTGGTGTGCTTCTCTAGTGGTTGTCAAACTGCATTATTGTTCTGATTGAGAATTATGTCTCTTGGAGGGTGACTTCAACAACGAAGCTATCGCCACCTTCACTTTTTTTTGTTAAAATTGTGTTTGGCTCTTCATAAGTTTCCTACTGATTTCTGAAGATCTGCTACCCTTGTAAGCCACTTAAGGATGAAAATTCAAATACTGAAGTGCGTTTTTATCCCTAGTTATTTGGAAGGAAGGATTAGGAAAACTACTTAATACTTCTCTATTTAAACACAAAGATTAGGAGAAAGAGAAAAGACCCATTGCATGAGCACATTTCTTCACAAAAATTCAAGCACTTGGAGGTGGCTCATTTGTTTTACTATTTAACAGTGAAATTAAGGAAGTCTTTGTCCTCATCTCTGTTCTTGGCTGCCATGATGCTCAGGTAGATTGGGGATATTGAAGGCAAGTGGGCCTTCTTGAGGCCAAGGGGTTGCGCGTTTATGTTTCGTGTTTTATTCTTCCTCAGGACAGAAACTACCAAGCTACACAATAGCACTGTGATTTTTTCCGACTCCGCCATTAGGGTGCTAACCAGGTTACTGATGGCCGTTGTTAAGTCCAGAGAGAGATTAGATCCTTTCTCCTTACTGTAATATACCTCAAATGTGTTGCACATTGAATCACCTAAGATGCGTTTAACAAATACTGATGCTCAGGCCCCAGGCTGACCAATCAAATCAGGATCCCTGAGGGTAGAACCCGGGTATCCTTTTATCCTTTTGAAAGTTCACCAGGTGACTCTAATGTGCACAGAGGGTGAAGAACCTCTCTTCCACGGGGCTCTGGTTTTAAGAGTTCCTGTACTGTCATGGTTAGATGCAGTCAGGCAGGTCTGGGGTCGAATCCCTGCTTCACTGACTAGCTATGACTTAGGGCTGTTCATTTAGGATCTCTCTCTTTCATTTACAGTGCTTTCTTTTTCTTGTTTTGAGTTATACCATTTTTATACTTTTTTACCTGACTGGTTTCTCTTCCTAGCCATCCTGAAATAATAATAATTGAGCACTTAATATGTCAATTAATTAACTGTCCCTACAGACGTCCATAAATTCATTCGTTAAGTCCAGACAGTAACCTTTGAAGTAGGTGCTATTATTATGCCCATTTTACAGATGAGGAAACAGAGGCACAGGCAAATTAAATAATATGTTCACATTCAAGCAGTTAGTAAGTGGCAGAATAAGGATTAAGAAATACTGTTTTATCTTCCTAATAAGGCTGTTGTAAGGACTAATGAGATAATGAAGGAAAAGAGCTTAACATCGTGGGTTTCCCAAAGGAGTTCCTCGTGCTTAAGCTGGTTTTGAATCCCTGTTTCGCTGCTGAAAACCTTTCTTTAGTAGTCCCCCAACAACGTGAGGCCTGAGTAAATTTTGTTGTGTATACTCAGGTGTATATTGCCTTAACTCATTCATTCGTAGACTTCTGTTTGCCCCCAAATTCAAGAAGCCATTGGAACTTGTCTGAGTAATCTTTGCCTTCCTATTAAGAAAAGTCACATTAGTTATCTGCTTATTAATCAAAAATGATCAGGGGAGTTGCTTCAGTCCAGCATGCTTTTTTAAAGACTTGCAGATCCAAATGCTAATATTCAACTCTCTAAAATTGAACTAAAGATACCTCACACATAGAGAATGTTCAGGAGGCCCAAGGCTTTGTAAATCACTGCAAACGTTCATTTCATGAAGGCCTCTGAATTTTCAGGTGGCAACCTTTTGCCAGATTAATTGATCACCTAGTTAAATGATTCACAAATCCCTTTGGGAAGCTCAGAATTTCTGTAAGACAGTGGGTCACTTTTTCTATTTATTGCAGCACACAAAATTTAAATACTTCTGCATTACATACCTGCTGGGGACTCATTTAGTTTTCTTTTCTTTTTTTTTTTTTTTTTTCCCGCGGTACACGGGCCTCTCACTGTTGTGGCCTCTCCCGTTGCAGAGCATAGGCTCCGGATGCGCAGGCTCAGTGGCCATGGCTCACAGGCCTAGCTTCTCCGCGGCATGTGGGATCTTCCCAGACCGGGGCACGAACCTGCGTCCCCTGCATCGGCAGGCAGACTCTGAACCACTGCACCACCAGGGAAGCCCTAGTTTTCTTTTAATACGTTTTCAGGGGATCTTTTTTATATTTGTCTTGGAGTCACACAACTCCACCATTAAGCGCTTCCATTAGGGATGAGTCTTGTATCCCAAAGGAAAAGAGTTTTCAAATGTGTTTGAAATGGAACCATCTCAGATGGGAAAAACACAGTTTCAATGAGATTCAGGTGTCTGGAAAGAGAAAAATTCTTAGAACGTCATGGGAGGCACAGGACATTGAGTTCAGTCTGAATGCTTTGGGGAACCTGGGACTTAGGAGATTCTGAGAAGATAGGCATGTCTGGTGTATTTGAACTTACATCAGACTGCTTCCCACTTTGGGGTGACAGGAGCCTAACAGTATTTGTTTATAACCTTCCATTCTTTTCACTCATTAAGGAGCATTCTGTTTTTGCACCTCAGGGGCTCTCTCACCTTGTTCTCTAAGGACTCCAAACTGTGGCTATTGTGTTGCTTAAACAGTGCAGAGGAGAGGGAGAGGAAAAATGGAAAAGCTAGGAATGGAGGTCTTGTTTGGAAAGGGACAAGATTCAATCAAGGGAGAACAGAAAAAAGAGAAAGGAAGCATGGTGGGTAAGGGATGAAGCCCCACCCAACCTTTACACTCACAGCTGGGTATAAAAAAAGAACTTGTTTCGGAGTTGAGAATGGGAGCAAGTTTGGAGGAGATTAGAGGTCATCAGTGTGCAGGACATAGAATGACATAGATGAGGAGAGAGCATTTTCAGTGTGTACGGTAGACAAATGTACTTCTTTTCCTGTCCTTTGAGAGTCATTAAAGATTTAAATTGTTTTCTTGGATTTTTCTGCTGGCGTATGTTGCTTGGCATATGATTCTGCACATGGACTTGACCTATTGTGTGATTTGCCCCTTACTTGGGGATCACATACGCTACATTTCACTCAGCCTATAAGTGAGCCTGGGTCATATTCAGAATGTTAGGTTTAACATTCATGGCACTATGATTCAAGAGACCTATATTGGCACTTAGTTCAACTTGATTGCCACCAGGAAGATGAAAGAGCTCAAAACCACTTCATTTTAGTATCATTAAAAAGAGTTAGGGGCTTCCCTGGTGGCGCAGTGGTTGGGAGTCCGCCTGCTGATGCAGGGGACACAGGTTCATGCTCCGGTCCGGGAAGATCCCACATGCCGCAGAGCGGCTGGGCCCGTGAACCGTGGCCGCTGAGCCTGCGCGTCCGGAGCCTGTGCTCCGCAACGGGAGAGGCCACAACAGTGAGAGGCCCCTGTACCGCAAGAAAAAAAAAAAAGAAAAGAAAAGAAAACTAAATGAGTCCCCAGCAGGTATGCAATGCAGAAGTATATAAATTTTGTGTGCTGCAATAAATAGAAAAAGTGACCCACTGTCTTACACAAATTCTGAGCTTACCAAAGGGATTTGTGGGATAGCCAGCAACCAGCAATAAGTTTTTCAGGAGGGATATTCAAGCACAGTATTTGTAAAAATGTGGTAAGTGGATGAGCATGAATTCAGTAATTCACAAATCTGAACGATCATTGGAAACCTATGCTCCAATCCAAAGAGTCTAATAAAGTAGGTCTAAGGAAAATACATCTCCAAAATGCAATGCAGGACAAATAAATCAATACAGTGGAATGCTATTCAGCCATAGAAAGAATGAAGTACATGCTGAAAAATTGACAAACCCTGGAAACATTTGATAAGTGAAAGAAGTCAGTCACAGAGACCACATATTGTGTGATTCTATTTATATGAAATGGCCAAAATATTTGGCAGATCTGCAGAGACAGAAAGTAGATTAGTGGTTGCCTGGGGCTAGGAGGCATTGGGGGGTGATGGGGAGTGACTGCTAGTGGATATGTGATTTCTTTGGAGTTATGAAAATGTTCTAAATTGATTGTGGTAGCAGTTGCACAATTCTGTAAGTATGCTAGAAACCATCAAATGGAATACTTTTTTTTTTTTTTGGCGGTACGCGGGCCTCTCACTGTTGTGGCCCCTCCCGTTGCGGAGCGCAGGCTCCGGACGCACAGGCTCAGCGGCCATGGCTCACGGGCCCAGCCGCTCCGCAGCATGTGGGATCCTCCCGGACCGGGGCATGAACCCGCGTCCCCTGCATCGGCAGGCGGACTCTCAACCACTGCGCCACCAGGGAAGCCCCATCAAATGGAATACTTTCAATGGATGAACTGTATGATATGTGAATTACATCTCAAAAAAAAGCTATTATATTAAAAAAAAACAATTCAGATGACACTATCTTTGGTGAAATTTGAGAACCAAATCTCAGTCCCAATCTTATAATCATCTGAGGATTTTTCATAAGTTACTAATACCCATGTCCCACCACCTGAGATTCTGATTCAGATGAGAGTAGAGCACCAGTTTTTAAAAAGTTTCCTACATGAGTTTAATACACCACTTAGCCTAAGAATCTCAGGAACAGATGAACTTTAAATTCCCTCTTTCTTTGAGATGCTGTGATTTCTCAAGCTTCTAATTCTATCTTAGCGTTTACAAGCATGAGCTCTGGATCAGATACCTGCATTAGCATTTAACTCTACTTGTCATAAGCTGTATGATATTGAGCAAGCTATTTAACCTCTCTGAGCTTTGATTTCCTCATTTGTAAAACGGAAGTAATGCTAGCACCTATCTCATAGAGCTCTTGTGAGGATAAATGATTTGTGTAAATTATTTAGTCCAGTGCCTCACATATAGTAAGAACTCAGTGTTAAAGAGGATGATGACATTGATGATGAGGATGATGATTCTCCTGCAAGGAGAAGAAATATAAATTTGGATGTTGGAGGGCTGGATATTTCTTAAGATGAAGTAGGGCCAAAACACATATCAGGTATATATGCAGTGGCTTTTGTGGACAAAGATTATGGGGTAAGAGAGTCAGTGGCTTTGAGAAATGTTCTTGTTTGAATACTATAGGATCAAAAAATAAAAAGCTAATGTTACTCATTTTAATGATCCTTTTTTAAGATGACATTTAAATGGGGCTAAGCATAAATACTGCAGTCCTTCTCACTGGCTACGTTAACCCAATAAGGCAGTTTCTGCCCCTGATGTCTAGGAAAGATGGGGGATGTGTTCTCATTAGGAGAAAGTTCTCCATTAGGTGCAGGTGTATTTTTAGACTGGCAATGTTTTAAAAATACATATATATATATATATATATATATATATATATAGTCAACAAACGGACATGGAAAGCTACCAAGCATGAGGAAACAAGACCCTAATTTGAGCCTTCTGGGAGATCCAACCTCTATCACATACCTACATGTGGAACAAATAATGTGGCACAAACTTTCTAAGACTGTATTTTCTAGCTTCGGAAAAGAAGCAAGATTGATGATGCTTAACCTGCCAGAGGATCAGTTCCCTGCTGCTGCTTTTCTTTTTCAGTCCTCCACCCCCTTCCCCCAAACCCACTTAAAAACAAAATCAGAACCTGGTATCCTCTGAGCACACTTTTGGCAGCCCTTGGCTTTGGCATTGTTTTTCTGACCAGTTTACTGATTAGTGTTTATTACTAATCGTCTGTGGCTAGAAACATGACCCAGAGAAGAGAAAGAGCAGGGCAACAGCATGCAGTGCAATTGTTAGAATTATTCACAGTGTTTTCAGCAGGAATCACTCAACTCAAATCCACAACCACAACTGATGCCTTAGCGTGCCAAATCCCAAGCATTGGCAGCTAGGCAAAGCAGGTTTCCCTTAGCACTTGGCAAGATTCCCTTTCCCTTTGCCCAGTATCCAGAGCCCAGTGCTTGGCCAGGAGTGAAGGTGAGACAGGCTGAGGGAATAATAGTTTGCTGTATCTGACAGCAATGCTCTGATGTCATATATTTCCAATGTACCATAGAAAATCGAGTCTCAGTGAGTAAGGACAGGGGCACACTTGGGCACAAAGGCAAGATGGCCAAGGGAATATCCGACAGTGTACTTTGAGTTATGATGCCTCTTGGAGTAATTTAACCTCTCAGAACTCGGGCTTTCTGATGAAGAAATTTATTCACTCATGTAGTACGTCAACAAATGTTCATTGAGTCCCTGCTATGTGGCAGATCCATAGTGCTAGAAGGAGGGCAGTAGATGAACAAAAATATTAAAATTCACTCTTCAAACAAATGATAGAGATTTATCTACATCTAAATCTGTGACTGTGTAACTGCCACTGTTTCTATAGGCACTTGGGAGAAACTCACAGACTGAAGTTTACGTTGTTGAATAGATATGATTATATCTCTTACCAAGTCCAGAGTGTAAATATTGCTTACATTGCTAATATAGTAGTTCCTTTGTCTGGAAATAGGTCTTTTAGTAGTTAATTTTTCCACTCTACTTCCAAAAGTAAAAAAATTCCAATTCTTAAATTCATTTGGAAAACATGGGAAACATTTTTAAAAATCACCCATCACCTTACAACCCCCCAAAACCACCCTTAACATTTTGGGCATAGAATAGGGGATTTTAGACCATGAAAATATGTATTTTTATATTAAGCTAATAGATCTTGTTATTATATTGCAAATTCAGCTTCCTGGAACAAAGACAGAGACATAATATTCTGATGGAAGGATTCTTCAGGAAATGGTGATTTCTATTCTGAGTGAAATCTTTTAAGTCAATTTAGTATTTTTGCCAAACCAGTAGGGTATGAGAGGATTAGAAAATGATGAGGGATGAGATAATGGTATTTTATTTGATGTTTTACGAGCATATTTGTTTAAAGGTTAACAAATGCTTTTTCATCAATGAAGAGAATTATTGTATCCAAGAGAGCTATAGCTATTGCTGAGTGGTGAGAATGGTTTTTACTTATTCAGTCAATATTCTTATCAAGTGTCTTTTATGTGCCAGCAATTAGGTGAGGAGACTGGAAAAGGAAAGGTATGGAGGTATTTAGTCTGGGGGACAAATGACCTTAAGCCAGTAATAATACTCAATTAAGTGTCATGGGTGCACGCCATAAAGGGAAATACAGATGCCATGAGATCACATAGCAAGGTCCCTAACTTACCCTAGATAATGAGAGAAGCCTTCCATACTCAAGTACCCTTTAAGTTCACACATGTGAAGGCAAGGGGTTCAGTCTGGTCCATGGTGGAGACCATTCGAGCAACCGCAGCAGGTTAGGATTTGGATTCCAACTGCTCAAAATAACCATCCTGCACCAGGAGCATTTTGTACCTTGCTGAGATGTTGGTGCTGTGAATACGATTACACAGTGAATCTAGAAAATTACGTCCTTTTGTGGTCAGTCCAGTAACTGAGCTTCCTCAGAAAAGAATGCCACTTCCGGGAGACCATTTGCTGGAGCCCCACCCTTCAGCATTTGATGTATGGTATCACTTTGCACCTAGATAAGGGGATACCAGGAATTCCAGGCTGTATGCCTAAATGGATACAAAAAGCATGAGATAGGTTCTTTGCTTGGCTGTGGCAAAAGGACTCCTCATGATTTATGCCCTGTACATTGGGAGATGGCTGATGTGAAGTCAACAGCTGAAATCGAATGAATAATTCAGCATGCGGATCAATCGCATCATCTCCCTTGCCATGTTATTGCTATTTTTACGTAATTGCCAAGTGAAAAATAAATTGATGCCATAAATAAACAACTGTCATTTGATATGAAATAGACCCTAGCATCTTAGGGGTATTCTATTTTCAGGTACTACCCTGAAGCTTTTTATACAATTAAAAATATGCTCTTATTAAAATACGGGGAGACATACCTCTAGGTGTTAGTTCAGTGCCAATGTGGAAAGGAAAATAATGTAGAAGGACGAAACATCACATCTCCTCTTCAAAGGCCCCGTTCTTTGCTGGTCTTGTTCTGGAAGGTACTGCTCAGGAGAAGGCTCTTAATGCCCATTACGTGGTGTGATAGGACAATTGACTATGTAACTAAAACAAAATACTAAGTTTAATTCCTTTCATATTAGTTTTTAAAGTAGGTAGATATGAATGGACAAAACCTAAAAGCCTACTTTTCTTCTCCATGAATCTTTTCTTGATTAAGTGCATAGTAATTAATAGCTCCTTGTCATACTCATTTTATGCCTCTTTAAAGAAAAACACAAAACATAGTATAGATAATCTCATAGCTTAGGTAACTGTCATATCATTGTCATAATTAATGTTACAACTAGCATTTGTTCATCCTGGCACAAAAAGAATAATCAATTTAATTAATTGTGCAATTATTGGCCTTTCCATTTTTAAGGGTTTTTATCAAAGTCTTGCCTCCCTTGATCAGAAATTTTGCTTCTTGAAAGTGTTGACAGAACTTGTTTGCTGGGTGGCAAATATAAAATCTCGGAAGTTTAAGCTTACTATAAAAATTAGAAACATCTTTTTATTTATTAGCTTTTGGTCAAAAGGCAAGCTCTAGCTTTATCTTTAGTTCTGCAAATATGTGTTATCAATAAAATTAGTCAATCTTTTAGCATGTTATCAACTGTATCTCCCCTTAACAGGTTAGTTTTGTATCTTTAAACATCTTATCTCTGAGAGGCTGAACTTCATTTGAACGTCAATTAAATGCACATCAATATTTGCTGTTTTGGAACAGCAATTCCCTCTGGGTCAAGTAAGCTTTCCAGATAATATATCTTGTCTAACAGTACACTAGGTAGAGTTAGTAATAACAGAACAGTTGCAGATTATAGCATGATTTAGAGAGCACAGCCTTTTCGCTGTCTTTTCAGATAACTACAGTTCTCTTTTGTTCATTCTCAGAATTGAAAACACAGTGACTTTTTAAAGCCAACTATAATTTAAAATAAACTCTTGCATTCTCCTTTCCCAGCTCAGATCTGGGAATGGACAAGAGCTAAGTGGGAAAGAATTAGACCTTTTGAACTCTTCGGGGGTTGGGGGGGGAAGCGTAGGGAATTTGAAGGCTTCTGATGTTTCTCATCCGGGCTGGGTTTGTATCACTGAGAGGCTGGTGTTCTTGACTGTGCCTTCAATACACTTGAGCGTGTTTGTGCAGCCAAATGTCATTTCATAGGAAAAATCAAACTCGATTTTTGAGATTGGTGAGATTTCTGGAGAAGAATGAATCCAGACTGGGGTGGAACTGACAAAGCACACCAACTGAAACAAAGGCTATGCGGTGCCTTGCACGTGCCATTGTAATGTCTAAAGATGATTGCTTTTAGAGAAATACAATGGTTTTAGCCCAGAGGTGACAAAACACATTCTCTTTCCCTTTTCTCTTGGTAGATCTTCCTTTCAGAAGGGAAATGAATCTCTTTTATGTCCCAGTGTTCAGGGAGGAAAGAAGTACCTTCTGCCAGAGCTGAACATCGGAGGATATTAGTAATACTGACTGAGCAGATTGGATTCGTGGAACTGATAGATTCAACACTGCACATTCAAAGGAATACCGTGATTTTGTACAGTGCAGGTTTATCTGATCCTATATTGAAGAAGCTTGCTATTGGTTTTCTTGGGACCAAACTGAATGATTTTTGTAGCCTAGAGTTAGATGGGTGGATAGTTGGGCTCAAGTGCCAGAGAGTCCAGTCAGTAGTGCAGGTTGGGCACCGCACACCTTCAGGACAACCTCGCTCACTTAGACTGCAGTATGGATGTTGCCCCCTCAAGTAAAGGTGCGAGACCTTTACAAGAATAGGAGCAGCCCTACCAGTTCTCCTCATTCAGATCTGCTTCAGTTAGTCACTTAGCCGTTTCACTCAGCCCCCACTCAGTGCAAGAATCCAAAAAGACAGAACTGTTTACAGTGATCACTTTTAAAGCAGCAACGAAATAGATATATCCATTACAATGCAGCGCGTAACCCATTCTAGATGCTCAGTAAACGTTTGTTGGATGTATGATTTTATGTTGTATGTGTCGGTGAATCTCTTTCTCTACTGTTAAGCTGTAACTCTGTGACAGCAGGGATGATAACTGTCCTGTTCATCTCTGTAACCCAGGTGCAGGCCCCGGACAGTGGCAAACATTAAGTAAGCATTCAATTAGTATTTGCTGAATGGATTAAAAAATGATAAACCATTGCCTAACAAGGTATACACTATTAACATTCCCATTTTACGTATGTGGAAACCGAGTTCTCAAAAGGTAAAGTGAGGATCCCAAAAGGACTGATGCATGGTGTTGTAGCTCACCCATCCTTCTGGTCTGGGTACCTAATCTCAGTCAGACCATGAAAGCTTTGCACCTTTGGACCCTTTTGATCCATGTATAATCCGTCACTTTGAACAAATTGTTTTGGATTCTGAGGGATGCTGAGAAAAATGGCCAAACAAAACTCACTATTTTATTTATTATCCAGATATTCTTGAAGGTACAAGTAATAGCCTACTTAGGAAGACTCTGAGAAAGGTTTCTCAGTGCTCTGAGCTGGCAAACTTTGATTCCTACTGAGTTACTAGTAGGATTTTGTTTTGGGTTTTTTGGCGGTTTTTATTTGTTTGTTTTTATTTTTAAATAGACTTGCTTTTTAAGGAAGTTTTAGGGTCACAGCAAAATTGAGAGGAAGGTATAGAGGGTTCCCATATAGTTCCTGCCCCCGGGGCATGCATTGCTTTCCCCACTGTCGACACCCCCGCCTGAGGGGTACATTTGTTACAACCGATGATCCTACACTGACACGTCGTTATCATCCAGAGTCCATAGTTTACACTGGGGTTCACTTTTGGTGGTGTACGTTCTTTGGGTTTAGAAAAAGTATATAATGACATATATCCACCCTTATGGTATCATACGGAATAGTCTCATGGCGCTAAAACTTTTTGCTCTACCTATTCATCCCTCTTCCCACCCCACCCCAGCCCCTGAGAACCACTGACCTTTTCACTGTCTCTGTAGTTTTGTTTGTTTCAGAATGTCATATAGTTGGAATCATACAGTATGTAGGCTCTTCAGGTTGGCTCATTTCACTTAGTAATATGCATTTAAATTTCTTCCAAGTCTTTTCGTGTCTTGATAATACATTGCTTTTTAGTGCTGAATTTATCACAGTTTATTTATCCATTCATCTACTGGAGGACATCTTGGTTACTTCTAAGATTTGGCAATTATGGATAAATCTGCTATAAATATCTGTGTGCAGGTGTTTGTGTGGATATAAGTGTTCAACTCTTGGGGGTAAATACCAAGGAGTTCAATTGCTGGATCCTCTGGTAAGAGTATGTTTAGTTTTGTAAGGCTGGTGGGCTTTTTATCTTATGAACAATGTGCATTATATAACTGATTGCAGTTCCCTTTTTGCTTTGTCCACTTGGAAATTCAAAGCCGACTTTGAAGGCCAGCTTTAGTCAATGTGTACCAATGTGTGTTTTTCACTTCTTGCATTTTATAGTTCTTCCTTTTCTTGCCATGATGCTTTTTTATTTGTTTTACTCGTACCTCATTTTAACATGCTGTTACATTTTGCATGCTATCTTTAATTTTATTAATTGGAAATGAGAATCTAATAAATTATCCCAGTAGAGGCACAGTTTGTGGGAGTGGTTAAGAGATTAAGAGACCCTGGCTTCAGATGCCAATTGTACTATGTACTACTTGTATGACCTTGAGTAAGTTCCTGTACCTCAGTTTCTTCATCCATAAAGTATGATAATGATAATTTCTACCTCAAGGAATTGTTGCCAGTATTAAAGGAGATAATTTATGCATGTTATTTTATTATTGTTTTAGTTTCAGCCCCACGCCACCCGTACTTCTCCCACCCAAATCCACTGACTTAATGCCCTGGAGAAGGTTCTCTCAACCTCCGTACTACTGACATTTGGGGTCAGGTAATTCTGACCTATGGGGGTTGTTCTGTGCATTGTAGGATGTTTTGCCGCCTTCGTGGACTCTACCCACTAGATGCCACTAGCATCCCCTCAGTTGTGACAACCATAAAATGTCTCCGGGCATTGCCAGATATTCTGTGGGGAGCAGAATCATCCCTGAGATGATTGAGAACCTCTGCTTTAAAAGTCTCGTGCTGTCACTTGTTGTTTTCGACCACTTTTCCTCCAGTAATTCTCTATGTCAGATCGCGTTTACCCAGACCAGTGCACACGTTGTTGGGTTCATTTATTTCTTAAATCCAAATTTCATGGCCCACTTAGAATCCTGTTCTCCACTAATCATAGGGAAACATTTATTGAGCACCAGCAATGGACTTTGTCTTTGAGGAGACATCATCTGGGGAGGAAGTTGGGCCATGTATGCAAACCACTGTGACACATCCCAGTGACTGCTGAAGCTGGTGACATGCAAACTCCCCAGGCCTACACCGTACTTTCAGAATGAAAATGCACAACACATGCTTTGACACAAGATTTTTTTTTTTTGGTTGACATTTCAATTTATGTAAAATATTATGAGTGTATACAAATAAGTAGGTAAAAGTTTAATGAGTCATCCTTTTGAAAGGAGCAATTACATGAAATTGGAAAGTACTTGGAAAACTGGGCTATATGGCAGCTCTCTGAGGAGGGAGTGATTAATTTTTCTAGAAATAGGCAGATAGCCCGATTCATACTGAAGCAGTGATAATTGATAAGAGGTTAAAGTGATGTCCCTTCCTGGTACCATTTACATTTTGATGTGGGGCTAGAATGTGCTAAGTGCAAGTATGAGTAATATGGATATGACACTTATAGAAATGGAACCTGAACGTATTTTGTAAGCAAACTGAAAGCTATTGGGGGGATGGACTGGGCAGGGAATGTTCTTTTTAGCAAACAAAAACAAAGGAAAGCACACCTCGAAAACAAACAAACGAAAGCAAACAAACCAAAGAAATTTCTGGGTCCCTGATGATCTTGGAGATTTTTGCCATGACCAGCCCTGGAGTGAAAGGAGCTTGGATAGAGTCTCATAAGATATGGAGGCGATGCCTAAGAATAAAGACGATGATAGGGAATGTATGAGTAATGATAAATGGGAAAAAAATTTGGCAGTATTCTTCTTAATTTTTATTAAAAAAATAAATCAAGAAAGCGTGACTTTCACAAAAACTTGCCTCTCTGCACTTTTCTCTTTGCATCCCTGGCTACTCACCATCACACAAATGAAACCACCCCTTAAGTGCATAGTAATATAGAAGTTTACTGAAACATCCTAGAATTCATTGTTTTCTTATCAAGCTTGGTGCTGCTAATCACCAAAAGTACTTCATTGTACAAGTTTCCTCCTGACTATTACTGTGCTTTATAAATGCCTCATCTCCAAATTCAAGTATCTCCAAGTATATACTAAGTGCGTTGATGTGTCCCTCCTTTCTGATTATCACTGAGATTGTGGTCGGTTTTGAAGATGGAGGGAAAATGAGAACGAAGATGAAGTGCTTTCTGAGAAAGGGCTGAGTTTATGTTCTCACATCAGGCTGTACCACAGAAGTTACAAAGAGCCCCCCCTCATTACCTGTGTACAAACCTATTTGTCTTCAAGCCTAGAGAGCCATATAATCCAATATAGGGACTAGGTGAGAAGGCACTAATACGAACGAGAAATTCATTCTCCATGTGTTTTCTGAAGCTCAACTTTGTACAATCCCATGAAAAACAAAGATACTTGCCCAGTGTGTATAATAGGGTCATTTTAAGGACACATTTGTTGGACTTCACTCTTTTGGCATCTGTTCAGGACACCTAACAAAAGTCAGTTGTCTCTTACCTTCTCATCACCCCCTCAGCGCTCCCCCTCACCGCAACAAATCCCTAGCAAATTCTACTTGCTGAGTGTCCTCCTATTAGCATAATGGTGTGTGTTAATTTGGAGAAGAAGCATGTGTTTCCTATAAGAAAGTTGTTTTAGGTCTTTAAATGTCTCTGTCAAACACTTTCTTTTTGTTTGGAGAAATAATTACAGATCAGTACTGTTAAAACCAAAACATCAGAGAAATTGCCTGTCCCAATGTTTCTAATTTGGTGGATGTCTGCTTAGTGAATGATAAAAGTTTAGCTTGGCCATGCCAAGAAAAACACATCCAGTTTGAGCATTGCAATTGCTGACTTGGTTATAAGGGATGACAGTCACTGCACTTTAGTTGTTTTCCTCACGTCCCAGTGAAAGAGCTCTCCTTCTACAGGACAGATCTGTTCCTATGACTCCAATAAAGGCAGACAGCTGGTTAAACGGTGATGTGAACCATGGTTGTGTTTGGATACCATTTTTCCCCCTTTTTAAGGAGGCATCTTATGTTGGCCCATAGATACTCAGAACCACCACATTGATAACTGATTTCTCTTCTCTGTAAACATTTCACCCTAGACTTTTTCCAATCCCAGACCTGGATGTGGTTTTGTCATAACTGTCATGGCTCCACTGGCTGAAGTGAGAAATACATCATTTTGAGAGACTTGTACAGCGTAGCATTTAAATGGACGGTATATTCATGGGATAAAGGTGACAAAGATGTACACACACACACACGTACATATGTATGCATATAAAACTTTCTTTGGGAAATAGAGAAAATTATAGAGCACAAATAAAAATCAGTCACAATCATAGCGCTGAGTGTGTATTGGAGACAGTAGAGAGTGGGTCAAAGGGAAGTAATAGATGGTGACCCAGGCCTTCCACCTCTGCTCCTACCAGCACAGTTTCTCTCCTATTTGCTGTTTTGTATGATGGAATCCCACATGAGGTTTTGTGTCAAAGAAAGTTTCTACTGCTGAAAAAGATAAAAGTTGAAAAACCACTTTCAAGTCGCACATGGAACAGTCTGCTGACCATAATTATGAACAACACACAACAGCCTGGGTGAATCTCATAAGTGCAATATTGAGAAAAGGGGCCAGGCAAAATAGAGTGCGAATTGTATGATTCCACTTATACGCAGTACAAAATCATGCAAACTAGTCTATGGTGTTAGAAGTTAGGACAGCGGTTAGAAGGGAGCGTAAGTGGGCGTGCTGTAGGGTTCTGGAAATGCTCTGTTTCTTGATCTGAGTGCTGGTTTCATGGGTGTGTTCAGTTTATGAAAATTCATTGAACTGCACTTACATGTGCGTTTTTCCTATGTATGTTTTACTTCAATAAAAAGATGAACACACAACCAAAGCTTGGCTACTAAGGTAAGATAGTCATGTATTTTGGAAGTTTACTGAGACGAGGAAGGCTTCAGGAAGATCCACCGGGAAGAGGCAGGTGGAAAGAGAAATGCCGAGATGTGGTGGTCTTTAAAACAAATATGTGGCTCTCTAGGATCGATAGGGATGGGGCTGCCATGTCTTCTCTCCACACTGAGCCTCTGGTACAACCCAGTCTCTGAGGTTCACTCTCATCCATACTTCTGAATCCCAAACACACCTGATCCACGGATGTTTACTGTGTTGATCCATGGCTGTATGCTAGACAGATAGGGCATTCAAATCGAAAAAAGATATATCCTCCTCTTAAAAATCTTGCATTAAAAAGTTTTGGTTTATTAAAGCAACAATTTGGAAATAGCCTAAATATCCAACAATAGGGGATTGTTTGATTCAATTACCTTAGATCCATACAGCCACATAGTAGCAGTCATTAGAATCAATGTTTCATAAGAATATTTAATATATTTTTATATTAAGTGTTCTCTTATAGAGAAGATCTAAAATATTCTCTATATTTGTTGGGAGAAAATAGGTGAAGAAAACATATTTTATACTATGATAGCCAGATATGTACCCATAGCAAAAAAACAAAAAAACAAACAAACAAAAACCTGGAAGGATATGTACCAAAATGTTATCATCTAGGCATGAGACAATGATGATTTTTATTTACATTTCTTATATCAATTTGCTAAATTTGTCATCTGGAACATGTGCTGTTTTTGTAGTACAGAAAAATTATGTTTCTTTAAAATAAGAGTCATTGGGGCTTCCCTGGTGGCACAGTGGTTGAGAGTCCGCCTGCCGATGCAGGGGACACGGGTTCGTGCCCCGGTCCAGGAAGATCCCACATGCCGCGGAGCGGCTGGGCCCGTGAGCCATGGCCGCTGAGCCTGCGCGTCCGGAGCCTGTGCTCCGTGACGGGGGAGGCCACAACAGTGAGAGCCCCACGTAACGAAAAAAAAAAAAAAAAAAAAAAAAAAACCAGAATCATTCAATTTAGGAAAGTTAGACAAAATATAAATATTAAAAAAAGTAATTCAAATTCCAGGGAATAAATAAATGCCAGGCATAGGTACTGACATTAAATCTTGTGAGCACGAAGAGGGAGCAAATACTAAGAAGTCATCAGAGGCAGTGGGACTTCAGCTGAGCTTGAATTCTGATATCAGTGATGATAGATAGCATTCAGGCAATGCTTGCCCTCTGCTGAGAATTGCTTCATTAGGATTTTCCATACATTACCTCACAGTAACTTCATGATGTAAGTGATGGTATTTCTCTATTTTTTTAAGATGAGAAAACCATTTAGAACAGAGAAAATATCTCATAATCACTCTCATCATACAACAGAGAAAATTACCTGTCCTAGATCCCATGGCTAGTAAGTTTCACAGCCAGTGTTACTAGAATCCACTTTTGTCTAATTCAAAAGACTACTTTCCCTACCTTGCCTTGTTCCTTAGAAGGAGAAGCAAAACTCAAAAAGGTTAGCTTTCTTTGTTTTCAGTCAGTGTGTATGTTTGGGGGTGGGGGAAGGTGATGGAGACAAAAAATGGAACCACTCAAGCAAATAGCATTTCCTCCACCTAATAGCCTTTTTGCCTGATAGTAAGTTATGGGTCAGGAAAAATGGG
The DNA here is from genome assembly GCF_011762595.2 of Tursiops truncatus. Classification (NCBI taxonomy): domain Eukaryota; kingdom Metazoa; phylum Chordata; class Mammalia; order Artiodactyla; family Delphinidae; genus Tursiops; species Tursiops truncatus. The sequence continues at coordinate 133,629,797 of NC_047036.1, forward strand.
AAAGTTCTTTCTCTGATTCAGCATAGGAAATCATTATGCAGAGGCTCTGTTGCCTCTTTCAGAATAAAATGTAACATGATACTTTGGGTTTAACTTTGAGAAGTGTACAGCCAAACTTTCTGGGTTTGTTGATATATATTGTCTTCCAAATTGTCTGCACTCCATTACCTGATTGAAGATGCTCTGCTCTCAGATGGCTTGGAGTTCATCCTCCGAGTATCTGTAAGAGCATCCTGGGCCTGTTTATCAGATTCCTTGCTAGTGCAATAAATGGAAGGATCTTTAAAAGGTGCGAAGATTTTATGCAGGTGGTAAATCTAAATCTATCAAAAATAAGTTCTCTACCTCTCTGATGAAATGGAGATACAGAATGTGAGAGGTATATGAAATGCATTTGCTCTTATGCACCGTCCACCTGGAGAAAAGAATTAAAATTCTGAGTATTCCTCTAAACAGATATGACAATATCATTTGATGTATACTAGACAAGTTTAGATGTTAGATCTTAATTTATATTTAAGAATAAGCTTTCAACTTTATTACGTTTTTAAGGAACCCCTCATATATATAGTTTACCAAAACGTAGACTGGAATGACACTTTTTGTGTCTTTTGTTTACTAAATTGCAATGTCAGGATAATAAATGCTGAGGTTGGAGTATGTGTGTGTTTCATTTCTCTTAGGGAGTTCTGTACTTCAAGGGCTTTTCTCTTCAACATTGCAGATAAAACACTACATCACACTCTTTAGTGAAAGAGACACTTTCTCCTTCAAGATGCCTGTTCAGCTGTTCCACAGCTGAAGAGCTGGGGAGACTTAAAATTACATTCCTTTTCCTGCCATTAAAAGGGAATGGGGGGAGGAGTGAGGACAAGAAACTTGCATCTGGTTCAATTTCTTTGCCAAATTCTTCATTTAATTGTTTTGTAATTTGAAGAAAACCACAAGTGACAAGATGAAATTGCTAGGAACATAAATACAGAATTTAATTGTTCATGTCAGAATTTCAATTCCCAAACCATGGTAATCCAAGTCGCAGTTTTGGACCAACAAAGAGGAAAAGCAGTGGAGACTGTTGCTGAGTTTTCTGAGCCCCCATGATTCCACCTCCCCACCCATACCAAGTTCATATAAAGTCCTTCAATCAGGAAGAGAGAGAGGAAGAGGGAAGTTCACTCTTCTTATCTCTGTGGATTTGATCCTAACAGCTGGGATCCAAGGTTCCTCAAGAAAAGCCATCACATTGAGTCCATGATCCAAAATAAAACAGCACTTAAGTGTTAAACACTTCATTGATAAGCGCCTATAAATTCAAAGAATCTTTGATAGTAATGAGGTTCTTCTAAAGGGGTGCCTTTATTTTGGTTTATGACATAAACTTCCCTGGACCAAGGGGCAGTTTAACCCAGTTGGGGTTACTCTTGATTTTAAGTTAGGAAATGTATGTTACTCTCAGCCACCAAGCAGAGGTTGCTTTTCTCATTCCACTGCCTGGAATAGCGTTACATCAGTAGTATATGCTCAATTTGTATTTGTTGACTAAATTTGTTTGATGAGCAAATGCACAGTAGAATGAGCCCTGGGGTTTTATAAAATAGTTGAGTAGACAAGTGTATCAATTCTCTATGTTCTTTTCAAGTCTTATGAAGTCTCCAAATTCTAACTTACCAGATCTGCATCACATTCCCTTAAAGCTCTGGTTTTGGCTCCATTAAAATCTAACAAAGTAATTGGGACTAAGATGCTATTGACTTAGAACGGTTTAATTTGCCATCTAACTCAGATTATTTTATTTTTATAAGCTTGATTTGCATTCAGAAATCACAGGGTCTATTTTAGAGTCAAAGGGGACTGTGTTGGGGGTGGACTTACCTCTATGTGTCTACAGGCCAAATTATTTCTTTCTTTGAATGTGAACCTTGAAAGGAAAGATTAGTTCCTAATCTTAGCTCGGGGTACTATTTTCTAAGATAGTTTGCGGGAGTGATTGGTTATGCTATACAGTGAAGCAATTTAAATCCCTTTTATGTAGACATATTCACAAATCTTAGAACAAAAAAGTGAAAAGAGTCACAAGAGAGAAAAATCCAGAATTACTCAGGTCATGTACATGATTAAGAAAATATATTATAAAGGGACTTATTTATCCAGAAGATTCTTGTGAGGTTTTAAAGGACAGTGAATTCTATATACGTACCTTACAACACTTTCTTTCAACAACAGATAGTAGACATGACTCATTACTTGATGAGATATGGAAGAATCTTAAAATTTATATACATACTTTTTGCTTCATGAAAAGTACATTCATGATTTTCCCTCTTCCTGATAATAGTGGGAAAATCCAGGCAAATCTTAGTTATCCATCCCATGTAGTACATATTAGTGGCTCTCAATCTCATTTACATTGAATCTCACCAACCTATCAAAAATCTTGGATTTATCATGACAGGGAAAAAATCGTTTTTTTTCCCTAAGTAAGAAAAACTCTATTTCAACAGCAATCTTGTTATATTTTTAAGGATGTCAAATACTGTAGTAAAAAGTACGGTCAGGAATGAGTTGTGTAGTTCTGGCTTTAATACTCAGATAAATGAAGACAATGGCGTATTGTTTCTTGAGTTGCATTATGATACTTATACCAAAGATTTTCTATAAAATTTCACCATATGGTTTGGGTATGATGATAATAGTTTGGTAACTAAGGTAAGTCAAAAGTTGCAAACTTTGGTGAGTGACCACTTATTTGCTTCTCTATTCATCCCAATATACCATTATATTGAAAATTAGTACTATAAGAGATGCTACAAACACCTCGTCCATGCAGCCTTTCCAGATTAGCTCCATTAACCACCTGAGAAGTTTTCAGATAGAGAGAGCTAATTGGTTTGTCTTGGGTGATATACTTCTCTGGTAGGGCAGTAGTCATCTTGAGGTATCTTTCTAACCACAGAGCCATCTACTCCCATGTTATTCTGGAAACTGCCTATTCCTCTCCTTCCTCCAGGAAGGACCCCAGCAGCCATTTCTGTAATGAACAACTATACCCTCACTGGCAAATTGGGCCAAAGCTGGCCATGATGCAAGCAGGGTCATGTGGTTCTCTTTCTTGGAAATCTATAACTAGGGCCAAGAGAAGATAGAGTCAGCTTGTCTGTGTGGCTAGAAGTCAACATGTAGACTCAAATTGGAGGTAGCCAAATTCAGCCACATGTACCTAAGATGCAGAGATAGTGAAGAACAAAACAGAGACTAAGCTGAGAGAAAGGGAGAGATGGAGAGAGTTCCTTTCAACTTCCTAGTTCTATATCCTGAGATCCAAGTAATTCCTGACCTTGATTTCTATGAGACACCTTTTTATCTCATAGCAAATTCTCTTTTTTATGCCTTAAACTGGCCAGGAATTAGTCCTTGTTACTTGCTGCCTTAGTGTCCCAGTGAATTCAGGTAATTTGCCCTTGGGAGGTTTTGAAAATATTGGCCTGACTTCTTCCATTTCACTTCATGGTCTCTAGGACCAGGTGTCAGGCATCCTGGGAGCATCTTCTGAATGCTCCAATAGCTTGTTTCAGGGATCTGTCTTCAGCCTGTGCTGCCATTTGGGGTGGGATGGAGTGGGGGTTAAGATGAAGGGATTTCTCCATAAATCCTAATCTCGCTGGGAACCATCTCAGCTCTTCTGAGTTGCCTGGTCTTCTTGGATGAGGATTCAAAAACTATGTTTTACTTGATGTTCTCACGCTTCTCAGTAACAAGTTTATATATGAGTATATTATATATAATTTTGAACTGGGACATTGGTGGGAATCTTACGGCAGACATCTTCTGATGAATTCAGTGCCAGCTGCCAATTTTCAAAATTATGTTTTGAATAGATTTAGTTACACTTTGTGTAGAAGCCAATTTTCCTTTATTATATTTCATATTTTGTAGTTTGACTTTTAATTTGCTTCAATCTTATTTGGAGAAAATGTATCCTTGGCTTTAGAAGGAAAGTCTTGCAATCTGCTTAATCTTGCTGCCACCACTTAATTCTCTTTTTTTTGGTTTTTTTCTTTTATTTATTTTTTATATTTTATTTTTTTATACAACAGGATTTTATTAGTTATCTATTTTATACATATTAGTGTATATATGTTAATCCCAATCTCCCAATTCATCCCCCCCGACCCCACTTTCCCCCCTTGGTGTCCATACATTTGTTCTCTACATCTTTGTCTCTGTTTCTGCCTTGCAAACAGATTAATCTATACCATTTTTCTAGATATCATATACACGCATTACTATATGATATTTGTTTTTCTCTTTCTGACTTACTTCACTCTGTATGACAGTCCTTAGGTCCATGCATGTCTCTACAAATGACCCAGTTTCGTTCCTTTTTCTGGTTGAGTAATATTCCATTGTATATTCTTTATCCATTCATCTGTTGATGGGCATTTAGGTTGCCTCCATGAAATGGCTATTGTAAATAGTGCTGCAATGAACATTGGAGTGCATGTGTCTTTTTGAATTATGGTTTTCTCTGGGCATATGCCCAGTAGTGGAATTGCTGGGTCATAGGGTAATTCTATTTTTAGTTTTTAAGGAGCCTCCACACTGTTCTCCATACTGGCTGTATCAATTTACATTCCCACCAACAGTGCAAGAGGGTTCCTTTTTCTCCACACCCTCTCCAGCATCTGTTGTTTGTAGATTTTCTGATGATGCCCATTCTAACTGGTGAGAGGTGATACCTCATTGTAGTTTTGATTTGCATTTCTCTAATAATTAGTGATATCAAGCAGCTTTTCATGTGCCTCTTGGCCATCTGTATGTCTTCTTTGGAGAAATGTCTGTTTAGGTCTTCTGCCCATTTTTGGATTGGGTTGTTCGTTTCTTTAATATTGAGCTACATGAGCGGTTTATATATGTTGGAGATTAATCCTTTGTTGGTTTCTTCGTTTGTAAATATTTTCTCCCATTCTGAGGGTTGTCTTTTTGTCTTGTTTATAGTTTCCATTGCTGTGCAAAAGCTTTTAATTTTCATTAGGTCCCATCTGTTTATTTTTGTTTTTATTTCCGTTACTCTAGGAGGTGGGTCAAAAAAGATCTTGCTGTGATTTATGTCAAAGAGTGTTCTTCCTATGTTTTCCTCTAAGAATTTTATAGTGTCTAGTCTCACATTTAGGCCTTTAATCCATTTTAAGTTTATTTTTGTGTATGCTGTTAGGGAGTGTTCTAATTTCATTCTTTTACATGTAGCTGTCCAGTTTTCCCAGCACCATTTATTGATGAGGCTGTCTTTTCTCCATTGTATATCCTTGCCTCCTTTGTCATAGATTAGTTGACCATAGGTGCATGGGTTTATCTCTGGGCTTTCTATATTGATCCATTGATCTATATTTCTGTTCTTGTGCCAGTACCATATTGTCTTGATTACTGTAGCTTTGTAGTATAGTCTAAAGTCAGGGAGTCTGATTTTTCCAGCTCCATTTCTTTCCCTCAAGATGACTTTGGCTATTCAGGGTCTTTTGTGTCTCCATACAGATTTTAAGATATTTTGTTCTAGTTCTATAAAAAATGCCATTGGTAATTTGATAGGGATTGCACTGAATCTGTAGATTGCTTTGAATAGTATAGTCATTTTCACAGTATTGATTCTTCCAATACAAAAACATGGTATATCTCTCCATCTGTTTGTGTCATCTTTGATTTCTTTCATTAGTGTCTTATAGTTTTCTCAGTACAGGTCTTTTACCTCGTTAGGTAGGTTTATTCCTAGGTATTTTATTCTTTTTGTTGCAGTGGTGAATGAGATTGTTTCCTTAATTTCTTTTTCTGATCTTTTATTGTTTGTGTATAGGAATGTAAGAGATTTCTGTGCATTAATTTTGTATCCTGCAACTTTACCAAATTCATTGATTAGCTCTAGTAGTTTTCTGGTGGCATTTAGGATTCTCTATGTATAGTATCATGTCATCTGCAAACAGTGACGGTTTTACTTCTTCTTTTACAATTTTTATTCCTTTTATTTCTTTTTCTTCTCTGTCATGACTAGGACTTCCAAAACTATGTTGAATTACAGTGGTGAGAGTGGACATCCTTGTCTTGTTACTGATCTTAGAGGAATTGCTTTCAGTTTTTCACAATTGAGAATGATGTTTGCTGTGGGTTTATCATATATGGCCTTTATTATGTTGAGGTAGGTTCCCTCTATGCCCACTTTCTGGAGAGTTTTTATCATAAATAGGTATTGAATTTTGTCAAAAGCTTTTTCTGCATCTATTGAGATTATCATATGGTTTTTATTCTTCAATTTGTTAATATAGTGTATCACATTGATTGACTTGTGTATATTGAAGAATCCTTGCAACCCTGGTATAAACCCCACTTGATCATGTTGCATGATCCTTTTAATGTGTTGTTGGATTCTGCGTGCTAGTATTTTCTTGAGGGTTTTTGCATCTATATTCCTCAGTGATATTGGTTTGTAGTTTTCTTTTTTTGTAGTACCTTTGTCTGGTTTTGGTATCAGGGTGATGGTGGCCTCGAAGAATGAGTTTGGGAGTGTTCCTTCCTCTGAAATTTTTTGGAGAAGTTTGAGAAGGATGGGTGTTAGCTCTTCTCGAAATGTTTGATAGAATTCACCTGTGAAGCCATCTGGTCCCGGACTTTTGTTTGTTGGAAGATTTTTAATCACAGTTTCAATTTCATTACTTGTGATTGGTATGTTCATATTTTCTATTTCTTCCTGATTCAGTGTGGAAGGTTATACCTTTCTGAGAATTTGTCCATTTCTTCCAGGTTGTCCATTTTATTGGCATAGAGTTGCTTGTAGTAGTCTCTTAGGATGCTTTGTATTTCTGTGGTCTCTGTTGTAACTTCTTTTTCATTTCTAATTTTATTGGTTTGAGTCCTCTCCCTCTTTTCCTTGGTGAATCTGGCTAATGGTTTATCAATTTTGTTTATCTTCTCAAAGACCCAGCTTTTATTTTTATTGATCTTTGCTATTGTTTTCTTTGTTTCTATTTCATTTATTTTTGCTCTGATAGTTATGATTTCTTTCCTTCTACTAACTTTGGGTTTTGTTTGTTCTTCTTTCTCTAGTTCCTTTAGGTGTAAGGTTAGATTGTTTATTTGAGATTTTTCTTGTTTCTTGAGGTAGGATTGTATTACTATAGACCTCCCTCTTAGAACTGCTTTTGCTGCATCCCATAGGTTTTGGATCATCGTGTTTTCATTGTGATTTGTCTCTAGGTATTTTTTGATTTCCTCTTTGATTTCTTCAGTGATCTCTTGGTTATTTAGTAACCTATTGTTTAGCCTCCATGTGTTTGTGTTTTTTACATTTTTTTTCCCTGTAACTGTTTTCTAATCTCGTAGCATTGTAGTCAGAAAAGATGCTTGATATGATTTCAATTTTCTTAAATTTACTGAGGCTTGATTTGTGACCCAAGATGTGATCTATCCTGGAGAATGTTCTGTGTGCACTTGAGAAGTGTAATCTGCTGCTTTTGGATGGAATGTCCTGTAAATATCAATTAAATCTATCTGGTCTATTGTGTCATTTAAAGCTTATGTTTCCTTATTAATTTTCTGTCTGGATGATCTGTCCATTGGTGTAAGTGAGGTGTTAAAGTCCCCCAATGTTATTGTATTACTGTCGATTTCCTCTTTTATAGCTGTTAGCAGTTGCCTTATGTATTGTGGTGCTCCTATGTTGGGTGCATATATATTTATAACTTATATCTTCTTCTTGGATTGATCTCTTGATCATTATGTAGGGTCCTTCCTTGTCTCTTGTAACATTCTTTATTTTAAAGTCTATTTTATCTGATATGAGTATTGCTACTCCAGCTTTCTTTTGATTTCCATTTGCATGGAATATCTTTTTCCATCCCCTCACTTTCAGTCTGTATGTGTCTCTAGGTCTGAAGTGTGTCTCTTGTAGACAGCATATATATGGGTCTTGTTTTTGTATCCATTCAGCTGGTTTGTGTCTTTTGGTTGGGGCATTTAATCCTTTCACATTTAAGGTGATTATCAATATATAGGTTCCTGTTACCATTTTCTTAATATTTTGGGTTTGTTTTTGTAGGTTCTTTTCTTCTCTTGTGTTTCCCACTTAGAGAAGTTCCTTTAGCATTTGTTGTAAAGGTGGTTTGGTGGTGCTGCAGTCTCTTAGCTTTTGCTAGTTTGCAAAGCTTCTGATTTCTCTGTCGAGTCTGAATCAGATCCTTGCTAGGTAGAGTAATCTTGGTTGTAGGTTCTTCCCTTCATCACTTTAAATATATCGTGCCACTCCCTTCTGGCTTGTAGAGTGTCTGCTGAGAAGTCAGCTGTTAACCTTATGGGAGTTCCCTTGTATGTTAATTGTCGTTTTTCCCTTGTTGCTTTTAATAATTTTTCTTTGTCTTTAATTTTTGTCAGTTTGATGACTGTGTCTCAGTGTGTTTCTCCTTGGGTTTATCCTGCCTGGGACTCTCTGCACTTCCTGGACTTGGGTCGCTATTTCCTTTCCCATGTTAGGGAAGATTTCGACTATAATCTCTTCAAATATTTTTTTGGGTCCTCTCTCTCTATGTTCTCCTTCTGGTACCCCTAAAATGCGAATGTTGGTGAATTTAATGTTGTCCCAGAGGTCTCTTAGGCTGTCTTCATTTCTTTTCATTCTTTTTTCTTTATTCTGTTCCATGGCAGTGAATTCCACCATTCTGTCTTCCAGGTCACTAATCTGTTCTTCTGCCTCAGTTATTCTGCTATTGATTCCTTCTAGTATATTTTTCATTTCAGTTATTGTATTGTTCATCTGTGTTTGTTTTTTCTTTATTCTTCTAGGTGTTTGTTCTTTAATTCTTCTAGGTCTTTGTTAAACATTTCTTGGTTTATTTCTTCTAGGTGTGTGTTAAACATTTCTTGCATCTCCTCAATCTTTGCCTCCATTCTTTTTCCGAGGTCCTGGATCATCTTCACTATCATTATTCTAAATTCTTTTTCTGGAAGGTTACCTATCTCCACTTCATTTAGTTTTATCTTGTTCTGAGGTTTTACCTTGTTCTTTCATCTGGTACATAGTCCTCTGCCTTTTCATTTTGTCTATCTTTCTGTGAATGTGGTTTTTGTTCCATGGGCTGCAGGATTGTAGTTCCTCTTGCTTCTGCTGTCTGCCCTCTCACACCAGTTGATTTTTGGCCACTGTTTTTACAATGATGGCTACCTTTTCTTCAGTGTCTTGGTGAATTGAGGATTACAAATCCTGGTTTTTGGGAGGTTTTTCTTTTTTTTTTTACTTGGCCCCATAATTAAAAATCTACTACTTCTCTCCTTAATGAACAGTTAGGTTGAGATTCTAGATTAGTGGTCCTCAAATTGTAGAACATATCAAAATCACCTGAAGGCCTTGTTAAAACCCAAGTTGCTCGTTCCCACCCCAGAGTTTCTGATTCAGTATCTGGCATCGGTCCTAATAAATAGTGTTTCTAATATGTTTCAAGTAGGTGTATTGCTGCTAATCGGGACCACACGTTGAAAACCACTGTTTAAAACATGAAAGGAAGAGCTGCCCTTGGCTTTCCACGTGTGTTACACAAATCACCAACTTTTGATTCTCTTTAGCCACTAAACCAGTATCATCATACAAAACCCACCAGGCTATATTTTATTGAAAATGCTTGGAATTACTGTGGTGTAACTGAAGGGTATAAGAAGTTGATTAGGATTATTCAGACAAATGGAACCAATAGGATATTTATTAATTTTTATTAATAAACCAATAGGATATATACTTATTAATAAAAACTTATTATAAGGAATTGGCTCATGCAAATATGGAGGCTGAGAAGTCCCAAGATCTGCAATTGGCAAGCCAGAGACCCAGGAAAACCAATAGTATAGTTCCATTCTGGGTCCAAAGCCCTGAGAACCAGGAGAGCCGATTGGTGTAAGTTCCAGTCCAAGTGCAAGAGAAAACCAGTGACCAGCTCAAACAGGCAGAATAATGTCCCTCTTACTCAACCTTTTTGTTCTATTCAGGTATTCAATTGGTTGGATGAAGCCTATCCACATTAGAGGGGCCAATCTGTTTTGTCTATGGATTCAAATTTTAATTTCTTCCAAAGCCAAACCCTCACTCAGAATACTGTTGGACCATATGTCTAGGTACCCCATGACCTAGTCGAATTGATACATAAAATTCACCATCACAGGAGCCATTGTTTTCATTTATTTGAATATTAAAGCAGAACTACATGATTCATTCTCAACAGTACTTACTACTGTAGCTTTTGGTATCATTAAAAATTAAAATTCATGAAATATATAATAAGGTATTTATCAAAATAGGAATCTTCATATTGAGAAAAAAAAGACTTATTTGTCTATATCATGATAAAAGCCAAGACTTTTCATGTTTATTATAGACATTCTTATGCTGATTACAGCCAGTTCAAAGCTGTAATGATAACTCTATCACTGTCCTTCATGTACAAAACTATATTTTCTTGAATAGGAAAGAAAAGTGTGGAATTGCTTCTAGTTTATGCCAAGAATTTCACTAACCCTCAACCTACTGTATTTATGACTTTTATTGATCCAGCTGTAGAATTGTGTCTATTTAAATGCTTCTACTTCCTCACACTCATTTATTTTGTGGGGTGGAGAGGTTTTTGAGGGTCAAAATATGGCTAGCCCTCGGGAAAATGTGATGAGCGTGAACATCATGGGTATAGTACGAGAAGAAAAGGCTGAGATCCACTGCCTCATGAGACCAATTGCCACTTTTCTCCCCTTGGATTTCACAAGCTTTTAATAGGAATCATAATTTATTCTGAATGATCAGTATGTTCCCATTGTGGACATGGCAGTGTTGCCAGGCAACATGAAAATACAAGTGATGGGTCTTAACACTGTCACAGATGATAAAGACATAGGAGTAGAAAGAGTCCCAAGTACTGCAATCTTAGAACCATTGCCTTACCAAAGAGGTGATAGACCTGGGGGCTGGAGGCAAAGATGGAAGTGAGGGAGATGGAGGGTCAGGACTGTGAGTCAGAAGTTGCCAATATCCACATCATTTTAACTGATGCTGAGGAGCATTGCAGGCAGGATTCTAGGTCCAGCCATCCAGTTTTGAAGGGAGCAAGGATGACTTCAGTAGGCCTCATAATTCATTCATGCACTCCTTCCTTCCTTCCTTCCTTCCTTCCTTCCTTCCTTCCTTCCTTCCTTCCTTCCATCCTTCCATCCTTCCATCCATCCATCCATCCATCCATCCATCCATCCATGAAGAGATATTGAGTCTTTGTGTGTCAGGTACTATGCTGGGCCCTGGAGATCATGAGATAAACAATCCAAACATGGTTCTACCTACCCAGAACTTACACAGTAGCAGGGAAGACAAGTCAGGAAAGATTAATTATCTAGTAAATTATTTAATTCCATTTCTGCTGTTATTAATGAAAAGTATGTACAGAAGTTTGGGCAGTCAGGAAAGGTTTCCAGGAAGAAGCAAAGCTGTTTAAGCTGAGGCTTAAAGGAATGAGAAGAAATTAATTAGTTTTAGAGGAAAGGGCTGCAAGGAAGAGGAAAATGATGGGAGAGTGTTCCAGGTAGAGAAAACAGCAGGTATGAAGTGCCTGAAGTGGGAAGGAGCCACCAGGTGTTGGTGCATGGATGCAGGGGCTGGATCTCACCCCCATAGCCACAGTCCTTGTGCAGGATGCAGTCTACAAACCTACAATTACCTTGGTGCTATATTATGACGGCAGATTCTCTTTGCTCATTTTGTTTGGCATCTCAGTTATATTTCCTACCAATTAACTGTTGCTTTCTTCTTGAAACACTTTCTTCCCCAGGCTCACATGACCCCACACTCCACTCGTCTTCCTTTTACCTCTGCTGGTGCTTCCTTCTCAGTCAGCCTCCGCATGATGGTGCATCCCAAGGTTCAGTCTTCAAACTTCCTCTCCTTTATTGACATCGGGGCTCTTTCCTGGACCCAGGGCTTTAAATCTCAGTATTGTGATGATGTCTTCATTATTATCTCCACCCTGACTTCCCCTTGGCGCCCCACCTTCTTGAGTCCTACTGCTTATGTGACATCTCTACTTACATATCGAATACACATCACCTCATACATAGCATGAATTAAACAGATCTTCATTTCCCTTCAAACCTAACTTATGCCTTTCCTATATCCCTTCCATCTCAGGAAATGGCACTTAATTCATGCAGTTGTTTGGGTCAAAAACCTAGGCGTTATACCAGAATGCTCTGTCTCTCTCTCTTTTTTTTTTTTTTTTTTTTTTGATGTCACAGTAACTCCATCAGCAAGTCCCATCAACTCTACCTCTAAAATATATTCCAGATTTTTATCACTTCTCCCATCTTAGTCAGTGACACCATGACCTTGTACCTGAACAGAGCAGCAGCCCTTCAGCAGCATCCCTTCACTGGTCTCCCTGCTTCTACCTTGTCCTTTAAAATCTATATTCTATCAAGAGGTTAGGAGACTGTTTCCTGCAGTTCTACAACTCTCTAATGGATTCTTATTTCAACCAAAATTGAATTTTTTACCATCATCTACAAGGTCCTATTTGGTGTGTCCCCTGACTACCTGCCTACAGCTCTCAACTCCTCCTCCTTCTCTTCTCACCCTCATTCTAGGATCAAGTCACACTGGGGTCTTTCTGTTTATTAAACTCGTGGTGCTTATTCCCATCTCAGGGCCCTTGTACTTACTGTCTTCTCAAAGAACATGGTTCCCCCAGATATGCTCACCCCTGTCTCATCTCATCACTCAGGGCATTGCTCAGGGAAGATGGTCTTCAGTAGCCTTTCCCTCCCCACGGTCACGAGCTCTCCCAGGACTTGCTCTTATTCTCTTCATAGGCTTGGAAAGTCTTATTTATGTTACTTGTTTGTTTCTCTGGACATCTTCCTCTAGTATATAAGATTCCTGAAGGCACATTCTTGGCCTAACTAGTAACTCCAGCACCTAGAATACTACCTGGCATACAATAGGTGGTCAATAAATAATTAGGAGTGAGTGAAGGATAGAATTTTTGCTACTTGAAATGATACAGTCAAGGGCCAATACATTAAATTCCCAGACAAATGGACAGATGAATGTCTGTATCATATCTAGATTGGAATGTATGGAAAAGTAGGTAGTTTCTAGGCCTATGGCCACACTTATATTGTAAACTTAGGGAGGGGTTGAATGTACAGCATGTGGCTGATACTTACAGTTAGTAGCTCCTTGGAAGGGAGAATATTGAAAAATAAAAAACACGGGTTCTTTAGGTCAAGGGACCTGAATTTTAATTCTGTCTCCTGTTTTTGCTATGCCAGCTTACAAATATTTCTTAAGCTATATCATCAACTATGCAATAGAAATCATACCACCTGACTTGTAGGTCTGTAGTAGGGATTAGCCACATGTACAAAAAGGCATAAGATGAAATCTGGCACATGGTAGATGTTTACTAAACCACATTGGGCCTGGCAGTGACACTGATATTATGGCTGTCATTTTACTGAAACAATGAGAGTGCTGTGCCTAACCTAGTCAGTGTTTCCTCCTTGCCCTTGTAATTCACTCTTTTTGATTTCTCTTTGCCCTTTCATGGCCCTCCTTTCCCTCACAACTCTATTCCAGACTAACTCTTCCATGTCCTTCATCCGTCAGTCTATCTGTCTCTACCTTCTTATCACCTATGCATGGACGTATACACTCATTTATTTGTCCATTCAGTATACTCATCAAATATTTATTCAGTGCTTACTTTATGCCAGATTTTAAGCTTTAGCAACAAACAGAAGCACTTGAAGTTAGCATATTGGCTCAATCATTTAAGCTCTTACATAATTAAGGGTCAAGATTAGTACATTTAAGGAGTAGGAGCAAACCTTATGGCATAGTATCTGCACATAGCAAATACTAAGTAGATATTTAATGACTTTGAAGACTGCTTAGTGTAGTAGCAAGTATAGGGGATTTGGAACTAGATAGACCTGGGTTCAAATCCTAGCATTACCACTGGTTTTCTGTGTCATGTGAAATACATCTTCTTCACCTTACATCTCCTCCCACCAGCACGGATGATGCCTTCCTTATGCTCTAAGGTTCAGCTCTGGGAAGGCTCCTCTGACCCATCTCACTCCAAGTTAGTCCCTATCCTCTGGACTTCTGAAATTCTGGGTACCTCTGTTTTAGCATTTATCACATCTGGGTTTATGTGTCTATTTCCACGTCGCATTTTTAAGCTACTTAAGGAATAGAAAAATCATATTTGTGTTTCTGTCTCATCTCTAACATAGCACACACAGTGATTTGCCCACTGTCCTTTTTGCATTGCCCCACTCAGTTTGCACACTTCACTTGCCCTGGTGTGTTAGTTGTTTTGGAAATATTGCTGAGACATTACTTGAGTGTTTGACCTTCCTAACTAAAGTATCAGCTCTCCAAGGACAGGGCCCCATCTTCTCCACCTTGTTTATCACTCCTTCCGACCCATGCTCTGGTCTGGTCTGTGTAAATGTCCCCTGTCCATATTGTTGACCAAGTGTTGAGAAAGTAACTCTCCAAATGTTAAATCCTTTAAAGAGGTCAGCAGAATCCTTATTTTGCCATTTTCCTTGTTCTTTGATGACAAAAGAATCCCCCTAGAATTTCTTCTATGCTGTTCACTTGCCATCAGCCCCAGATGACCTCCTCAAAGGCACAGCCTCTGTAGGTAAAAGGTATTTGTTCATCTTTATGAATGTCAGTCTCTTGACATTCACGGTAAATAGACAAGTTCTCAGTCTCTTGACATTCGTAGCAAATAGACGAATCCTTCAGTAAATGACAGTGGTCCCCAGCATCTCATTAAAAACTCTTGGGGATAAACACTCAAGGGTAGTCGTTGTTCAGGCTCAACTTTCAAAGGCTTTGTAATGTGCTTACCTACAAAAAAAAAAATGTATACCGTCACCTGTTACAGCCTCAACAGCAGCATTTTTAGAGCCCTCATCTATATTTAAACTTGGTCTTGCTTAGTCAGGAGCGGAGATGTTGCCTGCCAGCATTTCCAAACAGCAAGAAAGACACAGCAGCTTCCAGTATAACGAGCACAGCTCATGAGGGCTGCTTCTTTGGTATTCACTACTGCATCGGTTTGCCAGATGATGCTGACCTTATGCCATTTCGATGACTTTCTCTCCAATCTTCAACAGACTCCAGGGCCTTGGGCTTCCCAGTGGGTCATTTAAGCAATAATCCATTCATTATTCATTACTGAATTAACAAATATTTATTGAGTAGTTACTATGACTTGAGCCCCACCTACTACTTTAGAAGGCGGTTGTGTAATGGTTAAGAGCATGGGTTCTGAAACCAAATTACATGGGTTCAAGACCCAGAATGTCCCACTTATTAGCTGTGGAACTTTGGGTGGCTTATTTAACCTCTCTGTACCACAGTTTCTCCATTAGTCAAAGGAGGATAATAATACCTTCTTCATGAGTTGTTGTGAAAATTAAGACTTAACACCTAAAGTGCTTAGAACTGGGTAATGATGGCTGTTGTTCGTTAGTATTACTATTATGTCTCTGGCCCTGAACAAGGCTCTTGGAATTACAATGATGAACAGATTTGTTAATGTTCTTGCTTAGAGTCCAATAAGAGAAATTAGTAAAATAATGATGCTAATGATTGTATACAGTAATTACGATAAGCATATATCGGAAAGGAATGTGAGGGCATAATCACAAAGGAATCTGTCCCTAACGAGTATTAGGTCTATCTTCTACCTAATCTACAAGCAGTAAATTTGTACTTTACATAGTCTACAAGCATTAGGTTTGTATTCTATGTAATCTGTAAGCATGTACCGAGGTCGCACAAGTGGAGACAGAGTGGTAGGCCAGGAAAGAGCGAAACAGAAGAGCTATAAAGGGTTTTTAAAGCCATGTTAAAGATTTTAGTCTTTATCCATTTGGGAATAGAAATTCACTGAAGGATTTTAAACAGGTGGGGACCTGGTGTTTCATTTGTGTTTGAAACTAGTATTCCGGCTACACCTTAGAAAATGGATTAGAGAGGTGCCCGAAAATAGATACGACGAGACTGCTTAAGTGACCATTTTAATGATCAAGGCAAAAGACCAAGGTAGCTTGGATTACAATGGTGTAGGTAGAGAAGGTGATAAATATAGACTAGATCCTTCTCATGTTGCCTGGTATCTTCTACCCTTGGAGTACCAGCTCTGCCTTTGCCCAAGGTGATGGAGTAGTTTACTTTTGTAAACCCTCTACTAGAATCTAAATATTACCAGGTCTCCTAATGGGAGGGACAGGCCTCCAATTGATATTCAAATGTTCAGAAATTTTTTGTTCAGATGCATGGAATCTTCTGGTGGTGCTGAGAAGTCAAAAAAATATATGTATACATGTTCAGGGGAAGAGAAGGAAAAGAATGTTGAAAGTAATTATACATTCTCTTGTCATGCAATGAAAATAAAAGTGCTCCAAGGAAGTGTGTTAAATGACTTTTCTAAGAATGGATGAGCTTTTTGGGAGGTGCACAGCCCTTTGGCACCTCCAGTGGAAAAGCTCATCTCCCTGGATATGGCAAGACTTCGCTCTTGCATGAAAGCAGATTTTGGCTAACATTTCACAGGCCTGTGTTGACAGTTTTTAGATAGGGAATTTTCAGAGACAGAGGTTTGGAAAATGGGTCTTTAGCCAGAGTGCCTGATGCAGGAAGAAAACATTTGGAATTAGATTAGAACATCTCCATTTACTACCAAGAAATGGAGACAGGATAACAACTCTTATGGTACAGGACACTGACATGACAAGAGGGAGAAAGGATCAACAGCCTAAATCTTGTTGAGCACTACATGCTAGGTTCTTTGCTTACCTGGTGTTTATTTAATCTTCATGACAACATTGGGGTATTTAATGGTATCTTTTTATTTTTTAATGAAGAAATTTAAGCTTAGAAAACTTAAATGACTTGTTCAGGGTGATTCAGCTTGGACATACAGGTAAGACTTGAACCTTCTACCATCTGGTCATGAAATACAGTCTCCTTTTACTACATGAGACCTCCATGTTTATGGCATTGTTTTCCCAATCTTCATGGGCTTAACTGGGCTTCTCTATAAGGACTTTCTCCCTCATTCCTCTCTTGAAAGTAAAAATAACTCCCTTTGTGGAAAGTGAGAGAGCAAGACAAGTAAGAGAGGGGAAATCAACAACTGTCCTACTTTTCTGTTTCTCCAGCACCAAAGCTTAATGCTGCATGACAAAATACTGGAAGAAGGAGGAGAAAGATATTTTATAAGAAAGCAACGGTAAAACGGGTTGGAAACCTCATCATCCACCAATAATATTTCATAGCTTTGAAATGGGTACCAGGTGCTACTTCATGGGGGTTTGATGGATTTGCTAAAGGGAACATTGGGATCAAAATCGGGTGCACTATTTCTTTTATTTCCATAGGGTCTCTACCTTGTGTCTCACACAGGCCCTCCAAGGCCCAGCCTCCTTTTGATAAGCTTCTTGTCATGAGAATCATTAACAGTGGTCTCCTCACTGGGTTATTAGTTGGGTGATGTGGAGTACCAATATTCCCTGGAAGGAACTAACTGCTTGAGTCACATGCCATAATCAGACCTCTAACAGCTGTAGTGAGGATGTGTTGGCAAGTTATATTGAAATTCTAGGATGAATTTTAAAAATATATATTCCAGCCTGTATGTCTGAATCTCAACCTTGTACCCTTTTCTTGATCTTTTTCCTGTTGTACGTTAATGAGAAGATAGTTCTCTCTTCCTCTGCTTCTGTAAATCACATTCATAATTTTAGCCATTTCACTGTCTCATCTGTATTATTAGTAATTTTAAATCAACTTAATTTTTTATACTTAGTTTAATCCTAAATATATGAGACATGAGATCAGTAGTAGCTGTATTTTTGTATATGCATTAGTATAAATGCATAACTGTTTTCCCGTTTACCATTCACATTAGCATCCCATTAAATGATCAGTGATATGCATACTATATTGGAGAAATTTCTCGTACAGTAAAAAGAGGTCAACTCTGCCACTTAAAGGCCATGTGGCTTCAGTCATGTTTTTTCCTCTCTTAACATCAGTCTCCCCCTCTGCAAAATAGGAAGGCTTCTACCTGCCATCTAAAGTTGGGAAGTTTCAGTGAGAGAATCAGCTATAACTAAAATTTATTCAGTTCCTACCATGTACCAGAGACCATACCATGCCCTTGATGTACATATTTTCCTGTGTAATCCTGATCATGATCCTAAGAGAAAAGTACTACAATCATGTCCCTTTCATAAATGAGGACTCTAAGGCTTTGGGCTGTTATGCAACATGACCAAGGCTCTCCTTTCATCGAGTGGTACAGTGAGAATTTGACCCCTGTTCTGCCTGATACAAAGCCCAGGCTCTATCCCGTCAGTGTGTCTGTCACCGTGCTTGGCACCAGTAAGTGCAGAATAACCGTGTACTCCTTTCGCATTGTGTGGAGATACCGACTCGTGTTGTTCCATCATGGGTGCTAGATTCTTGCTGACCAGAGCTGCCTTCTTCTTCCCCCATGGCCACCAGTACTGTGTTACACAGAGCTGATGCTCAAGGGCTATTTGTGGATGACTTAACTGAAGGCTCTAGGATCCCAGTGGAATCATGTCTCACATTTGCCTTGAGGAAGATGATTTTCACATCTCTCTAGTGACTCTGGGACAGCATGGTTGTAAACAGAAATGACATAAGCCCAGAGCACTCACCAGCTGATGGAGTCTGAGAGTCTCGTTCCCTAGTTTTTCCCATTAGATGAAGACTTCAGTCTCCAAAAAGAAACCTTTTGTAAACATTTGCTGTTATGTACATTTTTCAGAGAGAATTAGGAATCAAGATTAAGTTTTCATAGGGAAGTCAGGAAAGATTGCATTTGGGTGCTTGGTGTCTGAGGAAGGATAAAGGCCAGTGTGGGGATGAGGAAAGGGTATGCTTAGAGGAAAGAGACTTTGCTTCCTTCATAATTCTGCATAGAACTCTTCCTCACTCTGGCTATCTTCACTCCCCTGTTATAACTAGTTATTAGCTTTTTATATATTATGATCTGATCTGATGCAAGCTATTGGCCCTCTTCCTAGGAAAATGCAAGCCCATGCATACACGAGTTTGTACACAATTGCAGGGACTAAATGGACCCTCCTGAGAATCTATGGACCTCCCCCCATGCAGGTTAATAATGCCACAAGTTCTGGAGACTTACTGAGGTAATCCCCTCAGGGAAAGATAACAATCCTTTTGGGGTATCTCCTATGATATAGAATACTTGGTGTTTGTTTCTTAAGAACTAGAGTTATTAGGAAGCATTCCAAACAACAGTCTTCAGTTTTGACATTTTCATTAAAAAAGAGTTACAATAACACTAGAATTTCTTGCTTTGGACAATATACCAATATCTTTTTGCAACATTTAAACAAGAAGAGAAGAAAGGATAACAAAAAGAGACAGATATGGCATATCATCTATTATAATTAAACATCAAAAATCTGACCATTTAAGAATAATTTTCCTCTGTATACATTGACGTTCAACATAGAAATGATGGCATTGTTGAAAGAAAAACTCAACTAGCTCTTACAAAGTACTAGGCGTTATTCCATGTGCTTTAACTAATATATTGATATATGATCTTTTTACCTCTTCTTCCATGAAATCTACCAGAAAAGGAAAATATTTTCTAATTCCTAGATGGACAGAATCCAGGGTGAAGGAGGATTTAAAAGACTCCATTAAAATGACAGAAGAGTTTGTATTGCTTCAGTGTTATGATACCTTATTATGTAAGTTTTTACATCTCTAGGGACTTAAAGGGATCCACTTAACTGGTCACTCAGCAGAGGGGTCCAAGAATTCCCAAGTCTCTGAAGTTCATCTTGGTGGCAGCAAGTGGGTTAACTTTTCCAGAGGCCCAAAGGCCCTCCTTCAGAGGAATCTTGTGAAGCAGAATGCCTTGCTTACCCTCATTGTTCTCTAGGAAAACTCTTGTTTTCCACCTCGGTTGGTATTTTGCAAACACTTTATCCTGGAGACACTGGGGGCCGTAGGGAATGGAATGTTGCCCATGAGCCAGATATTTGTAAACCTTAGCTCTGAAATGTGGCACAATACCACAAACTGTCAAGTTGTGTAAAAACTAAAGCAAAGACAAAAACAGAATGTAATATTTACCAGATGAGAGTTTTGTGTGTGTGTAATCTTGCTGGAATTTTGGGAGTATCCAACTCTCATACATTTCAAAATGAGCCTTGTGTCCCACCCTATCCCACCCCCACCCCCAGTTTTTCCCTCCTGCACAGGGAAGGAGAGTTATGGAAGTGAAAGGCTTCGTCCGAATAAACAATGAGCTTGATATAGCCCTCTGCAGTTAGCTATATATTGAAAGATGAACAAGAGGGTTTTGGCCCCGTCGCAGAGGGAGGGTTCTGAAAATATTATTTCTGGAACAATTTTCAGAATTAATGCGAAACAATGGGATATTGTGTGTGTTGGCAATTTTCATTCAGCATAAGTGATTTAACTGTATGTTCATTAGCTTGTCCACAATTTTCATTGTACAAAATAAAACTAGATTCAAATGAGAATTTCCAGTCATGTGGAAGAAAATATTTTTTCCACGTGACTACTGACATCATTACACTGTGTCCTCTGACACAAGTGAACAGCCTAAAGAAACCAGTAGAAGATACCCATTTAAAGGAATTTAGTTTAGAAAGAATCAGAATGGGGAGAAACGGGAGAATTTTAAGTGCATTTGAAACACAAGCCTTCTGAAGAAGGATCAGGTTTTTTGGGTTTTAAGTTTGAAAGTAGTTTGAAGAGTCACATCGTGAGTTCCCACTACCAGCGGGTACTCTTTCTGTTGAGAGAGGAAGTGAGAAATTTGATTCAGTGACTTCATTATGACATGTTTGTGAGTGCTGAGTCTAGGGCAGCAGGCTTGTACCATGTTACCTCTCCCCTATTACAGCTGGTTAGATCAGGGGTAGACTCATGGCCCAGGGGATCTGGTCCATGGATTAGGTGATGACTAATCCAATTCTGTCTTTCCTTTGAAGATCTGAACTAAGAGACCCAGTGCCTGAGATCAGACAATGGCAGGTTCCTAAATTGAAAGGTCACATTCAGATGGGAAAGGGAAGAGGGGAGGCTTTTTCAGCCCACTGCAAGCTAGAGGATTAGCAGAGAAAGCCAATCTGCCCAGAGAAGTGGGAAGTTTGATCAGCTGCACAGAGAAAAGGATATAAGATGACGTGTTCCCAGAAAGAGAAACATGGTAAGCATAGATGGCTCGAAAATGGATGGTTTTCCATTTCTAGTCCATCTAAGACCCAGAAATAGGTCACTCTCCTTTGTTTAAACTAGTTACATAGGTGAATTTCTGTAACTAGCACTCATACAGGTCCTTCTTGTACAGATTTAAATTTTTATATACAATAATGGGGATTTTTAAAAAATTGTTTACTTGGTTCATTTTTACAAAAGTCTCTTACACCCTTGGGTGACACTGAGGTGCAGCAGAGTTGGTGTAAGACATGGGTTTGCTGGGGAAAGCATAGTGGCTGTGCTTGGCAGAAATCTGTGTGTAATAATTGTGTATTGAGTGGAATTTGTGCCATGACACAAGTAAAGTGAGAGTACGGTGGGTTGGCAGTTGAAACTGCTAATAGCTACATTCCAATTCTACCATTAGATGGTTGATTTCAATTCTTTTTATCCAGCTGTGTTGAAGTAAGTGAAACTGTAAGTGTTAATAGCAAATTAAATGAAATAGATACTGTACGTGTGCATTATGGGAACCATAAACTCCGTAACCTTAGCAGAAGATTCTAGAGGAGGAGAAAAAGATCCCTGTGGTATGCTAGTGAATAATTTGAAAGAAACTACCTTACTTTCAAGTCCCCACTTCTGACTAATGGAGGCTCCGATGACAAAAGATCATGCTGCCGCTTTGGAAGGTCAAGATTCTAGTTTCAAATTGCGATTAAAATGGATTTCTGCATCACCAACCCCTCCCACACCTTACCTAGCACCTCCCTTCTCCCACCCGGCGCCTGGATTTCTCATTTATCATGTGGCTTTCCCAAATACTGAGCTGAGAAGTAAGGGTTTTTTTAGTTTTTGTTTGTTTGTTTGTTTCTCTTAACAACTTTAGAGCACACATTAACAGTGAAGACTCTTGGTTGACACATGTGCTGCGAACCTTGCTAAGCGCTTCACATATATCTTATCTCTTTAAAAGTCACAGCAACCCCAGATGATGGGCATTTCCTGATCTCCTTTTGCAAGTGAGGAAAATGATGCTCCCAGAGGTCAGGTTACATGGCCAGAGTCACACAGCTCTAAGTGCCAGGGTTGGTATTTCCCCATATGTGACTGCACAGCTCCTGTTGTAAACAGCTAAGCTCTTCAAATTACATAGTTGTGTGCTTGAATCTTGAAAGGCCTAATCTCAGGGTCACCTCTGATATGAGATACTTTCCCCTAAATGACCAAGAACCTAGATCAGAAAGCTATAGATTCTCCAGCTGAGAAAAGACTGGTTCTCAGTTTAAGTAGTATGGTTTTTCATGTGCTCGCTAACATGAAATGATCTTGAAAATTCTTTTCTGTATAAAAACAAAATCACCCCTTATTGTATTATCTGTGGCAGCACGTTGAGTCAACATATAATCAATGTTTTATACATTTAAACTACAAAGGTTATTCAACTTCATATAAATTAATATACATACCTTTAGGCTTCATGCTTTGAGACTGTCTTATTGTCAACTCCCATTTCAAGAGACCTAGAACAGACCCACCTCCTGCATAAATCCGTGTGGTAGCAAGGCTCAGGCAATAACATCACAAATGAACAGAATTCTTTGGATTTACCTGCTTTATTTCAGGAATTATTAGGAGAGATAGTTGATCTCTCTTAGGATAAATTGAGGCTATTTTTGGAGACCGTTTTCCAGAAAAACACAAAGATCTCACATTCTGGTTTCCAGTTTGTTTTTAACCTTATACCAAATTTTCATCTTAAAAGTAACATCAGGATAGAATTTAATCTATAAAACATGTCAGGCTTCCCTGGTGGTGCAGTGGTTGGGAGTCTGCCTGCCGATGCAGGGGACGCGCGTTTGTGCCCCGGTCTGGGAAGATCCCACATGCCGCGGAGCGGCTGGGCCCGTGAGCCATGGCCTCTGAGCCTGCGCGTCCGGAGCCTGTGCTCTGCAACGGGAGAGGCCACAACGGTGAGAGGCCCGTGTACTACAAAAAAAAAAAAAAAAAACAAACATGTTAAACATTTTCCCTGAAGGAATAAGGTAAGGGGCAGCAGGTGGTATGGTAGGGAAAATTTCTAACTGGCAAGAGGACATTGGCCTTGGAGGGCATGATAATTGCTATTTACCCCACTGGCTGTTCTCCAGTAAGACTTAAGGTCTTGCATACTGTGTCCTTCTGAATTGAAGACTATTGGTTTTGCTGCTGTGCTAATACAGAAATGGGAGTCACAATTGTGCAAATAAATATTTGCTTAATGTAACAAATTGTTCTATTTTGGGTCCTTTAGCTGTATGGTGTGGTATTTTTTTTCCTTTGAAAAATCAGCTGACATTGGAAATAAAGGAAATGTAATAATTACCACGGGAAATATAGTTTGAAGATGGCAAAGGAGCCAAAATAGCAGTTGTGGAAAAAGGGAATCAAAATCATTTGATGTTACCAGCTGTACTATTAATAGGGCTCCGAGGAGAGGAAGGAGTGAGTGAGTTCCCAGAGCTATTAAGATTCCACCAGCCCTTCTCTTGCATTCAGCAGTCCCGCTGGATACCTTTGATTGTTGGCATGGATTCAAAGCATGGAAGTGTACTTCACTTAGAAATTCTCTCTCACACATGCAAAGAAGAATGGGGGATTAATGAATACGACACCTTAAAATGGAAGCCTCAATACAGCACTAAGCGAGTATAGCAAATTCGTTTAAAACATTCCCCATACGTATTTAACCAAATTGATCTCTTCTCTCCAGCCTCTTTTTTTTCCTGTTTCTTATTTTCTTTCTTTCCTTTTTTTTCCTTCTTTAAAGAGAAAACTTCATCTGATCTGGCAGAGAGTGACAAACCTCCAAAGCAGGTAGTTTGTATTCTAATGACAAACGTTATCCTGGGGCAGCAAGCGGGGCCTGGATGTACACACAGAGAGAGTTATCTAGTTATAACTGGGACAATGCCTGGTAAGGGGAGAGCTTGGGAAAGGTCTTCCATCAATGGCTGGGTGCATTTTCTCTTCTGGGGAGAGTCCGAGTCAGCAGGTGGGATTCTCTCCTTGCCCACTACAAAGGTTTAGGGGCATTAGCTAAGATTGCAGACCTCACCCTTATCGGAGTGGTCAGAATACGGTAACATGAAGCCTTTCTTTCTCTTACCAAACACAAAAACCTGTCCCAAAGAAGGCAATAGGAATCCCTTTGTGATTTCCGCGCTTGGATGGAGTTTAAGATGCTTCTCTGAATTCATGGTACATTCCAGCTTAGAGCTGCCCTACACTCTAGGCTGGCTTATGTTGGAGTGGGATTTAGGGCAGGGGCAGGACAGAGATTTAAGGTTCCTGCTAAAACTGTTGGGAAGGGAAAGTTTTGCTTTTTATTTTGCTGTGTTTTCTTTGGTCCATCACTCCCTGAATGGCCTTGGACGTGGAGCACGGGTTGGAAGAATAGGGGCTGCTTGTTTAACTTTAGGAGACTGAAGAGTGGGATAGAATGGACCATGAATCATGGTTATATACACAGCCTCCTAAAGGCTAACATGCAAACACATACATAGTATATCATGGGGGAAATAAAAATGGGCCATGATCTAATGTGTATGATATCTCTTTCTTTAAAAAAAAATGCAAAATATATGTATTTTGAAAAAAATATATGTTTGGAAGGTAGTAGACCAAAATGTTAACAGAGATTGTCTTAAAACTGGAGATTGGGGTAGTTTTACTTTTTTTTCTCTTTGCTTATTTATAGTCTCCCTTTTTTCCTAGCATGTTCAAGTGTATTATACATATATTTCCATTTAAAATTAAAAGCTAAAAATGTAAGACACCAAAAGAAAATAAAAATACATAGGGATTCCAAAGCTCAGGTCCTGCCCCTGCCTCATTCTGGCTGAGAACCTGTTCTCACATCCTCAGATCCACTTATAAAACAGTGATGATAACTATACCCTCCTCACATTGTGGGCATTTAATAATTTAATATCCACGGCAATGCTTTGTAAAGTATATACTAAGGAGTTGTGTTTACTAATATTTGGCATCCTTCTAGTCGGGGGAGCCACGTCCTTCCTTAAGAACTGTCTGTGAGGCTCGTATGTGGCTAAGGGGTGGTGATTGTGTCCTGCCCCACGGGAAGGCCCACAGCCTCCAGGGCCCTGCCAGAGCCCCCTGGCTTCCATCTGGCCCTTCCTTCATCCTGGTGGGGGCAGTGGTATGGGTGTTTGGAGGGGGCGTGACTCCTGGATATCTAGTCAGAGAAAAATGGGAACCATGTAGAAACAGCTCCAAGATGGAATTGTGGCTGCAGAGGAGGTCAGACAGCCTGGAATTTAACCCTAACCAGCCTGAATCTCAGCTTCCTTATCTGAGAAGGAGAGACAGCGTAGTGGCTCACTCAGCGCATTAGCACAAGTAGTCAGAGTGAGAGAACGACCTTCAGCGCTTAGCAGAGAGCCTGGCGCAGAGGAGTGAGTGCTCGGTGAATGTCAGCTGTGCTGCTTTTTTTTAACTTTTAATTTTGTATTGGAGCACAGTTTGATTAACAATGTTGTGTTAGTTTAAAGTGAACAGCAAAGTGATTCAGTTGCACATACACATGTATCTATTCTTTTTCAAATTCTTTTCCCATTTAGGTTATTACATAATATTGAGTAGAGTTTTCTGTGCTGTACAGTAGGTCCTTGTTGATTATCCGTTTTTAATATAGCAGTGTGTGCATGTCAATCCCATACTCCTAAATAACCTTCCCCCACACCCTCCCCCCTGGTAACCGTAAGTTCGTTCTCTAAGCCTGTGACTCTGTTTCTGTCTTATAAACAAGTTCATTTATATCATTTCTTTATTTTTTAGATTCCATATATAAGCGATATCATACAATATTTCTCTTTCTCTGTCTGACTTACTTCACTCAGTATGACAATCTCTAGGTCCATCCATGTTGCTGAAAATGGCATTATTTCAGTCTTTTTAATGGCCAAGTAATATTGCATTGTATATACGTACCACATCTTCTTTATCCATTCCTCTATTGATGGACATTTAGCTTGCTTCCATGTCTTGGCTATTGTAAACAACACTGCAGTGAACATTGGAGTGCATGTATCCTTTTGGATCATGTTTTTCTCCAGACACATGCCCAGGACTGGGATTGCAGGATCATATGGAAGTTCTATTTTTAGTTTTTTAAGGAACCCCCATGCTGTTCTCCATCGTGGCTGCACCAATTTACATTCCCACCAACAGTGTAGGAGGGTTCCCTTCTCTCCACACCCTCTCCAGCATTTATTGTTTGTGGATTTTTCAGCTGTGCTGCTTTTAATCCACTGAACAGTCCCTGCTAATGACAGTGCTGATGAGGGGGTACACTTATTATTACAAGGTATTCACTAACAGTAAGAAGCATTGTGATGTGGAACCAGGAATGCCTGGATGACATGAGAAGGTAATGCCCAATGTGCTGCATTCTTTTGATGTTAACTTACCCATCTTACTGGTATTTGAAATGCAGCAGGCTTGGTCCTCTGAGTGGCTTCAGGGTTTTATTCTCTTCTGCCCAAGAGTGTTTTCTTTGCCTGACTCAAGAGGCTCGGGGAGCAAGTCAGAGAGAGTTGAGCTATTGCAGGAATGAATAAATAAAGCTGTAATCTGAACACTGTCCCCAACCGGTGCTGCAGGGCTTGCAACTCATTTTACAACTTTGACCTGCCTGCCTAAGTCAGGGGTCCTGTCATTTCTTGGAATTCACTGTATACAGTGAGGCAGCATGGAGGTGGCAAGAGAGCCCCTTCTGAAGCCCTGGGATCTGTTTGGATCCTGGTTCCTCTGTACCTTACTGATATGTCCCTGTCCAACCTCTCAGCTGTTAGAAGAATGAGAAATGATGCATTTAAAGAGTCTAGCAAAATATCTACATCTAATAGGCACTTAATGTATGTTTTGTTATTGTTAAAAACCCTCCTATTACAAAGCTGAATTAAGAAGGGAGGAAAGTCCCTGTCTATCCTGTGTTGTTCAGACAACCGCTAGTGTTGGGCTTTGCTCTGATCACCATGATAAGAGGGATCTAACACACTGGGTCTAACACATTTGGTTCTGGAAAAGACCAAGGGGATGAGAGCAGCCATGTCATGGTAGTCTGATAAAAGGATACTTAGTCTAAAAGTGAGAAGACAAGAGACCTCTTTACAAAGAATAAGAGTAACAGTAACAATTAACATTATTGATCATTAATTATATGCCAGACCCTGTTCTAAATTCATTGCAGGCAGTAAAGTTTTTAACCTTCAAAACAAAAATGAAACATTTGAAGCATTATCACCATTTTTTACAGATAAGGAAACTGGGTCGCAGGGAGGTTAAGAACTTGTCCAAAGTCACACAACTAGTAAATTTGGGAACTGAAATTCAAAGCTGGGCCATCTAGCTCCTGTGTCCATGTTGGGCCCCACTGTGCCAAATCCGTTTCCATCATCTAGTGTGTCGTCAGGAGAAGAGAAATAAAACATCCTCTGCTACTCCAGGAGGTCAAAATAGGGCCAGTAGTAGAAACTTCAGGGAGAGAGATTTCATCCTAATATAAGAAAGGTTAACAGTCAGCAGCAGTAATTCAAGGATTGGCTGCCACATGAGGTAGTGAGTCTTCTGTTGCTAAAAGTATTCAAGTAGTTGTTGAACAGCCATCCGGTATGGGTAAGCTTTGAGGGGAATTCTAGTATCTGGAAATGGCTTACACTAAATTAATCCTAATTCTTCTCACAATGCTGAGATTCTCCTGGGCCTGGCCTAACACATTGCAGTCCTTTAATAAGAATTTTGGGAAATGAATAAGGTAAATGAATGAGTCCACTGATTTCATAAACGTATCAGATCAAAGACTTACCTAATACTTGCACAGCAAAAATGACCTTTTCTTCCCGATGCCTAAAGTGCTTAGTGACTTTAGATATTGTCAATCAACAGTAAAGGTTATCCTCATATTGTAATTTTATATTTGACTGTTTTCTTTGCTATAATTGGATTTTAAAATCCTTGCCCACAGAGATAATGCCTTACCTAGTATAAAACAGAGCACATATTAGAGGCCCTAAATATGTTATTAAATGATGAAGTCAATAGAAATATGATTCAGTTCCAGGTAAATATTCTAGATGCTGCCAAGATGTCTTGGGTCAAAGATCCATTCTGAACCACTCATTCATTCATTTACCAAAAGTTGATGATTTTGCTTACATTAACCTTTACTATGTGCCAAGAGCTGCACACAGAAGAATGAGAATGACCCTGCCACCAAGGGAGGGCACAGTGATAGATAAACTCATGGTGGAGAAAGCACAGGTGAGGTCCCAGGAGCCCAGATGAACTCAGCCTTGGAGGTAAGGAAAGCTCCAGAAAATTTCCAAGCCAAAGAAACTGGATGTTCAAACACCTGGAGGAGGAACAGGGCCAGGCACAGGAGGCATTTGCTAGCTGATGTGTTCACTGAATATAGCTGATCTGTGGGGCTATGTCACGTAGACCAGTGGTTCTCAAAGCATGGTCCCCAGCCTGGCAGCTTCGGCATCATCCAGAGACTGGTCAGAAATGCAGATTCTCAGATTCCAGCCCAGACCTGACTCAAAAACTCTGGGCGTGGAGACAAACGCTCTGTGTTTTGACCAATCCGAGTAATTCTGGTGCACACTCAGGTTTTTTGTCCTCTTTAGAAACCAGGCACCTAAATAGGATTAAGCCAACTAAATCCCCCCCACTCCCCAGCACACATGCACACCTCTTGAATGAGATTGTAGGTAAATACTGGCAGAGTATCACTTCTCAGAAAAGGCAAAGCTCTTCTGCCCACGGATCCTTCACAGCATTCTCTTAGTTGGGAAGAGCAGATGGTCCGAGGGGTCTGGAGCTGTAATGCACAATAAGAGGTTAGTACCTGCCGGCCCTGGCAGGCAGCCCTTGTGCCTGCTCTGATGACGGAACAACATGGAGAATTCCTCTTTGTTCTCACTGGGGTTAATGACGATCTGTGACTGATTTCACCGGGACATTCAAAACCGGGGGTCCAGGTCTGCTTCCTGGGTCTCCAAGGACAGCCCTAAGATTTGGGGTATAAGTCTCTGAAAAAACCAAAGAGACAGAAAGTGAAAACAAACATGGACATTTATTTTCCTAACTTGCCAATGGCAAACAGAATTTTGTTTAATAAACCATGAAATGATTCACAGAGGTCTGTGTATTATTCCATTGTGCAGCTGGCTCATGTAAAAGAATCTTTTCTCTTGGTCTTTCAAGCCATATACAATTCCCAGGCATGCCAATTTCTATTTATTTACTGGTAAGGCCTGTATCTGCCTTGTGAGTCCGTGGACTGGAATTCACACTTTCAAGTGGACATGGTAAACAAGAACCTGCAGGGGCAGATGAGCTGTTATTAACCTCAGACACTCAAGGCCCCCACCCCAGCCCAGGTCATCATCTGCATCAGTGGATAACTGCATCTCCAAGATAGTCAATCTGAATATCAACATGAGTTCTCTCCAGTCTGACCTCCACACACAGCCAGAGTAAATTTTTTTTTAAATGCATATCTGATTATATCACCCACTTGCTTATAAGAATATCTTCACTGTATCTTCACTTGTATTCTTACAAGAACATCTTCCCACTGTAATTAGAATAAAACACATGCTCCTTATTAAGACCACCAGCCTTCCTACCTTTCATCTTCTGTCTCTGTGGCTCATTCTACTCCAGCCACAGTGACCTACCTCCTTGTTTTCAGTTCAGGGCAATTGGTTTGTTCTTTGCCGCCTCAGCACCTTTGCATGTCTGTGGCCTCTGCTGTAAATGCTCTCACTTCTGCTCTTCACCCAGTTATGTTCAGTTCATTCTTGAGGTCTTATCTGAGCTGCACTTCCTCAGGAATTCCTTTCCCTCAACCCCACCAGACCTCACAGACTAGGTCAGGCCCTTCTGTTATATATTCAAAACATTATCAATTGCAAGAAAGTAATTGTTTACCTATCAACTATCCTCTTTCCTTGTGAGACAAAACTTCATAAGAACAAAGACAACAATTGCTCTGTTCACTACTGCATTCCCAGCACCTGGCCCAGTGTGTAGCATAGAGTAAGTTGCTAGTCACTATTATTCAATATCATTGAATGACCCAATGAATGAACTAAGTCTTTAGAAGGATTTGGGATTTCTGAAGAAATTTAAAGGAAGGAAGAGAGATGGGTTAGACGTAGGGTGAAGACCATTCCAGCACAGGAGGAAGGTCAGATTCAAATTTCTAGGCAGAGGATTTGTAACTCAGAGGCCACAAAGTGAAAAGTCATCGTTTGAGAGTACCCACGTGTAGGCTCCCCTGTGCCCAGGAGCACAGCTTTGCAAACGGAAGGGAAGAAGTGGAGAACCCCGGCACAGTCACACAAGATGTGTCTTTTTACTAAAAGTTGGATGCGTTGTTGAAAACTCTTTATGGTTTTCCAAATCAACTCTGATTTTCAGAGTTTAGAAGCAAGAGAATTTCCTTGTGCCATTAGCATTTAAAGGCCTTGATTCCCGTAATATTCTGCTTTCTAGAAACCTCTCTCCACAGACAGTATCAAGTGTGGAGGCTCTGAGGACCTGGGCAGCTCTGGATTTAGAGTGAGGGGGTAGGGCAGTTGATGCAGCCTGTGATGTGGGTTCTCTCAGGTCTTTTGGAAGGGCCAGCTGTCTTATCTATTATTAGACTTTGCCAGTCAGGAGGAGACGTATATAAAGAAAGCCATCTACTTTCAAAGAAATATTAGAGTCTTGAGCTAAACAAAGTGTCAAAAACACACCTTCTGGGCTTCCCTGGTGGCGCAGTGGTTGGGAATCCGCCTGCCGACGCAGGGGACACGGGTTCGTGCCCCGGTCCGGGAAGATCCCACATGCCGCGGAGCAGCTAGGCCCGTGAGACATGGCCGCTGAGCCTGCGCGTCCGGAGCCTGTGCTCCGCAACGGGAGAGGCGACAGCAGTGAGAGGCCCGCGTACCGCAAAAGAAAACCAAAACACATATTCTCTCATTACACGCGCGCACGTGCACGCGCGCACACACACACATACACACGGTCCATAGGGCTCCGTGTTGCAAGATGGCTTCCATGTCGGACATGCCATCCACAAGGCGCCTACATCACACAGTGTGATTCGGGTTTGACATATCCCTGTCTGAATCACTTGAAGGATGCCAGGCAGATATTCCATTTGTTTTCTCCCGTCCCGAGTAGTTTTCTACTTAAAGCCTCAGTGTCTGAAATTCCTCCATTAGGTGGTCCTTCTTTGGGATAAAGTACTGCCCTTTCTGTGTAGTCTCTTTAAATAGCAAAGGCTTAAATTACATCAAATCAAGTATAAAATAACCTGCCTAATATTCCATATCTTGACAGCAGTTTGAGTTACAGAGATAGATGCCTCTGTCCAAAGTCAGTGAATAGTCACTTAAGATTTGAGCATTTTATTTTTTGGAAAGCTTACATTAAAAGAAAAAGTAAATAAATATCATACTTTAGTTAATGGTATGCATCTGAAGTATTTAAGGGAAGTTGTACAGATGTCTGTAATTTTACTTTGAAATATTTTTTTAAAAATAGATGAATTGATGAATAGTTAGAGGGACAGATATATGACAAAAACCCCAAATAGTAAACCATTAATGGTATAATCTAGGTGATCTTTACATAGGTGTTCACTGTAAAATTATTTCAACTTTGCTGTATGAAAATTGTCATAATAAATTATTGAGGAAAAGAAAAGAAAGAAAATATAACCTGCTCAAGTTCCTATTAGAGAGCCTTGTATATACAGGTCACTCAGTAAATGGGAGCTGTTATGTGAGTAATGAGAGGACTAGGACAGTGGTGTCCAACCTTGGCTGGTCTTTAGAATCAGTGGGGAAGCTTTTCTGAAAAACAGATGCCTGGGCCCCCCTTCCCAACATTCTGACTCAATTGGTCTGCAGTGGAGCCCAAGCATCAGCATTTTTTAGTTTCACCCCAGGTGATCCTTCTAGGTGACAACGTTAAGAGCAACCGTCCCTCTGGCCTGCAGTGGTGACCACACTGCTTTCCTCCTGAGGCTGATTTGCAGGGCACACTTGGCCTAGGATTGGGCCCAGACCCCCCACAGAGAAAGGAAAGGGGGCGAGTTCCTCTAACAACCAAGACCTGAGATCAGACCAGATCAGCCTATGTAGTTCAAGAGTTCTGCCTTTGCCCTTTATCTGGGCTATGGCTTCCCTGTTGATGACCCAAGTAGAACAAAAAAGGTAAAAATCACATCAATTACAAGGAGATCTCTTGTCGAGGTGGATGGCTAAAATAATCCTTATTACTTTTAACTTTGAGAATAGACACAATAGCATCCATGAAGGGGAAAAATCTTTTCTGTTAACTTTTATTTGCCTTCATTTAAGCTTTAAATATGTAGTAAACATGATTGTAGGGCTTCTCATTAACTGGGGTATCTTACAGTCATAATTTTTGATACACAACATTACTCACCAATTAGCCTGTCTTGTTCATTTAAATTTCTTTGCTCATATTTTAATGGGAGCTAATGATGCCTTTGTTGACTTATTTAATGTTATGTAAATGTGGCTATAAACTGTGAAGTGTTTAAGCAGAAGCACTATTTTTGCTTACTCGTCAGATTTTGGAGTGTGTAGAATCCCCAGGAAACACACATCAACACAATGAATGTAAGCTTACTGAGGAGACCAAATAATAATAATAATTTTTAAAACAAGCAGTGAAGGATGTTTAGAGCATGAGATTTTTACTTTCCTCTGGGGTTAATTGTTATTTGAGCATCAAAGGAATTTCAAAGTTAACTTCACCCAGTTTTTTTTCTTTTCTTTTTCTGCTCCCATAATGACTCAATATAGGCTAATCTTAAGACCATCTTCTAAGCTCAGGCAGGGAGAGCTGGGCTAGACAGGCTCTCTTGTTGAGTTTCATGAGCCTTGCTCTCAGTAGAACTCCATTTTCCCTTATGGCCAGCACATAAATATTTGAATGAAGAAATGAATGAATGAATGGAAACTTTATAATTTCAACATACACATAGATGAAGCTTCCAAGATACTGGATTCTCAATACTATGGCCTCTACTCCTCCAACAATCCTTTCCATTCCCCAGCCTCAACCACTCCCTTGTCATACCTGAGACATTGTAACTAACAGTAACCAAACACTGTCGTATTTTAATTTCACGTGCTTTACTCTCTTCTTACTACTTTGTGACTTTCCAGCTACCTTCTTCAGGTGCCCCAACTTCATCTTTCCACCCCACCAAGAACCCTGATCCATTGATCCTAACACTTTTTCTCAGTCCCTTACCACCTTCAAGTTCTCTCTTCCCTCCTGCCCCAGCTTAAGCTGCATAGTGAATCATAACAGTCACCGACTGGCATACATCCTTGAATTCCTTGCTGAACTTATCAGGTAAAAGCACAGGCTTGGTTAAACCTCATTGTCTTTCTACTCTGTACTTGCACTCGTGCTGCTGAATGTGGGTGGGGAAAATGGTCTCCCCAAGCTGAATGGACTCACTTTGGAGTTATGATCACAAATGTTATGTGGCTCCTGCTGCTGCCAGGTAAGCACAGTATACTTCCAACCTATCCTGCTTCCAGTGGGATTGAATAGTGTCATCCCCGCACCCCAAGTCATATGTGGAAGTTCTGATCCCCAGTACCTAAGAATGTGACTTTATCTGGGAATACTATTGCAGATGTCATTAGTAAGCTGAGATGAGGTCATGAGGGTGTGCCCTAATCCAACATGACAGATATCCTTGTAAAAAGAAGAAAATTTGGACACAGACACATACACAGGGAGGGTGAAGATGAAGTTTAGAGATCAGGGTGTTACTTCTACAAGCCAAGGAACACCAGAGATTGGCAGAAACTAACGAGGAGAGAAGTGTGAAACAGAGTCTCCCTCGGGGCCCTTAGAAAGAAACAAACCTGCTGACACCTTGATCTTGGACTTCTAGCCTCCAGAACTGTGAGAATAAAATACAGTTGTTTAAGTCACCCAGTTTGTGGTACTTTGTTATGCAAACAGATATGTCATTCTGTCACATCTTCTCTAACCTCAAATCATCAGCATCTCTTGCCCGACCTCACTCTCCACCAATGACTGTTCTTTATTCTTCGCTGAGAAAAACAGAAGCCATCAGGAAGCCCCATCTGTACATACACTCAGCTATGCAGGAACATTAACTATGCACCTTTCTAGTGAAAGCCAGTTCGATGTACTACATGCCATCCTGCTGACCTCCTCAAGGGTATCACCCCAGCTAGTGTCTCCTTTGTCCTTTTCATCAACTTTTCCCGCTCGAATGGATCATTCTAATAGGAATACAAACATTCTGTATTTCTCCTATTTTTCTCTTAAAAGAAAAATCCTTCAAGAAAATGTCAAATCTCCTTTTGACTCCCACTTTCCTCCACCCATACTGCCTCATTTTGTTGCTCCCCTTTGCAGCAAAGCTGCTGGAAGAAGTTACTCATGTTCACTGTCTCCACTTCCTTTCTCATCTTCATAAATCCACTCCAACGAAGCTCACACTGCACAGACATTTCTTTCTTCAGGTCACCAGTGACTTCCAGGCTAAATCCAAAGGTCACTTCACAGAACTCATCTTACTTGACTTAATGGCAGCATTTGACACAGCTGAGCAAACTTTCCTCCCAAAAACATTCTCTCCACTTGGTTTCTAGGGCAACACAAGACGCTGTTGCTTCTTCTAGTCTTCTTTGCTGATTCTTCCTCTTCTACCTGATTTCCTCCTTCTAGGGTTCCCTGGGTCTCAGTCTTGGTTTTTGTTTTGTCTCTACTACACTCATGCTCTTCTATCCTTAGCACAGTTCTCTATTCCAAACTTCAAACTCCAATTTAGACTGCTAATTTAATGTCTCCGTTTGGATGTCTGATATGTCAAACTCAATGCCTCAAAAATTAAATGACTTTTCTTCCTCTTCCTATCACTTCTCCTTGCAGCCTTCCCCATCTCAGAAGGGATATAGATGTCCTTTCATTTGCTCAGGCCAAAAAACTTGCGGTCATCCTTGACTCTCCTCTTTCTCTCATATCTCATGTCCAGTGTCTCAGGAAATCCTGTTGGCTTCACCTTCACAATAGATTCAGAACCTGACCATTTATTACTACTTCCATGCCTACTCTAGTTTGAACCTACCATCATCTCTTGATGGTAAAGTACTGCAATAGCCTAAATCTGTTCTTTTTTAAAATTGTTTAGCAGTTTTATTTTTTTTTGACGTATGGTTGATTTATAATGTGTTAGTTTTCGGTGTACAGCACAATGATTCAGCTATACATATATATAGATTCTTTTTCAGATTCTTTTCAGATTCTTTCCCTTATAGGTCACCACAAAATGTTGAGTATAGCCTAAGTCTATTCTTAACACAGAAGCCAAACTGATTCCTTTAAAATATATGAGGTAGTGTCACTCCATGCAGAACCTAGCGACTCCATTTCATGCAGATCAGAAATCAAAGTTCTTCCAATGGCTTACAAGGTCTTGCCTGACCTGTCCCTCCCCTGCTTCTCTGGCCTCACCTATTGCTACCTCTGCTCATTTTTCTCTAGCCACATCTTTCTCAACAATTGTTCCTCAATGTACCTGGAACACTTCCACCCTTTGTACCAATTGGCCTTTGTACCAATTGGCCTTTGTACCAATTGTCCCCTCTACCTGGAAAACCCTTCTTCCAAATATCTCTGTAGCTAATTCCCTTACTTTCGTCAAGCCTTTGCTCACATCTTCTCCTCCCAATCGAAGGCCCTTTTAAATACTGCAATCTGTTCTTCCAAAGCTCCTTATCACCTTTAGCATTCTCTTCATTTACTTTTTTTCTGGAGTATTTATCAACTTCTCTTATTAGATGTATTAGTTTGCTAGGGAAGCCATAAAAAAATACCACAGAAACGGTGACTTAAACAACAGAAATTTATTTTCTCACAGTTCTGAAGGCTAGAAGTTCAAGGTCAGGTGTCAGCAGGTTTGGTTTCTCTTGAGACCTCTCTCCTTGGCTTGCAGATGGCCACCTTTTGGCTGTGTCCTCGCATGGTCCTTTCTCTGTATTCACACCCCTGGTGTCTCTCCTTGTGTCCAAATTTCCTCTTCTTATAAGGATACCAAACAGACTGGTTGAAGGCCCATCCCAGCAGCCCCATTTTAACTTAATCACCTCTTTAAAGGCTTATCTCCAAAACCACTCACTTTTCTCAGAATATACTGGGGGTTAAGGCTTTAATATATAAATTTGGGGCAGAGAGGGAAACACAATTTAGCCTATAACACTAGGTAGCTTACTTATTACATTTGTTCATTATTCTCTGTCTCAACTCCATAAGCCCCAAACATGGGAAGCTAAGTTCATGACCAGGAGCACCTTGTCTGTCTTGTTCCCTCCTGTGGCCTCTGCATCGGAAACAATACCTCATACAAAGTGGCCTCTTGATAAATATTTGTTGAATGAGTGAATGGATAGATGCAAGTCCAGGGTATTAAGAGTTAAGAAAAACAAGGGGAGGCTTTGTGGGTCACTTGGGCATAGGAGATCTAGGTTGTATTCCAGTTATGGGATCGTGAGCAAGTAGGTTATTCTCCTAAGTCTTAACTTACTCATCTGCAAGAATGAGGGTTCTTATCTGCCTGTCTCACCAGATGGTTTTGAGGTTCACATGTAAAAATGTATGTGGAAGAACTTTGGGATCCTCAGTTCTCACTCATATATGAGTCATTTTATTTACCATGTGGCTAATGGTAATTATAATAGTAAGAATGACAGCTGCCTTCTAAGTCCTTACTGTGTAACAGGCACTGTATTAAGTGTTTCACAGTCACTACCTTATTTAATCCTCATAGAAACCTTCAAGGTAGCTCCTACCCTTTCCATTTTTCTAGCTAGGAAAACTGGATAGTGGTCATGGAGCATTAAAAAGATGTATTTGCTCTATGCTGTTTGGCAGAAGTTAACTTGACCTTTAGAACTTTAAAGAAGCGTGTGTGTGTGTGTGTGTGTGTGTGTGTGTGTATGTTCGTTCTTCTATTAGAAGTCTATCCTTCAGATGATTAACAGTAAAAATCAGAGATCTAGATTGGTGCTGTGTCTTATGACATTGTACTCTATAAAGTATTGTGGTGCCTAGGGCATTTCAAGAATGGCAAAGTCTCTGTTTTTCTTTTTTTTTTTTTTTTTAACTCTTAAAAGGGTAGCCACTAAACTAGAGAACTTAGAAGCATTCTCCTCCTCTCTCTAGATAAATATAATCTACTGGCTGTCCTGACTCCATATTTTTAATCTCTAAATGCCTCATTCCTTCTTGTTTGTCCAGCGTTGTAGCATGCTAAAGGTCTGCCGAGAGGGATTTGGCTAACCCTTGTCAGAGCGAGAACCAGCCATTTGTGTGCAGTACAGTTAAAATTGCACCATTCTACTTGAAACTAATATTATCCTAATGCATTGAGATAGGGGGAGAAGGTTGCTTAGAAAAGATCGTAAGTGACTTAGCACTGGTTTCTCACTTCCAATGATAATGTTCTTCAGAACTGTGTTTTGAACACATTATTATAGATTTAAATATTTTAATATTCATTTATTCTAATTTTCCTTTTGATAGGTGCCATCTCCGTACTTGCATTTCATCAGCTCTGACTAGTGACACCGCTCTGTTTAATATCTTCCTTGGCCAAATTTCTTGCGATTTGGGAACTAGATTTTACCTTCTTAAGGAGGTTTCAGCAACTCCTTTGTGGTTCAACATTTAAAACTCAGATACTCACCTAAAATCCTTTCACAAGGAGTTATTCAATCTAGAGCTTATATAAATGTCCTGGGATACAGTCTATTGGAGATATTGTCAATATTTGCCCTAAATCGCAACCTAGCTCCATTTTCAGTTGTGTTTGGAATTGAAATAGAAGTCTTTATTCTTTCTTAAGTGTCAGTTTGGAGTATATTCTAGGCAGTCAGTAATTTCTGCACATGGGTGATGCCAGCCCTGAAAGGGAATATGGAACTCTCTATGCTGGCTAGTGTAGGTACCGTAAGATCCGTCTGCTCTAAAATACACCCTCACAGGCCCCCATGATGCCTGCGTCTCCTCTTCTCTGCCATTTGTCTATAATCACGTTGCCTTTAGTAGGTCCCTGTGAAATGCAGATGGCTTCTGGAAGAGTAATTTATGCCACTTACTGATGTTAGCACATATGTGTGACTGAGGAAGTGGGACAGAGAAAAGGCAAAATTTGATGAAGAAAGAAAATCAGGAAAATAACAAGCCCAGAAGTCTTCCTGAGAAGGGTAGGACCATGGACGGTTCCATAGGGACTGAAGGTACCAGTTA
Source organism: Tursiops truncatus (assembly GCF_011762595.2). Classification (NCBI taxonomy): domain Eukaryota; kingdom Metazoa; phylum Chordata; class Mammalia; order Artiodactyla; family Delphinidae; genus Tursiops; species Tursiops truncatus. The sequence continues at coordinate 133,668,519 of NC_047036.1, forward strand.
AGGGCACTGAGTTCCTGAGCATGAGGCGTTACTCGTAGACTCTGCGGAAGGGGAAAGGAGGAGAGGCGAACTGATGTCCAGTTTTGTCTCTGCCATAATTATACAAAGGCCCAGTCTTCCTCATACACCCCTCTTACTCACAGATTTACTCCTTTATCCCAGGTCTTCACCTGACTGCCTTTTTATCAGCAGTCAGGTCCTACCTCAAATGTCAGCTTTTAAAAGAGACCGTCTCAGACTATCCAGTCTAAAACGGCAGTCCCCAAATTGTGTTTCTTATCTCAGGATGCCATGAAAAGAAAAGCCCATACATTTATTTTCCCACAGATCTGGAGGCTGGAAGTCTGAGATAAGTAGGTCAACATGGTTGGGTTCTGGTGAGGACTCTCTTCCTTTCTTCCAAGATGATTACCTTCCCGCTGTGTCCTCATGTGGTGGAGAGAGAGAGAGAGAGAGAGAGAGAGAGAGAGAAAGCAAGCAGAGGTTACAGGCTTGGTGTGGGGTCGCAGAGCTAGTCAGTGTCAGAGATGGCATTTCAACCAGAGAAATCTGTTTCCAGGACTCTTACCCTGAACTACTACACTCAATTCCCTCAATGGAGGTTACAGAGAGTGGGATTGAAAGAATGAATATGACTGAGTCTGTGAAGGATTGAGTCTTTAGCTCTTAGTTCTTTTAGAAAATTCAAGAAGCAAAATGGAGAGAAGATTAAATAATATGGAGCAAGGGAGCAGAGGTATAAGGAGAGAAAGGAAAAGAGAAGTATGCCTGTAGTAGAGGGACGGGGCAGCATTCATCGTCTGTGACATGCAAAGGGACTGTGCCAGCATTTACCCTCACTTGGTGATGGTCAACACTGAGCTTCCTGAGCTTTCTGTCATGTGCAAAGCAGACAGCATGGTGCGGTGGGGAAAACATTTGTTTTGAAACTGGACAGATATAGGTTCTCCTTGTGACATATGTAAGCCATGTGACCATGGGTGAGATCTAAACTCACTGATCTTATCTTTTATCATTTATAAAATGTGGGTAATGACATTTAACGTTGCTGCGAGTGTTAAATTAAAGCACATATGTATAGGGCTATCCTTGGTGTATGGTAGGTGTTCAATAAATTCAGCCTCTCCCTTAACACTATGGATTTTTAAGACACATTAATATACATTTCAAACACGTGTGCCCTCTTAAAGCAAAACATAGAGAAACCAATAAAAATAACAAAATAAATAAAAGCCAAACTTGGTTAACAGTAAACTCATAGAAACATTTATTTCTGGATCTTTCTTTTTCGTCTGAAAGTGACAGGTCGTTATACTAATGTTGTGGTTGTTTGTTACTTAAAGAAAATTTTAATAAGGGTAAGAATATTATACTTCACTTTTAGTTCTCTTTTGACATGTTTCCATGGATCTTTAGATTGAATTAACAGTCTTATAGCTAGAAAATGGGCCTGTGACTCGATCTCCCTCCTTGAATTATTTTGTGATCTTAGGCATATCCATTACTTCTTCCCTGGCTGAGATCCTCCCATAAATTGCAAGACGGAAAATTTCTGGGCATGTAATAGAAGTAGTAGAAATACTGAGTATAAAAATTCCTTGGAAAAATTATTCTGTACAATCGTATGTTGGGCAAGAACTCAGACACCTTTTGACCCGCCCTGCCGCCACACACGGTACGTGTCTGGAGGATGCGTTTGTCGTCGTGCATCTGTGAGTGCTAAGGTGAGAGAGGCAGAGGTCTGAGGACGGAGGCAGAAAAATTAGAGGAAAGGAGAAGCAGTTTTTCAGTTCAGCAACTCTCGACTCTCCAGAGCTGCCGTCAGCCCCCAAACCGAGGGAGCACCAGCCATCACTAAGCCTTCCCCGCTTCTTTTCCCCCATTCCAAGCTCAGGTCCGTCAGGAGGAGGTGAGGCTTGCTTGACCCATGAGCCAGACACTTGACGCCAACACTCCTCACCTCCCAGCCTACGATGCTCCTCTCACACTTCACAGATTTGAGCTGGAACTCTGTGACCCCCTGAAGCGATAGTAAAGTCATGTGTGTCTGTGTGCTCAGGGGCACTTTTGTGGCCTTCCTATCCTTCTGGGAGTTTATGACTCCAAAAGGTCAAGGACTCTAGTTTTCTACTGATTTCCACTGTGTGATCTCTTACCCCCATGGTTTTAACCACCATCCTTAACTTCACTCTCAGATACTGTCAAGGTGTCTCCATCTGCACCTCAAAACTCAATAAGGCTTCTTCTCCTACACCAGGTGTTCCTTGTCCCGTATAGCCTCCCATGGTACTGCACTGTCCATCCTTCTGCACCATCTTCCTCATGCCGACATCTGATCAATCACCAATGGCTAGCAATTCTTTCTCTGAAGTTTTCCTTGAGCTGGTCCCTTCTCTCTGCCTTGAACACCGTTTCCCTAGGGCAGGCCTTCACCACGTCTCACCCTGACAGGTACAACCGTCTCCCTCCTGGTCTTCTCTTTCTGCCCTAAATCTATCCTCCCTATTACAGCCAGACTCTACCATCTAAAACATGGCCTGACCACATCACTACCCTGTTCGCACAACTTTCTGGGCCTTCTTGGACAAAGGCTTATTCCTATAAGGGTAAACAAGACCAGCCATCGTGCCTACCTCTTCATTTCCATTCTTCCCATGTCCCCAGGTACACATCACACTCAAGTCAAACAGCACAACCTACTGTGACCCCCGTGCACCAGCTGCTTCGTGCCTTTTAGAACCTTGTCCTCTTCCCTTGGAATGCCTTGCCCTCTGTTCTTCATTCAAGAGTCTGTTTTTTCAAGTCACCTTCTCTCTGCCCAGATGGACCACACTTTGTGCTGCCAGAGCCCTCTTGGGTACCAGTATTACCTAGACCAACCCTGGTATGTGTAGGAAACTATCAGTTGCATGTTTGTGCTCCCCATGAGACTGCAAGCTCCTCAAGAAACTCATCCATCTTGAGCCCATCACATGGCCTGCCCTTTCCCTGCTACTCACCAGTACCTACTGAATTGAAGTTAGTTCAATGCAAAGAAGGTACTTGTGCTTGTAAGTAATCATACTCAGCAGTGCAGAACAGTGAAAACTAAAATCGTCGCCTAGTTATAATTTTACTTACTCATATTTAAAATGACCTCAAAGTTGCTTATTTTCTGTTTTCCTATTTCTTTTTTTTTTTTTTTTTTCCAGTACGCGGGCCTCTCACTGTTGTGGCCTCTCCCGTTGTGGAGCACAGGCTCCAGATGCGCAGGCTCAGCAGCCATGGCTCACGGGCCTAGCCACTCCGCGGCATGTGGGACCCTCCCAGACCGGGGCACGAACCCGTGTCCCCTACATCGGCAGGCAGACTCTCAACCACTGCGCCACCAGGGAAGCCCTGTTTTCCTATTTCTTAATACCTGCACTGATATATCCCATACATGCTAATAGGAAATGAAGAGCTATCTATTATAAAAAACCTCCTTGGTAAATAGCAATCACACACATATCTAAGCAATCAGTGCCATTCCATGACACTGCGGGGGCCACAGTTTATCCCATGACACTTTATACTCTCTGTCAGAATCTGCTCACACAATTGATAGCAGTCTTCCAGAAATGATTGTCCACATTCATCGGTAAATGCCAGATTCTGAAGTCAAAGCAGAATTTGGCCTATGAAGAGCCCAGAGTTGTTCTATGATATGAACTCTGAAACCTGTATGACCAAGGTATTAGTGGCCCTGGACAGAGGTCCACCATAGAACTCGACTTCTCACTGATGAATGAGCTTTTGGAGAGCCTGTGAGCCCCGAGATGAATGTGCGATTCTGTAAGTAGGGCCATTTCACAGGTGAAGATGCCCACAGCTTCTATCATATGCTCAAAGCGGTCCCTGAGACGCCAAAGTTCAAGAAGAATTTAAGAAAGCTGTAGATCCTTTTCCTGTGATAACTTGTTCTGTGTATGAGTATTAATTCTGGGTGGTGGTAGGGATGGTGGTGAGTGGGTGGGGGATACAAAGTTGAAGCAATCTGCTCTTCATTGACCAACTTATGGCTCATAAGTGAGTAATCAGCATAATCTAAATACTCTAAAATGAACTATTCTTTTGGGCTCAACAAAATGCTTTTTAGGTTGAAACCAATCAGTAGGAAATGACTGGTGTTTGTTAGTGTTTGAGAGGAGAGACCAGATTCTTTGCACATTAGCATTCCAGTTGATGCCAACATAAACCTCCAGACCTCCAAGTCACAGAATGTGTTATTGTTTTCATATGAGTGAATCTGGGACCGCTTGTGAGTCCTGTTTCCATCCCTTTCTTGAAAAATGGAGCTCCCTGTTTCCATAGACTCTGGTGACAGAAGTAACAAAACAATCCTTCTGAAGGTTAAACATGCAGAGAAGAACATTATTCCTCAAGTTGGTGTAGTCCCGGCTCTTGTTTCCATTTAATCGTGGAGTTGAGAGAGGACAAACTCTGATTTGACAGCCATGTAAGCTAAAAAGCTTGACTCGTGGAACCCAGCCCACACGGCAAGGGGTCCTTCCTGCTCATGAAGGAAGCTCCCCCAGGAAGGACATGATAGTTTAGGCCTGTTTGGCATTTTTCTGAGAGTGCTGTAAGATATTATTTTCTAGTGTACTGCCTCTTATATAACACCAATTTTCCAGGACCTCAGAGCATGTTATTTCTGTATGCAGAATCTTTGGATTCCTAGGCTAAGGAAAATAATGCCAGGGACTCTCCGAACACCACTGCACTTCCTGAAATGGGTCCGAAAGGAAGAGGGCCAAAACTGGAGGCATTTGTTTGCCGCCCCCCTTCAATTTTCTGTAGTAAATGTGGTGCTAAGATTCAAGCAGGGAAGTTCAATAAACCAGAGTTTGAGCCCCAATGACACTTACTAATTGTGCCCCTGAGGGTATTACCTAATCTCCTTCAGTCTTAGTTTCATAACCTGTAAAATGGTCCGACAATTATATCTGTCTCATAGGATTGGGGGGAGGATTAAATTCTCAAAAGGCATATTGAGTTGATATCAGCAACAATGGAGGAATAAATAAGTCTTAGGCTTCCAAAAATTATCTCCTCCACAAAAGCAATGAGAAAATGGGCAAAGATTGTCAGAATCAATTTTTTAGAACTTGGAAATTAATCAAAGGCTTACAACAATCCAAGGAGCATTTATTAAAGGATTGTAATTGCATCTCAGTAAGGACAGAGGCTTTTTGACATTTTCGGTTGCCCTATTTCCATATCACTCCCACCCACCTTGAAAACCCACAGCCCATTAGAGTGGTGAAAACCATCAGCCAGGTAGAAACAAGGAGGAAATACGGTGTTGGAGCTCCTTCAAACCTCATTCCCATTCTTTGTTCTATATGGTGTTTCCCTGAAGACCTCACTTGGGAGGCTGTCTTTTTTTAACCTGACTCGGTGCTTGCCATGTAAAAAACCTTTTCCCAGGGAGCATCTGTATAAAAGAAATAGAGTCAATTGATTAACATCACAACTGCCTGAAGAGTTGGATAACAGAGTGAACAAAAGCTAGGGTCTAGCTCTCAAATACTGAGGGTAGAACAGTAAATTGGTACAATCACTTTATAAAACTATTCAGAGGTATCTATTAAAGCTGATTGTACCATGTTTATGGCACAGCAGTTCCGTTCCTAAGTATGTATTAAACAAATAGGTGTATGTATATTCGCACAAAGACATGTTCTCGAATATTCATAGCAGCTCTGTTTATAGTAACCCCCAAATGAGAACTATAGAAATCCCCATCAGAAGAAGACTGCATAAGTCAATTGTAGTATGTGCATACAATGGAATATTCTACAACAATGAGAATGAGCAAACTCGAGCTAAATACAATAAATTGGATGTATCTTATAAACATGATGTTGCATGAGAGAAGCTAGATACAAAAGACTTTATACTGTATGATGTCATTTACATAAAATGCAAAACAAGCAAAACCATTCTATGCTTCTAGAAGTCATAATAATACAATTGGGAGAATTATCAGTGACTAGAAAAAGGAAAAGGAGGAATTCTGGAGGTACCAAAATATCCTATTTCTTGACTTGTATACATTTCTGTACTTCCTGAAAAATGCATCAAGCTATACATATGATGTGTGTACCTTTCTGTATGTATGTTATACATATATACTCCATTCAAAGATCTCTCAATACAAAGAAAAAGGCAAGGAATGAATATCCATGGTCCCACTAACCCATTAACCCCAAATGACCATGATTAGTAGTTTAGATTATGCTTTTCCATTCCATGTTTATGCACACTTGAGTACATGTATTCTTTTTCCTACAAAAATTGAATTGTACTATATTCCCTACTTTATAATCTGATTTTTTTCTTAATAATATGCTACAACCATCTTCCAATGTCAATATGTAATATTATTGCTGGAACATATCCAATCTTACTAAACCAGTCCCCTATTGTTGGGCATGATGGTTGTTTGTAGACTTGACCTTTCATATGAATTGTTAAAATATATCATCGATGAGTCATCATACTCATTTCTGGTTTTTTTTAAACATAAGAGTAGAATTGCTGGTGAAGAGGAATGCAATTTTGAACTTTTTAAAAAGCCTTTAGTACATGTTTTAAAATCATCCTCCAAAAAATACCGAAACTATACTCCAATCAAATTTTATGGAAGGAGCCATTCCTTTGCCAAGATCGAGGATTATGATTCTTTTTCATATTTTCCATTTTACTGGGCCAAAGAAATTATATTTTGATTTATTGTTTTTGTAATTTTTATTCCTGTAAGAAGTGAACATTGTTTGCATATGTGCATCAGCCATTTATATTTCTTTTGTGAATTGCATATTATGTACTTTATACATGTTTAGAATATCAACCCTTTGTCCACTCTGTATTTCAAACATTATTTCCCAGTTTGTTGCTTGCTTGTTGGTTTCTTTATACCATTTTGGGGGTACAAGGCAAGTCTGTCATGATTTTCCTATAAATTATTTATTTAATCATCTTAATTATTGTTTTATTTTTCACATTCCGTCTGACTATAGGTTATAGAGTATGGTATGTGGAGTAAGATAAGAATATGACTTCTTGTTTTCCAGTAAATAACCATTTCTCTTCATTTACTGAATAATCCTTTCTAGAGCTGGCATATTGTAGAAGGTATTTGCTTTTTATTCAAGGACTGAGGAAGAGAAATTTAAAAATCTTAACAAACCCTAAAATTCAAAGAAGTAGTTCTCTCTGAAGATTTAATATTTTATTTAACATCCTTGAAACAAAATTTTGCTTATCAGCACTGCAGGTTGGTTACTGACTCCTTAGTCCCTTTTGTCTTTATCTGTTTAGGGTATTAACTCTTTGTTTTCTAATATATACATCAAACTATGTTTCAACCTATCTCTGTCCTCCTGCTCGAGAAATAATTAACTATTAGCAACATTCCTAGGATCTGATTATAGGTAAATTTGAACATGCCAAAACAAATACAGGAAGTCCTGTTTATTTCCTTCATAAGTGGAATGCCAGCCATATGCCAGGTTCTTCATAATGTATATGAAGTACTTAGAACAAAGTATACAAACTACTTAGAATCCGTAACTAATTACCACACAGCATAATGAATTTGTTGACCATCAGTTATTCATCAGACTTAGGAGTATGTTTGTTTGAGCGCAGCCCTAAAAGTGACTGTGATTATTCTATGCATAGCTTTCTTATTTGTTGCTCATGAATCGTAGTCACCAGCTCTTTGTTCAAATCAAGCCACGTAACCACTGGTCTAGGTCCAGCTTCTTTACTGTTAGGTTGCTAAGGGAAAAGAAGGAGGAGGAGGGGAGGGAAGGAAAGAGAAAAGAAAGAAAAGAAAAGAAAAAAGAAAACTTCAAACTAGATAAGCATAAAAGGTGGTTTATTAATGCACGTAGGTGAAAAGTTCATCCTGGTCAGACCAATGCATTCACATAATACCAAGAATCTGTCTCTTTATAGGCTTTAGCCCTGTTCTCTTCACCCTTGGCTTTTCTTTCAGGTAAGACCTCACCAAATAGTAGCAAAGGTGGTATCAGCTGCTCTGGGGTTTTAGCCTCCTAGGTTAGCAATCTCCCCAGGAAACAAGAACGCCTCTCTCCCACTAGCTCTGTCAAATGCGCCGGGTATGACTCTCATTGGCCCACCAGAGGTCCTATGCACATCCCTGAATCAGTCACTATGGCTAGAAAAGAAAGGGGTGTACCTAGTGGTCACATCTGTGTCATGTGCCCATGACGTGGCCTAAGAGTGAAAGTGATATTGGTTCTATTGACAGTTTTGTTATCAGGAGGAGGATGTTTGCAGACAAAGCAGGTACCCTAGACAATTCTGAATAGTTGACTCGGGCATTTTTGCTTTCCTGTCCCCAAACTGCAAAGTACCGCCCATGGTAAAAATAAGAAGAGCTCTCTTACAAAGGGACTTTTGAAAGAGACTTCTTTTTAGCACTTACTTTCAAAGAGGAGAGACATGCCTTCCACATCCTCCTTAGCTACAAACATTGGAAAACTTATAACATTGTTTCCTTGCATTTTGTTTTGCCATGTGCCATTGACTGTCACATTTCACAAGTTAAGAAACATGTTATTTCTTTGTTTATTTTGTCAGTCTTTGGTATTCTCTGGAGAGAAATTATGTATCTCTGTTTCAGTGGAATAGATTTAATCTGTTTGTTTTGTCTCTAGACTCACCTAACTCCTTGTCTTTCACAGTCAAAGGTTTTCCTTTTTCCTCTCTTGGAGAAGAGGTGAATCTGTCCCAGATTCTGGAAAATATGGATTTTTAAGTATATCACATTAAAGACTTTCCAGCGTAGAAAGAAGTTGCCCTAGAAATGTTATCTCTTGTTCTGATATTGTTTGGAAGTTGCTCTGTCAATACAATTATTCAAGAACTCTAAAGCAGGCATTGACCTTGTGCTTTGGACTTTTCTATCACTCTAGTCATACTTTGTCTGCAGATCTCTTGTTAATTCTCCCATCTATTAAACATCCACCTTCTCATAACACAAATTACATTGTGTGTATGTATATATATATATATATATATATATATATATATATATATATATACACATTATACACCTGAGGTTGAGGTTTGAGGCAAATCCTTAGAATGTTTGTCTTTCCAAGTAATTTGCCTGATTTTTATGGGTGGGCTCTTGATCAGTAATGGGGATCATTTGGGGAATCCTGGTTATGTTACAGAAGAGGCAAGCAATGGACCAGCTGTGTGTTTTACTAAATGTATCACTGGTGTGTTTTTAATGAAGATATTTGCTTCCCATCACTTAAAGTGTAAGGAAGTTTAGTTGTTGTACATTAGGCTTAAGCTGTTTTTATCTTCAAGCTGCCTTATTATTTATTTGCAGGTTATAGCCTATATATTGCAAATTCTTCTCAGCCAACTATATATAAACATTGTATCCAGGTATATATTGTTTAGCACATTAAATTATCATCATTAATAATTACATACATTAAGGTCTTCGCCAGCTGTCTTTGGCTGTCTTGTTTCCCTTTTCCAAAGCTTTGTTCCCTGGTGCACAGTCCATGGAGCACGAGTTGAGTTCTGGAAGATGCTAATGAGTGTTTCCAAAAAGGGGTTGGGGTTCCTTGCGCAAATATATTTGGAAAAGCCCAGATGAGACCAAATGAAGCCTTTATTATGTCATTATTAGTAATACATTTTTACTCTCCAGACAGGTTACTCTGTGTGCTTCTTGCACTTACGGGAAAGTGAAGCAGGTCTGCCCATCTCCTGAGTGAGACTGATGACCCATGAAATAAAACTTGGGAGGTGCTTTTTGGAGCTGTATAGCCAGTGTCGTCATTCCCTTGATTTCATCCTTACATTCTGACCTCTCTTCCTTCTGGAAGGGCTATGATTTGACCCTTCAAGATTCCCCAGAATGCTTCATGGAGGATATCAGTGGAGCAAAGATTGAGTCCCCTGATTCATAGCCTCATAACTACTCACCAGGAACTTACCTCTGTTTAGATTCCACTAAATTCCCCTGAACTTCATCTAAAAATATGAAAAGGTGAGGGCGTAGTCTGGTGGGTAAGAATTTATGGAACCTTTAAACCTCGCTGTCTATACAATTTGATCTAAATTAGTATATTGAAGCATTCTGAAGAAATTCAGTTCCTCTTTGTCTCACCTCTGAGTCACAGCCAACGGAAGGGACAAAGTCAATTGTGAGATCTGCCACAGATATTTTGGCAGTAGCACTCATGTTGTGGTGAGGGGTGCTTAGAATGTTGTCATAGAGTGAATTCTTAACCGTAGTAAGTGCTTATTGCAAATAATTTCTTATATGCCCTGAATTAAGTATTGGAAAAAAGAAAATATATGGAACATAATTCCTGCCCTCAAGGGGAAGGTAAGACTCACACAAATGAATGCTGTAACAATATAAAATGATATGTTGTTAACAACCAAACTGAATATAGAGTAGACGCTTGACATTCAAAAAGGGTAAGTCCAGAGACGTATGTAAATCCCCCAATATATAAAATTTTCTTATAAGATGCATGGGGTAAGAACATTACTGAGCAAATGCTGATTAGAGGGGCTCCCACATGGGAGGAATGGAAGTTTAAAATCTCTGCCTCAGCCAAATGACCAGTAATTCTGAATTGGACGTTTTGGAAAGTAAGCAAATGGTTGAGCAAGAATGTCAACTATGTGAATGCCAGCCATCTCCTGTAATCATGCCAATACATATCTTATGCATGATAAATATTGTGAATAACTTAGAAGGGAAGATGATCATTTTGGGGTAGAAGTATCAGGCTTCAGTGATGAAAAATGGAAGTCAAAATAGACTCTGAAATATTAGTAGAATTAGGAAATCAGAACAACAATATTCCCAGAGAGGACTGAAGGGAAATGAGGTAGGTCTGGACTCTATCTTAGGCCAGCAGTGGTCATTGGGAAAGCACTTGTAGTGTTACAGGTAATCCCTATCCTCTTAAGCTGGCGCCCATCCTTTGACCTCAGACCACTTATCTATCGTCTTCCCCTCCATTACAGCTAATACCCCAAGGTCTGTGTCTCATCTTCCTATACCCATATTTTGCCCCCAGGCCCACTGCCCCCAAGTATAGTTGTGCAGATTGCACACGATGTCCTATCTAAGGGAACATAATTTACATAGTCGACATCACTAAGATTGGTAAAACTATTATGACAGTTTTTCTTCAGATGACAGTAAAGTATCCACTTGGAGCAAAATTAGCACATTACAGTCATTTTCTGACCCATGGAAATAAGGTATCTTGAAGGAAGAGTTGTCATTCTCTAATTTGCACCAAGGTACTCTATGGGCAGTTGGCAGCCTTTGCTTGTTGAGCGGTCAGAATCTTGGACATATTTCCAGGGGATAGTAGGCTAGACTCTCCAGGTTTGTCAAAGAGCGTGAAGAAAATAGAAAGCAGCCCTTTGCCTTTATGCACAGATAAAGAATATTTCTCAGTTTTTTGTGTTGTTCCCAAAAAAGCTTGGAAGATCAAGCATTGTGTATAATCATCTGGGCCTAAATTGCTGTATTATATCATAAACAAGTATTATGTATTATCTTATTCATTACTATATTCATGGTTACAAGTTGTATCCCCGTGCACATTTCTTCTTCTTTTAAATTTAGTACAACTTTGGAATTCTTCTGTTCTTTGCTTAGCTGTGAAACCTCGTAGTGAGAGTGACTGCTAAAATGCAAAAGCATCTTGCTGTTTGTACACCTTTAAATGAGCTATTGCTTATCGCCCCCACCCTATGCCAGCCAGCTACCTTCAACACAGTCCACTGTGCATTTGAGGACCAGTGGGCAGACTCTAGGTCTATTTTCCAAACGCAGATTCACCAGATGACCAATCTGACAAGTTATCAAGTCACCAAATACTCTCAGACAAATGCCTTAAACCAGGTCTAAAAGACCAGCTGGACCCTTTTGCCGCAGGCATTTGGCAGAAACCAGTCTAAGTCCAGTATAGCCTATGTTGTTCTTTGGCACCTCTGAATCTTCAGAATGAAAACTTCTTTTCTATTTTAAATTAGGGGCACTGTGCATGTTTTGAGTCCAGATTTATATAAAAGAATGAGATTCTCTTCTAACGCTTTATTTGGGTCCAGTCTGCTGAGTCTCCATCATCTTTTAGTTCAATGATTTGTTAAACTAGCTTGAATAAATGTGTATTTTGTGTGGTTCAAATTTCAAAAGTCTCAACCATTCAGACACAAAGGATATCTATGCCTTTTATTTTATTTATTTTCTTTTTTTGTGGTACGCGGGCCTCTCACTGCTGTGGCCTCTCCTGCTGTGGAGCACAGGCTCCGGACGTGTGGCTCAGCGGCCATGGCTCACGGGCCCAGCCGCTCCGCGGCATCTTCCCGGACCGGGGCATAAACCCGTGTCCCCTGCATCGGCAGGTGGACTCTCAACCACTGCGCCACCAGGGAAGCCCTCTGTGCCTTTTAAATGCAGTTCTATGCTAATTTGCATCCTTTTCTTTTTTTTTTTTTGGTGGGCTTGATTTTTTTCCCAAATGGTGCCTTTACATGCATGTTGATTTTCAGCAGTCTTTGACAACTTTACTAATTGCTGAAACTCTAACTTTGAAAAATTTTTTTAAAAATCCTCAAAGCCTTTAGATATTGGTTCATGCAGTATGAATTCTGTAAACTTTACAATTTGACAAATTGGTTATTCAGAATTGCTCATTTGGCAAATTGGTCTATCTCCCATGAAGCAACTGTCCAGAGAGCTTCCCAGTGGCCCCTCGATGCCAATTCACACACATCCTAGTGGCCTCATATGAAAATGAGGCCCTTCCTGGTAAGAGCTCTGTTCTGCAGTGTAGGGGTGAGGGAGACAGCAGGACGGGCTGTGCCATCTCTGTTGCTGCAGCACGGGTCCCTTTGTCGCCACTGTGGCTCATCACTAATGTGCCCAACATCGGCGACACAGGTCCGCTTTCTTTCCTCTGCTTTCCTTGTGTCACTTCCAGTACGAGTTGTTGCCAGGTGCTTCTCAGTTCTCAAAGTTTGAGGGGCCTCTACAGCTAGTCAGAGCTTCTTTATTTCACTTCAACCAGCCAACTTGTAGTGATGCTTTGAGGGTGATCCCCAACGTATCCTTTAAAATACTTTTTATTTGCTGGATGTCCAAGGGCTGAGTTTTCTTTTGACTTTTGCTTCTTGTCTACTTAGGAGTTTGTACCTGTAACAAAGTAGCAGCAAGAGTCCTAGTAATCTTGTCTCTATACCAGCTAAAGAATTAATGTGCAGTAAAGCCTCTGATCTGGTGGTGTCGGAGTAACGCTCACTAATCTAGAATTCTGGCTGTACTCTAGTCATCACAACCATTACGTGTGGATTATCGTTTTTCCGGGACATAAAGAAACAACATGTAATTTCTTGGAAAATTAGATCAAATAATTGTACCTTTGGTAGCCCAGAGCATACTTTTAGAATTTATGAGACTTCAAAATCCTTTTTACTTGCATCCATTTTGAGTTAACCATAGAAGTATGGAAATTGTTAAGGGAGAGGTTTAACTAATAGGATATTGAATGATAGAATTTGTAATGTGCTAATTTTCCTAAAAGTGTCTGATTCTCTAGTCTGTTTTGTTGGGGGCAGGGAGGGTGTGGGTAGTAGGGTAGAACTGGGGAAGAAAGAAAGAAAAATTGTAATTTCTAGTCAGAGCATAAACGTGATTACAATTTCAGGGCCTTTGCTTTGCCCATTTGCATCACATTCATAAGGGTAGTAATTCCACTGAATAAACTTGGGGCTTTTCCTCTCCTATCTTCTGATGGGGGAAGTTCAGCCGTCTTTCTGGAGGAAGAACCAGAGCTGAAGGACATGCCTGAGATGCTCTGGAAAAGCCCACACCGGGCAGGTCGTAACAATTAGTTCCTGGCTTACTTGGCCACAAGTTAATTTCTCTTTCCAGAGACTGAACTTCCCTGACCATTGACAGAAACCTCAGGACCCTCTGCCTAGCCCTTTGGTGCATTTCCAGCAAAGCTCAGGGTGCCTGCGTCTCCCATAGGCTGTGTTGCTGTCAGAAATGGCTCAGAGGAAGATGGAGGTGTGATTAGCTGTAAATGAGGTTCTAAACCACTGGTACATGAAATGAAACTATTTTTTTTCTCTCTCTCTTTCTTCTTCCCCTTTCTTTAACCTGAGCTGCTGATGTAAGTGGATCTAATTTACTTTCCCCGAGAAAACAAAGCAAAATAAAAGGCGGAATGGCAAAAAGATCCCTTTGCAAAGTGTAGCGCTTCTGCTCCTGATAAAAGGGAGTCATTTGCAGCTTTCATGGTGTCAGTATTAATTTCCAAGCAGTCAAAGCCACAGCTAATTTATTTACAGAACAATCTCCTTGCCCAGGAGCTGGGCTGGTGAGGCAGCGGTTTCTAGCCTCCAGCTTTGTTTGTTGACAGGCTGATTTCCCACAAGGCCATTTCCACCTGTGTTTCTGTTGTTTTTAGTGCATGTCTCCCTTTCTTCCCCCCCCACCCCCCCCCCCACCCCCCGCCACCGCCTCCCCGATGGCTGCTGAAGGGCCTTCTCATCTCCGGTCTCTCTCATCCACTTCCTCCCTCCAGCCCCAAGGCCTCCTGGCAGGGCTTTGCAGTCACTCTGCACTTACCCAGAGTCTCTGCTGGCAAAGTCCCAGGGGGCCCCGCATTTCTTTCTTTCTTTTTTCCCTTTTTTTGTTTCAAGGACAAGATTCAAAAGAGCCTGCTACACACAGGTTGTAGGGTGCACCTTCAGATGTGCCTTCAAATAGGGGCTAAGAAATTTGAATATTTGTGCTCCTGGAAATCAGCCTGTAAAATTGGCCCCCAAAGCCCATTAAATTCTGCAAAATCTCTCAGCTTTGAGGGCTTCGTTATGGAGTCCAAATGGGGACCCCGGCACCACTCTACCAAAGCATTCATCTCCAAAGATGCCTACAGTTGAAATTATAGAGTGGCTTATTTGGCCTCAGCTCGTTGCATATCAAAGGGTGGGAGGGCAGGAGGGATATGCTTCCGCAGAGCAGTCAAGATGCTTGCTGCCTGCCAGACCCAGACAGGTAATAGATTGAGATGTTTAAAGCACATGTCTCGTGCATGCACGCGTGCCTGCCTCTGCCATTTTATAGCTCTGTCTGCAGGGCGCCATGAAAGAGGTGAGGCATGTTTTAAAGTTAGTGATGGTGCCACGTGGGCACGGAGTGGGAAATAGGTATTAGGTAGCCCATTTTCCAGACTGCGTATTTGCTAAATCAGTAAGGAATATTGAGACCCAAAGAGACATCATCGTAGCTATGTAACCTGCACCGAATGTTGCCACCTTGGACCCATGAGGCACTTACTGATTAAGAAATACCAGCGGAAAAGGTGCCTCGCGCTAATTTCTCAGCCCCTGCACAGTATACACAACCCATTTTGTGCATCTTTCTTGCAATTGCTATTTTTCCAGATTTAGAGGTATTTATTAGTTGTTTGTGTTTAAAGCTGTTGTGTTTAAAATAGCCATTTATTTGCAAAAGGAAGGATGCCAGAAGGAAAAGCACAAAGCTTTGTCCTTTTGGAACCATACAGTTCATCTGGAAAATTATAAAGAACTGGAGGCCTACCAAGGGGAATTTTGTTCTCTTCTCTTTGGCGGTTGAACAGAAGAGTATAAGAATAAGAGTATAAGAACTGGCCTGTGGTTTCCATTCCCCCCCAGTAATTATGGAATCTAAACTAAAAAAGTTTCACTTTGCTAACAGAATCTTCTTTACCTCCCTGCCCCCCTCAAACTCCTGCATCTTCTTTATTCAGATTATTCTCTCCCAAGTCTCTGAGATTTGTTTGCTTACAAGAGCTGTGGGATTCCTGGAGTCTGAAGGTTCAGCCATTTCTCACTTCTCATTCCTGAGCTCTCCGTGACCAAAAACCCTTCTATTTATTTTGAAAGTGGAAACAATGTCATTTCATTCCCTGCATGCATAACTCCAAGATGCCTGAAAGAATTTTCTCAAACTTTCTACTCACTCATCTTTGGGCTGAGACTCATCTTCATCTTTGGGCTGAGACTCATCTTTGGGCTAAACGGAAAGTTTGGGCCCCAAAGGACAATTTTTCTGAGAAGCTGGGAACAGGTAGAGGCAAAGTCGAGTGATGAAACTCATCTGACAGTTGTCATCTTCCCTTTTTGCGTCTCTGGTCTCATTCCTCCCTGTCTCCTGGGGATGCCTTGCTTTTCTCTCCTCTCAATAATGTTAGCAGTTCCTCACTCCCTTTCCCTCGCCTGCTTGTCCTCAGGGATGAAGCAAAGGCTTTAAACCTGTAAACTGTATAAATTTTCTCCAAAATCAACTTGAAACTCAATTTAAATCGGATGGAGAGGCTTTGCTGATGGAAGTGGCAGCCATGTACCCACACGTGTCTGATCGGGCACCCGTGCTGTCGGGGCTGCAGGCTGATCATGTGGGCTAGCAAGCTCTGATGTCTGCAGTCTGGAGTGTCTTGTGTATATTGATATGAAGACTGTTCCCCTTGCAAACTCTGAGAACGTGGGAGGGTGCTAGGTTCTTCCTTCCTTACCCAGTGGATACTGTAGCTCAGGGTCCGTGTTGAGATGCTGAGTCTCCGATGCTGTACGTGATCAGAGGCCCTGTGGAAATGGGCGTAGCTGATGCAGGTTGACGTCCATACCCTCAGATGTACAAGAAACAGAACTCTTCCTTTTTCTAAACTAAGTTTTGGTTTCACAGACGATTCTCCTGATGAGGCAGAAACCTAATCTCTGTCAAGTTGGGCTTTCCTTAGTCCCTCTTCCCCAAGGGTGAGTTTTAGGTCTAGATGATCAGCATGGTTCCCAGAACTTAGGGAGGTCAGCTCAGCAGCATTCTCAGCATCTTTTCTGAGCTGCTGTGGCCTGTGTGGTCCTCACTTGCAACCCCGGCTGGTCGCTGCTGAGGCATCCCTTGTTTTTTTCAGCCTCATCCCACAGCCCTGGCAAGGCACTCGTCTACTCCCGAGGACAGGAGTGCTGTTGGGTGACCAGGTTTCTCACTGAAGCATGGAAATCCCCACCAGGCTGTGTAGACCATCTGCCTCATGCCCCACTGCCCACTCTGTCTCCAGGGGTCTTGGGGCACTCTGAGGAAGCAGAGAACAGAGCCCTTCTCTGGGAACCCTCACATTTCTGCCTCGACACATCCCCTCCACCTCTCCCTTTCCTCAAGTCCAGAGGAACTTTCTGGTCTTCAGGCGAAGCCCAGTTCTCCTGGAGCCTCCTTGCTTGACTCATGATGGCTTTCCCAGACATTTTGTGAAGGCCTAGAACCCTCTTTGTAAGGGCTTTTGAAACACAAAAGCCTGAAAGAAACTTCTTTATTCTTTGCTGTGAATCCTGTCACCATCATTTTAAGAACCTGCGACTTGGACTGTTGTGTGGGAATGATATGGAGAAGGGAAATCTGGAAGAAAAGAAAAATGTGCAGCCACTGTAAACCAGCTATCCCCCCCTTTTTAATATTCGTTGCAGCTAATTAACCAGCTTAATTCACCTGTCCTTTGTTTAGAGACCGTTTAAATAACTTTTCTATCATACCAAGAGCCAGTGACAATAGTGTACGTAGTTAATGCTGGTGACCAGGATCATCTTACTAAGTAGTTCCTTTTTTGGGGGGGGGGGGTACGCAGGCCTCTCACTGTTGTGGCCTCTCCCGTTGCGGAGCACAGGCTCCGGACGCACAGGCTCAGCGGCCATGGCTCACGGGCCCAGCCGCTCCGCGGCACGTGGGATCTTCCCGGACCGGGGCACGAACCCGTGTCCCCTGCATCGGCAGGCGGACTCTCAACCACTGCACCACCAGGGAAGCCCTAAGTAGTTCCTTTTAACAGTCTTTCAGATCATTTATCATGGCAGGTTATAGTCTTTGAATTAGCACTGTCATGAGCTTTGGAATCAGACCCAGTACTGCACTCACCTAACAGCTCATTGGCCTTACGCAACTTAAAGAACTTCTGTAAGCTTCCAGGTCCTTGGGTGAATTACATTAGTGTTATTAGGCGATGTAGATGAACTAAGATGTGCACAACACCTAGCACGTAGTAAATATTTATTATTCATCTTCTATTTCTACACATTACCACGGAACAGATTACTTCTTATGAGAGCAGATCTGTAGTGTAAGAGCTCAGAATGTGAAGTGAAATGGAATGAAGGTGGTAATTTATAGCCAAAATTAAAGGGTGGCAGAGAGAGAAGTTCTTCTGGTCATCTCACTGGATGAACAGACTGATTGAGAGGAAGAACAGTAGATCAATTTTCTAAGTTAATTTTTCTTTAATTTATATCTCATCCATTTAAAATTGGGAATGATAAGAATGTATTACATTGAATAGGGGATGCTGTTTGTAACATTTTGTGGTTGAAGTTTAAATTTTCTCCTGAGCTCCCTAGAAGGCAAAGTAAAAAGGGAAACACATTATATAGTCTACATTATTAGAAGGGAGAGGCATATAAAAATGTCATGAATGATATAAGGGAAATGAAAACTTCTTCCTCATCTTGACCTTATTTTTATGTTGTCAGTCTGTGGACTAGAGAGATTCAAAGAAGTTGGATAGGGAGAGGCATAGAAGACAGGTTACAGAATTAAATTTCTCTCTCTGAAATGAATAGGGGCCAACTCAGAAAAAAATTCTCCTTAGATCTAGAGCTATTTAAAATAAAAAGAAGAAGGAGGAGGAGAAGGACAGACAGAGCCTCAGAAAGTCTCTCAAAAGCTTTGGAGGCACTATGTTGCTTCATGAACTCCACGGGAGCCCTTTCTAGCATCTTTGCTTACAGGTGCAGCCTTGGCGAAACCCCTGCCAATTATCATACAGTACCAGTAAATCCTGGGAAATTAAGTTTTAATTCTTGATCCACTTAGGCAAGTGCTGGGCCTCAGTTCTCTATGGAAAAATAGTAGTCATAACCTCCCCCTAAAATAATTCCTGACACCTATATTGCACCAGGCACTGTAATATACACTGAGGATGCAATAGTGAGCATGACAGACATGGCTTCTGTCCTTGTGGTACCGACATTCTAATGGGAGAGACAAGCAAACAGACAAATAAAATAATCGGAGCTCGGGCTAAGTACTGGAAGACTGAAACATAGGGCTTGAGGTAGGAGCCATCTGGACTGGAGAAGAGTTGAGATTTGGGAGATTCAGGGATAGTCCCTTTGAGAAAGTGACATGTGAGCCAAGACCTTAAGGATAAGAAGATAGCAGATATACAAAGAGAAAGGGAAAAAAAATCCTTCCAGACAGAGGAAAGAACAAGGTCAAAGGTCGTATAGTCGGAAAGAGCATGGCATATCGCTAGAGCCTAATGAGCCAAGGGGAGACCTGTACGAGATATGTTTGGAGAGATAAACAGGGCTCCTATCCTATAGTGCTCAGTGGCCAAAAGAGGCAGGTGTTTCCTTCTAAGTGTGATGGGAAGCTATTGAAAGGTTTTAAGATGGAGAATTACATGGTCTGATTTGGGATTTAAGCAGACCACACTTGCTGCAAATGGCAAGCAGAATAAGAAGAGACGCCGAGAGGCAGTCAGGAAGGGCCACCCTCTCTTGCCTTGAAATAGCTGCAAGCATTCCCCGGTGTCCAGACTCTACCAGGACAGCTTCTCTCATAGCTGGACCCAGTTCTGGGAAGGAGGAGCCTAGATCTGCCTGTTTGCTAATTAACTGTTCTGATCCCTCCAGGGAATTCTGTCCGTATATTATTGGGTACATCATTAAACTGACTTCAAAAATTAGGAATTACATGGGCTTTCTAAAATTGACATATTTTAATATTTCTTGGATATTATTTTGTGAAAACCTCTCAATGAGAAGGACTTTCTAGATTCAACTCTTCAGCTTTAAAAATTCCTGTGACAGGACTTCCCTGGTGGTCCAGTGGTTAAGATGCCACGCTTCTAATGCGGGGTGCACAGGTTCCATCCCTGGTTGGGGAAGTTCCACATGCCATGTGGCATGGCAAAAAAAAAAAAAAAAAAAAAATTCCTGTGAGAAATCTTTGTTCTCACTGCCCCGGAAACTAGGGGAGCACAAAAAGGGAGTGAGAACGTCAACTCTCGTACTAGGGTAGAGATGGGGGGGTCTGGGGCCAGCTCTGCCCTTGATATGTGACTTTAGTCTGCCCCTTCCTGAGTCTCTTCATCTTGTAAGGGCATTATAAAAATAATCTCTAAGGCTATCCCTTCAGCTCATAAAGGTCTATGATTCTCTGGCCTTGGATCAGCGCAAAGATCGAGGTTGATCATTAGCAACTGATTTTTCTGAGTGTGAGACTAGTAGCAAATAGCGGTCCTCTTACTGTGTTTTTTTGGTCCCTTTTTCTGACACCCCATTTTTGGGTTTAACATGTCCAGAATCTCCTTTGAAGGCAATTAATTTTCAATCCCTTCCTTCCCACCTCCTAATCCGCCAAATAAAGGTGTTCAAAGGTGGTTATATGGGCGATAGTCTTTGCTTGGGCTGATATGTGAGAAACACACCCTGCGTGTGTTTCTGGGGCTTCACTTGCTGGTTTCTTCATTCTGCTGGACACCTTCTGCAAAATGTGATCAACGGCATGAGTTCTTTTGCTGTTCCCACTGCCCACAAATCAAGCTCTTAATAGCACAATAAAATCATGAGATTTGGGATTTTAAAAAGTGATTGCATTGCTTGGATGCTAACGAGACACATATATCTGAAACAATTGATTAAAGACTATGGAAAGAAGGTCTGGACACAACATGCAAGGTGGCTAATTTACAGAGGTGTGGAGCATTCCAGATAACAGAATGTCAGGCACCTTTACTTCAAAGAAATGTATTTAAAATAGCCTGCTTTTCCTTACGTATTTTCCCATGAAATATTGGGACACCAATGGAGTGAGTACAAGCAAGAGAGCTAAGTGATTCTCCCATCAGGATCCTTCTGTCTGCCAGGTTACAGCCAACATATGTACCAAGCTGGCAGGCCAAGTGTCTCCAGTATGTTTCTAGAATGTGTTGTGCAGTCGATAATAAATAACTTCTAAGTTGTGTGATTACATAATGATAGCCACGTTCATTCACCTGTCTATCAAAGGAACTATACTTGAGTTTGAGCTCCCTTCCCCTGGGCCCGTGAAGCAAAGCATTAGCTTGGAGTCTTTAAAATTCCTAGCAACCCTGGGCTAAGTGCGCTGGGGTGGAACATAGTCCCTTTTGCTTAGTAATCCATTAGTTAATGGGTGTGAGCCCATCAGCTTTCTATTTATTCCTTAAGCCATTAAGGTTCACCTGCTGTGCAGGAGACTGGACTTGACAAAAAAGAGTGATAGTTGAAATAAAATAAATATCAAGCCTTACAAGATCTGATGGGTATTGTTTAAAACATAATGGGCTCCATGGAAAGGTAAAGGTGAACCAAGCATTACGAGTTGACACATAGCATCCTGGGCAAGATGCGGCAAACAGAACTCTTCCTTGGTTCTAGCCCAGAGGTGCTCACTAGTGGAGGAGAGTCATCAGTATTTGAGAACTGTCTTCCAAGTGCCCCCCAATATTTGTCTGCAGTGTCTACCTAAGTGTCTTGGAAGCTGGTTGATAAATTTCTCAGTCAACCTTTCAATGGCTTTTCTTTTTTTTTTTAACAACCCTTTAGACAAAAACCAGACTCCTTACCACGTGGCTCTTTGTGATCTGGGTCTTGCTGTCTGTACAGCTTCATCTTTCACCTGTCTTTCCCTTGTTCCAGCCACAGTGATCTCTCTCAGGTCCTTTGCACATGATATTCATTCTTTCTGTAATGTTCTTTCTTGCCTTATTCATCCTTCAGATCTCAGCTTGAACAACATTTTTTCAGAGGAAGCTTTCCTTGATGGTTCAAAGAAAGTCGGTCTTTAGATGATCTCTTGGTTTCCTGTCCTCCTACATGGCCCCTAGAAGGGTTTAACATACTGCATTTAGTCACATATATATCTTACTAAGGTCTGCCTCTCTTACTAAATGGAAAGCTTCCTGAAGCAAAGACCATTTCTGGCTTAGCTCACCATGGTTCGCCCAGCACCTAGCATACTGCCAGTTGAATAAAGAAACCAATTCAACCTTGAGAGATCTCCATGGACCAAAAATGCAGAGGTACATTGATAGCTATTGAGAAAGATAGCTTGACATTTCTTGGGTTTTATTCCTTACAGTTAAGGTTTATTTTGTGGTGCCTAGTTTTGACTTCATCAGTTTCCATCATTATCTCCATTATCACTTTGCCCTATATAGACAACGTTATCAGCAATTTAAGATGGATATACTGGAATTAACACCGTGGTCTTCTGCTCATCACAAGTCAGTCTAGAAGACTGTCTCCCAGATTACTTGTTCTCCTGAATCATTACTTGGAAATGATTCTACTTCCTGCTTTTGTCCAGAAATCACTAAATCAGAGTTCATACGATATGGGTATTCCCAATGAGTTATAACTATCTCTGATCAAAGATACCCTTTAAACTAATGATACCAGTATTTTGAAGCGTTATTGAAGGCAAAAAACAATGTCTTCATAATATCCCCAGTGCAGTCTAAGCTTGTGAGAATTACAGACTCTTTGAGAGAGAAAGGAACTTTAAATCAAAGGGCATCTATTTATCATTACTATGTGTCAGGAATAGTTCTAGGCACTTGACTATGAGGCAGTAAATAAAAATATTTACAAATAGACAAATATGTAAATGAGATAATTCCAGAAAGAAAAAGAGGCTATGAAGAAAATAATAAGTGGTGATGTCAGAGAGGATGACTAAAAGCACCTGCTTTAATTGGGTGTTCAGGGTCATTTAGGTTCATATGGTCCAAATTCTATGCAAGAGCAGGAATTGCTGTGTCAGCTGTTGCCACAATAATGCAGACCAGAGCCATCTGAGCATGCCCCATGGCTTCCATTTCCATCATATCCATTGACATTCCATTGGTCCAAGCAAGTCATATGGCTAACCCAACATCAATGAGTTGGGGTACTATACTCCACCCACATTCTGCCTCCTTGAAGTACATTCTTAGACAACTATTTTTTCCACAACTGTTGGCTCTGCCTTCGGGAGACTCTTTCATTTATTCTGTAGTCATTTCTGAAACGGCAAGGAAAGGGTTTTTCCTTCTCAGTAACTGAGAAACTTTCTCAGCCTGCTTCCTGCCTGTTAGAAATGTAAGTGACTCAGATGTCTTTTTACATCTCTAATGGCCACAATCTCTTGTAATCCAGCATGGCTACTTAACTGCCAATACAACTGTCTCAAAACCTGAGTGGACTGTTTATGTATTGAATTCCACTGAATTCTGTTCACTGAAGCCATACTCATAATTCTTGTCAAAAATGCCTTTCTTTTTAGAGGTAATTGTGCTTCTTAATGTGGACATCTCAGGCTTCTGTGTGATCTTTCTGGGAGGCTCTCCATCCAGCTGAAGGAATCTGCTTAATCTTTTCAGAGGTCTTAACAAAGACTGTGGTGGCCACATTCTTGGTTTAGACTATGTTCCTGAGCTGTATCTTAATGGCTATGTCCCTGTTTCGGTCTTTCCCTTTAGGCTGTATTTTACTTAGAGGATATTTTACTGGATGAAGAGTCTAGAGATGAAAAACAGTATCGTTTTCCAACACAGCATGTGCCCAGTTTTCTGAGTTCTCTGCATTCTTTCTTAATTGTGTTTGTAAACTGGACCATTTTTTTCTGAGCTCATCTCTTTCATGTAGCACCTTGTCAAATGTGGCTACCTACAGCCAGCTCAGGCTTTTAATATTTCGTTTCCAAATCTCCTTACTCCACTCCCGGTCTCCTGTCTAGATTATCTCGGGGACTCCCTTTACTACATGTTTTACTAAATTCTTACTAAATGTTTCCTCGGTTGTATAACACAGGTCGTGATTCTCCCAACCTCCCATTGGTTCCTCACCACCCGCCACTGAGTTTTAAACTAATTTTTTTTTTCAGTTTTTTCTTATAACTGCACCCACTTCTAGGCTGCTATTTCAGTGTCAATCAGCTATTGCCACAATAATGTCACATGACAAATCACTACAAAGCTCAAGGGTTTACAACCACAGCAAATTTTAAGTCTCACCCTTGCAGATTTGCAGGGCAGTAGATCTAAGGAGCAGCTGATATTGTCAGCATGGCTGGGTGACTCTGCTTCAGGCTGAGGGTCAGTGCAGCTCAGCTCTGAGATGTCAGTGGCCTCTGGTCTGTGCTGTGTGTAGACACTTCAGGATCCAGGTTGACATTTCAACAGCTTTCTGGAGGAAGCTCTCCTCCTGGCAGATCTCTGGAGTGTAAGAACCTAGTCAGAATTCACAATCACATCTATGGCCTCTGCCTGTATCATGTCAGCTCATGTTCCGTGGACCTCAGCAAGTTACATGTCCAGGCCCAGCATCAGTAAGATGAGCAGGCAGACAGCATCCAGGCCAGTTTCCCTCACAGGGCTCTTCTCAACATGTAATTATACGTTTGCTTATTAATTTCCTTTTTTGTGTGCTGAATTATTGCCCACGTCCAACTGCTCTTACACTTATTTCCTAGCATAATGACTGGCACATACTAGGCCCTTACATATTAGAGTGAGAGAGCAAAGAAGGGATAAGTGATTTCAAGAGATTTCTTGTTCTGAGGCAGATAGGCTTCTAATAGTCCATCCCATAACTGTGTCAATCATGTCTAAATTTCATCTAATTTCACCTAAGCCTGTTTCACTTATCTTTTTTGAACTATGAGAGGGCTTAGCAGGTTCACACGTCGTGAAATGACTTACGGATGCCAACATACAAGAAATATTTCTTTACTCTCTTCCTTGTGTCCCCGAGTTACCCATCTCAACCTCTGTCTTGTCTCATCCTCAGCATCAGTGCTAGGTCCTTGCCCTGCAAATTTATTGCCCAGAGTCCCCTTCCTTTGACATATGATGGTATTCAGAATGACTCTTCTTCTTTCCTGTCTGGAGCTCACTGGTACCTACTGTGGTACCAAAGTATAATGATTTGGGGGATCTTTGTTTTTCTTGTACTTATGACACGCATCAGCCACATATCATCTTCTGGTTTGATTTGGGATCTGTTGGGATAGTTTTTTCTTGTTAAAGGAGGAATCCTTTCTTGAGGTGGCGCTTTGGATGCCAGGGATACTATACTGTTAGCTTTTAAGCAGTAGGAAGGACTTGCAAGAACTTTGTTTAAATCAAGCATATCTATCATAGTGTTGCATATAATATCAAGAAATAGGAAACAACTTAATGTCTATCAGTCTGAAATCAGTTAAACATATTATGATCTATCTATCTATCTGTCCATCCATACACACACACACACACACACACACACACACACACACACACAATGGAATCACAATGTCTAACATTGACAGACTGGCTAATACGTTCCAGGCACTGAATGATAACTCATTATGTGGCTTATTTAACATTATCTTCTTAGATACCTTTTAAGGTAAATACTCTTATTATCAGTTCTTTTTTATAGATGAGAAGCTGAGGATTAGAAAATTTGAGTGACTTCTTTTTTTGGAGTCATTTTCAATATCTGCTGATTATTGGGTTAATTCATTCCATAGATAAGAGTAACTGTTGTGCCCATATGTCTTAAATAGATGGCCTTCAAGGTCCAGCAGGGACCCTCCATCCTCATACAAAGTTGGTGAGTAATTCAGTTTTAGTTGAGGACAATTACACCCCTGTTTCATGACCCTTATGAGAATTTAATAAACATATTCCATAAAGTTAATAGAACATCACCTCATGTAAAAATAGGCCCCCAGCAAGGGAATGCCAGGTGCCATTCATACCACCTCCTTGATTTTCCTGGACATGAGCTTGTGCCACAGTATACGGTGCTTGTGGGAAGAAATGGGAGCTCAGGGTTGGCCTTTCCAGTTGAGCACTTTGGGCTGTGGTGGTTTCTAGGGCATGAAGTGTAGGGTAGGGATGTTTACCTTTGAATTATAAAGAGCAATATTGGGGACCCCTAACCTTTCATCTGGTTTCAGCTGCTTTTGAAGGATTAAAGAAAATTTCACCACATCCCTAGAATCCCATGCAATAAGTCCATGGGGCAGGCAGGAGTAAAGGTAAAGAGAAGGAGAGGGTCTCCCCAGAGGTGTACCAGAATCAGTAAGGTAATGGCTCTGCTTGAAGAGCTACCAGTGAACTGAACGCTGATCAGGACTGTTGCATAGACAGAGAGGAGGGAAACCATGTTGGAAGGCAGAAGAAAAGGACACGACAGAGGAGGGAGGTGAACTGAGAAGGGGCAGCATTCTGTAGGAAAGGCTCGAATGGCACCAGCCCTGCCCTCCGGGGGGCCTGCTTGTGTCTGGGATGCTGTCTGCGCCACCCCCAGCTTGGCCCTGCTGACTTCTGCTCCTTCAGGTCTTCGCTCAAACAGGACCACATCCGTGACTCTCGCTCTATGTGCTCATGGCTCCCTATCCTTGCCCCTGAAAGTACAACACGTCAAACATTATTAACAAGGAAGTGTTTACGGACTTTCCCCTCTTCCCAGCTTGCCAAAGGAAATCATGCTTGGCCAGTCCAATATCTCCCCTTTCCCCAGCTCTGCTAAAGGAGAAAGATTTTCTTGCTGGAAGAAAGTCTTAATGCAATGAGAGAAAGAAAATAATGCATTGAGAGACATGGGGAAAGTGAGGAGGTAAAAAGAAAAATCATGCAAACTCAGAATAGGCTTTTGTCAGATGGATTGAGAACAATAGCTTCTGAGTAAGTTGAGGAGTAGGGAAAAGGATGGTAGAAGAAAGAGAATTTTCGTAGGTATTGCTGTGGACTTTACATTTAGGTTCTTTTTACTGGCCTTTAAGGGATTTGAACAAGGAATCCATTTCTTTTTAATTAAAGGTGGGTGTTGAAGTAGGCTTGAATATGTGCAGAGATAGAGCCACATGCTTGCTCAGATATATTAGGGTTACAGCAGCATTTATCACAGTATGAAATGATGTTCCTGTGATTCTTCGATTCATATCAAAGAATCCTCCTTAGGTAGTAATGGGGGAAGGAAATGGGTCTATTTAACATA
The DNA here is from genome assembly GCF_011762595.2 of Tursiops truncatus. Taxonomy (NCBI): domain Eukaryota; kingdom Metazoa; phylum Chordata; class Mammalia; order Artiodactyla; family Delphinidae; genus Tursiops; species Tursiops truncatus. Next base: position 133,695,666 of record NC_047036.1, read on the forward strand.
CAGTCAAACCCCAGCCCTTAGCACAGTGCTTGACACAGAGAAGGTCCGTGGTAAGAATATATTGAATAGGCAAATGTGTGAGAGAAGGCATGGCTATTGGTTCTAATTCATTTCTCCTTGCTCTCCCTCATTTTATGGCCGTGACTTTCCTGGCAGAATCCCACCCAGATCTATGTTATTGAATGAATCAACTTCGTGGGACTCCCTCCTTTCTGTTGACTCTTTTGTGGAGTACTGGATTCTCCTTATAGCATAATTCCCTGTGCAAGATATTTCCTGCAGAAGGTCAGCTCTCAGGCCTGTGGTTCATTCCAGGGCTCGGAACGTTCCTTCTTAATATAGAATGTGGAAATTCTACAATCAGTGGGAAAAAAGTATGCCAAGTAGATAAAAATCAGTCCCACTGTAGCATAACTCTCCAGAGAGAAGAGAGAAAACTGCTTGATGCTTGAGTTAAAAAAAAAAGTAGCAAAATATTTCCAGTTCCGGAAACTGAATTTCATTCCTAATGTAAATATAGAAGCCTCTGGAGAAGAGGATCATACTTGGAAGAGGGAAGGAAAGCAAAGGGAACAGTAGGAAGGGATTTCACCGTCAAGCTCTGTAGCTCAATAGCAGGGAAACAGCCCAAATAGAGAAATCGACCATTTCTTTAATAGCGGTTGCCTCAGTCAGAAAACTGAGTTTTATCTTGACTTTTTCCTCTCCTTCAATCCCCACATTGCATCAGTCACCCAATCCTAGTGGTTCTATCCACTAAATATTTTTTAGTGGATGTACTTGACGTTTACCATGGCATAAGTTTAAGGTATACACCATGTTAATTGCAATATGATTGCCACCACAGCACTAGCTAACACCTCCATCTCATCACATAATTATTTCATTTTGTGGTGAGAACATTTAAGACCTAGTCTCTTAGCAACTTTGAAGTATACAATACAGTATTGTTGACTATAATCACGATACTAAATATATCTAATCCTATCTATTCTCCTTCTTTCCATTCTTATGGTCCAAGCTATGCATTTTTGCCTTGCCCATGGTAATGGCCTCCTAATTTTTCTCTCTTTCCCCTCTGCCTCTCTCCAATTCATTCTCTAGGTAGCTACAAGGATACTTGTAAAATATGTGTTCGATCCCTTGTTTACAGTGTTTAAGACTCCCCACTACTCATCATTGCAGCAAACATCTATTGTAATATGGATAATAAGAGAATAGAGATGAAGAAGAAGAGAAAGACACAGACACCTCTTTAGAGAGGACTTGCTATAAAACGGAGCAGAAGGATGATGGGCAGACTGAGAGCAAAGTGAGGTCAAGGAGTTTTTTCTTTTTCCCTAAGATGAGATAATATGTGTGGACTGATTAGATAGCAATATTGAGGAAGAAGAAATGGAGATGTTGGAGGGAGAGGAGGATAATTCAGGAGCAACGTTCTTGAGAACGTGAGTGATTTGGAGCCTGCTAGGACAGGCATGGCCATGAGCATGGTGTGCCAGAAAGAGTTTACTTCTCTGGACGTCTATTTAAAAATGAACTTTTTGACGAGGGCGTTTCGGCAAGGCAAAAGGAGATTTTTCAAAAAAGTGATCTGTATATTTAACATTGACATGGCTACTGTAGGATATAGAGTTTTCTCACAATTATATATTCCATTTCCCCAGATTACTATTCCTTTTGATTAATTGAATGTTGATTTTCTCCTACAGCCAGCTCCAGAGGCATTGAGCATGGCCTTCTATGCCCTGCTTTCCCTTACCTGCCTGGAGAGCGTCTATTTGCACCCCTCAGGCAGGCCCTTCTTTACAGCCTTCCTTGACCTAGTTCTAGGACTTAGCAGTAGGACCCTCAAGTCAAGCTGGGTAAACATCTCCTTTAGTAACTTGTCTTTTGGCCAGAAGTCCCAAACTGACATTCTTAGAGGCTCGTGCACTTTCTTTTTTTGCCCAATGCAGTGTTTTGAAAGCACCATTTTTGGATTAGATGACAACATTTAAAAAATGAGAATTTCACAGCAAAAAAAAAAAAAAATTCAATAATATATCTGGCATTCTTGAAAAATGAAAGATGGGCGTCACTGGGGCCACATTCCCATGTGGGAACAAGTGCCTGGAGCAAGCGAGGTGTTCCTTGTCTGTTCTTACCCCAGCTCACCCACTTCATGGTTTACCAGCATGGTCCCTGTGGACAAATACGGTGCATTGAATTTATGAGCTATGCTTGAGGCCCTATAGGCTGGACCTATGACTGGTTTGTCTAGTGCATCCTAGCATCTAGCGCAGTGCCAAGCACATAGTAGGTCCTCAGTATGTGTTCTGAATTGAACTTCCCAAGCTCCACGGTGCCATCCTGCACATTCGCATACTCTACAGACACAGTCTTCCTGTTCCTGAGTGGGCCATGTGCACGCCCAGAGCCCAGCTCCTTACATCTGCCCTCATTCCCTCTGCTTAAGGTGCCCACCCCACCTGCTTACCTCATCCTTCACATATCATCTTAGGTGTCACTTTCTCTGGAAACCTTCCCCAACCTACAGGTTAAATCAGATCCCACTGTAATATACTTTCAGAGCATTCTAGACTTCTTCTTCATTGCCATCATCGGTTTGTTAGTTTAGACTTGTACAGTGGCTTAATGTCTCCTTGCCTCGCTCAACTGTAAGATCCGTGAGGGGAGGATCGGTGTTGCAGCGCTTGTTATAGAATCCACCAGGCCTCACCTGGTGCCAGATGTACAATAAACCCTCAAGGTCTACATGAATGAATGGATGCTTCCAGGAAATAGGCCTTAAGGAAAGTAGAAACCAGTATGTAGACGTGTGGATATCTGTTTTATTCTGTGGAGCATTATGACATGACTGTTTTGCCCTAAACATTCTAAACTGCTTTGAGTATAGATTTCTCTTGTCTGAGATTATGAGTGTCCTGAGGGCAGGGGCCTCTTGTTCATTCTTTTTTTGATCTTCTGCATCTAATACGGAGACCTGCACCTGATACAGAATTCCAAAAATGTATATTGTATGACCAAACTAATCAACATAGATTTCTTTTAAAGAAGAAGATAGTAGCTTCTCTTCTTATTAACTTATTCATTACCGTCTTTCATTACCTCAGATTGGGCTCTATCCAGAGCAAAAGTGTATCAGCAATGCACACTTACAAATGATCGTGATGGTGGTTGTAGGACGACCTATTAGCTCTGGTCATCAAGTTTCTGTTGGTCCATGGCCTATTTGCTGAGTTTTCAAGGCATTTTACAAGCATCATTAACCTTATTCTGTCCAGTAATTGCAAAAGTAGGGAAAGCATTGAATGTGCAATTGGAAAGCCTTGTGATGATGATGGAACTTAAAGTGAAATCGTTTTACAGGAGCAGGGACCTATTGGGTGTTTGTAGAATGTTTGACTCCAGATAAATTTTTTTTTTTTTTTTTTTTTGCGGTACGCGGGCCTCTCACTGCTGTGGCCTCTCCCGTTGCAGAGCACAGGCTCCGGACGCGCAGGCTCAGCGGCCATGGCTCACGGGCCCAGCCGCTCCGCGGCATGTGGGATCCTCCCGGACCGGGGCACAAACCCGTGTCCCCTGCGTCGGCAGGCGGACTCTCAACCACTGCGCCACCAGGGAAGCCCGACACCCCACCAGGGAAGCCCGACACCAGATAAATTTGGTTTTATCCAACAGGAAAAGTGTCATATCCACATGGGATTTAAAACTATAGATCATAGAAGTTTCTGTGTTCACACATGCCTCCTCATCAATGAGCCAGGGCACATAATTAATTGACCAGAAGTCTCGCTGGGATTAATTAGCAGATGTATGTGAAGAGCTTGGTTCAGACTTGCAGCACGGAGGATGGCTTTCCAGAGTTGCCAGATCCTGGATTCATAATTCAGTCACTTCCGGGGGATCTCATTGCTTGCCTAATGTAATCTTTGGGGCTCTTGGCCTCTCCTTGGGCCAGTATGGGCACTGCGCGTCCAGCTGCTGCCAGCAGAGGGCAGCAGTACGCTGTGTGTGTTCAATTTGCATCCCAGATTAGCAAATCCCCAAGGATTGACAAAGAGGGAAAGTGGGTGTCCCCAGACTACTCTTGCTGCTTTTCTCTGGGTGTCAGCACTGTCCTGAGTAATTGCAAACACAGACCTTTTACATTATGTTGGACTCGGACTCATCTGAAATAGAGAAATGAATACACAACTAGGAGCTGCCATCACAGACAGGAAGTAACTTTAATTAAATATTGTGAAAGTTGAAAAGTTTTTACAGCTTGAATGTTTGCAAAAAAAAAAATTATAACAATCTCTACAGTAGTTAGGTTCTCTAACAATTGAACTGTACAGTGTGTGTCTATTCCAAAAGTTTGATAAGAAGGTGAAAGGTTAGATTTAGAGATGACTTCATTAAGCTGCATCCTAGTACAATGTGAGGCCAGGGCATGTTCTGCAATCCAGTCATCCAGAAGCTGTATTCCACCACCCCCCCACCCCCCCACCCCCCGCCCCCAACTGAAATCTTAATTGAATTCGCTATTTCATTTTCTTCTTAAAGCCATATTCTGTATTTAGGGTAACATCGTTTACTGGTAAAAAGTTCTGTGTAGAAGAGAGAGGGTCAGAGGGCCAGAACGTCTTTTCATCTAATCCGTATCAATAGAGGCAACAAAACACAAATTATACACATTTTAAAGGCTCTTTGGACTTTCAAGAAAACTTCTAACCACTACACATGGCTGACGGTGGGTGGCGTTTGTTGTCAAGGTCTGAGCCCGACACCTCACAGGCTGACCCGGGTCCTTCACAAACAGTTAAGGGGCTCACCAGACAAAATACGGCTTTAAATTGTACACATCTTCAGGCCAGCGCTTAGCACACGAATTCAGACAACCTTTCTGAGTACCGAGAAGCAACGCGTCCACTTTGCTTACATTTTCCAGTTTTATTATTATTATTAATCATTATTATTATTTCTCACCAAGAAAAATCAGCTTTGCTCCCCTCCCTTCCCTCCCGCAACACCCCTCCCCCACCCTCCCCAACCCATAAAAATCGCACTCTGACAGTCTAGTGAAAACCATTGCAAAATCCATACGGGGGCATGCACAGTTGCAGCATTGTTGTAAATTTCTTGCTCTACTAGAAAAAGTTACATTGTCTTAAGGTAACAAAACAGTTCTTTTGTGCTTTTCGATTTCTTTGTTTTTTTTTTTTTCTTTTTTTTCTTTTTCTTTTTTCTTAGAATGTTAGTGATGATTGACAGTTCTGGTGCACAGTTACAATGTACAAGTGAAATGAATATGATTTGCATTGTTAAGGCATCCAATCTGCTGGTTTATATTTATGTGAAAGACAGAGGAAATATACAAGCAGACTTAGGAAAGAAAGTATGTTCATTGATTTCTATGAAGTTTCTCCCCGGAATTTAATGCACAAAATGCGTCACTCCAAAGGGAGAGGTTCCATGCATATTAATAGAGTAAAACAGCATTAGGGTTTTTTTCTGTAAGCTTCCAAAGCAAAGGATACATTTTTTTTAATCTACAGAACTAAATGCTACAAGAATAATATGCTACTATTTTTTTGCCATATATTGGAAAAAACTTCTTAACTTACAAATAATACAAAAATAGACAATGGCTTTTGGGTGAAAATTAAAAAAATGAAGCATGGTTTAAAACAATACTAAAAATAACTATAAATGAAATGTTTAAAAATCACATTGAAATAGCTAATATAACTATAGGTGGCCAAACAAATACGCACTTTTCACATAGCAAACATACACAATAAAATAAACTGGGAGTTGGAGGAAAAGGAGGAAGGGGAAAGCAATGTACAAATTCCAAAGATAAATACATTATTTATACGGATATCTTACAAAATCCCCTTTAAAACAAAAAGCCTTTTAATTAACTTTGCAAGTATGTGCAAGCTAAAGGTAGTGAGCTTTTTTTCTTTGCAAAATATGCAGTAAAATCTTTTTTTGTGATATTGAAAAACTGTCTTAAGACATTAAAATGTATAAATAGAACAACAACTTTGGCAAAAAATCACAAAAAATCTACAGTATTTATAACTACATACAAAACACAACAGCAAAGAAAAAAATATCAGGCAAATGCATCCTCAGAGCTTTGCTGCATCTTTGCTATTAATTCCTATTTTTAAGAACACTTCCCAGATAATGAGAGCAAAAATTCCCATCAAACAGAAAACCATGTTTTGGAGATCTCAACCTTCTTCTCCTTTCTCCCAGTTTCCTTTTATTCTTAATTCCAAAGCACTTAACCTGTGGTTTCAATCTACTATGTTACAAATGGTAAGGGTCGACTGATAGAGGCGCTATCTCGGATGGGAAATCTGAAATACCTGCCATGTTGCTTTTGTCAGCTTTTGAAGGATTGGTATGAAGTCAGCATTTAGGATGAGTAAACTTTAACCATGTAAATGGCGGAGTGTAAGTGGGATTTGGGGTTGATAACTGGAGGGCATAATGTGGAATTCTGTGCCTGACCCTGTTCCATGAAGTCTCAAAGGAGATTCTCACACAGCACGTGTGCCACCAAGCTCTCGAGAGGCCATCGGCTTCCGAAGAAGTTGACATAAGCAAGAGAGAGAGAGTGCTGTCAGGTTTAAATATGCAGTTTTAAGATCTGTCTAGAGGCACTGGATTTTTGAGTAGAAGGGGAAAATGTGATCACTTACATCACTTTTTAACTTTCCAGGCTGCATTTATTTACACAGTTACTTAAGACAACAATACAAAAGAGAGAAATAAGCTTGCACTGCTAAGGGGTGGCATGTTAAGTTAGATATTGGAAATGCACTGTCCGAGTAACTACCACTTGATATGCTTTAAGGCGCAAAAGCCGACCCTTAGTTTTCTAAAAAAATCTAACTGGCATTCCTATTCTGTCCCATACAAGCTTTTTTTTTTTCTTTTTTTCTTTTTAAACTTTTTTGTAAATATCACCATTTCATTCTCCTTTTACACAGCTTTAAAAACATCATAAATTAAAACATGGAGTCTTATTTATAGTGTCCCTTGTATACAGCTTTATGGTTTATAAAAGACAAATGATTGCCGAGTTAAGCTTTAAAAAAAAAAAGAGAGAGAGAAAGAAAAAGAGGATTTGCTTTTATCAACACAGAATAAATATATCCCCCCAAGGACTTGGGAGGTACAACTGGAACCAACACCCTGCATTAGCAGATCCCTTCCAATTTCAGTATTTGCAAGGTCGGTGATATTGTTTGTTTAAAAATCTGCAGTTATTGTGATTCCTCTTAAAAAGGCCTGAGTTAAAAGTTCCACTCTGGGACTTGTATCAGATTACTTTCTGTAGCAGAATCCAACCTCTTCATTAATAAAATTCTTCAAGGCAATTCTTTCACATGGGAGGAACAATCATGCCAGATATCGCTGTGAAAAGAGAAGACAAGAGTAAATGGTTTTGCATCCAAACTTCTCACTGAAAGAGGGGAAAAAAAAAAAAAGATGGAAAAAAACACCCACACGCCACTATGTTGGTTGAATATTAGCCACACATGTGCTTTCTCATCTTCCCTGGAAGGAGTTTTTCTTATAAAATATACATGTACTTTATTAAGAATGATAGTATGTCAGCATGTGTATGTGTCTTTAACAGAAAAGAAGATCCTAAGCGTCCCTCCCAATCTGATTTCAATTTTAAAACGTAACTGGAAAGTCACATAGTTTGCATGCTGCTGGGAAAGTTGCAGCCCAACGCTTGCAAAATAGTGAGAATTTTCAGTTTGTCACTCTTTTTTTTCCCCTCCCCTTCGCTTCCAAAATATACGATAAAAAACTGGTCCATTGTAACAGCCAGTAGTTTCTGCCACAACCCGTGGCTCTGCCTGTGCTCTGTGTGAGCATGAGGACGGAGGCTCAGAGCAGTGATCTGAGTGACTCCATTTAGGTCCTCAGGCCTGGGAGAAGGGGATACTGGCTCCAGAAGGCATTGTTCACTGGAGGATGCGGACGCAGAATGTCTTCTGTGCCACTGCTTCACTCAGGGTTTCTGGAATGGTCTGACCATGTCCCTAGAAAACTGTAGCCTAGGGAAGCTAAAGAGAGATCCTAGGCAAAGGGAAGGCTGTATGGGATAATCAAAACTCTTGCAAAGCCGTGTTAGGAACCCACACACAGCTGTATTTAGAAAAGCATGGAATCTGACAGCGTTCCACCCCTGGCTTTTCTGCCTGCTGGGTATGTCCCCCCCCCCCCAAAGCTAGTTGCTTGTCTCCTTGCACCTCTCTGCCTCCTCAGCTAGAAATGCAGCGTATCGGTATTTGCAAGGGCCGTGATATTGTTAGGGTTGTTGGAGATTTAAATGAAACAACCAGTGCGAAGTGCTTAGCCCGGATCAGCTCCTAGTTAATAGAGGTGGGCTGCTGTTATTTTTAACTTCTGCCGCTAAATTAGCTGTGTGACCGGTGCGAACTGCTTAATTTCTCCGGGCTTGTGTTTCCTCATGAACTAGGTACCATCCGATATGGAACACTTCACAGGATGGGTATGAGGAATAAAGGGATGAGTGCAGCGTTCCGGATGGCAACTTTGAAGTATGTGGAGAGGAGAGCGATGCTTACATTAGAAGCAAGAGGCAGCCATCTTTGGCTCCCAATGATGGCTTAACATCCTGTCAGGCAGAGAGAGGAAGTCATTGCTTTCTTTTTGTTGGCAATTCTAAATTTAAATGAATGTCCTTGTCAGTGGTGACTGCATCTAGGAAGTGACCCTGTAAACTTCCCAACTCTCACGTCTGCGAGAATGTGCCTTTGTTGGTAAGCGAGCCCCAACTACCACAAATCCTGCAGTAGACGTCGGAAGGCCAGGTGAGGCTGTGAGCCCTGTGCGCCCCACGTTCCTCTGCTTCCCCTACCCCAGCCCTGGCATTTTCAATTCAATTTTTTTAAAAAAAGTATTTTGCCAAACACTTTTTCCGTTAATTTTTAAACCCATCTGTATTCACAAGGAAATTTAATCCACATGTTTCTGATTCATTTACACGTAAATCATCCACATGTTGTTTTGCAAGAGCCGTTTCGCAGTCCAAAAGCTCCTGGAGTCTTTTTTGTAAGCCATCATAAGCCATTTTTCTTAGAAACAGGAAGTGTCACTTGCCAAATGCAGACCAACTTAAACCCCCAAAGGTTTGGGATCCACTGGAGATGCAGTCCCCTTAAGATTCAAGTGAGCCCTGGATTTGACTGAAATGGGGAGCTGGGTCTTTCAATCCAAGCCTTGAGAATTCAAGATGCTGTAGCTCCAAAGGCAAGGGGGAGGTAGCGGGAGCAAGAGGGTCTTTGCGGTGTGACAGCTCAGCATGGTCCTGCCTCCCTAAGGATCTTTTCCTCCAGGCTGGAGGTGCGTCCAGGCACCTTTACTAAAGGCGGGGCTTTCCGTGGGAGTTCTAACCCTCTGGCAAAATAAGCGTGTCTCCTTATGCCTTCCGCCAAAATCTACTGTGTGTGCCTGGCATTAAAGGGCAGTCTCCTGCAGCATACATCAGGCAGCGTCAATATGATACAAAGCAAAGTAGAAAACTGACCAACTTCCTGCTACTACCGTCAGTGGACCCAGCCAGAATGTATCAGCTGGGCCCTAAAAACATCTGGATTTTTTTTTTTTAAATTCTAGATGACCAGAATTTTTTTAAAAAAGAGCTACTCAGTGTTCTGCTACCTGAATAGTATGTTAGATCAATTAGATAAAACTTCTATTAGGGCCACATTAAAAGCTATAAAGCAAAGCTAAGTGATGTGCTGCGAGTCCACAGATAACTGCTTCTTAGTCTGGAACACAGGAGTCAAAACGTCCAGCACCTTGAGAGCCCAGGCTGGGATCATGAGTGAGCAAGGTCCCCTCAGCGTGGACTGAGGTCTGTAGGGTGGGTGGCACTCTAAACGCTGCCCTGGTGCTGCCGTGCAGGAATGCCTGCTCACAGCCACCCAGCTTTCCAATTACTTCTAGAGAAGGTGGGCAGGTGGATTTTTTAAAAGATAAAATAGCCCAGTCTATATGTGTTAGCAAAAAGTTAAAATTAACACCAAATGAACAACTGTACATATCTGGGGGTATCTAGGGCTGGCTGTGGTCTGCCCGCAGTTTCCTACCTTTGCTCCGTTGGCCTTCAGATTCCTCTGGGGGTCTAACAAAAGCCAGGGAACCTCTCTCCAGAAGAAGCCCCAGAGGTACTTACACCCAGAGTTTTGCACATAATATCAGGGGGTTACAGCTCCCTAAATCTCATCGGTCACTTCCTAAAGTCCAGACGCAGAACCCTCACGGATGAGTAGATTTTGGGAAAGGAGCTCCCTTTGTGGCCTCTGAATTTAGGCACCTCTAAAGTGGCCGTTTAATAAAGAAACCTCATTGCACGACTACAGGGAAGCTCCCGGAATGTTAGAAGCTGTTTTTCTTGTATCCGTGCTGTAATCCCCAAGATTACTTACGTGGGTGAGAGGGATGGCTGTTTCAGGCTTAGAATGTTCCAGAAATGCCACTGGCACACGCACTTGGCCCAGTAGGGCCCGTGAAGATTCCCATGAGGACACGACAGTCTCAGTAACATGTGCCAAAGACATCACAAGACGGAGGAGGCTCTGCCATTCCCCTGGCTGCTGGGTGAGCACGTGCCCTGACCAGAGCGCAGAAAACTACTGGCTTGAGAGGCAGTGCATTTTTCAGTGTGATAAGAACAAAGACAAAACGGAAAGTTTTGCCGAGCTGGGAGAGTTTGGAGCGAGAGGGTGGAATGTGGTCTTCCTTGAACCACCATATGTGTAAGAAAGAATGAGGAGCTAATCAGGAACAGAATGGGGGGGAGAGCTTGCACAAACTGAACATATGCGTGGAGCGAAAGACAATTCCAGGAGATTTGCTACCAGGCTGCAGATAGTTGGGTGAGGCCAGCCAGCCTGCGCTTCAGGGAGGTGGGGAAGGAAAGCGGCACAGTGTGCGGACAATTTTTGTAAAATCACTCTGGCCTTTTTGTTTTTAATTCTTCGCTGCGGAGACTGTCTGGGACATGGTTGGGGTTTCAACTCCCCACATTGGGGACAGGTCCAATGGCATGGTGACAGCATTCTTGGGGCTGCCTGTCTCTTGATTAGTGAAGTCCTTTGAGGCCTGAAATTGCGGAGAATCCATGTGTAGGGGCACATCTTTAGGAGAAGGGAAAGGATGTCTCCAGGACAATAGCTGAGCGTACGAAGTGACTCAGGTCTCTGGGCTCTGAAAACAGACACACTTGGGGACTCTAAGATCAGGATTGATCAGTGACATTATCTACATAAGAATGGAAGGAGATTTCTCTGTGTTTTTGTCTTTAAATTCAAAATATGTCTGAATTTCCCAAGTGTTTCATGGGATGTTCACTGGTGTTAACATTCGGAAAAGTGTTCTGTGGGCAAAGAGGTGCAGAGAACAGAATGGGAGACTCTTTTTATCTTTAACCGCAGGGTGTCTCAGAGCCTTTAGTTAAACATACGTGCATTGTGACTCCAAGACAGTGATGCAGTAAACACCAACTTCTAGGTTTGTTTGACCATAACATTTTCTTTTTCTTTTTTTTTTTAACAGAACATCTATGGGACCCCAGAAGTACTGAGATAGAGTTGCTTTGTCCTAAAAAATTTCTCAGACGAATCGTAAATCGTCAAAGGTTTTAGCTACCTGGGAGAGAAAACCAGTTGGAATCACAGTAGAAACTGTGAATTTTAAAGTATCAGTAAAGAATGGAACTTCTGACTCCCAGGTAAGGACTTCCTGTTCAAGCTTCTCCCTGCTTCTTGGTGCCTGTGCTGCAGAAGGGTGCACAGCCCCCTACACATGACTCTGGCTCAGGTTATCCTTGATCCTTCTGCCTGAAATGCTCCTCCCCCATCTCCCTGGACCCAAATCCTACTTGACCTTCACCCAAGGTCCAGTTCAAAGGCACCCTTCTCCACTAGGCTGCTCTGAACTCCCCCTAATCTTTCCCTCCTCTGAACTTCCACAGCTGGGCATCCAGCCTCTCCCAGACAGATCTGCTTTCTTTCCCCTGGTGTCATGTTTCCCCTAACGCAGGAAAAGCTTTTAAGGTCAGCATTTGCTGGTCCACATGGTCCTAGCCCAGTGGCTTGACTACGACCATTTCATTTAGCACAGGGCTGATACAGTAGTCAGTCAGCCTGGGATTTAACCCCAAGCTCCCCCTACGTGCTAGCTGCGTAACTCTGGATGAGCCAGCTTGGCTTTGTCTCAGTTTCTGCATCTGTACGATGGGGACAATAGACAGCCTATATCTAAGACTGGTTGGGAGGAACACATGAGACAGTGAAAAAGCCAGGCTGGGAAGAAGCCCTCCCTCCCACATTAGTGGCTGTGACCATTGTCATCACCATCACGTGAGACCACAGTGCGTATCTGTTGGGGAATAAACGTGAGTGCTGTCACCAGAGGAGGCTGAGAAAGGGCTGGTAGCGAAAAGGGCCTCTAAGGAGTTGGCTTGAAAAAAAAAAAGAACGATGGACAATTAAGAGTGATAGCTGGAGGTAAAAAGACCTTTAAAACACTTAAAACAACCTAAATGTGTCACCTCTAATCTTGTTTATGTGGTCAGTTTGCTTAACCAACTCTTCCTTCGTCACCTGCCCTGTCTTAATGATCACAATTCTGAACGAGGTGGGTCCAAATGAAGCAGGTGTTACTGTAACAATGCAAAGGAGGAGGGCTGCAACACTTCAGAGATCCTCACCCTCAATTCTACAACCCACCTGTGTCCTTTCTTTTCTTTTTTTTTAATAGAAGTGGAATTTAGACAGCTGAAGATGAAGTAATTCTTTAGTTATGGGTCTAGCAGCCTCCAGTCAGAATGTCACTTTTCTCAGGGGAGACTCCAAGGCAAGAGCTCCCTGAAAACCGTGCTGCATCTCACCCGTGTCCGCAGGGACAGCGTGCAGAGGACAGACGTGTGACCCCAGGTGTGTGGGCCCTGCCTGGCGGGTGGATGGTGAAGAGTGGAGTGGGCAGGAGGGAGGACAGCTTCCAAGGTGGTATCAGTTAACGTGACTTTCATTTCTCGACTCATTCCTCCTCTGCTGCCACCTCCCCCAAACTAGGGACGTTTGGTACATGACAGTACTGGAAAAACAAAAACCACCAGAAAGCGTCCCCGGGACACGTGCTCAACTAGAAGGAAAGGGCAGCGTCATCCACAATAGCAAATCCAGCACAAAGCGTGTCCCCCTAAACCCTCCCAGCTGTGAGCTGTGCATTAGAAACGAGACGGAGACTCAGCCGCTGATGAGAAGCGGGGAGCAGTCTCTGTACTTTCGGAATCTGTGCAGACATGGGTTAGAGATGCCCTGGGGGTGACAGATGCACAGACTTTCTATGTGTCCCTGTCTTGATGCCATTTCATCATTACTTAAGTGTACACACCCACACACCCCCCCACACCACCCGATGTTCCCTAGATCCAGGAGGTTCTAAAACTCAAGCTGAGTCCCTACTTTCAGTCCCTTCCTGCTCCCTCCTCGGCCCACATGGCATGAAAAGACACTCGGCCTCACAGAACAGCTGCCCACTTCAGTCACCGGTGGCCAGTGATACAGCTGTGACCCTGCAAGGGCCATGGGCCTTTTCTTCTCAAGCGCCAGCCCTCCACGGCGGATTACAAACCCCATTATACCTTCTTCCTGACGTCAGGTCTGTGTTTAACAAGCATTGTGATTGGCAGTTCAAGAATGGTAGATTTCTGCTTTCCATGGGTTTTATCCTTACTTAAACCCGTTATAAGTTACGTTCGCTTAAGCGTTATAGCCTCAGTTTGCCAGCTGGGGGTGTACTGTGCGTGCCAAGGCATTATTTTTAGCGGAAGAAGAGACTTGCGTGAATGGGTGGCTCCCCTTTGTGGGGTGGGCATTTCCTATCACAAGGAACGTTGCCTGAAATGTCGTTCCACAGTCCGATCATCTTCCTTTTCCCTCTAAGAAGATGGCTTTGCAGTGTATGTATATTTCAGGGAGGGGGCAGGGGCACTGACCTTGGCTGTGCTGGGCAGACTGGCCAGCAGGTCTCCGAGGAGTGCCTTGCTGAGCCCTTATGGAGTCAGAAAAGGAAGCAGGAGCTCAGGCTCAGGAGTCACACAGATGGGGTTCAGTTTGGGCTCCACTATTACTAGATATGTGACCTTGAGCAAACGGGGCCTTGATTTCCTCATCTATATAATGGGAGTAGTACCAACCTCATAGGGTCTTCAAGAGAATGGATGTAAGTTTACATCAGTGTAACGTGTCCCGTACAGAGTACGTGTATAGAAGTATAAATAGATAGAGATATAAGAAACAGGGCTGCCCCCCTGACCCCTCTCGACCTCCATGACTCACCTCCACCAGTGAAGATGGGCAAGCCGGCTGTGAAGGAAGGCTCCGCGGGGCACTGGGTAGGCTAAGGGTTAGGGCATAGACCCTGAGGGTTTATATTCATCCCCACTGTTTCTGGCTATGCCTATGGGCAGGTGTTTTCTCTCCTTATGCCTCAGTTTTATCCTCTGTACAGTGGAGAGCATAATTGTCCTCATGTTTCATCAGGAAGTTGTGAGGATTAAATAGGATAAGGCAGGCTCAGTGCTGAGCACTGGTCAGCGCTCAAGGAATGGCAGCTGATGATTTTATTGATCTTACTTCCCTGCCAGCTGCCTTACGAATCCTGGATACATCCCGTTTACCCGCTCTGAGCAGTAAAGTGCCTGGAAGCTGGAGGGAGGAGATGAACTCTCGAGCCTGGGTTTGAAGCCAGCCTCTGCCACCCACCCCTGTCGGAAGTCAAGCCACTCCATGACCTCGCTGACCTTTCGCTTTCTCGTCTCTAAGGTAGGGGCTCTGAGTGCTGATCACACGATCCCACTGTGGGGAAGGAGGGGGGTCATGCGGGTCAACGCCACAACTCAGTGCCAGTAAGAAAAGTGTAAGAAATGGTGGGACCCGTCTTAAAAGGTTGGGTTTCTTCTCAATGAATAGAAAGGTCACCTCAAATTTGGTTACTCTGTTATTTTCCATATTCCATGAGGGGGAGGAAATCGAACAGTTTTGATATGAACCAGAGTCCTCTAGTAGCACTTCAGGGTTTCTGGTTCCCAGTAGTAAGTCTTGGGTCTTTGGTCTAAGATGCTGTAGCCTCAGGGCTCTGGCTTGGCCAACTCACCCCCTCCCCATTATCAGCCCCACCAAATGTGCATGCTGACACAGGCAACAGGAAGGGAACCTACTTCAGGAGAAGGCCAGTCCCGGGAGAGACCCTGCAGTGGAGAACTTGCTAGAGTCCACAAAAGACTGATCTGATTATGGCGACCACAGGGAATGAGAGAGGAAAGAGAAACCATGGCATTAGTAAGTGGAAACAGTATTCTCAAGCAAATCCCAGGCCTGAGCAGAATTGCTGGAGTTGGAAAGAGAACTGCTCAGGCAACTCCAGCAGAGGAGGGATGCCGGGGACGGGGGGCGGCGGGGGAGGGGGGCGCGTCAGGGACCAGGGCCGACGAGGGCGAACACAAAGGAACAGAATAGATGAGGGTGGACAGAAGCAGGCAGGCCCCAGGCCGATCCCCTCGCAACAGTGGCGCATCTGCTTCAGGCCCTGGGAAGGTGAGTCAGGGCGTCTGGTTGGCCCGGGTGGGGCCTGGGGCTTACCTTGCAGGCTGTTCCCGTTGGTGCTGGTGCAGGTGGGAGGTGGGGAGGTCTGGGGTCTGACCACAGGCGCAAAAGCACTCTTCTGTTTCACGGCTGAGACCATGTTGGCTGGTGAGAAGGAGAAGATGCCGGAGGAGCTGCTGCAGTTGGAGGGGAGGCTTGTGGAGGAGGCCATGGTGGGGCTGGATGGCACGACTAAGGGGCAATGGGAAAAGAGAAATCAGTGCCTCTCCTGGTGTCCTGACACAAGGCATCTCAGCTCCGACCCTGACACCCATCCTTCTCAGGCCGCCCTTCTAGAAGGAGCCTTCCCTGAACTCTGAGGGTCTTGTCTGCTCTCATCATTTGGTACTCAGCATGTGTTTCCTTTTGTTGTAGGCCGACTATGTACCAGGCAGCGTGCTAGAGCACCCCAAGCCAGGAAACAAGAGCGCTCTTATAAGGGGTAGAGTACCACATGATAGCCTCAAAGGTGAGTATGGCCAACTCTGGGGAGGCAGGGAAGGGAGACCAAAGAAGGCTTCATGGAGGAGGTGTCAGGGGAAGCATTGCAGGTAGGGCCTAAACTAAGGTTCTAGCAAAGGGTCTGGGGATACAAGAGACAGGAGGAAGCCAACCTGAGAGAGTGTGGTCACCAGTGGAAGGAGAGGTGTGAGGAAGAAGAGTGAGTTGAAGGCAACACCAGGATTCCAGCTTAAGGCACTGGCAGATGGTGGTGTGTGTGTGTCGCCTGTCTCCCCATGGAGCTACAGCTTCCTGAAGGATATGACTGTATCTTCATGCTCCACAAGACAGACAGAGGTAGGTCGGAAGCCAGGCGGGTAAACAGTCTGCCACGTGCAACACGTGTGAATAACGCAGGACTACAAGTCAAAGTTTCAAATTCTCTCTATCCCCCGCGGAGCTGTACAGAGATGAGTGTGAACTAATAAGCAGCAGGATCGGAGCCTTATGTAAATACTCACAGTCTGGGAGTGGTGGGGACGTGAATTAGCAATGATAGGAGACCTTCGGCAGTTGAGAGAGAGAGAAAACCTAGCTGCTTGGGGAGACGAAAGAGTTTGGGCGATGCACGTTCTCCACCAACCACAGTCCTCTCTGCCCGGCCTTTCATTCATCTTTTGATAGTTGCTAATAATCTCAGGTCACTTTAGGAGACAGATTTTGAGCACATGAAAGCCCTCTACACTCAGGACTGGTGCCATCACACACTCACCTTCCATTTCCTCCGTCTCCTGGGAAAAAGTATGAATCCTGCCTGATGATTTTCAGGCAACTTAGTTCAAATTCTAGGCACTTCCTCCTTCACTGTATTATTTTTCACATTATGTCATAAACCTTATATATTGCTTTATCACCTGCAAGAATCTTCACATCTTTTTCATCTATGTCATTGGCCAAGCAAGCTTAAATTGGGACCTATTACATCCTTTTGACACCTGAGCAAACCCAGCGAGCTGAGACTCAGAAAATAGTCCAGTGACTTGCCCCAGGGCCATAGCTGGAAGGTGAGGCCAGGAACCAAACCCAAATGCAGTGCTCTTTCTACTGGGCTACCCTGCTAAGCAAACAGATTGCCATCGGACAGGCACCTTCCCATGAGCACACCAGAGTCCAAATTGCCAGTTAGGTGGCCTCCGCCTCGGCCTACTGGCTTTGGAAAGTTAGGGAAGTGGTTATCAAATCGGTCACAGGCAGCAATTGGCATCGGGGTGGTGGGGGGTAGGGGAAATGACCCCTCGTAATCGGCCCTCAGCACTACACAATCCAGACGCACTGGATGCTTTATGGAGCAGAACCCAGAGCCGCCATCATCAGAATTTTCACAAACATTTTCTAAACTGTACTTTTTCTTTTAATGAGACCAGCATTTTTATACATCTCTGAGGATTTGTAAATGTGAAAATACGCTCAATAATAACACCCATTTAAATTGCAAAACTCCTGCACTGGAGGTTTGATTTTTTAAATATTCGTAGACTTGAAATCCTGCTGGTTCACTGAGGAAGGCAATTAATCTCCTTGGCAAATGCGATCATTGTGTGTATTTAGAGGTGGGGAGTTTGGGGAGGGGGCGTTACCAGAGGAAGGGGTGAAATATAGTCAGGCAGTTCCATTTGTTATAACATGATTAGATATCAGCCACTATACCAGAAAGTGTGTTCACCAGTGGAATGTCTTATATTATTTTCTATTCTGTTTGGAATTTTTCAACATGAGTGGTTTATGAATAATTAAATATTATGGAGACAAAAAGTCAAATCAGCTGGGCTTTGTGTTTATTGTTTTATTTGCATTTATGCAGATAAAACTGTCCCATCTGAGAGCCTGTTTGAGAATTTAATACTATATTTGTGAGCACTGAGGAAATCAATTAATGGAAATTAAATGTTCGAAGTTTCGTGGTCTGACGGATGCAATCTCAGGCTCAAGTCGCTGGGTGTCTGCAAGGGCTTGGGAAGACACAGCAATCCAAGCCCCTCAACTGAATTGCTGCCACGTAGCGATTAGGTTATTGATTTAATTAAGAACGCCACCTTTTAATTTTCAGGTCATGATTGAAACATTTTCTGATTGAGTAGAAGGGAGGACACTGAAATGATAGATCTGTGAGAAACAATTTTTTGATGAATCAAAATCTAATGTGAAACTGACCCCAAACACTGATGCTCAAGCAGACAGACGTAATCTATGCAGATTATTAGGGGGGATTTTAAATGTTCAACAAGCTGCTGATTCCAAGCAGATCAAGTAGAAATAAAGAAATATAGAGATTTAGCAAAAATGTGCAGAAACACAGGACACCCTGAGCCTACAGATTCACCAAGAAGGTAAATGGCCCTAAGTATTACTTTCAGAAATAACTTCTCACAAAGGCCAAGAATGATCTTTCCTTTTTCAACAGCCTAGCACACTCCACATTTCCACTATCATCAGAGAAAGCATCCTTTTCCGTATTTTTAGCTGAGACTCTCATTTTAAAAACATGACCATTCTTTCATTTAACAAACAACACAGCGGCTATCATCCCACAAAATTCTAAGAGTTTACATATTTTATACACCGGAAGAGCCACCCACATTGTCCAAGATGAACCTGGTATTCTATGTAAAGCTCCTCAAAGGGCGACAAAGAGATTGCGCAAACACAGCCTATGACATTTTATATGTAAAGATGCCAGTTCCCTGAGGTTCTTTAGATGCAATCTAAACAGTGCACAAAAAAATCCTTTAAGCTAAGCTTCTGTAAGACAGGGACGAGACACCAAAGAACAATTTCTTGTGTGTGCGTAATTTTTTTTCATCATGCCAAATTTTTGGAAAAAAATAATGTGTGTTTTTTGATTTGTTCAGTTTTCGTTTTTTCTTTGTACATATCGAACACAAAGGGGAAACACTTTCCAAGCACTAAAAAAAGAGATTTCAAGTTTGGATAGTTGTTAGTATGCTACACTACCAGCACCACCTAATATCATTCTGTCATTATCATTAGTACCTAGATTTGTTGAATGCATCTCCTATGCGCCAGGCCTCAGGACGAGCTCATTACGTACCTTATTTTATCCAAGTCTCACAACAACTGTATGGGAGCGGGTACTGGTTCCTTCCCCGTGTTACAGATAAAGAAAACTGAGGTTTAGAGGGGAGATGAACCTGCCCGCAGCCACCAGTCAGCAACTGGTAGAAGAAAGAGTCAAACCCAACTCCATCTGACTGGAAGCTTGGGTTCCTGCAATGACATCACGCTGCTGTTTGTTTGGGTTGCAGCCGAGTTCTGTGAGGGAGATGGGGAGGACGGTGAGCAAGGAGGGCAGAGATTCCTGCCGGGGACAGTGCTGGCTTTGGTCCCATCACCTGGCGGGGCAGGGGCCCTCAGACTGGGGACCGGGGAGACCTGCACAGTGGGCCACACAGCACGACGCCCAGTTCTTAGAGCAAAAGTGTGCAGAAACACAGGACACACATCTCTACTTACTGGCATAGGGCGAGTTGGCAGCTGAGCCATTGAGGAAGGTCGGGGAGCCGCCCAAATTGGACATGGCGGCAGTGCCGTATCCATTCATGCTCGTGGTGACCGAGTTATAGTTGGTCTGCTGAGGGGTGGTGCTCGGCACGTACCCATGTGGTGATACGCTGCTTGAGTTGCGGGTGAAACCTGAGGGGCGGGGGCAAAACCAAGGATGAGGTTGGGTGGGTGGCGGATGGGTGGCGGGTCTGAGAAGCTTGGGGAAAGGAAGGTCTCTGTTTCTTGCCCCATCGCTGCATCCTGAAGGGAAGGGGCCAGGTGGTTCATGGCTGGATTGGTGGTGCTAGCACCGTGATTAAAATGGGAAGCGAGCAAAAGACACATTTCTCAGGAGATCATAGATACTTAGCGGGCCTGTGAGAAGTGGCAATGCAGGACCTATCAATCACTTATCATTTGGGAACAGAAATAAATCCCAATCTAAGAGACATACTACCCTGGAGGTAACCGGTTCCTACTCCCTGGGCAAGGATGATGTGCTTTGGCCCCTCCAGAACTTTAGTTCCACCCCTCCTTGTGATCTGTCATTCATGGTTTACAGTGAAAAGTCAAATGGTGAGGTAACTAAATGCATGCATTCTTTCTAGCACCTCCACCAAATTACCAGACATGATGGCTAGAACCAAAATTCTACAGTAATATCTGATACACACAGACTAGGAATCTCCCCTTTTGGGGGGGAAAAAAAAGCCTTTTTAAAAATAAACACTGTTTTGTGCCAAATAAATGGGGGTGGGGTAGCTTGAGGTTGGGAAGGGGCAGGGAAATGGGGAGGGGAAGAGTGGGGCTCCTGACCCTGATTGGTAGCCTGCGACGCCTCGGAGACATTCACAGCCAGTTGTCCACTGAAGGAATTCACGCCCATCATTCCCGCGTGGACCGAGGTGTTAGTGAGGGCCGGGAGCTGGCTGTGGTTGCGGGGGACACTGTACAGGGCCTCTGCGATGTCAGCTGCTCTCTTCAGAATAATCTCCTGAAAAGTAACAGGAACATCCCCCTTAGCTGCCCAGTCAGATTCCCAGGAGTACCACGTTCCAAGTGTTTACTACAGGCCGTGCTTAGGGCTTTCCGCGGTTAACGGCACTAACTTCTGCAACCCTCTCAACCAACCTGGGTGTTCAGTCTCATCATCATCACGCCCATACCACGGATGGGGCAACTGAGGCTCAGAGAGGCCAAGACCTCACTTCAGGACACTTACCTATTTAAGGAGAGAGCTGGGCTGCATAACCCTGTTCGTCTGACTCTGAAAGCCCATTAACTCAGCCAGTCCCCTCTATACTACCTCGCAGTACAGGACAGCAACCTGGGGCTTTCCTTCCCCACAGGTAACACAGAGAACTCTGGGTTCACACACACGCACACACACTCACACACACACACACACACCCTGCGACTCATCTCCCCATATGAAGTTAAGGGCAAGTTTACATGATGACCTGTGTCCCTGAGTCCCTGAGTATTAATGGGACTGTGTCCCTTGGACACTGATTCAAATGACACAAGCAAGGAAGGAGGATTTCTCAGACTCAGTTTCCTGAGCAAGTTGAGTCAGATACATGGAGTTGCTCTACGAAATAGAAGCAGACAATATTCAGGCCTCATTATACTTTTTAGGAGAAGAAATTAAATCCCCCTTTTCCTCCTAAATTTTCTTGAAAACCTGAGAGGAATAAAACCAAGCACCGGTAACTCTCTTCTTCAGTGATGAACTACATTCCCACAGAAGAGTCCTTTTAAATAAAGTACCTTTTCTCGTAAGAAAAAATTATTCCCTAGAAAAGGCGTTAAAAGATTTACAAAAGAAGAGAGAAGACGCGAATGGCCTTGCAACCCGTTAGGTCCGAATGACTTACACACTGAACTCGTGCAAGAACTTTTGTATTTTTCATACTTTTTCATTCTAATAAAGACTAATAAGGACTTATAAGTCTAATAAGGACTCCAGGCACTTCAGTTGAATGTGGAAGGTTCGAAACCCACTATGCTCACCTGGTTGTTGTGTGGCATCCCATACAGCGCTTCCACCAGATCTGCAGCCCTTTTGAGTATCACTTCCTGTCAAGGAGAAAAACAGATACAATCCTCTGAGTGAAGGCAGGATGTCATTATCTTTTCACATGATCACGTACCACTTTCCTCTGGCCATCCTTTGCCAACGCACTGCTTTAAAAGAACCCCCGAATGTCATTAAATCACCAATGTATCCCTATTCACGTACACACTTAATCAAGTCAAAAGGTGAGCATCATTGGTACTGCAAGATAAAATACATCACTCAATAGTGCGCCATAAGCACGATAAAGCACTCATATGTTTATTGCTGAATACAATTGCGAGGTCATTTACTAGATTACTATGATGGATGTCAGTTGGTGCATGTTATGAATCCCTGAGATGTGTTTATTTTGCACTTAACTGCTTATTCCAGGAACCATGACCTTATCAGACAGGTCATTTTCAAGAGATGTCCAATCAATCTTCAGCAACTAGAAGCATGTAGCATTCAACTTCTTTTGTTTATCTCCCTTGCACGGCAGAGTCATGATATAAGGGAGCGATGTAGTAAACCCATCTACTGGGGCAATGCACTGTTTTGTCAGAGGTTCTCACAAAAGAATTCTCCCTGCCCCTGGAAGCTCCCTCTGCACCAGTTTTCATGACCGGCAGAGTCTGTTTCTCTTCTAGCAATTCTTTGCTATTTCAGTATTGTTTGTCATTTTCCCCATTTGCTCATTAATTCTCCTTCTAGATACATGCTCCACTGTTCACTCCAGGTGAAGAAAAAATGTCTCCTTTTCATTTAGGTGGGCTTCCATATTTAGATAGCATGCTTGTTTCTAATAATATAGGGCGCTCTACAAAAATGTGTGTGGTGGTAATTTTTTTTCATTCTAACCACAAGAAATCGTTCCCTCTTCATTCAGCCCTAATTTTCTGCAGATTCATTTATACTGGAATGTGAAAAGGAAAGTTAAGCTTGATACAAATAAAATGGAGGTTTATCAGAGGAGCAAACATGAAGGCGTGGTGTGGTTATCAGAAGTGATTTGCAAGAAGATATGTTTATAATTTTTTTTGCTGTGGGTAAAGTTTCAAAAAGAAGTTTAACTTTAAACATTTTACACAATAGAGTTCTGCATGGAGAAGCAGTGCTGTTCAATTTTCACATACTGCAGACGCTGATCAGAAAATAGGGATATAATTGCATTCATTTTGCTGTCACCATAGCCTCTTCAAAAATTCTTGAACAACTCTTGAAATGACACGCTTTTAGATACATATTAGCATTTTTCGATTTTAAATTCTCTATAAGATAAAATAGTTGTCATACTGCAGTAACTACTTGTGACATATATAATGTCCTAAATTCAAAAATGAGATAGAGGGGTTTTCAGTTCTCAATAAACATTTATGCTTGCCTTAAGCTGCTAGACCCCATTTATAAAACAGTTCTGTTATTTTTCATATAAGGAGTGAAAAACATTATATAATCAATGGGGTTTGAATCAATACATCTGAAATAATTTCTTTATTTTTTTTAATGCAAGCTACAAGATAATCTACCACTGTTTGTTTGCAGTGCTGTCTGACAACAGCAGTTAATAATTTACTATGGTATGGGCACAGTAAACCCTATCCCCAGATCCAATCAGCTTGTGCTGCCTTCACTAAAACCTCACGGCTTTATCTGGCTCTTAGGAAAGATGAAAACAAAACAGGATCAGGTTAGCTTATTTACCAAAATTTGACTTCTCTGGGTCTATATTCATTTATTTCTTCAAATAAATATTTATGCCAGTGTTTGGGCTTGGCAGAGAAGGTATTTTTCTTTTCATTTCAGGGAAAAAAAAAATACAAGTCTCTGTCAAAAGCAAGATAAGGTGCAGTCAGAAACTGCACTTGCAAACTTCAATCTTGGAACAGTATCACTGAGGATTTAGAGCAGTGCTTCTTCTTTTAATTAATTTCACAGAACCAGGGATGAGGGAAGGTAAACTCCACAATAAACTCCAAGATCTTTGAAGTTTTTGTGCCTGAAAAATTCCAACTATCAGTGTAGGCTGTATAAATATATATATCGGTTTAAATAAATATATTTAAACCGATATATTTTTGGTGATAACATTTTTCAATAACATAATCTACAGTGTTCCTTTTTCTCCTTATTCAGTACCCAGGGCTCTCATCACCATTCAATCCTCTGAAAATGAAGCTTGTGCATCTCACTTCCTAGAGTTGCCGCCTCCTTCAATACAAAGAGCCGGGACGTGCTTTCTACTAGGCATGTTGCCACTGTAGGTGGGTCAGCAGCCAGCATTGCTTCAGACCAGCAGTCTTGAGGACAGTGCGTGAATCTGATGTTGTGTCCTGGAAGTGACTCCCTTAAATGATATCTCGCCTATTTTAAAATGTCCTTCATCGTGGTATCAACTGTGGGGTTTAAGGGAGGGTCCACTTTTGGCTCAGCTTTGCCAATGTGATTCAGCTTCCATTAGTTATTTCTGCAAATGGGAAGGAGAAAGGAAATTTCTGGGTCCTCTGTGAGTTAGTGCAGTGGACCTGCAAGGTGCTTGGATTTCGGTGACCAGAAAATTGCTCTCACCTCCATGTCATTATGCTCCCAGTGAACTAGCCCCCAAGCGTGTTTGTGTTGGGGATCTAATATATTGCCTTTCAATCAGAGCTGAGAGCCACTGAACACACAGACAGAACATGACGAGCAGGTCAGGAAAGCAATAAAGATTTTACAGAGCTGTCCAAGGTGCTAAATTTACTCAATAATGGTTTTGGCACCATAGTGTTAACCTCTCATTTACTACCAGTTTGAGGGACTAAATTGAAGTAGCTGACTTCATTTACCTTGAAATGTATATTTTATGACATTATGTAAGTAGATTGAAAGGGCACTGCAGTTTTAACAATTTAAAGGCTAAAGCATGTTTAAGATGAAACTTGAATATTTATTGTATATTGCACTTAAAGTATATAGAATGTTAAAATGTATTGATTAAATTTGTAAAAGGCATTATAAAAATGACAGGTAGTATAAAAGATGTATGCCTCTTAAAATCAAACTGATAGTATATGCTATCTCTTCGGTGGTCACAAGTGTAATTTTTTTGCAGTTTTATATGGTAATTTGAAAATTCTGTAATTTCACATTAGGAAATGATTGAGCCTGGGATGTTAAAGAGAGAAATTTCCCATAAGGGGACAAGCTGCATGTTTCATATAATCTTTTGTCTCTGAAATTGTTCCTAAAGTCTTATTTTTTGCGACATTTAGGAGGGAGCATCGTGTAAGGATCCTTCCATTCTAATATGCAATTTTAGTATTTCTGAAAAGAGAGAGCACTTGACAAGTACTAATATCTAATTTTTCAAAGCATTTATTTGTCAGGAGAGATTGTCTCTTCTTTTCATAATGTTTAAAACGTCTCGCTGCTTGCGGTCTAAAACATGAGGGTAGAGATTAGACTCTTCCAAGATAATTAATCCTATCCTTGGATTAAAAAAATACATATCCCATTGGGGAATTAAGAAGACAAATACCACTACCCTAAATAGTGAAAAGCCTCAGAGTCTCCTTATAGAGCTAATGCTTGTTCTCCAACCTACATCCTGAGTCAGACTATTTTTCTTTTCATGGCTTTGGATTTCTTCTCTCTTAAAGAAAGAGAAAATGTATAGTCCTTAAAAACTGCAACAACTCTTTGCTGACCTATTTCCTTTCTCAATTAAAACCTGTCTTTACCTGCCTTGCTATGACCATCGACTGATGATTATGTGAATGGAGATCTGGAGAGAAAAAAAAAAAATGGATGAACCATACTAAATCTGCTTAGAGTTAGTAGGAACACTAGGAAGATTCAAGGATGAGTGGGGTTCGAGAAACAGTTCAAGTATAATTGGTACAAGTTTTACCATGTTTTGGAACCTTTATAATGAAAGTGCTGAATGGGCTACAAATGCAGAGAGATGACTTGGCTTTACTTCGTATGTTGCAACCCAATCAATTAGCAAATAAGTTTTGAACTTTCTCTTGTCCCAGCAGTCACACACTGATATTACTCTCCAGCACCTTTCAAGGCACCCTGTCTTCCCAGAATTAAGGTACGGCGTTCTGTGGGAATTGCAAAAGATTTCCGCCACCATCCGGTCCTATCCTCTTTATCCAATCTCCTCTCCCTAAACATCTGAAGAACTGCCCTCTATTCTGGGCTAGTTAGTCCTCTCCAGCCTGGAAGTAACATGTTGGGCTCCTTCCTATCTCCATACCTTTACTCATTTTGCCTTTATTTGGGAAGCTGGCTTCAGTCTGTGCCCATTTACAATATCTTCCCATCCTCTAGGGCCTGATAATGAAGGTGGTGCTGGTGGTGGTGGTAGAGTAGTGGAAAACATAACTGTTGTTTATGGAAAGGAAAACATTAACTCATTCAGTCTTTGTGGTGAGACTCCGTATCGCCATTTGGCAGACGAGGAAACTGAGACTCAGAGAGGTCCGCCAACTTGCCCTGACGTCACACAACTAATGAATGGCTGAGCAGGGATTCAATCTCAGGCCTGTTAGACATCAGAGCCTGAGCTCTTCATAATTACACTATCGTATCAGAACTAATTCCACCTTCACTGAGACCCCAGCTCCTAACCTCTCTCATTCCTCTGAAAAATAGTGCTGAATGCACTGCCCAGCACTGCACAGAAGTGGACACTGGGGGGTCATTTTGCTCTGGTCTTAAATGTGTGAGCCTACAATCTCCACAACCAGACTACAGGCTCTTTGAGGTCCTAATCTCCTTCTCTAAGCCCCTAGCACTATGTTCAGCAAACTACAGCCCTTGAGAAATTCTTGTTGAAGAGCTCATTCTAAGATCATTACTGATTTTTAAAAGCACGTGCTTAATTTACATGAGGAAATGACCAAGTCATGTATTTGGCATAGTTTATAAAAGCAGAAGACTTAAATTTGGTGCTGCATTTGGCTCTAGACCTTTAAATCCAATATATAAATTCCCAAAGGTCAAGTCTTGATCACTGGGGGGTTTTTTAATACCACTTTTTTTTTTTAAGTGAATTTGCTCCTTCACTCCTGCTGGCTTGTACTTACATTTTAATTTTGTGATTAATATAATGAATCATGTCGGGTACAGACATTATCTCAAGTTATAGGCTGCTAACAACATGAGGTTTGTCTTGATGTACGTCAGCCTTTTATTAACTATACTCCTAGGCTCTTAGAAATACTTAGGTATTTGCACACTCTTAGGAACCAGGCGTATCACGTCTGATATGCAGACATGGCTCATTCACCTTTCCTTCCATTTCATGACAGTAAACCCGCTGAGGATTAATCACCTTCCATGTGAATCTTCTCTGCAGCATCTGATCTCAAATGTGTTGCTAATAATCTCATATTCACTGGGCCCACCTAGCCTTCCAGAGAGAACGGGAAGGCGGGAAGGCTGTCTAACCACCCAATACTGAGCCCATTTATAAACCCAGTTCCATGTTTTGAGTCATTCAAACCCAGATGAGCAGGGGAGATGGCCTGAACTCTCTTTCATTCAGAGCACATGTAGACCAACTCATAAAGCCAGATGGGTTACCCGTTTACCAACACAACATTAATTTCAAATCTCAGGATCAGATTTTGAGACTCTGGGAACTCCCTCATAAAATTCAAGCCCAGGGATGCTTCTGTAATTTGGGAAGACAACCTGTGCTTGGCTTTATGCTCCCTCAGTTAGAAAATAATGTTTTGAGGGACGAAGAAGAAAACAGAAGCTAAACGTAAACATCAATTATCAAAGTCAAGTTGACCTGGGTGATTCCCGAGAAAGAAGTACAATACTTTCCTGTCACTGCACATTGCCCTGTCGCCCATTTATCACCACTCTACTTTGCCCTATCAGGAGATTCAAGATACAGTGGGTTCAAATATCAGCAAAACAAAATGAAGAGGACCGGCAAAATCACTCCTGATTTAAAGTCGATAAGCACCTATCGGCACTGAAATCAGCACTGGATCTGTTCACCTCCTCACGTTGGAGTTTACTATTGGGTCCAAATTTTAAACAGTATATTCAGCTTACTAGCCTTTAACTTCTAGCTCTTTCCCCACTTGCTTCTGAAACTACTGATTGGAAAGTCTAAAAGCTGAAAAAGTGATTGGAAGTTTCTGGCAGCCCATATCCTGCAGAGCTGGATGTACAATGCAATAAATACTAGTTGACTGAGAGGTATTTCTGTGGAGGGTAGTATTATGTCCCAACTTCCGTTGTGTTTATTCAGCCAAATGGAAAATTCCACAGTGGTAGACTTTGCATCCTAAAAAATCATAGAATGAGGGCAGTGAGGGAAGGGGTAAAACAAACCAAAATAATACTTGAGCACTGTTTAGCTTCCGATCCTCTGAGACATTCCTTAAATTTTTCATTTTTTCTGGTAATATGAACTTCTCGAAGAGCTTACCGCAGATCATTAGAAACCTTTATTGTCACACTTTAAACACGCTTTACTCAGAAGCCCTATGACCGAGAGGAGTCACTCTCATCTAGCATGGATATAATTAAACATGTTTCCGCTGAAAGGGGCATTCTCATTATGGCTAAGGACCACTTTAGAGTAAATTGAAATGGAAAGGAGGAGCATAGATGAGGTGTAGGTAGCAAGTGGTTAGTTCTAGGGAGGCATAAAATGCCAAATGTGTAACAATTATATTTTACAACCCTGCATTCTGAAGACTTCATAGCATTTTATTATAGAAGAAGCTTCAGCTGAAGCTTACCGAACGAACATTCTAGTGCACACTCATTGCCCATAGTCTTTAAAGAAACATAAAATTCAAACCATAATCAAAATCTGCAGAAATATTCAAAACAAAGGAATCAAATATTTTAAAAGGGTCTACTGCTATTCACACAAGAGGCATCGGAAGTGTTCTAGTCTAAAGAAAATGCAGGGGCTTGAAGGGGGTGGGCTTCTGAACCTCCTCTAATTTTAAAGATGATTTTGTGTTCAGATTAGATGACACCCCTCTTACTTCTCAAACATATGATTAAGTATCATCGTGCCGCGTGGCTGGAGACGCGCCCAAAAGCTTTGCCTTTGTTACAAACGTGGAAGACTTCTGAATCACATGAAATTAAGGTAGGTTGTAAGCTAACGCTGCTACATCAACGTAAGACACACTAACTTACATGACTGACTTTTACAGTGGAAAGGAAAAGGCTGTTTTCAGGCAGCTGTTATTGCCTCAATGGGAAAAAGAAAAAAAAAAAATCAATGAAAGTGAAATGAACAAGAGATTTTGTCTGAGTTGCAGTTAATACCACTGAAGAGCTATGGAAATTAAAAGGTCAACAAATAAATTAGCCAGAGTGTTATGAAATGAATGATTTGGTTTATAATTTTATTGACTGAAAATTGTTCACTGCCTATTAGACCAGGTAATTTTTATCTGGTGCCTCAATTACTGTTCCGTAAGCAATAATATAGTTGTAAGAGCTGCTGATTCGATCGCGTGACCTCTGAGAAGCTGGCTAGGACAGCTGACTTTACTATGATGGATAACCAAGCTTGGTCTCCACGAGGTGCGAAACCTCCCTTTCCTGCAAGGGGATCTCATAAAAGAAACACTACACTTGATTCATTTCACCAAAATGTTTGACTTTTCAAGTGTCAGCAGTTAAGTATAAATTGTGAAGCCAGGTATTCCTGAGAAGAGTGATGACAATGGCTTTCCCCCTCTTTTTGGTCTCCTGGCATTCTCTTCTAAATGGTGTCATGGTAATTGGTGAATGGGAGCCTGGGGTGCTTCCCGGCACAAATACAGTGAAAAATGGTGTCTGCACCCTTGTGAATATGACCTGCTTGGAGGTACAGAGCTGAACTTGGTAACCTCTGGCTGGCTCTTCTTATTCCAATTCATTGTACTGGTTTAAGACCAACGCTCTGGGTTAGATCCTGCTGAGTGGCCTTGGAAATCGACTTTCTGATCAGGATGAAAGTCTCTGCTTAAAGAGAAGGCTGTGGACAGAGGTGGCTTTTTCAGGGCTAGGTTGTAAAGTCAGCACATGAAACAAAAACTGCCTAGAGTCAAAATTACCCTTGAAACTCTTTTAAGTTGCCAAGGCCTGGGCTCTTAGAAACACAAAAGCCAGAAATTAACCACTTGTGTTTCTCTTTGTCTTTTGGCTGTGGCTTCCCTTTCCCTAGGGCAAAGGACAATAAATATCTAATTTGAAAGTAAAAGGAACACTGAGTGAACAAAGAGACTTATTGTCGTATGTATGTCCCTGTATGTCTGTGTATGTGTTTGGTGTGTGTATATACAAATGTATGTGTATATTTATATTTTTGGACAAGTACATGTAGTTAAACTTGAGTAAGTGCTATGTGCAGGCTGGAACTATGCTGGACTTTAACGATATCTAAGGAAGGCGAAAATAGAGTTGCTTTTGGTTTCTTAAATTGTTGAACATCATCAGTTATGATATGTACCTCCAGAAGAACGGTATCTGTAAATGATGATTCCCAAGGCTTTACTGATGGTCCTGACTATAACTGCAATTAAAATCCACTGCCTCAAGACTGCTGGGGCTCACTTCTTATTACTCCAGTGGTTAATTGAAGTGTTACTCAAGGCTGAAAATAGTAAGCACGGCCAGAGGCCTCCTAGTGTCTCTGTTTCTAAGGGCTTCAGTCTTGAAGAGGAGGATGCTGGGTGGTTAGGAGGAGAAATGAGCCCCTGTTTACTCCTGTGACTTCTTCTTGAACTAATGAGTAATTATATTCAAAGCCCCTGTACACAGGGTGTGATACAAAGGTTAAACTTAGTCCCCCCCTTGTCAAGAGCTCAGTGCTAAAAGAACTTGAAGGAGGTTCCGGAATTCAGCTATTGGAGTAACTGTTATTACAGAGTCCCTACAGCAATGACTCTGGGGCTAAAGAGAAGGAGAATTATCTCCCAGGTTTGTATGTGTGTGTGTTTTAACTCCTACTGCCACTTCCCTCTGGCTAAGCCATCTGTGAGCTACCCTCAGTCTATGCTAGCACCTTCCCCTTCCCCCTCTGGCCAAGCTTGAGGGATTTTAAAAAATTGGTTTACGAAATTGCCTTTTTTCTTAAAATTCCCTTTTCTTAATTCTAGGAATCAGTGCTTAGAGATACTGGCTCTGGAGTCCAATAGAGTTGGCTCAAATCCTTGCTCTGCCATTTTTTTAGCATTGTAAATGCATGCCTCCGTTTCCTCAACTGTAAAGTACGGTTCAGACCAGCATCTGGCTCAGCAGACACACAGTGAGTGCTTACTGAGCAAGAGGCAGCAATAATATTGATAATCCTCACTTGTTTTCCAGAAAACTTGGGCAAATTATATGCATTCTTAGAGTCAATGCTTTGAGTGCTCCTTGAGGTGCAATCCTATCTGCAAAACACTGGGAAAGATTCTGAACAGACTAATGGTGAGGATGTCCGGTGAGGTAGAAAGCCTCCCCTGACAGCTGTGTGAGTGGTCCCTTCTGAGCCTCAGTTTTCTCATCTCTAAATCGGGCATGATTCCATAACGACAGAGTAACTTACTGCAGAGTCAGTCAGTTAAAGATAAAATAAATAATCTAAAAAAAGTGAGAATTAAAACTTTTGTGGGGGTCATGGCCTTTTTAATGAAGCTATAATCTCACTCCCCAGAAAAATATGTGCGTATGTGCATGCATGTGTGTGCATACTCATCACACACACACGCACACAATTCTATATACAATTTCAAGGGTGCACAGAACTAGGCTAAACTCCCCTGATGAAAGAAGCATAAGTAGGAGGGGCTACCAAGCCCCTAAACTGAGCATATCATCGAAATGGGGAAGTGGAATTTGCCCGTGAGTTTTCTGGCAGATACAGAGGAGAGAGGGGGAAAAAGAACCGCATTCCATAGTGTGTGTTTTTGACAAGAAAATGCAGAGACAAAATGGTTTTTGGAATCAAACTCAAGCATTCTTTTCCTAAGAGCTGAATATACTGCATGATTTGCTTTTGTTGCTATATTTTTTTGTTTGAGTCATTTTGGTTCCCAGATAAAATGTTAATAGATTTTCTTGAAATTAAAAAAATAAATAAATGAATAAGACGAGAGAGCACGTCCAGTGTCACAGTGTGGAAGATAAAGATGCACGGTTTTTCTTTATCCTTTTCTGAAACCCTTAGTCATCCCCTTTTCTGCTAACAGGCAGTGTGGTTATGCAAAAATTTCTTATGTGTATTTTCACTGATGCAACTGCAGGTTTTGAATTACGGATAGTCTTTGCATAAAGACTAAAACAATAAAAGCATAATTAGAATACGTGGTATACAGCCGACTCCAGTTTTATTTTGCCCCAGCTCTGTATTTATGATAAATCACTAACACGACTGCTCTTTAGGGAGGGTGATTTTGGGTCTCGTCTCTCCATTGAGCAAAAACAGTGCCTGTGACTAGAGGCTGAATTTCAATTCTGCAAGAGTACAGTGGAACTGAATAATATTTGGCACAATGCAGTGCACAACCGAGCCACTAAATGGCTGATTTACTAAATTATTATTAGATGAGCCCTTGCTGTTCCAAATGAAAGTGCAGTCACTGCCTTCCTTCGTGGTGTGTTCAAATTGTTCTGTGTTTAAATATTCAGCATGAGGCTAATGTGAACTGATGAACTGAGACTATAAACATTCACTTTCAATACAGATAGAGCGACAGAGATGAAACATATCATGTGGCCTGCGGAGGTGAAAATGATTTATATTTAAGGATGTTGCTGCCTACTTCCATTACTTTAAGGTACTCTTAATTAGCATTAAGAGTTAGAAATGACTAATTCCCGTGTACAGGAAGAGGAGGCTGGGATTTTTTTTTTTTTTTTTTTTTTTTTTTTTTTTTTGCATGCCAGTGCAGGAGAAGTTACCACGAGGAACTGCTGCCTGTGTTGTTGTTCAGAACCTTGAGTTTTATTCATGGTGGGGTGCACCGCACCAGCAGAGTCATGTGTCTGCTGGGAGAACTATGGTGTCCGACAGTCAGTGTTTTTTCTCAGCCCACCCAAAGGGTCTACAGTCCATCCTCACTACCATCCATCCCTCTGCAATCCACCTCCCTTACCATCACATCTACTACACCTGCTACACGGACCCCCCAGCACCTCACTCTCCATGTCACCAAGCTTCTTTACTGACACCTGCTGGAGTGAAGAACAACCCTTTGCTCCTTGGGCAAAGATAACCCCCTCCTCCTTCCTCCCCTTTGAGGGCAGTTATAGGCAAGCACTTAAAATACTGTGATCACTTACAGTAGATTAGAATTTTTTATGGGTACCGTGTTGCCATAACAACACGAAGACAGCAGATGACTTAAGCTAAGCTTGCAAAGCAAAAGGCTGCTCATCTGGCAGTTAAAATGAATACAGTTCATTTCACAAGTTTCCCATATGGACTCTTAGTGTATGGTAATGAGGAGACCATATGGTGAGAGAAAATGCACTGAGAACAATTGGGTTCCACTGGCTGAGTGGGAAGTTGGGAGAGAAAACCCGGGTGAGAGATTCTGGTGCGTGTGCTCTCTGGGTTCAAGGTTTGGTTGAGGTTTGTTTGGGATGGTTGTTTTCCATAGTGGTTTCGCGTTTCTTAATCTGTTCCTTAATATGTCAGCTGTGCGAAATGACAAACATCTTGCAAATTTTGCAATATCATTCATCACAAACTGTCAGCAGTGTTTGCAAATCTGACTTGCAAGATCCTTTAAATGTGTTGTTCTTAAAAGGCAACAGTACTAAGTTTTTAGACAAAGTGCAGGAAAATTTAAGTACTTCTGACAAGCAGAAACATTAACAGTAATCATTTTAAAAACACTCGCATCTTTTGCCTGCATGTTTAGCTGTAAATAATGCTAGAATGTATAAAAGCTTTAAACGAAAACTGTAATAACTACTTTTTATTATGTTTCATAAAGGATAAAGAAAATGCTGTGAGCCATGTGTATGGGTTATCTATAGGTGCGGACGTAGGGACATGGAGGGTTCCCATTCTCCTTACTGCTCACCAGATTGGAAACCGGGGAGGACAGCTTGAAAAAGGCTCTAAAGTCAATTCTGTACTATACATGCTTCATAAAAGATGAATATAAATGCATTAGTTAGACGCGGTGAGCTAAATTAGAAGGTCAGGCAGGGCTGCGAGGGCTGAAAAATCACACAACCAATGAGTGTAATTACTCTTTTTTAAGTCTATTAAGTGGTGTTGCTCTATCAAGGCTCAGGGATATAGGACATGAAGAACAAGATAAAGTAATGTGTATTTATTACTCCCACCGGATCAATTTACCAGATATTTTCAGCTCCATAAAGCAAAACACACAAATGCCGCCTTTGTTACTCTTCTCAAACTGCCTTATTTTCTCTAAAAGAGGGACTGGCTCTGGAAGAAAAAACACGTTTGCCCTGTGGAGGTCCCCACGCAAACCCCTCTGGGTGGGGAATGAGAGAAGCTGGTGCGTATTTGAGTAGGAAGGGGCTGAGGTTAGGCGAGAGACAGGAGAGAGAAGCCAGTCACCTCAAGGCAGAAGTATTTGGGTTTCCAGACCTGGGAGGGAAATGGGAACTTGATGCAGTAAGGCCGGAGGCCCCAGGTGCTAATCTCAGTTTTCCCATATGCTTGCTGTGAGTGGTAGCATGCCACCAGCCCTCTGGGAACTCTGACCCTGTGAAATGGGGAGTACCCATCTTGCAGGGAATAGTAGCCCCCATTTACTGAAGTCTCACTATATGCCAGAGAGTCCTCGTTGCGTACATTATCTCATTAACGCCCAATAGCCATGCTGCGGGACAGCTGCTTTACAAAGGAGAAAACGGGGGCTGAGAAGGGTGAGTCCCGTGCACGGAGCAGTGCAAGTGGTTTTCAAAATCCACGTCCATCTGACCTGAGAGCCCACTCTCTTGGCCTCAATACCCTTCAAAAACCTTGATAAAGCCGTGCCAGGCACATCGAGGGCATGACGCAAAGGTTACCTGTTCCCTGGGATTCACTGCAAACACACGGAATGCCAGCCAAGCTCGGTGCCTTTGTGCTAATGCTCACTGACCACTCAGGAAGACAACTACAAATCGAAAGGGGACAGAGGCACCTCTGGCCTTCAAAACAGAGACAGCTCCTTGTTCAGTGTTTCTGGATGGCCTCGTGCATTTCAGCATCTCAGCGTTTCTGACCGACCACAGTCCCCATCCTCCGCACCTCTACATTATAAGAAAAGTCAACCTTTGCCCCAAAGTTGGTCACATGTTCCTCTCCCTCCTGCCAGGATCCAGAGAGGAAGGCACGTCTGTCTGTATGACACAGAATGGAATGCTGCAGCTGAAAAACCTTCGCCTGCCCTCCTCCACGTGCACGTGAAAAAGGAAACCAAAGCACACCTGGGGTTGGCATAATTATAGTATTTTAAATTTGTGTGTACAGCAACTATCACTGATGGTGGCTTTCAGGGACAAAATAATTTACAGAGAAGGAAGGGTTCGGCTTGCTCCTGTTTTCTCGTTTGGTAAATAGGGATGATGTCTGCTTTCCCGACTTCTCTCACAAGAGGGGCTCCAATAAAACAACGCATGTACAAGTTCTTTGAAAAAGCACAAGCCAGTATACAAAGGCATATTATCATGGAAAGCTGTCTGCTTGGTCTTTGGAGCAGTTTCATTTGACAGAATATGTGGGTGGTTGTATGAATCTAGCTTTGTCTATTCGCAAACACATGGGTTTAATAAAGTGGAGTTTGTTTTTTAAGGTGTGTGGTCCATGGCTCACTGAAACACTCCTGTTTTACAAACACTGACCATGATTCTAAGAAAGGCGGAGCCCGTTTTCATCCCCCTAACAATGGACAGCGGGACTATAAATCTCCCAGGTCCACAGGAATACCTCGTGCTGGCTCCATCCGCCACTTCCTGACCTTGCTCTTGAACTCTCGCTCCACCTTCACATTCGGAGCCAAGAGGACACCACTCTGATCTGAGTCACACAGAGAGCTTCCTGGGGTGGGCTCTGGCCAAAGTCCTCGCACGGTCCAGTGGCTGGATGCACACTGTGGAGTGTTTCCTTAACACACAAACCCATTGTGTCCTTGATTACTCTTCCCAAACCCAGGAAAACGGGGCTGGGAATTTCACCATCAGGCCACCGGGGACAAAGTGACACGTGCCTGTGCTATTTGTTCAACATTTCTGAACGTGATGTGCAGCCGTGAAAATGTTATGAAAAGTAAATACACAAAACTCAACCATATAGTCCTGTTTCTCTCCTTTCTTTATGAATAAGAAAAGTATTGCTTGGCTGCTGTAGACCTCAGCCATTAAACCAAATCTGTCTCCTGTTTTTCAATCAATATTTATAGAGTGGCAATTGTGGGCCAGAAATTATGCTGAGGCTCCCACAGGATTACTTCTTTTTGTCCTATGTGATCCCAGTGAAGTTGGCACGATTATTTCACCCCCATTTTCTAGATGAAGAAACCGAGACACAGATGATAAACCATACACTCCACTGCTGACCTGAATCAGGACTTCCTGCTCTGCAGAGATTGGGTAGGAGAGCTCTCAGAAGCCAGGGTCCCACTCTCACTCAACTGGCAAATAATTATAGCTACCTTTTGTGGACTGCTAAATGAGTGATTAAAGCAACCCAAAAAAGTAGGAAGTATGACCATCTCCATTTGACAGACAAGGAAACTGAGGCACAGAGAGGTTCAGAATTTGGGGGGTGGGGAGAAAGAATTTTGACCCAGACCACAGAGCTCTCCAGTCCCTTCAGCAGACTCTAGGGACATCAAATGCCAAAATGAAAGTGAAAATGGTCCCCAAATGGAAACAATGGGAAGAATCTGGCAATGCCCTCATGGCTTCTTCCCACCATTGGGTGGACACACATTATTTACATCTTCGTGCTATAAAATTACCGATTATTTTCCCATAGGAAATGCATGGGAGTTGGGTTCTTGCCAGACAGGAACCTAAAGGTGATTCTCTTCATGGCACACCCATCTGTGGAAGCAGAGGGCCATTCACTATTACTGTTAGATTCTGTAATTGCTCACCAAGAATAAGTCAGGGTGAAAGGGAAGGAGGTGTAAGATGGAGGCCCCTTTCAAAGACAAGGATATGTACGGACCGACACATCATATGATTTCTTCCTCAGGTGAAATGCTCTCAAGATGTTTTTTTAAGGTGAACAGCGCTAAGTGGAAGTGAGGCTGTTATGGGAACTCAGGGTTGAGACTGAAGGCTCTGTGGGTCTTCCCCTGGGGTCTAGGAGAGGGCAGAATTTGCTTGTCACGGTTCTTCCTCTCTCTGGGCAGGCAGTGCCCCATACCCACCCCCCAGCGCCTCACATCTGTGCATCAGTTTCGGCGGGGAGGGGCAGCTTTCTCCTGGACAGGCCTGTTCTGACAGTGGTCCTGCCGCTTCAGTGCAGCAGGGCCCACAGGTAAGATGTGATGATGAAATGATCGCCCAAAGAGGTTCGCTGAGCTAGGAAGGATGCCAACTTCATTTTTATAAGTGTATTACGAGCAGAAACAGACCTGGACATGACATATCTCTAGACTTGCTGTGGCATGGAGAGGACCTTTCCTCTACTCATTTAATTTATACTAATTTTTACTTGTGTAGTAAATGAAATTTCATTTTGCTGTCAGTAAACAGTGAATGGTAGCTCGACCAATTCCGTTCGTTGAACTTCTATAGCATTTAACTGTTCTCTCCTCTGAGTCCTCCCAGAACTCTGGTTGCACTTTTGTTAAATGTACCTATTGTTTTCTGTTTTGTATGGCGTTGTATTTGGCTTTCTCTCCCACAGGGCGTCCGAGTTCCTTGGGTAGAGAGATAGGAATATCCCCAACATTGACAACAGGTACAGAATAGAAACCAATAACTGTGCATTTCCTTTTTTTCTGCATTGGCAATTAATACCATTGCTGTATGACATATATTGCTCTACCTTGAATTTGTGTCTAATTTCTCCCACTTGTGTCTTAGGTGGGATGCCTCTGGAGGGAACAGACTCATGTCTTAGTAGCCCCGGTGCAAGGTGTGCCAATATGCTTTCCTTTGAGCTCTAGCTGTTCTCCCCTCACCAGAAATAAAGTAAAGATCCTCATGGGGGTAGAAAAGCAATGTTCTTTTTCCTCTTGAGAACTGATACGATATAATGATTAATAACCTGGACTTAGGAGCCAGGCTTTAGAGGTTTGAATCTCCGTTTAGCAATTTGCATGCTGTGTGACCTTGGGCAAATGATTTAACCTCTCTTTGTTTGGTTATCTTCTTCTCTAAAATAGAGGTGGTAATGGCACCAACCTCAGAGGGTTTTTTAGAGGAAGAAATGACATGATATAAGTAAAACATTACCTGGCACATAAGTGCTTGCTACTTTGATTATTGCTTACCTTATAATACTAAACACACAATGCACAAAAATATTGAGTTGCTTATCTATGAACTAACTTTTATCAATGGCAAAGTTTTCTGCCAATCACCTGAGCCCGTGTTTCCAGAGACCCTAACCCAAAGAGGAGGTATCCTACCTTTGGCAAGCGCTCAGGGTCGCCAGGGTGCCGGGGAATAACCTTCTGTAACCTCTGGAAACCATAATCGATGGTGGGTTCATTGAGTGCTGCAATGAAGAAGTCGTACAATTAGAACAATTTCAGGAAATAAAACAGCACATGATTTGCAATACTTATGGTGCAGAAATAACTGGGAAGTCGAAAGTTTCATTGAGACTTTTGAATTAGATCATAAAGTGATTGGACGAATGATCCCTTTTGGTGGGGACTGACTCACTCAAAAGAACATGAGTCGCAGGTCCTAAACTCTGCTCTTCTGGCCAAATTCTATATTCCTTACAGTGTTGAAAATGGAAGGTAAAATGGAACTTGGTGTGAGGTTTTAGGATTCCCTTTAGTCAGAAGCTTGAGTTACAACACTGGAGGGTATCTACAGGTATAAAGAGCAGAATTAAAAGTACTTGCTTAGCTACAGAATATCAAGTGGACCTCAGCTGATAGATACAGTGTCGCAATGCCATCGGGAGCAATTAAGTGTGGTGGGGCAGAGGCCAGAAAGCCTCTTCTACCCTTGGAAGAGTCCGAAAAGAGACAGGTATTGAAAGTGCCCTTGATACGACACCCTCATATCTAAGATGAAAGACTGATTCACCAGTATCAATATTATTTCAGGAAAAGGCTAACCTCTACGGAGCACTAGCTCAGAGCAGCTGGCTCTCCAAGAAGAATTTTTTTAAAAGACTAAAAGAAGAGCAAACCTGTAGTAATATTTGGAGACAGTGGGCCTTCTTGTACCCATATTGATTACACCTTCTTCAAAGCATCCTTAAATTCAACTCGATACAAAGTGGACTCTGGTGTATCACTTTTGAAATTCCTCCCCAGGATATGAAGTACCTCCAGCTTTCCTCGCCTGACCAGGAAAAGATGGCGGCTCCATCCTCCACCCACATCCCCCATCTCCTCTCAGTAATGAGTGGGTTTTTTTCTTCTTTTCTTTTTTCATGTAACCAAAGTACTCAACCACATATTTTCTCCCATACTGAATAAAAAGACAGTCTTTGTAGTTCTGACATTTAGCTATATACATTTAGAAAACAAGTTGCCACATGCTTTACTTAAAATGCATTTCCATTAACCTAAATTTTAAAAGTAAGATCCATACTACCACTAACTTTAAAAAACTGTATTAAATTCAAATAGGTCCCAAGGCTAATGGAAGCAATTTGTATACCAACCCAAACTGACTGGCCCACTTTTCAAAATACAGGTATGATAATCTTGTGGTTTTAAAAGGACATTTAAATTGAAAGACTGTGAATTTAGTACATAATTATACCAATAGAACCCTTTAACTTGTCAACTTGTAAATCTAAAAGGCTATCAATCATTTCTAAAGAGGAAATAAACCTTAAAATTCCTTGATTGACAGTGCTTACTTTTTATGTAAAAAAAAAAAAAAAGGAGGAAAAAAAAAAAAAAGGCTGCATAAAGTGGCCAGAAATCCATTTACAAAAGTACATTGTTTTACATAGGTGAGTAAAAAGCCAATAATTACACCTCCAAAAGACATATAAATCAGAGTAAGTACTTTTTCCTCACTTGTATATTTTAAGTTGGAGTGAACTTCAGGTAACTTTTTTTAAGAAGATCTTTTTTCCCAAATGCAATGCTTGTTGAAGCTGTTAATAGAGTAGCCATTTAAGACAATGTAATCATTTTTGCAAATATGAGGTTTAGCCATTTCCCCCACCTTCTCCCCGCCCCCTTCCAAACGGTAAACTTTCAACCTGCCTCTTGTGGAAATTAACTAAAATTACACCCAGGTGTACCAAATCTCTCTATAGTGGTACATGAGTTAAGGCACAATATTTATTGTTCCTCCCATTTCATGAATTACTTTCTAAACCCTTGAGAAAAAATTTTTTTTTCAAATTAGACTTGTAGAAAAAAAGCCATACAATTCTTTACACAGGGAAGCTGTGACTCATAAAATCCCAGTATTTAATAAAGAAATGCCCGAGAATGACAGGAATGAGCCCCAGGTTAAGCTGTATATCACATCTATCTCCCACCCATAATGCTAATTGCCAACAAAGATGTTTAACCATAAAAAGAGCTTTAGGCAATTAAATGTATCATTTTAACACTTGAAGATATGATTCAGCATCCTGAAAATTCTAATTCTTGGTTTTATTTTCCAGTGTAAGCCACCAATAAAACTTGACTTGTTGACCCACCCCTTCAGTTGTTTGCATAATGAATTAATTCCTACTGTGTCAAGAAACCCATGGTTGTTAATTGAATGACTGATGTATGGGGTGGGGAGGATATGTTTCTCTGACCATAGGAACAACTCACAACAGAATGACTGACATTCAGTATCCACAATTAAAAGAACTGATTCAAATATCATATGGAACTAATAGCTAAAGAGCTCAGGAGAAGTCATTCTGCTGCCAGAAAGAGTAATTGAATTAGATATATTAAACTCATTATTCAAAGAAAAATAAGCATCTAGTCTATGGAAGTACGCTATGTGAGAGGAAATATTTCAGTAGAGGGACAAAGGCTTTTAATTTATTTCCCATGCCTTTATGATTTGCTCTACACTCGTATTTTTTACTATATTAACCTGCCCTCAATCTACATATTGAGTATTACAGTGGCATTGTCGAGTGCTGTAAACAAAGGTAACGCTAAAGATATGCAAGCAAAGTTCGTTGTCTTAAATTCAAAGGTGCCTGATGATTTCTCTGATTGCAGTAACTAAAGAAAAAAACTAAACCAATTATTGAGTGAGAGGGGCCATCTGATAGAGATTGTTACTTTAAAAAAAAACCCTGAAAACAGATTAATTGTCTAGGGAGGGGGATGGTTAAATTACGGCACACCCATAGGAATATGATGCAGTCCTCAAAAGCAATGCTTTTGGAAAAATAAATTTACTGGCATAAAATATATTGCTATGTCAAGAAGCAGATTACAAGAGCATATGTGCAATATGGTTACTTTTTAAAAAAATGAACATATACAGAGAATACAGAAAAGGTTTCTGTGTATAAACTGCCTAACAGTAGTCATTTCTAAGAAGTGAGTCTTGAAGTGCTTTTCTTCCTTCTCTTTAGGCTGTGCATTGTCTACATTTTCCACAATGAACATATATTATTTTTATAATCAGAGAAAAAGGTTAAGAGCAAGAGAGTGTTCCCAGGATGGAATCTGACCTGCTTGTATAAAGTAATGACATAAGAAGCTTTGCCTGAAAAAGGGTCTGTATACCCTTTAATAACATTGCCTAGGTTATTACAGACCATAAGAAAAATAAGTAGTATACTTTTGGCCAGTTATATAAATATGTGACTATTCATAAACTCTCTGAAAATCAACAGAGAGAGTAACGGGGAGGAATCATAAAGAATGGCATATTTGTTTTCATCAGTGGGGGTAGTCGTACCTTAGGGACATACATCTACTCTGCAAGAATGTAATATAAAGTTAATCCTTCAACAAAGTGACCTCATTGTATTCAAGCACAGGGCTCAGGGGGCACCAGAAGAAGAAGTGGGACTAGTCAAGTTTTCCCCCCTAAAACTTGAGACAATTCCGAGAATCCAGGAGAGAAAGAAAAAAATTTAACTGCGCATAATTAACCGCAAATAAAGCATGAGTATCTTAGGTTGTAAAAAGAAAAAACAGATGAAACTGTTAACTGCAAAAGGAATGCAATGATGAGAGCTTCTCGTGTCACCCCACTTCCAAGCACCTAACCCACACTTTCAACAGGGTTTGAGAGGGTGTTCTCCTCAACCAGTTAGGGGTGGTAACGGAATAAGGGAGGCTCAGAGGTTTAGCAAAATCCATAATCCCAAAGAAGAAAAGCCTCAATTTTTAAATCAGCATAATAAAATGGGACCAGTGAGGGCATTAAAAACATTCCACGAGATAATAAACTGTCCATTGACTCAATAATCATTTCTACTGCCTACCAAGTGTTCAGATGTCACTGGTAGGAATTCACTGTTTTACGTCACATAAGCCCTTAAAAATAAACTTTCTGAGAGGTGTACATAATCTCACCTCAGAAATGAACTACTATGATTGTAGAGTTGGAACCTGGTTCCAGCTCCCATGGCCAGGCCTCCCTCCTGCTCAGCAATCCGTTCTCTTGCCTCTCTGATGGTCAGATGGTGGGTCACCACCGCTGCTCCTCTTTTCTTTTTTTTTTTTTTTAATTAATTCATTTATGGCTATGTTGGGTCTTCGTTTCTGTACGAGGGCTTTCTCTAGTTGTGGCAAGCAGGGGCCACTCTTCATCGCGGTGCGCGGGCCTCTCTCTATCGCGGCCTCTCTTGTTGCGGAGCACAGGCTCCAGACGCACAGGCTCAGTAATTGTGGCTCATGGGCCCAGTTGCTCCGCGGCATGTGGGGTCTTCCCACACCAGGGCTCGAACCCGTGTCCCCTGCATTGGCAGGCAGATTCTCAACCACTGCGCCACCAGGGAAGCCCTGCTCCTCTTTTCTGACACTAGGCTCACACTACACTTCACAGGACCACGTGGATTTATAGAGTGATCAGGCCACTGCGGAGCCACAAAGATTCGCATTCAAGATGTCTTCCACTGTCCTGTTCAAACTTAGAGGTAGATACATATTCGCTGAGTAACCTCAGTAGGACCTCATGGAGCTGTGTACATATCCTACAGGAAGTGTGAAACTTTCCTAAAAGGCAAGATTAAATGCTTCTACACAGGAGCAAGCTTGTAGGGCAGATGTATCAGCTGAGATTTCAGAAGGGTCCTCTCACAGCTATGACAGGATACTGGGGAATGGGTATAGGGAGGAAGTAGGGGACCCATGCATGGGGCAGGCTCAGCTGTATCAAAGTCATTACTTTTCAAAAGGGAAAAGTTAGTTAAATATTTTTAAAAAACATTAAACCACTTCATGTGGCCTTGTGTGGGGTCAGCTTATAAATGGTTTTGGGTACCTACCCAGTCTCACAAGCTCAGACTCCCCTAAAGGAAACCAGTAACTTTCCATACAGAACCAGTCTATGCAGAGCCCTTCCCCTTTGGGCTTCAACCAAGGTTCTGGTCAAGACAGAAGAACTCTGGTTATACAAAGCTATTTACAGTGTCCAAATGTTCATGCAGCATGAAATGCTATATGCAAAGAAAATTCAGAATAATACAACTAGATTTTATGTCCTACTAATAATGACAAGATTATAAAATTCATTCAAAACA
Organism: Tursiops truncatus; assembly: GCF_011762595.2. Lineage (NCBI taxonomy): Eukaryota > Metazoa > Chordata > Mammalia > Artiodactyla > Delphinidae > Tursiops > Tursiops truncatus. The sequence continues at coordinate 133,739,218 of NC_047036.1, forward strand.
TCTGGTAATGGGTAAATCCTTACCAAATGTATATGTGAATTGTGGCCTTTTCATGCCTTTAGTTGTCTTCTTTTTTTTTTTTATCCACAAACACATCAAAGAAAGAAAATTCTCTTTAAGGGGATTTATTTGCAAATTAAAACCATGTAGTCAAGACAAATGCATTCTCAGTTATTAGAACTGATTTTTCTCTTTTCAGAGTTGCCTTTTAGAGAAAACACTCCTCAGTCCTCCTTAACTTCTGGAATACTTATCCCTGGAAACAATGGAAATGAAAGGCAGGACAGTTGTGTTCCCGAACATCAGGGGAAAAGTGGTTTGGGTGCCATTCCAACGTGAGCGCGCAGAGTTCCACTGCTTTTATAGCTCAGTGACTCACTGTAGCGCTTTAACATATTTCTGGGGTTTTAATTTCCTTTTTTTAATGGTTATGTGACATGATGTCATTTTGACTGGAAATAAAAAGAAATGCAGATATTAGAAAGGTAATATTTATATTCTATTGCCATTTAATGTCCAAACAAATATCTAGACTCTATGCCAAGTAATAAATAAAGCCTCATAGCAAAGGCAATGATAAAACCAGCACCTGGGTCTCCAAGCTTCCCTGGTGACTATTCTATATTTGAACTAAAGGAATACAGCAGAGCATTTCCCTTCAAGGCAGATCCATGCTGGGCATAAGAGTTATTATATATGTGTTAGGTGGTCTTTTTGTTCCATAATGGCCCTATTTTTCCCTCAGTCACTAAATTAACAACCAGAGGTAAACAATAAAACAGGAAGTTATCTTCACAAACCTATCTTTAAGACTGATTTTAAAAGATATAAACCGCAAAATCAACCAGAAACCTAAACAAGAGCCAGATATACGGTCAAGGAAGAAATGTGTTGCTTTTCCAGCCGTTTGGATGTTTCATTCCTCGCCTAGATGTTCAGTGCACACATGGTATTCCGGGTCATCTCTTCCTGGAAGGGATACATTCCCTAAGAAACCTAACACCAAGTCCCTTGCAAGCAGAGCCCCTACTTTCGGTGTGAAAAGCTTTCACAGCCTGGCACCCTGCCTCAGGAAGGAGGTTCAGGAGAGCTTCGGGAAGAGGCTCACTGAACTGCAGAAAGCTATAACTGAACCAGAAGGGTGTCAGGATGAAGCCAACATGGGCAGAATTTACCAATGTAGGAGCCAAAGGAACATTTCCAAACTGGCTTTCAACATGCTCTGATCTCTTATTTGTAGTTTTCAAACCTCTTGATGTGGAGCAACAACACTAAGATTCAAAAATCAAGCACAGGAAGTAATACTTCTCTCTACCGAAGGTACCATCAGAGGTATTGTTGGCCTGTGCGGCTACGTTCTCTTTACAGAGACTGGAGCCAGAGCCTGCAAGGTAAAGACTGAAGAGAGAAAGAGATCTGCAAAGTGGATCAGAGCCCAGGATGAAAAAAGACAGGGGCTCTGGGAGAAAGAGATGGAAGACCCTGAGGATTGTCACTTGGAACGCAAAGGACTTGCATATGTTAGGAAATGAATAACTCTTCCAGAAGCAAAAGCAATCAAGAGCAGGAAGCAAGAATTGAGTGACTCGCTTTTGTTTTTCAAAATGGAAGTAGCTTTACTGTTTTTCGAAGTCTAAAAGGAATATACTCTTAATGTGTAAAAAATACAAAAGAAACACAAAGAAGGAAAAAAGCTTCATAATACATATACTCATGTATAATCACTATTTCTATTAATATGTAGGCTTTCGGGCATTCTTACAATACTGTTTTATATAAATATAGATTATATACATATTTATATCCCCCTCATTCTTTTTAATGGTTGCAGCATATTGTAATTATATGGATGGCCATAACTTTTGCGACAAATCTCCTGTTAATGGGGATGTATTTTTTCCTCAAAATTTTCAGGAGAAATTCTTAGATAAAAGAATATGTACATTTCAAGACTTTTGATACATATATTTTCTAACTATCCTTCCTCAAATTTATACCAATTTACATGTTGACAGGTTACTTTTAAAGGCATCTGCAGAAGAAAACAAATTTTTAAGACTGTGCATCCTGAACTCAATTATTCTCTAAGTTATAAGGACCTATGAACGTTTTTAATAGATGTTAACGATCACAATGATTTTACTTGGAGAAGTGTCATTTCAAACATACCCCGAGGTCATACAAGACACTTCTCCCAGTAATATCAAAGTGTTTTATAGACATTATCCCACTGAGTCTTTCAATATGCCCTTGACATAAATGTCAAAATTTATTACTCCCAATTTGAAGGTGAGAAACTGAGGCACAGAAAGAGCTGGCTGCATGAATCAGAACAAAACCCTCAGTGCTTCACTCACTATGCCAAGATGACTCTTTTATTTTCATATTGATAAATCGCAATTTGCAGCATATTGACAAGTCCAGCTACCAAATCAATTAAATGGCACTTGTTTTTTTTTTTTACTAAGTATCTGTGAAACAGAAATCCAGCACGACGAGGAATCCTGGTGCCAGACTCCTGACTTCACACGGGTAAACAATCACTTGGCCAGATTTCTTAAAGCTCACCATGTCAACAGGCACAAACCTGTGGGAGAGGCCACCCTGGCATTTTAAACTTGCCCCACAAATAATCAAGAAACGGTGCTTTCTGTTTCATCAACTTCTCCTTACAGGACTGAGCCTGGCTCTCTAAAGTTGATTTGTCTTTTGAGAAACAGAGACACATAATGCCGTTGAGATACATTAAACCAACTTATTTCATACCACAACCAGTTGGTATTTTCTAGACGATCCTTGGTGAGAACTCACTGGCAGAAGTGGAGCATTTCTTAAACAGACCCACTTTTTGCCCTGGAGGGTTATACTCTATCTAAAATGGGAAGTAGGTGAATGTACAATAATTAGGGAAAACTGTATTGCTCTCTAATTGTGATAAAGTTGATGAGAAAAGTTGCCCCTGTTACTGCATATGATGTGCTCTGTACAGCTTGGCCTTCCAGGATCCTTAATTTAGATTTCCAAATCTGATGCAAGTATAAAACTAAAATTAAATCCCTCAAGCAAACAGAAGCTTGAATATCTCCAGGAATTTTTTTTTTTTTTTTTTGCCTTTCAATCTTTTTCATTTTGGAGTTTTTTTGTTTGTTTGTTTGTTTTTTAATTCATCGTTTATGATTAGGTTTCAAAGCCAGATTTGCTCAATTGAATGAGACGAGGATGGTTGTCGCTGTGTAATGGATGATGGTGTTTTAAGTATTGGAGGCCAACACACTCTTTCTCCTTTAACGTTCAAAGATAAATCCATCATTTTCTTCCCTACTGGCATATCTTCTGATATAACAAGAGTAATATTCCTTCTATAATTGTTCTTTAGATTTCTTCCCAAAGAGTTTTGACAATAACTGTTATCAAGGGGGTAAAATCACCCAGCCTGTCTGATAAACATGTTTTCTTGTGTTCCCACCCCAGCGAGTGCTTGACACTGTACTTTTATCATCCAGCGTGTGTTCAGGATGAGCTTAGAACAGCAATTGCCGGGAATAGGCAGGCGATAAACTGCATTGATTTAACACATCTTGTTTTCAATCATGCTTGGATTTTCTGAGCACGCATTTTTCCTGTACTTTGACTTGTAGCTTTTATCTGACGAGCTGATCCCTTTTCACTGGAAAATGAAAAGGTCGCACAATAAGACACGGTTTACTGGAACTTGAACACGCACCAGGGAAAGTATTTTAGATAAATACTGTCAGACATAGTGGAGCTGAATTTCAACAACACAACTGTTAAACAACAATACTTATTACTCTCCTAGAACAAGCTACCAGCATCTTATGGCTCTCAGCAGGGAAGAGCACCGAGTCAGGCTCCAAAGCTCGGAAACCCTTCTCTGCGCCTTTTGCTAACCGAGCACAGAGTTTTGGGCCGAGGTCCCACTTATTACTGTTAATATCATGGTCTTATGTGACAACTCAAAAAACTACTGCCACTGTCACAGAGCTGTCTCCTCTAAACCAGGGGGCAGGTTTCAGAAGAGCTGGATGATGAAGTTACAGCAGAGCTCTGCAGATAGACTGGGAGGAGAGAAAAAAATCCGAAGAAAAGTGACATGAAAGTGATTCCGAATAATCCATTAATTCTCCTAACAAGACAGGAAAGTACTTGTAACTGGCAGATATTAGAGGATTAAGTGCTTATTTGGTTATATTTTAAGGGACTCAAAGAGAACGTATAACAAGCATGCTATGTGGAGCGTTAACAGTGGTCTTGCAGATGAGCCTAGAAGTTTTGGCCGACCTGAACTCCAACCTAAATAGCATTTGATATAAAGTAAATGAAGCCAGCCTTCTGCAGTATTGACCCAACCTAAGTGATTATTTTTACTGCATGTCATTAGCCTTCGACTCAGCCAGAAAGTCTCCTCTGCCTGAATGTTTGACACTGGAACCCTTCCCTTTATAGCCTTGACACACATTCTGAATATATCTCTATTCATTGTCTGCTCCAGAGCTTCTTGAACTTTCTCTGTTCACAGTACCTTGGGTGCCTCAGTAATCTTTTCACAGAGCCCTCAAGCCAAAAGAAATGCCCAACAATTCTGTTTCATTAACTACTTAGGTCCAAACAGCTTAATATTGTTTATATCCTAACATCTTAATATTTATATCCTTAATATTTATATCCTAACAACTTAGCAGCCATTTGAAAAAATTACAAAGAAATGGAAAGCAAAAATAATACAATAATACTTTCAATTCATCCTAAAATAATCACAAGAACTTACTCATGGGATGCGTGCTCCCGCTGAGCACAGTACAACTTCTCAAAGCCTGGAGTAAGATTGGACATCGACGCCCTTTTTTCTATTCCACCTTGATTTTCACAGGACACTACCTTGAATCACAGCAACTGCTAAAAACTGAGCCTGGCAAAGCTATGACACCATCAGAAGGAATGCAGTGCAATCTAATGTTGAGCTATGAACTACCTCAAACTAGCAGTTTGTCTGGTACCTGACAGACTTAAAGTATCATTGTTTCCCTCAAATTTAAAATACCCCACATCACCCCTGTATGTTTGAAGGGACACCTTGGTGCTAAGTTTAGGAAACATGGATCTACTCAGAAATGTAGAATCAACTAATGTGAAGATGCTATGAGAATCCATTGCATTCATTCATTGTGTCTTTTCTTGTATTATTAATATAATAAGAGCATCAGCTAACACTTCCTGAGGACTTAGTATGTGCCAAGCACTTTACATGGACTAACGTATCTGATCTTTACCAAAACCCCAAAGGGAAGTATTATTGTTATGCCTGTTATACAGAGAAGGAAACTGAAGCCTGAAGGAGTTAAACATCTTGCCTCGATCCACAGAGCTAATGAGTGAAAGGCTAGAGATTTGAGCCCAGGCAGTCTGCCTCCCAAGCCCTGCTCTTAACCTCTCTGCTAGAAAAGCCGAGTTAGGATAACCAAGAGGCCTCCAGGATAGGTCTCTAACAATTTGGACCTGCAGTACTCTTCTAATGCTTTTCTTACTCCCAGTATACCCCTCTATGTGCAGTCTATTCTAATTCTTTTCTTTGTCCCAACTTATGTCCTACTCCAGCCCTTATCTGACATGCCCTCATTTCTCGAACAGCCCACTCTTGCCTCGGTTCCAACCCTTTTGGGGTAAGACAGAGCTAGATTATCATCCAGGCTATGTCACTGACCAGCTATGTGCCTTTTGGAAAAGTCACGTTCTTTAAGTCTCCTAATATGTAACGTGAAGATGTGATGTGATACTATTTGTATGATGCTTTGCACACAATAAATCCTCAATAGGCAGTTGTAATTACTAATAACAGAATACCTGACGTGTGCTAGAAACGGGGGAGGTGTGGGGAATAGAGGATTAATTAGACATATTTACACATTCCCCACTGTCAAGAAACTCCAGAGTCTAGAGGGGCAGAAAGACGAAACAGAATTCTACAACAATGTGATAAATACAATGTGAGGATGCAGTATTATAGGAGAACATCGGGCATGCTTCACTTGTCCTTGGGGTTCAGGCTTTCTTCCCCTTACTCACACTAACTGGAAATTACAATTCAAAGAATTCCACCACCTCTGATTCTCGAATGTTACTCTGAAACAGAGCTCTGTCTGGAATAGGACATAACTGTTTTAAAACAATATAAATTTTGTGACAAAATGGGAATACAGGTGAGAGACACCTAATTAAACTGGGATTTTTTTCCCCCAGACTTGAGATGTTTTACATTGCTTAATTAATTCAATGAGATTGGACGCTTGCTATATATGAGGCCAAGTGCTAAAGGAAATGAAAAAAAAAAAAAAGAGAGAGAGAAGTACAACACAGGTCCTTCCCTATGCTTCTCCAGCTGGAGATGGTTCCATTTGAAAACTCTCCTACGCACTGTGATGTGCCCTTGAGGAGTTTATTTATTTTTGGCCATGCAGTGGCTTTTGGGATCTTAGTTCTCTGACCAGGGATCAAACCCGTGCCCCCTGCAGAGGAAGCAGGGGGTCCTAATCACTGGACCTTGAGGAGTTTATAATCCAGGGAAGACAGGCCTATAATCAGCCACTCAAAAAGATACAAAACTATAGCATTACTGATGTAGTAACAGTACATTGCACAGGAGAAGGAAAAATAATTATCTGTACTGGAGCCAAGGAAACATATACCAAAGACGTCATATCTGAGCTGGATGTATAAGGATAAGTAGGATTTTTCTACTGAAAAGGATGGGAGAAGAATCCGAGGCAAAAGAAACAGCAAGAGCAAAGGCACAGAGATATAAAAGGACATGATGTGTTCGGATAAGATTAGATATTCCAGTTTGGAAAGAGCATAGCTTATATATTGGGAGTAGGGTGTTGAAGAGTAACTGTGAGTAATAGTATTGGCCTTGAGTGCCTTGCTAAGAAATTTACCTGATAGGTAACAAGGGGCTATTAAAGGTGTTCCATATCATAGGAGAGATACAATCAGATCTAAATTTCGAAGACATAACCACAGGAGTCCAGTAAAAGATGAATTTTAAAGTCAGAACTATCATAATAATCCAAATGGAAAATGAAAGACCAACTAATAATGAGGTGGTCATGGAGAAAAGGAGGAAAAGGTAGATTTCAGAGATATTTTTAGAACAGAAATTACAAGAATTTAGTAACATGGTAGATGTGAGGGATTAGAAGAAAGTGGAAGATGACTCTGATATTTCTAATTTACCTGACTAGATGAACAGAGTGGACATTTATCAGGATAAAGAATGGAAGAAGAAAGCTATATATGGGAGGAAAAATCGTGAGTTCTCCTTCAGACATGCTGAATTTTAGATACCAATAGGATATCCATGTGAAAATGTTTAGTAGACAGTTGGAAATAAAGGACTGATATTCAGGAAGAAGATCAAGGATGGAGTTAATTTTATGGGTAACACTGAGATACAGGTAATAGCTGAAAACATCGATGTGAGAGGAGAACCAAGGACAGACAGCACTATGGGGAACACCAACAGTTAAGGAATAATTTGAGAAAGACTCAGAGACAAAAAAGAACAAAGGCAGGTCAAAAAAGTGGAAAGAATGTCAGGAGAGAATAATGTCACTGAAGTCAAATGAGGACCTTAAAATTGTCCACACTAGCTAGTGTAGCTGGGTAATCAACCAGGAGAGGTCTGGGGAGAAGCTGTCAAAGGAGACCACTCCAAAATGAAGACTCGTGAATGCTCTAACCCAGAGGCTCTGGTTTCCTTTGGTCTCACTCAATAACCCCCAAATACAAAGATCTGAACACATCAAGTAAGTAAGGGATGATGGCAAACCTGTTTGCCCAACTGAAGCTTAGCTAATCACAAGAGGCGTAAGAGAGAGGAGAGGACACTCAGCCCTGATTGGAGTCACTTCAGTCCTAAAGGAAAGTGTAGAACTCCAGGTGCCCTGAGACAAAAACTATGATGCGAAGTTCACCGCTAGCTTTGGCCAGTTTCTGTTAGTACAGTAGGAGGGGTGAGGATGATGGGATTTTCCGTGGCTGTCGAGTTTTTCTGCTCCCAATCTTGAAGCCTGTCTTTTAAAGAAGTGGACGGAACACAGCTGATCCCTCACAGCACCCCAGTGAGGCGCTACTGCTTCTAACCCACTCTAGGTCTGGACTTGTGAGCCAGGAGGACTGGGTCTCCTTGCCACAAAATACTTACAAAATACATTTGTTTATGTAACCAGAATTTAATCTTCTCCTTTGGATGTCGGTGGTCTTAACAGTGGTCCCTGGTGACTTACAATCAATAGTTGTTTAGTTAAGCAATTCACTTGTTTTGGAGTAACAGTTATTGTGTGGGCAATGGGTATGTGGCCACTTCCGCAATAACCCCACATCTCCTGATGCAGTGAATGTTACAAGCAGACGTTTGTTGCTATTAGCTCACGAGATGCTGGAATCCAATTTTGAAAAGCAAGTGATAAAGCACCACATAAAAAATAATGGTGTAATTACTTCTTGGTCAGGTTAAACCTACTGTGCCGATAAAAACCAAAGGGAGCAGCAAGCATCATAAGTGGGTTTGCTGTAAATCTGACACTGGTTCTGACCTTCAGCGAGCAAGAAGCTTGAAGCTACCCACCTAAGCCAGGTGCACAGGAGAATACTTATGTTGCGTATCTGTTTAAAAGCACTTTAATGAATGTACCCCAGGAATGCCATGGCAATTCTCAAGAGCTAAAGAGAATGGACCAGTCACTAAATCACTGACCTCAAGGCTTTCAGGTTCCCATTTGAATTCAGGCCCTCAAGAAAAGGGATTTAGAAACTTCATGGGAGAGTAATCACCGTGCTGGTATAATTTGTTCTCCAAATGTAGAAGAAGAAGAAAGTAAGGGGGTCTAATTGGAACATGGACCACACTGTCCGAGAGGGGAAGGAAATTCTGGCTGTGCTGTATGAGCAAACACTGGTAACCCACCGATACGCGCAGAAGAAACAAACCAGCCTCTGCTTGCAGGCTGTGATCTTTCACATCTCATCCCAAATGCCTGAGAGGCTTCCTCGATCCACATGAAATACCGTGGGCGGGTGGGTGTAGGGGGTGGGGGAGAGCCTTAGCCACAGTTATGACAAGAACTTTTAAGGATGGCATGGCACAGTCCATGTGTAAAGATATCATGATTGTTTTCACTTGCTGCCTTTGATTATTTCCAGCTCTTGGGAAAACGTTTAGTTAATATCTTTGTTTAGGCACTCTAAGAGTTGCAAACGGTTCTCCTAAGGTTTGTGCATTTTGAACAGACATTCTGACAGGATGCTGAAGACAGCATGAGCCCGCTGGTAAAGCAACAGCAGGGTGAGTTTTACTAATGAAAGTGACTTCTATAGGTTAACTTCTCAATGACAGCAGTGCGCACGGAAATGCGAGTACTCTTGTACGCTGATGGTTAGAAACGGGTATGAGCTTTCTGCAGGGCAACTTGGCTATCTATGGGTGGAGAGGATGAAAGATTAAGTTTAGAGACTAAATCATCATGAGTTTGGAGGCGTCTCCAAATGGAGGCCCGGTGGCCACACAAACCACTTCTAACAACACTGTTTTTCCAAGTGGACACAGGCTCCCGGCAGTCACACCAGCCTTGTCAGCCTTCAGAAATGCCACCTTGTGTTTCAAGAAGACGCTGTTCTTGCTCTGACTGCCCTGGACCCTCCTCTTCCTTCAAACTGGAAATAGACACTGAAATTCTCCAAACCGAATCTTCCAATTCTGTCTAGATTGATGGGTGCGATGGGGTGGCTTAAAATGAATAACAAATGAGAACAAGGGAAAAGAACTGACCTCCCTTCCATATTCTCTCTCTGCAATCTGCCTGTCCCATTGGAGGCTGGTGAATTTAGAGGAAATGAAAATACATATTTAACACCATGTGTGGAATTTACTTTTCCTGAGGCCACGGTGTCAGATATTGTTGCTGGGTTTTTCAGAGGGCTGGGGCATAGCTGCAGGGGCAGACACTAGGCTTGATAAACTGCTGACCTATCCCCAGATGGAAAATTTTTACGATTATATTGGGACAATAGGTACTGTGGCCCTTTAAGAACAAAATCAAACATACTGGATTGCATTTTTCGAAAGCTACCGAAACTTTTAGGGAAGAATACATTCTTCTAAGTCTCCTTTCTAAGTCTGGAATTAACAACTTGATCCTGATGCAGTCAGGTAGAGGGGCAAAAGCACATCCATTCAATCAACTTCAGAATTTTATTGCTGCAAAGATCCTTCCTTTTACAGCAAACACAACCAAGCTTGGGGACCCTAACTGATCAATGCAAGATCAAACTGCTAGTTAACAGTTGAATCAGAAAGAAAAAAAGCCTAATTCGCACCAGGTCCCACATCAGTCCTCCATATAAGCTTGATTTAAAATAAAAAGGATCATTTACTGAGAGGTAGTACTAGGCATTTTAAATTTAACTTATTCTGTTTCTTCAATGGCCCCAAAGGTAGGTATTCCTGCTTTAACAGATGAGAAAACGGAGATGGCGAGGGGTGGGTAGGCAATGAAAAGAAGTGTGACTGGGTTATATCTATGAAAAAAGACATCAAACCTGCCCTTTAGACAACATCCTCATTAACAGATCCATCTCCTATAACTACTGACCATTTCAAAGCCAAATGGCCCTGCCATTTTATAAAATGAATACTAACTGCAAGGAAGACCAACGAAGCCTCCCAGGATCTTGAAAGTATCATGGAGCATGTCTACAAAGTGTCCACATTTTTTTTTTAACCATTGCCAATCTTTCTTAAAGTCTGTTTTGCAAAGGCCCCTGGAATTAAAAACAATGTGCTCTGACTTGACCTAAATTCTTGAAATGGAAACGTGATAATAATCGTAGCCCATAGGACATGATGCATAGTTAGAATGTACCAGAAGCTGTGCTCAGTACTATGTTAAATATCATTAATTCTTAGCCATCCTTATGAGGTCTGTTCTGTTACCATCACCATTTTTACAGATAAAGGAAGACCCTGAGAATGACAGAGATGTGATGGATCCTGCCCAAATTTTGCAGCAGTAAGAGCGGAACCGGGATCCAAACTTAGGCAGTCTCCAGTGCCCACCCGCTTATTCACCCTTTACAGTGGACCGCCCCTGTGGAAGCATTTAGCTAATACATTGGAAGGGATGATGTTATCTTGCCTTTAAGGCACCATGGAAGAATACAAACAATAAAAGATGTCTCAAGCAAAACTATCTGGTTTTGACTTGAAAGTATACATGTATACCCACATAGGCTACATAAAGACCTGACTCCAGGAAGATGTGAGTTTAAAAAGGGAAACTTCCCAAAATGGATCACACCTAAGCCCCAAACCATTTTCTGTGAGGTGTATGGTGGTGATGGTGGTGATGTCACCCATAAAAGAGATGAGAAATGACACACGCTTCTCCATTACTACCTTCCACCTTGTTTAATCTCACCTGGCAAGTTTTCCTTAATCAAGGAACTTGAAAATTGTATGGAATCTTGAGGCAGCTCTGGGTAACACAGGTAGAATTCTGATATGCTTTCTGCATTAACTGCTCATACCCAGAAAGGAGAAGGAAGCCTCTCCTCCTGGGTTGTCTTTTCACTGAAAAACTCATCTTAACTGAATGCACACAGCAGTTAACTATCTTCGAACTCACAAACCATTAATGCCCCATTTTCATAGAGCGTCATCTCTTCTTTCTGGCTTGTCGAGAGGCTGGCACTCTCCGGGCTGTGCTGCCAGGAATGTGAGATTCAGCAGGAATGGGGAGGGGACAGCAGAGAGAAGGGAGAGCAGCAAGGCGCTCATCTTCACCAGCAAACAAGCAGGGGCTGAGCAGGGGGAACAGCGGATAATGCTGCCCTTGCAAAATTGACATCCTTCCAGCACTGTTCTGTGTCAGCTGCAAGGGAATCACAAATAATGCCATACTGCCATTCTTGGAATGTCAGTTAAGCAGGCTTCAAATGTGCCTACGAGGGAAGACGAGGTTTGCAAGTGGTCTTGTGGATGTAAAAAGACGGTATTAATGGTAAAAGGAAGGGGGAAAGAAAAACTGTTTGCACATTTCTCTCCAGAAATATCTGATCTGTTTCAAAGTTCCACTTTTCTTTCTCTCTCCAGGGCAGGAAGATCTAAGCAAGGTCTTGAGGTGTGTCCCCAAAAGACTCTCGTTAGGTTGCTCCCCGTAGCACAGCAGGTACCCGTGAAAGAGACCCTGGATTAACTGCCCTTCTGTGCCGGGGGCAGCTGGTTTCTTGAGGGAGAATTATGCCAGCTGGATCTCTTACCGAGCGTGTAGCCTCTTGAAGTCAGAAGGGTGTGAGATTATGTCTCTGATGATTAAGATATTTATAATTAGACTTGGTACGAGATATAAGCATATTTCTTACTGCACGGGGAACTATTTGGGCTCTATCAACACTTTTTTTAAATGTCATGAAATTGTCAGAAACCACTAGGAAGACCCATTTCCCAAAACAGGCAATGCCATCGTTTTCGAAAGCCTGATTTTGCTTTTTGAAATAAACTCAGAATCTGACCATGTTCCCCTTGGCCACGATTCTAAAATCAACTATGACTGTAATTCCGTGGGCAGGGAAGGGAAACTCCTGACTTGCCACAGCCTTGACCTTGGGCTTTGGTACTGAAGGTACCAAATCAGGTCATTTGAATCCCAGACCAACCACCCTACAATGCAATCCACATTTGGTAGGAAATGATGCGAAAGTAGGGTTCTAGTTCACCTGCTAGTAATGCCGTTAGTTGTGACATAACCCCATAAGCTCCCAGACATTTTAGGATTTAGAGAAAACAAAATAACAGTATTACATGAGGGAGATAAACACACACTGAATTAACAGCAGTTATGAGTTTCCTTTACGTGGCAGGAATATTTTCTTGGCATTGGGACTTAAAATGTGAACAAGGAAGGCTGCGCATGCCAACTCTCTGAGTTTCATTTGCCTGCCAGAATATTTAGAGGTCTGGGCAAGGTAAACTAACTCTCCCACGTTTGTGCTGAAGGCGACGTGCCATTGACTTGTCCCAATCTGAGTATTAAATTATCTTTCCTCATGATGACACCAACACTGAAACTTTATAGAGAGCTTATTTTATAGTCAGCAATATGGGGCACTGGATTTTATTTCCCTTTGGACAATACGATTGTGGTTAGCATAACACAGTGAATCCAACATCAATCCTCTGTCAAAAATAGTTTTATGAAGGCCAGAGGGAGGGTGGGCATACCAGAGGCACACCCAGTTGGATATATAAACATTGAAAGAGAAACTAACATAAATTCTGTAAACAACAGAAGTCAAAGCTTTCTTGGGGGCATTAAAGACCTACATTTTAATATTCAAACAGTAGGATATTTACTGAAATATCAGATCAATTCTTAAAGGATTGCTGGCCCCAGGGGGTCTTATTTGTAGTCCTCTGTCCAAAGTCCATTAGACAGGGTCCCTGTCTTTAGTAGAGTGGATCCAAATAAATTCTAAGAGCGGAAATAGATTCCATTCTCTCTGTTTACTTTATTACTATTGATTTCTGAATTCTCTCCAATCTCTTTCTTAACTGAGCAGATAATATACATTTAGTACCACAGGTAATTATCCCAAATGAATCCAGTTTGCAGCTGGGCGATAACAAGGAGAAAGGACATTGATAGATTAAACACTTAAACATTAAAAATTAGGGCTGATTGTATTAATATATACAAGAACTTATAATATGCTCACGTTATGGTTAGATAGTTTCCTAGGCTAATCACAAATTCATTTGTACACTTAGACATATCTTATTTCCACTTTTCTTATTTTTGTGGAAATAAGATATGTCTTATTGTGGAAATGTCTTATTGTGGAAACTTTTCTTATTTTTCTTATTTTGTGGAAATAAGATATGTCTTATTGTGGAAATATTTCTTATTTCCACATCCACAAAATGACTTAATCTATATTTTATAGCATTATCGTAGAGTACAAATGCTAAAATAATAAAAACAAAATCATTTCAAATATTTTTTAAACTCTACCTTCTACAGAAAGGAACCACTTAAACAATGTTTTTAAATATTTAAAAGGGATTAGAAAATTTAATTGCCAGAAATGACAATGGTTTTTAAAGCGTCAAAGATAGAAAAGAGAACAAGGAGTGTATCATTTTTAAAGTATATATAAAACAACTTAAATATCTAGCAACAGAGGAATGGATAAATAAATTTAGTAAACCCACACTGTGGGAGATTATGCAGCCTTTTAACACTATGTTTATGAAGAAGTTGTAATGCGTGGGAAAATGCTTAGTAGGCTATGTGAAAAAAACAGGATATAAAACTGTGTGTGTATACACATACACAGTATAACCACAAATATGAAAAAAATGTTTATATATATTTGTTACACATAGAAAAATATGACAGAAATATATGAAAATGTTAGCAGTGGTTATCTCTGGGTGATGGGTATTGGACAATGTTCATTTCTCTTATCCTATCCTGTTAGTCCCTAAATTTTCTGTAATTAGCTTACATTATTTCTATATAATATATACTATAATCACTGTAATTACATAAATATATAATGTAATTACAAAACAAATAATAGAAAGAAGGACAGACGGACAACTGGCATTGGATGGTAGGTTTGACCCGTGTTTTGTTTACTCCTGGTTCAAGGTTATCTGGGAGCCCTCACATGCCAGGGGTATCTGTTCTGGCTCCTGTTTGAAAGTCTACCCATTTATGGGTGAGTTTTCTACAGTCCTACCAGACTTGTGTAAGTATCGAACACTCAGGGATCATCACATTTTTAAAGAAGGAATATGGTTATACAGATATCGAAGTCCTTCTGAGGGACAGCACAGTGGAGCAGTTAAGGGGGTGAATTCTGGAGCCAGACTGCCTGGGTCTGACTACAGCTCCTCCACTTACCAGTTGAGTAACTCTGCAAAATGACTTAATCGTTCCATGTCTCAGTGCTTTATATGTCAAATCAGGACATCTCTACCTCATAGAGATGTTAGGAGGTTAAATGCGTTAATATCTTTAAAACGCTTAGAACAGTATGACGTGGTGTAAATACTTAAATTATTTGTTAAATAAGTAAAATAAAATTTTGACTTGTATTAATCAGAATACAATTACAAAGGAAGAAGTGGACAAAATACATGTAAAACATTTGAGTTTTTGTAAGTGTTTTGATAAGCTCATCTGGGGCAGGAGTGCAACGTTCTGTTGAATTAAGGTCAGTACTCAGGACTGTAGTAGTTTTACATGGTTTTTCCATACTTGCCAAAGATCTGTCCATCATCCATTTCCAGGAATGTTGGTGATGATACTAAGGTTCAATGGAATACTTACTATGTGCCAGTATTGTTTGTAAAGCTTCGTCTGCTACTCTATACTTAGACTCTAAGATAAGACTCAGAACTAAATAGGTGTAAAATAAATGTGTACTGAGTGAAAAAGCCAGTGAATGAAGTACTTCACCCTGGCTGCATCAAGTTGTCCAAATATGGGCATATTTCCACAAAGGGAAATATTAAGAACTAGAGTTGAATCAAGTGTTAAATTTCTTAGGATCTAAAACTTATTTTTACTGTTATGATACGGAGACAATGAGACGGCATTATCAAAAGAGCGGGGCAATGAAAAAAACTATTTATTCTGAGAAAAATGCTGTAGCTCAGCACTCAGATGCCTTCCAGGATCCTTTTCCCGGGGCATCCATAAGGACAGAAGGAGCAATGGAAGTGGAGGTGCCAAGAGAGCCATGGCAGCACCAATAAATAGAAATAGCATGTCTCACTGGCCCTGTGGTTTTTTTGCTACCAGGTAGTGCATGACAAGAGAACGTCAAAGCAACTGAAATCAGAGACAACACTCGAAATAACGGTATAGAATGGTCAATTTTACTGTAATGAATTTCATTACTGAGAGAGGAAAACAACTATTTTTAGATGTCTATTGTTCTGTATGGATTTCAAAGTTACTCTTCATGCGTCTAATTTCTAAATTCATAGTATAACTTTTAGCATTTTGTGGAGGTCTTGGCTCCAAAGCAGCAAAAGAGAAGTGAAAGGTCCCATGGTTGTCAAATCTTGATAAGTTCTCAGTGTCACTTTTTTCAAATGTGGAACTGCTCAAACCACACAGATAATTATAGATGACCAGATTGTAACTGTTTTATTGCTTCTTTTTCCCCATAAATTTTAATTTTGGAAAGTTAAGTGAAAAATGTGGTTCCAATTTTCTACAAATTGCACACAATTTGGTTTTAACAAGAAAATAGAAAGAAAGGGTATGTTCTTTAAAGTGAATTATGAACTAGAGTTTGTTTTCGCTTGCTCAACACCACAAGAATAATAAAGCACAAAATTTAGAAAAGATGCCTTACAAAATGGAAATCATGAACTGTAGTAAGAAAAGCGTAGAGTAATTTTTTATCTAAACATGGTTTAAGCCATCTAACAGGATAATACAATTGAGCTAGTCTTTCTCCCTCTGGTGAAACAAGCTAAAGTGAAAAAGGAAAGAAGGAAAGAATGAAAGGAAACAGGGTAGAAGCCGACAACCTTAATGCATTGTATAACAGGAAATCTCTTAATAAGAAAAGGCTGTGTACATCCCCATCTTATTCTCTCCAAAAGTGCCACTGACTACAGAACTACTGATACTGAAAACAATTAATATCGAAATCATTGGAATGCACACCTAGAAACAGAACAAAAGACAGGAAAGAGATCTTTAGTGGAAAGAAAGTACAGCCATCTGCTGGGTTCTGGCTAGAATCTTAGAGTTAGACCAACATGCTTTCTGTATTCAAGGGAGCGGACCAGAACTAGCATGTTAGAGACAGGAAGCCCATGATGTGTGTCTACGACACCAAAACTACCAGCTGGAAGGCAAACAGTGAAATCAGTCAACCAGCTGTTTTATTCTCCTTTGTGCCAAACTTTGGGTTGAATATATTCTTTGATTCCTTCAACTGACCACTGCTTTCATCTAATCCGCAATGTAGACTATCTCTAAGTATAAGGCAAAATATATTATTCAGATAATAAACTGCTTCATCACAATTCTCAATCTCCTTTGATCAAATTGCTCCAGGGCTCATGCTATGTAACAGCACCACCGTGGCGTCCTCCAATTTCTACTTCCAAAAACGTTTACTTTCATACTGTGACGACCAAAGATCACCTTTGCTTTATTTGTATCCCATAAACAAAGCAGATCAAACCTTAACACAACTACTCGGTGTAATGTTGTACCCCTAGGTATTCTTTTTGGGCCAAATTGTAGTATTTGCTAAAATTTTTCTATCTGGGGCTAAAGTTCCAAGTATAGAGTGCCTCTGATTGTTAGAACACCAAGTTCTGACTTATGAAGGTCCAGCTATAAACTGGGACTTGGCAAACTTGGGAGTATTACTCATTGACTAATAATCCTATTAGTCAAAACTGCAAACTTCTGGTCAACTGCATATTTTACATGTTACTGCACAAAGCTCTAGCAGAAGTTCACCATCCAAAATGTCCTTTGAAGGCATCACGATTAACAAGAGATGATTTACTCTCTTGAAATATAAAAGCTGAATTTTCCCATCCAGAAGTCAATAAATCTATGTGTTGGTAAAGAGGCTATTCCCTACCTGTAGCAATCAAGTTACGTAACCCTGAGGCAATGACTTTCCACTGTGCACAGACCTCACGTGTATCTCAGTCCCCAGTGTTTGACTGATGATATAGTCTGATCGAAATGATGATGCAGTAAAATGGGAGGATTTCACAGCAAAATGCTCACAAAATGCAAAAAGCTAGCTAGAGGGGTATCCACAGAAAGGCATCTTGAGAGGGAAGCATACGAGAAGGCTTACTCACAAACCAAGGCTGAGGCATTCTTCATTCACTCATTTATTCTTCCAAACATTTATCGTAAGAACTCCCTCACCTGTGCCTCCCACTTCAGCCTTGTTTACACATCTACGACATCAGATCAAAAACACCATCCTGGGCTTCCCTGGTGGCGCAGTGGTAGAGAGTCTACCTGCCAATGCAGGGGACACGGGTTCGTGCCCCAGTCCGGGAGGATCCCACATGCCGCGGAGTGGCTGGGCCCGTGAGCCATGGCCGCTGGGCCTGCGCGTCCGGAGCCTGTGCTCCGCAACGGGAGAGGCCACAACAGTGAGAGGCCCGTGTACCGCAAAAAAAAAAAAAAAACCACCATCCTGTTTACCTGACAAGGATCCCCAGATATTTGACTCTTATTTCTCTCTAAGAAAAAGTGTCTGGGTGACACTGGATGAAGGTAGGAAGCTCTACTCACTTCAGTGCAGGTAATTGTTCTTACTCAAAACTGAATGCAAGTGAATGTTCAGGATTTTCCTTAACAAGATGAATAGAAGAAAAATACCCTAAATGCCCTCCAATCTCTCGGCGGGGGCGGGGGAGTAGCATGGAATAACTGCAGGGAGGAGCAATGCAAACGAGGAGCTTAGGAAATCGTTTTTACATAAATTCTGGAGTAGTGTAGAACATATTCTAAGAGGTAAAAATGAAGAGAGGGAGATGGGTGGGGCAGAATTTCTTAAAATATATAATTTTCACATATAAAGACTGCCCACTTTTGAGATGCTGGAGCTCAATAACAAGGGGAGAAGGCAGGAGACTAGAATTGAAAGGAATCCTACATCCTCGGTCCCCTAGGCAAAACCTTCTCCCAGTCCCCCGTCCCCTGGACTCCCAGGTTGGCTGCCCTCCCACCCCACCCCCACCCCCTGGCCATTTACCCAGATTTCTACCAGAGCATTTTAGCAGTTTGATTGGCATCATGTGCCAACACAGCGGCCCTCTATTTATTTTTGCTGTGCATTGGAGTCATATTTGGATCCCTGGGCCTTTGCACCATACTTTGCACATAGCTGGCATTCAATAAAAGGCAGAGAATGAAACCCAAGGGAACAGCAGACTTCTCTCTGCTTTAGGAGGTTAATTTTATTTTCCAATTCCTAAACTTTTCTTGGGATTAGTTAGCTGAAGGCCTAAAGGCAAGAGAAAGGACAGGAATTGAGAGGGCATTTTGAGGTATTTGATGGACCTGGAATTCTCACAGCATTAAAAGCCTGAGACTTACAAGGGACCCAGTACAATGCCTAGCACAAAGCAAGTGTACGCTCAGAGCTGAGCACATGCACAACACATCGCTAAGGGAAACAAGGAGGAGGGGAAAGGACTTCCTGGAAGATGGCTGCCATGGAGGGATGTCGGGAGATGCTGTGAAGACTGATGAGGGAATCTAGGACAGGGTCTGACAGTAGACGTGAACACTATACCATATATTCAAACCATAGTTTGGTGAAAGATCACCTGACAATCACCTAAGACTCTAAATGAAAGAGTGTAGATCAAGACTGCTGGTGGCTTTTCTATTGGAAAAAAACAAAGTGTGAAATCAGATTTTTTTCTTTTTTTTCAAGGTTCTTTTCCTGAAATTTCTAACCTGGACAAAATGTCTGTGGTACTTTAACAGGTTAGAAAACTCAGGAGCAAACCTTAGGGAATTTTGGAGTTGGGCCAGAGTCCTAACTTACTGAGTGTGCTGTGCCCTGGAGGGGGGTTCACACCATCCGGCCATGGTTGAGCCCCTCAGATCCAGGCGCTTTCCCTTTGGCCAAATCTCAACCACAGCTAAATTTTCCCAGCCTCTGGAGGCAAAGTGTTTGGGCTGCCTTCTGACCAAGTGTGAGATAGTTTTTTTCTGTTTATGAGATCGGCTACAGAAGCTTTCCCAGGATAATCAGTCATCTTGACTGGTGACCCTAGCCAGAGGCAGACAAAACTGGGAGATCTAAATCAATGGATTTGTTTTGTAAAAATCACTCAACTCTACTGGGACAAATTTGATTTGGTTTTAATTTTTTTTTTTTGCCCTTTTTTTAATTGAATAACTTATTCCTTCTTCAAGAGTTACTTTGAATATTTTGCTTGAACCCATTCCTAATTAAAAATAATCTCTTTAAGTATAAACATAGTAGTTTTCTAATTTTCTTTTTACTCACCCATCCATCAATCTGTCCATTCAACAACTATTACTAAACTTTTTACTCTCCGCCAGGCATTGTGCTTGAGGTGATCAAAATGCAAACGCTATCCTTCCAGCTGTGTATTTTTCGTTCCTGAACAAATATTTGGCAAATAAAGAAAATGAGGACCGAGTGAACTAAGCCATGAAGAGGGCAAGTCCAAATAGGAAAAACAAGCAGAGAAGAGTAAAATGTACGCATGTGACATTGTCTGAACAGTCATACAAATTCTTAGGGAATTCTGCCACAGATTTAAAATGTGGGCATTTATTGGCCACTAATTCCTGTGGCCTTGAGGTTGAGGTTCTGGCCATTTTTTTAAAAAAACACAAAAACCCAAAAAAAGAGTTGATGGGACTTTTCTGTAAAAATGATGACTTCTGACCCAGATGCCCAGAAAAGAAAATAAAGTGGGCTCTTCCCAGATACCCCATCACCCTCCTCCAGGGGCCGAGCCAGAGGCTTGTCTTCTCATGGTTAGCCTGGAGCAATGCTTGGCTCAGCTCTGACCCAGAGGTTGGCGTGATGCAGATGACAAGGCCACACACCTGCTCACAGAATTAGAAAGCCTCAGTAGGATCTAGGGCTTCAGAAGGCATGCATCCTATATTCTCTAAAGAGAAGGAGGGATGTGTGCTGCGTACCCCACAAGAATCATCACGGTGCCACCCTTTTAGGCTTACCCTTGCACTCTCATTTCTGCACATGTACAGCCTTCCTTCTATTGCATCAAGTAAGACCTCTAAGTATCTCTCATTCTAGTAGTCACTGAGGAAAGTACGGGATGAATTGAAATTTGAGAAAATCAGACACTTTAGACTATAATCTCCGTGAGGGCAGGGCCTGTGCCCATCTGATACATGGTATCTCCAGTAAGTAACATATGGACGATGATTAAAAAATGTCTGCTGAACGAATGAAGGAATGAATGATCAGCACCCAGTGCCACACTTCACGTTACCTTTGGGCTAAATACTGATGATAATGCTATATGCTCAGGACTCTGAGGCCGGTCTGCCAGTAGGCAAATCCTGGTTCTGCCACCTTCTAGTTCCGTGACCTTGAGCAAATTCTTAACACCTCTTTGACTCAGGTTCTTCACGTGGAATGTGGGGATAATGATAGTACTTGTCTCACAGCGTTAGGTTTTTTTTTTTAAGAACAGATGTCTAAAAATATGTCATATGCTCAAAACAGTGAGTGGCGCATAGGAAGTACCTTTCAAGTGTTAGCAGCAATAGCTGTTGTTATTTGTTAATGAGAATCGGGGGATTCATTCAGTCAACAAACGTTTTTTCAGCATCTACTCTGGGCCAGAAATTGTACTAGGCACTGCAAATACTCTGGTGAACCCAATAGAAATAGACTGTCAGATAATCAATTCACAGATTGAGAACTACTTAAAGTCATCAGTTATAAGAACTTCCATTTCTTGAGTCCTTAATGTGCACCATTTATAATCTGCTAAGTGTCTTACTCATATTATCTATTTTAATCATTACAACAAACTAGTGAAGAAGATATGTGTATTTCCCCCGTTATTCGAGATAAAAAAATAGAATTTTAAGTAGTGAAGTAACCTGTCAAAAGCCAAAGAGCAGGGCTCTTGTCCACTCATTCCTTCAACAACCACTGGGTACCGCTGTATTCAAGACTCTGTGTTGACAAGAGAGAACTAGTACACACAAGTAAAATCACAGTGACAGCCACAAGTTTGTTTTTCAAAATCAGCCTGTCTCAAAAGAAGCACACAGCAGAAAAGGATTAGAATAGATGAGCTATGATATGACATTTATCTCTATTTATCTGGGACCATACTAAACAACCAACAGTTCATTCTGACAATCTGTTTGCCAACAAGCAAATAAATAGTGCTTTAAAACGATTCAAACACAGCTGCCATTTAAAAGCATCAATGATTTTTTAAAAATATGATCTATTAGAAAAAGTAATCTTGGTGTTCTTTTTAATTCGGGCACTGCAGAAGCTAAGTAATCATTGTTGCAATTAATCGCCTTCTTGTTGCTTGCCACTTTCCTTTCATTACAAGAAATTAGAGGGTAGAAGCAATTATACAGTATATATTTATTCAAGCTAAGATGATTTGACATCATTTATTGTATTTGTATTTCCCAAACATTGCCTGATTATTCTTTTAAAACTAACATTCCTTTAGCTGCAAATGATTTAGCATACTCCCTGTAGTGACACACTTGATAATCATGACTCAAAAATGTGGAGTTGGAAGGGGCTGAGATAATATGTTGTCCCGCCCATATTTATCACCACACTTCCTGAATCATCCAGCTTCGTAATGATGATTTCTTTCCATTCTTTGTACTGTTTGGCAACTATGTGTTTTGTGAATACCTCAGAATGCTTATAAATATTTTCTTTCCTTGCAGCCAATAAATCTTTAAAATTAAAAGACAAAGTTTAAATGACTTCTGCACTTCACCAGTGTCTCCACTGAATGTACCACACATCTTGCAATTTCAATATTCACAGTTTAAGGCTCAGTGATGACTTTCAATCTTACTTTGTGGATAAAGAAGGAGGGGTATGCTTTGCAGTTTATTGAAAGCTATTTTGTGAGTAAGTCTTGATGGGTAAATGTTTTATTCTTTCTGCTTCTCCATCCTTCCCTCTCCATCCACCTTTATTGACACGAGGCATTGGCCTCTTGTTCCAGGGAATTTTTTTTTTCTTTTAGAGCCAGAAATGGAGAGACAAATATTATAGAAACAACAATTTCAAGGATCTGGTGCAATGACATGGATCAATGCTTATTGAAATTTCAGGAAGCTTGATCTGCTGAGAACATAGTCAGCTGGCATGGCTCGTATTTCTAGATGATGATCACAGAGTGGCTGGGGGATGGGGTAGGGAAAGTGAAGCTTCTGTGTAAATGATAGCATGGCTTTAGCACTGGGGAAAATCCACAGATGCTTAGAAACAAAAGCGTGTCTGGGTGATGCTGTGCAGGCTAGAAGCGATATCCATTTATATACTGTTCTAACTCTACTGTACTAATTGCTATTTAAAGAAGCCCTCCTGCCCCATTATGCTCTACCAGATCACACTTCTTATTCTTTCATAACACTTTTACCAGTCTGACAATTATGTTATTTACTTCTTAAATTCCATGTTGCCTTCCTTCTCTTACTAGAATATAAGTGTCTCGAAGGGAAGAACCTCACTTTTCTGGGTCACAGAGACTAAAAGATGCCTGGAAGGTAACTGGTATCAAAACTTTGTTATTAAATTGGAATTTGAATGTTATTCCACTCTCTCCTCCAAAATAAAATTAAATAAAATGAGAGCAAAATATTCACTACTAATAGGATAATCAAAGTCTAGAAAGAACCTAGACTTCTTCAGCAATGAAATACATTCTACCATCTTAAGGAGTTACAGTGATGACTGCATATTGTCAAGTTAATGTGTCAACATCTTAAACATTAGAGATAAATTTATAAATTCATAATTAGTGAATATGAATGTCAAAGTTTCACGCCATATTAAAGATTTCGGGGCTTCCCTGGTGGCGCAGTGGTTGACAGTCCGCCTGCCGATGCAGGGGACACGGGTTCGTGCCCCGGTCCGGGAGGATCCCACATGCTGCGGAGCGGCTGGGCCCATGAGCCACGGCCGCTAAGCCTGCGCGTCCAGAGCCTGTGCTCCGCGACGGGAGAGGCCACAACAGTGAGAGGCCCGCGTACCGCAAAAAAAAAAAAAAAAAAAAAAAGATTTCACTCAGAAACAATAATACTATGGCCTAGTCCAAAAATTGTCTTAAAATATAAAATGATGCCATGTCAAAGCAAAGTGGCATAAATGTGTTGCTTTCAACTTAGTGACTTAACAAAGAAATACCACAGATGCAAACGTCTTCAGACAAGACAAGAATTCTTTCCAAATATGAGAGCCCATTACAGAAGATGAAGATCTCTTTGGTCCCTAAATGAACCACACGGCGTTGGAATTGTCATTAGTTACTATAAGGCAATGAAGAATTTATAAAATCAGAGCCAATATGTTATTAAGACCAGGCACAGTGGATTTAAGGCAATATAGATTTCTGAGCTATTTATTTATTTATTATTATTATTGCGGGTCCCACTGTCCCAGCTGCAACAATCCCAACTCTGCAAGGCCCGTGTAACACGGTGATAGTATCTGAGAAATAATGAGCTGAGGAATGCTGTTCTTTCTTTCAGAGCAATCTCAGGTGCGATCTTATACTGTAAGGACTGGATCAATACACCCAGCAGCAAGCCGCTCGATACCCCCTGAATTATTGCTTCATTTTTCTTCTTATTATAGATGAGTTGTGTTATTATTTTCCCCAAATCAATATTTTACAACCTTTTTTATCCGTTTCTCCATAAATTTTGTGATTACTTTAAACTGGGAATTCCGGTACACTAAATAAGATGCAGTATTTGAAAGGGATGGAATGTACTGACATGTTTTTGTTTTTGTTTTTGTTTTACTCTTTTAGATACAATGCCTTGTTAAAAGGCACATCATAATCAATAGCCAAAGGAACGTTTTTAAGGGGAAAAGTTTAACATAACCCTGTGCTTGCAAAATAAAAGTGCAAATCCTTTAAAACAGCAGCAGCCCAAACAACGCAAAGCTGAAAACAACAGAAGGAGGCACGATTGATCAGCACTTTGCATCTGAAATTTCATTCCTAATGCTTCATCTCCCCTCCAGTTTAAGGGCCAATGCAATTCCCTTAAATTGTTTCTCACAAAGGAGATAACTCTATGCACCTTGGAGAGATTTAATTGGCTTCTAGAGCTGTCCCCTGCTAAGTGTTTAAAACATCAGCAAATCAAATCATGTAAACTCATACCCTGTTCTGCTGTCAGTTTGCTCCAAGCTTGATTATTTAGCCGTTAACGTGAGCAGCACCCACACTTAAGGAAAGAGATCGGGTATATACTCCCTCCGTGAGCTCCGGGATGACTTAATTCTATGCTTCCTATGAAATCATGTGTGTTATTTGGCAGAGATGCTCAGTCAGTGGTAACTAAATAATCATTACAGTGCAGCCAGTGGTAATTACATGGTAATTCACACTAACTTCATAATAAGCACTGTATTTTTCACTATATCCATCTGAGGATGAGGCAGAATCATAGTCTTTCATTTCTTTTTAATGCCACCCAAAATAAAAATAAAGTAAAATCATTTTAAGGGCGGGAGGACAAGGAATATAACCGTGGTGAGTTAAGCTACAGATTTCATTAAAGAAATACTTAAATCCATGAAGTCTAATTAGACATGACATCCCAGAACTCACAAACAGTACTTCTAATAAACTCATTAAAATCTTTGGTGGCTTCTTTAGAAAATGGGAGGATATTATATTATAGGCTGTTATCTTACATTAAGAGTTTATAATTGTATACGGCCTCTTCTCTTTTTATGCAAAAGGCTACGAAACTTTGTAAGAATAGTTCTGCTTAAATCAATGAGTCTTAAACAACAATGTGCTTCTTGTAATATGTACTTAATAATGCAATAAACTGTCCTAAGTGGTATAGGATAAAAGGGGAAGCACTTTATTCTGACTGGCTGAAAGGTATCAGGATAAAGGGACTCAATTCCTTATAGCATTGCCGTGCACAATTTACACTCAAATCTCCATTTACATATATATTATTTAATTTCGGCAATTATCAAGTCCTGAAACCACTTTTCCATTACAACCTGGACCCTTAGAAGGATTCACACCATGAATGCATCATATATAAGTATACAAAAAAGTAGTCTGAGCAGAAAGCAGTGGGAACAACTTTAATCGAATACTTATATTAGTAGATTAAATTAGGTCTGTTTTAAATGAGCCACCCTTAATTAGCTGCAGTTAGGAAAGTGGAATTAATATATTTTACTTTTTACTCTACTCATTACATTTAGCATCAATGAACAGCTTAGCCCGTTTTTGCTTTTCACCAACAATTGAGTGCCTTTTTGGGAAGGTCTGGAAAAAAAAAAAAAAAACTCGTTTATTTGAATTCGAACATAAGCCCCAAGCAAGATTTAGAGCAGAATCCTCTTATACAATCTGGATTTTTTTATGAACTGGGATATGCCACTGATACAGTGATATCCTTCCCAGATCGCTGCAGGACAGGCCTATAACAATTCACATGTTCATTCACTGTCACCAGTCAGGCAGCAAACAGTAATTGAAATACCTCACTGTGCCAGGCACATAGCAGACATCTCTTCCCAGGCAGATTTTAATCTTGTCCCTGGATACCATCATCTTGCAAGTATTTCCCTCTCATTGCCCCTAATGATGGTGATTTTGCCTCCAAGCCCACTTAGTAAGCGTAAGATCACTAAATGCAGCAAAGCCTGACACATCTTATCTCCTCAAGGACTTCCAGAGAACTGAGATTTAAAGGCAGAGTGGAGGGTCCACAGATGTCCTCGTTAAGTTACTACAGGCACTAGACATGAGAATGTGGAGGGGACAGTATATTCAGGCAGACCCCGCCAAGTCCCTCCCTGATCTGGACCTTGGGAAAATGACCGTCTAGTCCGATGAGGTTTCCCAGTACTTTCTGGTGACCAATAGATGTCCTGCCCTTAAGCTGGGCTTTCACAAAAATATAGGATGAAGAAAACGCCCTTAGATTGCAAGGCTCCACTTCATCAATGGTAAAATGGCACTTGACTTTCCTCTCGGAATTTGATTTACTCAGAGGCGAAGAAAAGCTCCTTCTTCTCTTGTCAACAAAAAGTCAAGAATGTAAACAAATCAGAACAATGGTGCCCATGACACTTTTTTAAAAAACAGATCACGTATTGGAGGCCCAAGGAATCAAACATGCTATACTATCTCACCCTTTCTTTGAAAGGTCAAAGATTGACGACCTTAATTCAAAACGAGCCTGCTAAATACTATGGTGATGTTGGCTGAATGATTTTATTATCCATGCAAAAATGTGATGTCTTTACATATTCATAAATATGGAAGTCCATTCACAAAATAATTAGTTAACTCCATTTATGTATGATTTGTTCTGGTTCTGTATACAAATCAATTATATGTCGGTCTGGGAAAGGCTCTTCCTATAGGAGCCTCAGTAGCCTCCTCTACAAAATGGGCAGATTGGTTCAGGACATCTCTGAGGGCCTTTCCAGCTCTAAAATACAGATTTATAAGAGTCTGTTTTTCTCAAACCCTGTTTTGATAAGATCTGCCACTAAGTGAGCACTTACTACATGCCATGCACTGTGCTAAGCTTTTCACATGCATTATCTAATCGAATCTTCATAGCAATCATATGAGATATTATCATCCCCATTTTAAAGATGAGGAAACAGAGTCTCAGACTGGTTAAGAAGATAGCTAGATTCAAAGTGGGGTCTGTCTTAACTCCAGAGATCTACAGTCATACAGTTTCTTTATAACCAAATGAGCCTAAGGGGATACACACAATGTGGAGACAAGCCAAAGAAAAGGGCTCTGGTATAAAGATTTAGCACCAGCTGAGTAACTTTAGCCAAGTCTTTTAAATTCCGTAAGCCTAGTTTTCATCTTCTATAAAGAAATCAACAACTTGGGTAATTAGGTTATCTTTACGGCTCACATTTCATAAATTTATGGCTAGATTTTTCAGTCATTTTTTCATACATTTTTCCATTCATTAATTTGACTAATATTTATTGAGTGTTCCCACTGTGTGCTAGGCACTGTACTAGACACTGAGAACACAGAGGTGAACAAGACGGACAAGGACCCTGCCTTCATGGAGCTTATATTCTAGTGAGAGACACAGACTGTGCACACGTAAACAAAGAAATAATCCAGATTGTATCAACTGGTGGTAAGTGCTATGAATAAAATAAAACTGCTATGTATAATAAAAGTGCAATGCTGGAGAGGCAGCCTAAGACTCTAGAAGCCTCCAATCTAATTAGTGAATTATAACTGTAGAAAACTTAAAAAGTGAAGTAAAAGTATTTTAAGTTCATTTGTAGATGTAAAAATATGAAATACCAAAGAGTCTAATCAGTTCCTTGGAGTGATATAGATCTGATATCAGACCCATCACTAGGTGACCTAAATGACTCTTTTTTTAATTAATTTTTATTGGAGTATAGTTGCTTTACAACGTTGTGTTGCTTTCTGCTGCATGGCAAAGTGAATCAGCTATACGTATACATATATCCCCTCTTGGATTTCCTTCCCATTTAGGTCACTGCAGAGCAGTGAATAGAGTTCCCTGTGCTATACAGTAAGTTCTCATTAGTTATCTGTTTTATACCTAGTAGCGTATATATGTCAATCCCAATCTCGCAGTTCGTCCCAAGCCCTTCCCCCCCCTTGGTATCCATACATTTGTTCTCTACCTCTCTCTAAACCTCACTTTTCATACCCGAAAATGGGGCTAAAAATACTTGTCCTACCTACCTTGCCAAAGAGAATTGAATGGGAAAGTCTTGGTCAACTGTACAGACTGCATTGAGGTAAATTTATTTAATTACACAGACATAAGACAAAGATGAGACAAAGAGGTCCAATAGCCTAGCCTGTACTTTGGTCCCTGACTTATAACTTTCTGACAAGTCACAATAATTTGTTCGCTTTGATGCCAGTAATTTTATGAAGCAAAATTTCCAAGTCTTCCTCTGAGTCAGTACACGTTTCATCCTTCTAGTCTTAAACAAACTGGAGAAGAATGAGACACACAAGCTTGCTCAGAACAGATTCTCCAGGGACGCTTTCCTCCACCCAAACCTCCCAATAATCTCAAAGAGTCGGCCTGGCCTCAGTGAGCACTTTTAAAATCAGCTAACACTAAAAGGAAACCACGCGCATGTGTAGAATGACTGGGAAGGCCTTATTCTGTGCAGATATTTAATGTAAGTATATTTTTGGCACTAAACAAAGGCCTAAATTAACTCCATATTAACTGGGAGTTGAGGCTTCCTGACACTAACCACCGAGGCTGATCCCAGGTGGCTCTTCCCCAGCAGGTCAGGCCTTCCACGCATGCTATAAAGAAGCAAGCCACAGTTGATGTAACAAGACTTACATTTGGAGGTCAAAGAGCAGTGGGTATGAGGGGAAGTCTGCTCTTCTGTTGTTGTTTCTGCACACGATTTAGGGAGTCCCAGCTTCTGTCTACTCCCTCACCATTGAGAGGTTTGGCAGAAGTTCTCCAATCTGACATTAATGGGATGGTTTCCACCTGCACTTTCAGTGCCCTGACTAATAGAAGATCCACTTAAGATCCACTTTATTCAAATCAAAAATACTATGTGGTACAGTATTCAGTTCACACCAAGGATCGCATAGGCCACAGGACCCACCAATAGGAAAGATGGATCAATGTGCTGACATATATGGAAAGAATACCCTTCTAAAAAAAAGTCCCCTTGTTATATATCTGAATAATTTTAAAGTCTCTCTTAAGACAAAGTGCTTTCCCAATTATGTTATTTTTAAACTAGGTACTGTTTGGGGCATGAACCAACTATAATCCATGGTAATACTTAAGAGGTCACCTGAAGAAGAGAGTAAAAACAGCAAGGACGATTAGAAAACTTACATAAATGTAGAATTTTTCCTGGATGTCTCACCATTACAAATGTTTGTCAAAACAAGATTTTCAAAGATCAGCTTTAAGAACATTGCTGAAGTGGTTATGTTTGGAGATTAAAATATAGCAAATGGTTAGTTATGGCTTTGATAAAATTTTCAGTGAAAGCATCATGTACAGATTCAAAAAGAAGATCTCAAACAACGAACACAGAAGAGAATATGATGGGACTAAAAATGGCTCTGACTTTGATAGTAAAAAGAAAAGCACTAATGTTAAAAGTGGCTGTAATGAGTCTGAACAGAAGTGTAAACCCTAAAGGTGGAAAAAATTATATTTGTAAATGTTGTAAATTATGTATGTGATTTTCAATATGTATACTTAACTAAACATGTGAAATACTATAAATAGACAATTGATAATTCACTGGTATCTATAAATATGCATATGGCTAACATGGTCCTAAAACAGAAAGCCTTTTGTTAGGAAAATGAGGGAACACCTTATATCAAGGTGTTATGTATGCTCTATTCTGGCACATATGATGTTGAAAGTTCTGTGAAAGAAAAGATGTGGTTATCCAATGATAGGAGAACAATTAGGTAAATTATGATGTGGCCACAAAATGGACTATTACATACCCACTAAAATGCATTTAGGAGGAATTTAAACTAATAGAGGAACGTTTACTTTACAATTCAAATTACAAAGTAGGATACAAAATTATATACATATACTGTGATTCACTCATAAAAATACATAAGAGTTTATGAGAAAAATATTAGAAGACTAAAAAATATTAGCAGAGGGATGGGATAATGGACCTCTTCATATGTCTCATGTTTTTTCAATTTTCTATCCTATATGAATATGCATGATGTTCATAATGATACGATTCGTTTAAAATATGTAAGGCTCCAGGTCCTGTCAGACCTCACCTGTCCTAGAAATACCCACACTCTCCCATCACTAGCGATCTAATTTAGGGGATCACATAATTCCAAAACTGAATAAGTGAAAGCAATACCCCAGGGGGTTACAACTGTGCAGGCTATGGTATCCTTCCACCAGGGTCCAAATTCTGGCTCCTCCATTTATTAACTACAGAACCTTGGGGAAGACACTTCACCTTTCTAAGTGTTTTTATCTTTAAAATGGGCCAATAATAGGTCAGCCTTACACAGATTCTCAGGGGGAAAAACATACCTTACATTCTAGTAATACAGACAGGAAGAAGATGGAGAAAGAAGATAGAGTGGGAAAAAACAGTAGAGAAGTCAAGAAAGGCTGTTGGAAGCCCACAGGGTAGAGAGAGGAAAGGAGTTCAAAACTCTAGTGAGAAATGCTGCTATCCCGGGGAAGGTGGTTTGGGAGGGGCCTGCATCGCCCCACCTATTGTCATAATTTTGGACTTACGTTTCAGACTAAGTGTTTTAGATGAGTTCTCATTTTTACTTATGGAAAGTACAGTAGTGCTTCACATAGTGGGGGAAAATTTACAGAATTCATTGACCCCCAGAAGTGGTTCAGGTAGAACAAACAGCTGTGTGTCAGGGGGTTGGTCCCAACCTCTGAGACTCAGGCCATCTGAGACAGGAGGCCTTCGGAGCTACTTCCATGCAGTCAGCTGGGATGACTGATGAATCCCAACCAATAGCGATGCCAAGAACGAGGGTATGGGACAAATGACCCCATGCTATATGTTTCTCAGGAACTAAAGGAGATGAGAACCCAGATTCAACGTATCTATGCTTTAACGAGAAGATGAAGCTGTATCTCACAATGAGATTCTACTGAAGTGTGAAATGATTATGAGAGACTAAAAATTGTTTTAAATTCATAATGCCCTGATGTTTATGATAGTTAAGTGAGAGAACAAATTAATATTATGTAAGGTATCACTCTATTTTGGTAATGACGCAGATAATCTGCATAGGAAAAAGACAAGACATATGCCATTAAAAATAATATGAATAGCTAACATGTACTGTTATGTTTAAAGAACTGGCAGAAATGTGGGCAATTTTAATACTATTTTAATGATTTTCTGTTGGTGCTTCCTAAATTATCTGAAATCAGTGTGGGCAACTTTGCAATAAAGAAAGAAAAACAAGTTTTAATGCTCTAGTGGGCACCACACCACTTAGTTAACAATGAACAGAAAGACGAGTATCCGTACCACTGTAACTGTGGACAAATAAAATAGAAAATAATCCTCCATCCAACATTTGGAATACATCTTAGGAAAGGAGAAAAAGAAAAATTTATTTTCATCTCCCTCCCACTCACTGTCCTCCATTTCAAGGTACATAGTTTAAAAACTGAAGGGTTAATTTATCATGATGCTGGGTAAAAAACAAAAACAACAGCCTTGAAAATCTCCAAATAGTTTATTGGTTCTGAAAACCAAATCATGTTATATTATACTAAATAGATTAGAGGTTCAAGACTTTATAGTATTGCATTACCTTGGCAAGAGTGCATATAAAACTCAGTTCCTACCTTTATTGTTAATAGCTTTCTAATCCCTGACTAGAAATTTATAGTTTAGAAATGGCAACACATCTTAAAGATTAAAGCCATGTGACAAGTAGTTCATGTCCCTTAATAACCAAATCACATGCCTTAGATTGGGGAAGCTTATCTGCCTTTTCCTTCTATACGGTTTCATTGGTAGGAAACACTTTATATCCCTATTACATGAATGATGAATGGGACTGTTGGTTATGGTCTGTTATTTGCTTGGCTGTAGTCAATATGTTTTCTTTGGACAGGGATTTCTGTGATTTATCTCTCTCCTGGCCTTATCACTTATTAACTCTGGGTAGACAGGAAAAAGCCAAGGTTGTATATAAGGCCTAGTGGCCATTTAGACCTCTAATGTCAGTGAAAATATCCCTTTTAATGATCCTGTTACACTAGCTACTCAAGTCCTGATTATACTCCACTCCAAAAAGGAAATAAAGGTCGTATTTCTTGGAAAGTATGTACATAAAATATGCAAAATAATATGCTCCCTTCAGACCAGCTCTATTCTTTGCAGAAACGGCTTTCATTTTATAGACGTCACAGAAGTACAATGGGTTACTTTTAGTGATTCTTGCTGCTGTTGTCCCCATTATGGCACCAACAGTGTTTAAGTTTACAAACGCCAGTGGGTTCAGGATCACCAATCACATCAATGTACATCAGATCAGGAGCAATCATATTTTGTGAAAAAATTCCCTTTGGCAGCGGAGAAGAAGCTTGGGACTTAGCCTTTAGATCACAAAAGCAAAAAGAATAAACATTCCCTCTGCCTTGAATTCTTTTCTTTGTGTGTAAATGGCTCATTTGGAGTAATATTTGAGACATGTGGACAGGAGCAGCCTGTTAATTTTTCCTTCTTCTTGGGTCTTTTCCAATTAGGACACTGCTAAGGCAAAACTGCTAGTCAAGTGTTCATTACACAGCCCTCCTTCAGCTGAATCCTAAGTGAAAACAATCTGATATAAAAGAAAACGCTTTCTTGCCTTCCTTTCCTCAATTCTTCCTGAGTTTGCTTAGGCCTGTCTTTATAACAATTAACATATGTGTAGAATATTACCCCTTACAAAACATTTTCATGCCCATTCTTTCACTGATACTCACAAGACCCTTCAGATGCCCAGAGAAGGAAGGACCCCACCGTCTATTAAGTGGGAGGAAGTCAAAAATCTGGGCCTAGCCCTCCATCCCCTCACCCCCACGTCCAACACATCGCCAGGTCCTGTCCACTTTCCCTCTTAAATACCCGCTTGAATCCTCTCACTATATTCCATCTCTACCCATTACCATCCAAAGTCAAGTCATCAAATCTCTTTCCTGGAATACTGCAATGGCATCCTAACAGGTCTTCCAACATCCATTCTGGCTTCCTGTGCTCCAGTCAGCCAGAGTTTTTTGTTTTTGTTTTTATTTTCCCAAAATGAAAGTCTGGTTATGTCCACCTGACCACTTAAGGATTGCTCTTGAGATGACAACTAGACTCCTCCCGCTGGCTACAAGGCTTCAAAGGCTTGTCTCTGCCCAATCTTCTCTCTCACCATTCTTTTCCTCTCTCACCATTCTCTTCCTCTCTCTTGATTTTTCAGCTTCACTGGAATTTTTACAGCCTTCCAAGATGCCACGTTTCCTCCCATTCAGAGCCTTCTTACATGCCTCTCTCGGCTGGAGCACTCGTTTTCTTTCCCCAACCCCACCTGACCCCTATCCTTCATCAGTTGCCAGGTTAACTCTTAATCATCCTTCAAACCTCAGCTCATGCATCTTTATCTGAGAGAAAACACCTCCAACTGACCGACTGGCAGCCCTTTGTTTTATTCTTGTCTGAACCTCTGTTCCTGTTTTTCTGGGCACTTAGCAGGTTTGAAATTGTAAACTTATGAATATCCACGTTCCCTCTTAGACTACAAGATCCCTGAAAAAAGGGACTGTGTGTGGTTTTGCTCAACATGGTTTTAGAACACTGCCTAGAATAGAACAGGCAATCCACAAATATTTGTGAGATGAGTGAACGAACTAACAAAAGAAAGTCATAAAATCAGAATTAGAACCGAGATCTTTTGATTCTGACTCGAAGGCCTAGAAAGAAACAATTTCCTTAATCAGATGAAAGCTGGCACACATATAATACCAAACAAAATGTGCCCTAACAACCGATTCTTTGCATTTTGAAGAGAAACATTCCTATTGTCTGCTTCTCTCTTTCTGCATTTACTTTTAGGGAGCATTCATACCGTACCAGGCACTGCCAGGAGTGTGTTACATACATTTACTTATTGACTCCTTAGATGCAGGTACTGTTAAAATATCCTCATTTTACAGACAAAAAAATGAAGCGTATATATAATATAGATCGAACCCCATTTTTTTTTCTTTAACAAAAACCCCAGTGACTGTGTTCTCTACATGTAAGTTCAAGTTAAAAGGGATAGATTCTTAATTAACAGCTCTTATTTACATTCCCTGTCATCCAGAGCACAAAAATCAATGAGGACCCATTGCTTCTGGGCAATATGTTAGTCAATTATTAGAGAACACCTATTGCAAGTAAGATGTAAGTCAAGTAAGTCAAGGTGCTTCAACACAGTGGGCAAAACAGTGTAAGATTAGGGAAGGTTCGCTCTTCCCTCAAGCAGCTTGTGGACTTCTTGAGATGTGTCTACCTAAGATCAAAAGAAGAGAGCCAACAGTAGAAGGAAGTGAATGATGAATGAGCCATCTAAGCACATGTGACAGAAGAGATCCAAGGACAGAGACTCTTCCAATCAATCAAGATGAGCCATAGGGAACATCAACATCACCTAGTCCAATTGGCTCATTTTACTATGAAGAAACTGTAGTCTGGAGCATGTCAGCAACTTGTCCTATGTCTTATAGCCAGTTAGCAGCAGGGCTGGGACTAGAACTCAGACCTCCCTGATCTCAGCCCAGTGCCCTGGCCACTTGCTACTGTGGCCAGAGAACACCTCCGAGGGGAAATAAGAGTTTGAACTGGAACTTACAGAGGAATCACCATGTCCAAGGTAGCTAAACATGAAGTGAGCGTGAGGCATAGTGAGGAGACTGGTTTGAGTGGAGACGAGGAAGCACCGGGCCCAGAGCATAGCGAGCTGTGAATGCCAAGCCCAGGGGCTTGGGCTACATCTTACATACAGGGAGTAGATAGGGCAGGTTTCTCTGCAGGGACATGTTATGAAAGTGGCTTTTCAGAAGCTTAATCTGGCAATGAACTAGTTTAAGAAGAGGCTAAAGAACAAGAGATTCATTAGGTGCAAACTTTTTCCCTAAAACTGATGACTTTGTTTATCCCAGGATGGCAGCCTTCATTTGTGCAGGAGGTTTCCAAGAACTAAAAAGAGAGCTTTCTCCCTGAAACCTCTTGAATGGGGATTGAAGCTGATTATAACCTAAACACCTTTGAAGGGGGTTGGTGATAGACGGTACCCATGTTACTATGGCCTCCAGATCAGGGGTTGAAATTTGGGATGGAAATAAGAGAACAGGTGTGTGTTGTTCCTGAAAATTCAACACCTGAGAATTTTATAAATCTGGGCTGCCTTTTTAAAATACGTATTGTTTGAGGTGGTTCTAAGAAAATATTTGTTATATCAAAATTGTTATCGTCACATTTATAAATCTTTTTCTGGCTGCCTTACACTGTGCTCTTTGTATTTGTGGTTGATTGATGTTGCTTCTTTAATTTACCGATGACTATAGTTTTGTTGCTAAAATTCCTAAAGGACATTTCTTAGACCTCTAGGAACATGGTGGAGAAGATAAACAACACATATAAAATATTACACCATGGTAGGGACTCAGCAACAAATGAATGAATGAATAATTATAATGGTCATCAGTTATTCATGGAAACTACTAATATCTGGCCAAGTGCTCATGCTAGCTCACCCCAGGTGCTTTATACACATTTCCCTAATACTAAGAACAACCCCAGTAAGTTATTATTCCCTGTGATAATGTAAAGATGAGGCGACTGTGGTTCAGAGCCATCGTACAATGTCCCAAAAATAACCCGTCTGGTAAGTGGCAGAGCTGAGAGTTCAAGCTACACCCATCATCTCTTAAACCCAAGGACTCAATCACTATGCTACATCATCTCCTTGGAAGTGAGGGGGGAAAGACTAAGGGGAAGGAATGAAAAGAGGGAGAAGGGAAGAAAGAAGAAGAGAGAGTGGGGGCAGAGGGAGAACATAAGAGGAATGGGAAGAAAAAAGGAATATTTGAAAGACATGGTACATGTCATCAAGTTTCACGGAACATATGCAGCCAACATGGCCCCTTCTACATGCAAAGTAACTTGGGGCATGAGGTACAAACAAGAAGCATTTCCAGGAAGAATATTTATGTCAAAGTGGATTCTGAGACTAACATACAAGGATTATGTATGTTTCACAGGGGCAGGAAGCTTGGCAGAAAACGTTAAGAATAGGAGAACCCAGTGGTAGAAGGGATTTGAGATGTGACCTACACAAACATCTGAGCTGTTAGATGATCATCCACTGGGGCCTTTCACCACCTTTTGGGCAGTAGGCAGTATATAGCTCTTGGTGCACACCTAAGCGGGTCCAACATCCTGGTGGCCCATGTCTCCAGTCATATTTTTCCCAAAGTCAGCAGCCCGTCCAGTGGAGGAAGAACTGGACTGAAGTTAAAAAGTACATTTGGATTTGGCCACCTCTTATGAGGAAAAACCAATTCTAAGAACTTTGAAGAAGCAGCTAAAGCCTCCTGGGAGTCTCTTATCAGCTCCCAAGGTTACTCAAAGTTTAGTGGGAGAGATTACAATTCTAAGAGATCCAAGTCGCTTCAAGACATAACAACTGCAGGAAAGCAAGCTACGAGAAGAACAAAGATATTGGCGAGACCCCTTCCAGGGCAGTGGAGGTTTATGGAGATTGACTTCCCATTGGACTGACGGACCAGACACACGATTAGCGAGGGCTTTGAAAACAGTCCTGTCCTCAGAAAGGGTTTTTGTTTCCTCCTATTAGAAAACATGATTTAAAATGTAAAGTCAGCCTTGCTCTACATTTACATAAGAATAAGTGGCCACAATAAATCAGATCAGGGATGAGCTACGCTCCTGAGCTTTTTTATTCTGATCCAGTTGGGCTTCACTTTCCTCCCTCACTCTGATTGGGCAAACACCAGAGAACCGCACAGCTGGCAGCTGAGAACACCTCACGTGTCCCTGGTCTGAAGCACCGAAGATGGAGAGCTGCCCTCCTGTCCCTACCAGTGGAGCCAGCTTGCAGGCAATCTGTGTTTAGTCAGATTCTTTCCCCCCACCCCCAATAGTCTGCCTTTATTTGCATAGATTAGGCCAGGCTGTTCCTGTCTCAGTTGTGTGGGGTTTTTTTTTTTTTCATCTATTATAGATTTTTAGAGACTTGCACATACACACACCCAAACCCTGTCACACACTCTCAGAAAACAACAGTGCCTTAGTTTGGGCTGTTGTTTTTCAGTCCTAGGACATTTCTTTTTTTCTTTTTAAAGGGAAAAATTCCAAGTGATATTCTACTAAGAAACAACTGTTAGCTCACCCCACCCAGAAAACCAAGCCTCACATCTTGAAATGCCGTGGATGTTAAAGAAAATGAAATGTGAGCTTCTGTGGGTGGACGGAAGGGGAGGGCTGCAGGTTTCCAATGAGCTGAGCGGTTGTTCGGATATGAAGAACAGAGAGGATTTACAACCCATCCCTGTGCCTCCGCTAGAAAGTGGTGACAAGCAGAGAGGTAAACTGAGCAAATCACAGAGGCTTGGCAGCAGCAGCCATAAACACTTCATGATAATGATCAAGAGTTCCAGGTGTAGTTCAGAAATTAACAGAGACTCCCTTTTGCTAGAAATGGTGTAATGTCACAGTGACTGTGAACAGCCAGCTACATCAACAGGGAAGTTTTTGTACCAGTTTCTTTGAAACTTTTATTTTTCCAATGCACGGAGAGGTGAGAGTCTCTCTTAGAATACTTAAAAAACTAAGTCTTCCTGTCTCTTGCCCACAGTTTGAGGCAAGATCAGCAGAAGCATTTTTTCATACTTTAAATTTCCCACACACTTACACACATGCGGGAAATCCTGGAGTGCACACCCAGGATTTCTCTCTCTTTTCCTTAACTACCTTGCTAGACTTGCAAATCGGCCGCTTTTACAAAACTTTGATCTTGATTCCCATCTCATACGAGTTTTCCAAGATGTGATTTCTTAAATTGATAGCAATTTTTTTAATGGTTAAAAAAATTCCCAATAACGATGGGTCCCCTAGCTATTTTCTTTTGAGAACTTAAGTAATTTAATGGGGATGATTTTTTTTTTTTTAACTTTTATGGCCAGGTGGCTCAAGGGGATATTTCGTTGAACACTGATTAAAAATAATTTCTTCTAAAGGAGTCTTGACCACAAAATGGAACCATTAATGGGCAGGGACGTTGTCACCAAAGCGGAATCATGCCTGATCGCCTCTCGTTCCTCCCATCACACGAGCATTTTCTTCTTCTTCTTTTTCTTCTCCTTTTCTTGTCCTTAATGGCAGAGTAAATAAGCAGCCAGCGAGGCCTAAATGTTTTCGGCCAAAAACAGAGTCCAAACTCCTCAGAGAAAACATTTGGCCTCTGTGGTTTTGTAATATGTTCCAGAACACTGAGTTCAGTGAAGAACATTGTGAAAAACTCCCATCCATCGGAATGATGGTGGGGAATGTTACAGTATCAGAAGTTTCATTTGGTCCTTTTCCTGCAGGCCCATAATGAGGCTTGTAAAAAAAAAAAAAAAAAAAATAGCGCTATGTGGAAGTTCTCATGGGAAAAATGAATGGCAAGAAATCCTAGCTTTAAAAGAAACAGCTAATCTGCTAGTTTGATTGTTCTTCAAAACTTACGCTGAACCAATGAGCCTAATTAAAAACACTTGGCCTACTTCTATAAAGCATCATCGCTTTCTCTATGCTTCGTTTGTATACACCACAAAACTCCAGATAGACTATTATTTTTTCAAGTGCTCACTAACAAAGTGCTGACTTTGTTGGGACGGCTGAGTTAATTTCTTGAACTCAGTGTGAAACCTTAGCTAAACAAAATTGTGGTAATTTTCCTTAATTTGTAAAAGTGATTGGAGTGCAAACAAAATTTTCCTCTTGGGTCAATCCTATAATTTTCAATTAACTAAAACTAATAGTCAGGCAGGCACCAAACCTACATTTTGTTTAAAGGGCTGGGAGGCATTTCCAAGGGTCAGGATGCATTAATTGTTTTTTATAATTTTGAGGGTGGGGTGGAGAGTCACTAATAAGCACGGTCGGTTTTGTTCGTAGTGTTAAAATACAAAAGGAAAGATGCTTCGAGGTAAAATGTCACAGCGAAATAAAATTTGTCCATTTAATTGTATGGTTATAATTAGGATGTGTTAGCACAGTTATCCCTTCATGCTCTGGAGTCTCCTTGTGTGAAAGCAACTTACACTCTGTACTTAAGCTGGCCTTCTGGTCCTTTATTGAATGAAGAAGGAAACATGGGGCCAGTTTCTGGAGACAGCTACCCAGCGATGACTGCTACTCAGCAGAGGACCTAGAATGTTACCACTCCCAGGGTGGTCCTTGGACCAGGATCATCCACCTCGTTTTCAGAGCTTGTTAGAAATGCAGAGTCTCAGGTCCCACCCAGAGCTACTGAATCAGAATCTGGATTGCAAAAAAGATCCCTCGGTTAGGGATCTGTTTGGTTCCCTAAAGACTGTCTGGTTTGCACACAACAATCTGAGGATCTCTTCAAGTACACACTGGGCACTCAGACTACGCACTTGATGTATTTCCATAGAGAACATGCCTGGTTCTCCCCATGTGACGGGAGGAAATTCACATTCACCCTATAACCCTAGCTTCCTACTGCAAGGCAGGTCCACGTGCCAAGGCTCTTTGGGGTGGCAGGGGGCAGTCGGTTGCGGGGGTGCGGGGGGGGGGGAGAAAAATGCAGCTTACAGGGAAAGAAAGCACCAATCCAGAATGAAATACGAAAATCACCAATTGTCGTTAATACAAGTGCCACGACCAAGCTAGAAGAACGTCGTACTGGGCATT
Source organism: Tursiops truncatus (assembly GCF_011762595.2). NCBI lineage: Eukaryota > Metazoa > Chordata > Mammalia > Artiodactyla > Delphinidae > Tursiops > Tursiops truncatus. The sequence goes on from NC_047036.1 coordinate 133,779,538, forward strand.
AAAGCACACCCCTACTCCATAAAGCAAACGAACTGCCACACAGATGGTTTAACATCCAGAGAGACTCAGGATTGTCGAGCACTCCTTTCCTCTTCCCTTATTTCTCATGCTGCTGCTTTAGGTATCCAACCCATGATTTCAACAGATCCTGTCATTCAACACGGACACCCAGATGAATTCTTAAATAATGATAGTAGTAGTACTAGTAGTAGCACCTCATTTGGTCAAACATAGGGTGAAATGGAGAAGGAAAGTGGGTCTTAAGAGAAAATAGATTTTAGAATAACACACACACATATATACAAGATAGCGTCAAAGACCCACAAGGCCAAGGCAGCTCTGTCCACCATCTGCAGTAGTTCTTACCTGTGTAAATGAATCTTCCCGGTGTCCCTTTGCAGAACTGTTTGGATTTGTAGGACAATGTGACCTCTACAACACCAGGGATGTGCCGAGGAGGAGTTTGCACCCGGATGGCATGAGGAGTAATCAACTAGGGGGGAGACATTTGGGAAAAAAAACATTGTCACTGCATTATGTAAAGGACTCATTTCATATGTTTCTTATCAGCTCTCAATAAACATAGCCTTCAAACACATAATTAACCTGTCAGTGTTTAAATACAATCGTGATGGAACCTGTATAAAAGACACTGACGACAATATTTACAAGTGCTCTGAGCACAGCCATAACAACTTTATCTGAGTTTTCCTACACGGCAGGCACTCTGCTTCCTGGTTTGAAAAGTGAACCTGGCCTAATGAAATGATTTATCTACTACAGGATATCCTTTGGAAAATCTCTGTTTGAAGCAGACACCCAAATCAGAGCTGAGCTCTGCCACTCCTCTCCAGAAGCTGGTGGGCCTGGTGTTTGAAGTGAGCCCTTAAACATGTGCAAAACACAGAGGTAGGAAATCAGTGGGCCAAGGTGCTCTGATTAGCTGCAGAGCACATGTAGGAAATGCCCCTGAAGACCATTTGGTGCATTAACTACCAGAGGCACAATCAAAGAGCTTTAAAGGGGAAACCCAAGAATGTGCCTCCCTGAAATAGCTGAGGGATCTAGCAGAACTAAGGACTGTCCATAAAAGGGAAATGGAAAGTTGGGGAGGGGGCTGGAGGATGATCAGTGGTCCATTATGCAATGCCACGTGCACAATGAGAAAGGTCATTTCTGAACCCTGTTGGCAGCCAGAGTACACTGCGAAGCAGAATTTATTTTTTAGTACTCGTATCTTTGTTTATATAACTAAAATGTTATTAACGGCCATAAAACTGGCATTATCTGGTTCTTTGAAAACCCCAGCCCTGGTATTTGACTGGCTGACCTCTCTGATGGTGCTGGACTCTGCGCGCTCTCTCTGTGGTGTGTGCAACAGCCCATCCGTTACTCCTTTCAGACGCATTTAGATCAGTGCTGCGGTACTGAGTCAGTATGCAATGGGTGATCACTTGAGTTTATACTAACTCATGTTTGTGCTGTTCTTATAACTTAGAAAGGGCTTTTGTTTCAATGTGCAAATTCAAATGTTTTGCCCAGAGAATCACAGGTGACACCATGAGAATCCAGGTGACACCCACAAATGCCAGCCCCTGCGTCCTGCCTGGGTAAACTGTCCTAGCACAAAGTCCTGGCAGAAAGAATGTAAGAAAGTTGCTACTGCTAAAATCCGCAAGTAATTTCTTTCAAATGCTCTTTCTTGAAACATAAAGGTCATCTGCATAAAAATCATTTTAACTTAGTAATTAGAAATGCCTATCCTCTTCCACAGAATGTGTGGACCCTTAGTTTATTAGCTGGAAATACACAGAAGATACTTCAGTAATACCGTGCTTATGTGGAACCCCTGGAGACTGAGCTCTCCATGGCTAAGTTTTTCAGACGGCTAAGGGTTTATCCATAAAAGCACAAAAAATATTTAAGATTTTGACCTTTTCATACTGAAATTCTTCCAAAATGCACTGTATGTTTTCTAAAGTAAGCAAAGTATATATAATTTAATTTAGCCTTGATAAATCAAGATTTTCGTTTGGAACACCCCTTCTTATATCTTGTATCAAAGCTCTATTTATCTTAGATCTATATATCTTCTATAATACAGAAAAGCCCTAAGTCACCACTGAGGTATGAGGGGCTATTTTCCCCTGCACTAAATGGCCCTGGATACCTATGAGTTTTAAATTATTTCTATTTTGTTCATTTTTTTTTTGTCTTTTTTCCTCCTGGTGTCCTTTGCACTTTCTATACTGCTCTTCTAATCTTTAAGCATCCAAATCAGGAAATCAAGTTTACTATTATATAGAGAATAGGAGAAGAAAAGAGGCTCTGAAGAGCAGTAAAAGATGACCTTCCAAAATCAAGTGCATGTTTAATCTCAACTGATCAGACAGTGTTTGTGCAATGTTGGGATTAACACTTGTTGAGTACCTAGGTTATCTACTACATTGCCGAGGATTTTACTTGCAAACACTAATTTGGTCAGAACGATCGTAAGTATTTTTATCGCTTTTTTTCAGATGTGAAAACAGAATCATAAATTGTTAAACTGCTTGCACAAATCACGCTCGTTAGAGCAAATAAGAGCAAAAAAGTGACCCCAATGCAGTTCAAAAAACGACAGGAACAAATCCTTCCTATCTAATCATAAAAAAGAAATTGTTTATATTCATACCTTTAAACTTTTTAAAGGTACTATCAAACTCAAAATTTTCAGATCCAAAGACTGTGTGTGTGTGTTAATCTACCTGCTATATCCATTTTTCACTTACTGCCTGGTCCTTGGCTATGTTTTTGATGGTGGAAGGTGCCATATAGTTATATTCCAAATAAGTGGTACGCTTCTATCTTAAGAGTTGCTTGGACTGTAGAGTAACATTAATTCACGAGAATATTTAGGAGAACTTTCAGCCAGTTACAAAATACTTCACCTGCCCTCCCTTTTCTCAGGGGAAATACATTTTAAAAGATGGAAAGATATCAGCAGACAATTGAGACATCTTTTTAAGCATAAGTACTTATTACCTATGAGTTGATACACTAAGAAACAAAATTCATGGGCCTTACAAATTGATTAGATATGACTGCAAAGAAACTAAGAGAGTGGGGTGTTGGCATAAAGTACTAGGCTCAGGAAATTGAAACAAATTTTCATTTACAATTTTATTTTCAGTTTTAATCAATCACTCTAACTAAAGCAGAGATTCATTCTTGAAATAACTATCCTTCGCAAATGAGGTAGAATATGAATCATCATTAGAGAGTGAATTTGTTGATGTTTTCCTTGCTGTGGATGTTAGTCTGGGAACAGGCTCTAGCACTGACACATGATACTGATGGCTTACAGAAGGAAAAACTTGTATCTAACTTCTGTCAGTTGAAAGCAGAGGCTTAATTACTAATCACTCAAAGAATTACAGTATTTATTACGGGAAGGAATGCTAGTAATCATTTAAAACTAACACTCTCATTTCTTTAGCGAAGGACACAAAAGTCCAGAAAAGTCTAGTGGCTTCGAAAATTGACTCAACATGTTAGGGAAAAGACAGGGTCTAGATTTGGAAGTCTAGAACTCAAGACCCACCTCCAACCCCCTCCCCCCATCTCAGGATAAATTTCCCACATTGTTCCAACCTGGCTGAACTAAGGCAGCCCCTCTAAGTTACCAAAGGAGGAAGGGCTCCAGTAAGTCTAAATTTTCTGAACTTCCATCATCGGAATACCGCTTTCTTAGTTTTGCCATATCTATAAACCACCTATACAATTATGTACTTAAAAATTTTTAATTGGTTAACTTTTTGTTTAAAATAACTTATTTTAAAAGGGAGCTATATTATTATCACAACTGGTATCCCCTGCCAAAATAAGAAGGAACTGTGGGTGGTAATCTTAAGGTTAATATGATGTTAAATCCTAGCTAGATAATGTTGACAACCTGCGTGGGTTTACTGAAAAGGGAGTTGAGCTAGTGCTGGACGTTACAGACTTCTTTGCCCCAAGTGAGACTTTGTCCCTTAACATAAATCAGAAGGATTAAAAGAGAAATAAAAGGAAAATCACTTTCTCATGATGTGATTCAGTTCTACTTAATGTCTGTGTCGAATCCAAAATGGTCTCTTGTACAACCAGGGGGCACGTACCCCACACTTTGGGAAATTCTATTCTAAGTGATTAGAGAACAGATTCACTCTTTTGACTTAACTTCCTTAAATCACAAACCAAACGAGCTAAAAATAAATATTCTTCTGAAACCCTGTAGCATCTGACACTACTTTCTTCCTTTTTGGAAGTCTACACTTTCTTCACTTCTGTGACACTAACTTTGAGACCTAAGACTTGCAGAGCATCTGATGGTTTATCAAAGCACTTTCACATTCACTCTTTTAAAACCCATCCTTATGGGATATGTATTCCAGATGAGAAAAGTTGAGGGTCAAGCAAGTTAACTAACATTATTCGAAACAGTAGAAGAAAACCCATCTCTTACGCCTGTTAAGTGTTTTCCAGGGCTCCTCTCATATTCATTGGTTCCTGTTCTCTTCATGTGCCAACTATTTCTTTCTGCCAACTTGTTAACTGTAGAAATTTCACAAGGCTTGTTCTAGATCTCTTTCTTTTTCACTTGCCTGACATTTCTTGAATTCACTCATTGGCTCAATCACCTCGCCTAAACTGACTTCCAAATCCACACCTGTAGCTTTGATCTCTTTGGCCAAGCACCACATTTTTATGAAAAACAGAGTAACAGAATCTCCCTGAACTTGTCTTATTGCCACCTCAATCTCAACAGGACCCAAGATAAATTTATCATCTTCCTACCTATAAGTGAATTTCTTGCTCCTGTGTTCCCTCTCTCAGCTAAGGGAACACTCTCCTTTGAATCACCCAAAATAGAAAACTTAGGATCATCTTATGTTTTTTCTCCCTTCAACTTTTCTTTTAGTCATGTTGATTTTACCCTCCACTGAATTCCACTGGCACCTTGCCTGGCTTCCTTATCCTGTTCAGGTTGTCACCATTTCTTACTCAGATGACTGCAATATTGTAACTGCCTTCTAAATGGCCTCTCTCTACTTCTACCTTCTCCGCCAGAACTATCTTCTTCAAATCAACCTCACCACAGCATGCCCTGACTCAAAACCTCACCTGCCCCCTTTGTGTATGGTGTATAGTCCAGACTCCTTGGCATGGTAGTCAGGTGCTCTAAGGCCTGACAGCTGATCACCCTTGCTAGTCACCCTCCCCACTCTGCCCTTCCACACTCTGAAGGCCATGCGGATACATGAAAACACCACGGCCTTGCCTAACATCTTTGCTTTGTTCATGCCATTTCTTGCCTAAATTTTCCCCCATGATATTCCTCTTGTTCTTTAAGACCCTCACCAGATGCTCTCTCTTCCAATAAGTTTTACCTGATCCACAGTTACCTGCACCTTTGTAAGAACTTATATAAGTACGGAATGTATACTATAGAAAGCATCCTATCTTACTTTGTGCCATAAAGATTTTCTTACACATCTTTCTCCCATTAGACGGTCCCTAAGATCAGCTACGGGGTCTAATTCATATCTGTATCCTCTAAAGTATTAAACTGAATGCCTTACATACAGGATATTTCCCAAATATTTCTGAAATAAATACTTGTGTAAATTGGACCAGAATTCTACTAGATGTTTGATTGCATTAAGCAAGCAATCCCTATCCATAAGAACTCACTGTTCTTAACCTGATAATATTTAACCCTCATTCCCTAAGTTGCTCTTAAAATTAATTATCCAACTGGCCCAGCACTCAGGTCCCTGCATGAGACTACTGCTCAGATATCATCTAAGTGGTAAAAAAAGAAGATGTCTAAAGGTCTGGGACTCATTCCAGCGAGAAGGGATAAGGCGAAACAAAGAAAAAAATGGTTAAGCAATACTAAAAAGTGGGCCACAAAAGATCAATGCTCCAACAGCAGTGTTTATTTCTAGACTGATGACATTAGATGTGATACATCTTCTGTCTCTCCTGATTCTTCCTCGTGTGCGTGTGTGTGTGTACTTCTGTGTTTATTTGTGTGTGTGAGAGAGTATGCGTGTGCTCGCACAGGAAATAATAATCATATATATAATTCTGGAATAAATAAATTCATACATTTCCAGGTATTACTTTTATTATGAGAAAAATATTACTAAAATCAAAAGTAGAATACTATCAGTTTTGTGCAATATGTATTGCATGTGATTATATAAGAATTCGATATATATTTGCATGGAAGAAAGACCAAAAGGAAAATCATCAAAGTGTTAAGAGGAGTTACCACTAGATGGTAAAGTTACGGGTAATTATATTTTCCTCCGCTTATCTCCCTGAATTTTCAGGCTTCTCAGCAATCAGAATGCATTAATATTATAATCAGAAGCAATCATTTTTAAGTGTGGTACCGCAATGAAAGAAACACACATGGTCTCTGCAAGGCCCCAGAAGAGGCTGCCAGCACACCAAGGACCTGCCGGTGACAGCAATTTTGCTCCCTCCGAGCTGCCTGTGTGAGCATTTTCTCTTCTCCAGACTCAGAGCACAAGAGCAGAAGAGTCCCGAGTGGTCGGCCAGGCGAGGCACACTTGCTGTGGCCTCTGGGTACGAAGTGAAGCTGCTGTGACCGTGAGAGACAGGATGCAGACATGCGGGGCGGTGGGTGAGGCCTGTCCTTGACAGAAGCGGGAAACAGGAAAGAGGAACGACTCCCTCTATGGGTGCACAGAGAATCATGAAAGATGCACAGGGTTGGAAACAAAACCCCAAAGAGGCAGTCTGCAAAGCCTGGGAGTCCAGAAGAGGGGCATGGGAGACGATAATTCTCCAAATGGTTTTTATAAAAGTCTCTAGCAGGATCAAAAGTGTGACCCACGTGGTGGGTGAATGAGAGTACCTAGTATTTTAAAATATTAATGGAGACATGTTGGAGAATTCTAGGGGAAAAGGACAAGTCTTGGGAATCACCTTCTTCTCTGAGAGCCAGTAGCTCTTACTATCTGTATCCCTGTAGCTCACACTAAATGGATGGTGGTGATGACCTTGATGGTGACTCCAGCAGCAGTGACTTTTCACTGTCTTCTTACTCTGTGCCACATACTGTGAGAAACTCCTCCAGTGATTTCTGTCCTATAGTATTAGGGACAGGCAGGGGTAGTAGCTGGTTCACAGATGTGAAAAATGAATTTCAGGAAAGTTAAGAAAAATGACCAGGGAACCGATAAGAAGCAAGTCTGCCTGACTGATGACCACCTTTATACAACCACAGCTGTCCCTCCCTACTACTGTTTATTGTTTTTCCATAATTCCTGGCACTTGTACTTTTCATCCTACCTCCACTGTTAACAGGGTAGAATGGGTCCTCAGCCTCTCCTGCATTCAAAAATGTTCTGGGAACACAGTAGGTCCTCAAAATAACCTTTCTCATTGGTGAGAGGTTGGCTGAGAATTATGTCCCAGCAAAACAAAAGAGCAATTCTAAGATAAGCCTTTATGCACGTTTTCCAACCAATGGAACTATATGAAATAAATGCAATTTGAAGTTCCATGCTACAAAGCCAAAAAAATAACTGGGATTACTAGAAAGTGCACCAGTGATTTTTCATCACCACCCTTAGGACTTAATATTTTAGCCTTAATCACTTTCAACACTAAAAGTAAAAACAAAACCAAAAAACTCGAAAACAAGCAAAGACTTAAAGAGAAGGGGTAAAAGGAAGGAAAAGTTAAAGTTTCTTCTCTGGAAAAATAATTAACAGTTATGACTAGAAAAAGGCTAAAGTGGGCACTGGTACAGTGGTTTTTAGGTATTACCCCTCCAGGAGTCTGGGTTCTAAGGTACACTGGCCCATTCAGCCAGTGTCACCCTCTGTGCCTCACTTTACCACCTTATCCTGCACCAGCTCCTGCTCTGTGGGAGGACAGACAATAATGTTAAATATGCTTTGTGTTTGCGTAGAGCTTCTCTAGGGACCCTAAAGCACTTTCCAGATTAATTTTTTAATTTATGCATTAATAATTCTCACAGCATTCTCCCTCCTCCTCAATTAGGATAATAATATCCATCTCTTTTGAGAGAGGCAGGGGGTGCTGAGTGATGGACATAAAACAGACACTTAAATAAGGAAACTATAACATAAAAGCATAATTAAAGCTTCAAAACCAAATCGACCAAGGAGCTTTAAAGAGACACCACAGTGATGGTGACCACACAAGAAAACTTATTTTCCTTCCACTCTGGGGCATTCATCTTTCCGTAGTTAAACATGGTGCTTACAAAATATTATTTTCTGGAGTTCTTAAAGCAAGTTGAAATATGATCAGTGTATATTCTTGGGCACTGTGCTGGCTGTACCTATTTTATCTCTATTCCCCTGAAGTGGGTACAACATAAATCAGGGGATGCTAGCTCTTCTCTCTCAGTGTATCCTGGTTTGTTCCCTAATCAGGGTTCTCTGGGTTTCGTAACCCAGGGTTTTTTCATTCCCAAGAATTGCCTGTCTCAAAGGCAGTATATGATTTCTCAGGGAACGTGAGAGAAAGCGCGTGGAAGCATTTACTGTTTCACAAACATTCTGGTTTCCTTTTGTCCTTTCAAGAAAATAACAAAACCAATGTTTAGCAAAATATGTTGGGTCCCATGAATTCCCAAAGATAAACTTTATGTATGAATGTCAGAGGAGACCTTTGAAACTAAAGTCTCAGGAATTGAGTTAAAAGGGGATTTAAAATCTACGTTTTAACAGTCAGTCGTATCTCCTAATACTGTCTGAAATGTCTCTCACATAGGTATTGACACAGACACAGATACACAGAAGAGAGATATAGATCTATTTTCCTATTGATTGCCTGCATCCCCCAACTAGAATATAAGCCCCATGAGGATGCGAACTTGGTCTTTCTTGTTTTCACTACTCTGTTTCCAGTTTTAAGAGTGCCTTGGACCTAGCAGACATTCAGTAAATACTTATTGAACATTGAATGAGTAAATACCGTGACATGATTAACCACCACTAATAATTAGGACAAAGATTCAATAACGTCTCTTATGAATCTACCAAAAAGATATCATCAATACCACCCCATTCAAAAAATCTTTTTACTAAAGAAAAAGAATTATTTTGACTTTGCCCCCACAGACTTCCTGGTAGCCTCATTAAACATTCACAAAAATATACTACCCAATTCTTCTGACCGAGAAACTAGCCAGGTCCCTAAATCAATGCAGTTAATTGTACAAAACAAAACAGCAATAAGATCATCTTTCAAAATAACAGATTGGGGAGAAAAAGGCTAAAATAAATATATTATGCTTCAACTACCTTTGGTTTTGTGGGTTGATTGATTTATTTATTTTTCGGTAATTTATTTTTTAAATAAACTTTCTCCAGCTCTCTTCCCAGGATGTAAATCTTGTGCCAACTGGGCACCATTAAAGACTGGATCCCATCCTGACCATGTGGGAGCTGGAAAAGCACTGGTGAGATCCTGAGGTCCACGGTATACCAGACGGGGAGGACTGGACACCAGTAACGCCAGCCCCTGTGGTTTGAAACTGCACAATGGGCTCTTTCTCGAGGCTTGTTTTTCTACATTCAGTCAAGAAGGAATATCATTCCCTAGTTGGGCCTGGCTTAGGGTCCTGGGTTGCTGCTTTGTTTGTTTGAAAATTAAAATATAAAAGAAAAAGGAAAGCCAGATACGTTTTTGGAAGGGGCTGCATGTCATCAAAGCTGGTGGTTTGCAGGGCAGAATCTTTGCCTGCAAAGATTAGGAATTAGGAACAAAAACGTAAGAACCAAAAGGTGGACTAGCAGGGAATGAATTCACGTCTCACCAGAAAGTCTTTTAGGTTCTTTCAGAGTTCTAAGAAAAGGATATCAAAGCTGTAAGATGCTAAACAGTGACTCATTCTCACATTCTTTAGTGGTATAGTTCCTATTTGCATCCTATCTACGGTGATCCTTGCACACATACTCAGTAATTCCTGATTTAACACATCCCTCCAGGAAGTGAGTTCTGTGGAAAACTGAAGCCAACCCCCTTTAAATACCGTGCCACCACAACTGCTTTCATTGAAGTCTTTCGAGGATGCATTACACACATCACGCTGTTTCAGACAGAAGATATTGAATATAATTGCCATCTCTTTCTTGACTACTCAGGGCCACTGTCATTATGAACAGCCATTAACATGCTGCGCAGTAATATAGTTCTTCGTCTGCTTTTTAGGTTTTCCTTTCCTTCCCTTGACATTAAGCTGTCACTTCTGCTGTCACTGAGCCTGCTTCTAACAGCCCGCCTCTAGTTTGCTCCTTCTAATTTGCTATGACCTGGGAAAACAGATAACATAGTTGGTTTAAAATTACTCTTCTGGTTACCTCAAAGTCTGTTATTTTATATATTTACTCTTTTTTTTTTTTGGTTCACTTCTGGTTTCATGCTGAATTTTGGAGAGTTGCGGTGACTAGAACACTCTTCCCTGGATAGATGAGCTTTCCCTACCTTCTTTTTAGATGGTTAAAAAAAAAGATGGCTCTGGAGTCAGAAGAATTTTGGTTCAAGCCCAAGTTTTGCAAATTACCAGCTGTGGGACCTTTGGAAAGTCACTCAACCTCTCTGGCCTTCAATTTCATTGTCTGGGAAGGCGGAAGGGCTAGTTATCTGACTAGTGTTATTAAAGGACTTATTGACTTAACACCTATAATGAGTTTAGGAGAAGGCCTCACTGGTATCAATCACTTAAAAAGTGTTAGTTTTATTACTACTTAATCCTCACCATAACCAACAGATTTACACTAAGGTATTTATGTGCATCCTTACTGCACAATAAATATATCTAAATATAAACTACCTAATTATACATGCATTAACAAAAACTAAACTGCAATCTGTCTGGTACTGACACTATGAAGCAGCACTGAATATAACAGTTGCTAAAAAGTAGCATTTGTTTGATTGAATGAATGAATGAAAGGAGAAGCAGTGCCCTTCAACATTATTTTGTATAAATTAATGCCTCTGAAGTGTAAGGCTCTGTGCTAGACTCTGTAGACTAAGCTGAATTTTGCATGGATCCTGCCTTCAAGGGAGAGGGCAGCCCCTTATGTCACAATAATCAAAGATAGAAAGTGATAAGAACATAAGATGGTACAGATAAGGCCATTAGGAATTGAGAAAGAGAAAATATTCATTATCTAGAGCTGTGAGGGAAGATTTCAAAAAAATGATTTTTTTTCTGGATCGCAAAGGGTGGAAGGATTTGGGCACAGAAAGGAGGGAAAAGCATTGTGGAAGGAGGAATGGCATAAACAAGACAAGAGTGCAGAGGTGAAAAAATCACTGCAGGCATAAAGAGCCACATCTTTATCCAATCACTCATTGTGACTGGAGCAGAAGTTAAGATGAATGGTGGGTAAGGATGTTGAAAAGAAAGGTCAGAGGCTTACGAGGCTGTACTTGAATCCCAAACTACGGAGTTACGCCTTTAGGAAAGAGGAAGCCAGTAAGGTTGCATAAGGAGAAAGGCTTTAGGTCAGATCATCAGGGAGCCATTCCAGCAATCAGCATTGAGCACATGGATGAAATGAGCACAACACTATGTAAATATTGACTTTCTTCATTAAAGTCACATGACTGCAGCCAGCTGCGAATTCTGTCTTTGATTCACGTTAAAATTAGAAACACATCACACTTCTGTGGTTTATCCGTTTTCAAGTTATAGGCACATATGTGTACCTCCCGAATGCACTGTAAATAAATAGCTGAAAATGTCAACCTAAAGGTGCTTTTAACTAACCTGTAATTATCAACATAGAGGATAGACTTAAAGTGCCTTAGTCAAAAGTAGCAATATAGACTAGAGGATTTTAAAGCATAAGGTGAGCATGGTTGTAACTATGTAACTATATTAAAAAGGCCATTGGACTATTTTTAATCTGTTTTTTAAATACGCTGGCTCACTTAGAAATCATTCCCTGTGCAATAACTTGGACTTGAAAGGTATTCTTCAAAGCCATATTCAAAGTTTGATGCAAGTGATTCAGGCTACTCCTTTAATTCTTTACAAATGAAGTTTAAAATTTTGCATTAAGCATCTTCCTCTTAATAGATGATCAATAAGTACAGGTTGAATAAAGACTTGGCAACTTATGTATTTAGGAAAAAGTAGGCAATTAGGAATTATTTAAAACCTGTGCATTTAATAAACTTTGAATTAAACTTCTACCTGTAAGCTTCAATATATGTAAAGTAGATGACACAGCTATTTATGTTGTACCCTATTTATATTAAAAGTTTTTGAAAGAGAAGATATTTGACACAATGTCTTTCTCCACCTTAATTTTTTTTATTTTAGTGGAATTGTATCTCATATAAATGTGTTATACATAATAGTCGTTAGAGTTGTGATGCTATTATGTTTAAAACTTGGGAGGGTTTGGTAAATATAAGGAAGTATGTTTAAAAACTAGGGAAATGTCACGAGAAATCCTGGTACAAGAGAAAGCTGAATGGGGAGTGAGGTTGGTGTCTGGAGAACTGGGCTGGAGAACCAGCACTAACTAGCTAAGGCATTCTCAGGACAAGTCACTGCACCGGCGGGCGCTGGAACCTCTTTTTCCTCACTTACAAAATAAAACAGCTGCAGTTGATGACTGGAAATGCTCCTCAAAGCCCTCAAAATTTTGTGACTCTACATGTGGTTCAGTAAAAATCAAGGCCGGATATAAGGCCTGGGAAACTCACAGTGGGAGCATGTATGAGCTGTAGTCATTCATTTTTTGATGTCACAGAGGAGCAAATACTATTTTTCTTTTTTTAAATTTACAGTCCTTCCTCTGAGCTATGTGCACACATGAGAATAGAAAGTAGATATGGAAAGGAAGAAGGGAAGAAATCAATAACTGCATTTAAAACCTTATTTTCCGACTTCCGGATTCAAGCAGCAAAACTGCTTCTCAGCCCCACAAACTGCTATTTACCTGACCATGGTCACCCATAGGTTTCCCAAAGAGTGGCTTCTTTTGCCTTCTGCCTGTCTCTGGGAATGCCGTTGAAGAAAACATTCATCTGGATGAAAAAGACAGTGTGTGGCCCCTGGATGAGGCTAACTGGTTCATACAGTAATGTAACGCTGGCTTCTGCCATTTGAGCTAAGTGGTCCTGGCAATCTTTAAGTATAGCTGTCCTACAAAATCACATGGCATCTAACGTCAAGTGTGCACGGACTAAAACCAGATGCAAAATATGAGAGAAATTCTGTTCAGAGCCTTGCAGGATTAAACAATAACAGCTCCAGACATTGCTGGTCTAATCTGAATAATACTCTGCAAATATTTCACATTTTCCTACATCTACACCAGCCCAATCACTTCATAATTGGGTTTCATGACTTTACTTCATTAACATGAAATCTAAATATACTTCAGCCATTATCAGTATATCTTCCTGTAGAGTGATCCCTGAAAAAACAGGTTCTGTGGTCACAAAGTTTGGAACATGCTGCATACTATGTCTTAGATAGTCAAAGTGCATATAAGTACCTCGAAAACTCTAGGACAGGACCAGTGGAATCTGTTTGACTCAACATTTCCCAAATTTACTGGGAAAAACCTCCCACCCCCATCTCCCATGGGGTGCCTATTAAAATCCCAAAGAACTGGTATATTCCATAGAACTATCTGGAAGATGAATTAGAACAACACTGTGGTATAAGTCTCAGGTGTAGATCAGATACCAGAATCTGAAGTGTAGAGAGTGAAAATATGGACTGAAGAGATATCAATAGGGAGATCCAGTTTGGGGGCTAATTAAATCATTTTGATGAAGTTCAAAATAAACATGATATTGTATACTGCAAGTGTGTTCTAAAAGTGAAGAACAAACAATAGTGGAAGAAGTTACTTCCCACCCATCTTCACTCCCACCCTTCTTACTGCTGGGGGGGTTTCAAGGGAATGAATTCTAGATAAAAGGAATGACTAGAATTGTAGCTGGTTTCCAAGAGGATTTGGTCTAAGACCCTCATTTTCAGATGTTGAGATGGAGGTCCAGTGACCAACAATGACTAAAATATAGGTGCTCCGACTGGACAATGGAAGGACTATAATTACTATCTGGCTCCTAGCCCACTGCTACCCCGTGAAATCTAAATCCTTTCTTGGATGGTTGTCTTCCATTCCCGCCACCCTCTGCTCCCTGCCAATCCCACCACTGGACACTTTTTACAGGCAGCTTAAACACCATAAGCTGTATAAATTCTCTCAGCTATTTCAGTGACTAATTAAAAGGATTGTGAGAGCCTAAAACGTCCAGCACAGAGATCCACCTGGACATAATAGAAACCTGATTGGTTATTGGAACAGTCTACCTCTGACTACACTACTCTCTCTGCCTTCTAGAACCTTAGCTGGAATTTTAAACCACAAATTTAGCTCTAGATTGCATAAATATATTATGTAACTCTCTAATTTGCTACATGAGAGCAAGCTGTCTTTCTAAGTAATATACCAGATCCCACAAAGATTCACTTTAATCACGGATAGTACCTACCCCAGTGTTCCACACCAGCTGGTAAGCCAACCAGTACTCATTGTTTAGAAATTAGAGGAATTCAGAAGGAGATATTAAAATAACAATTGGCACGACAAACCAGTAGCAGGAGCCCCTCGCCCCTCCAAATCACAGGTTGGAGAAAAGCAAAAGCAATGAAGTACATGTGTATTCAAGAAAAAAACTCAATCCACGTTAAACATTAGCACACATCAACCCTGTTGGTTTCTCTGGGTTTATATATAAAACACTACAAAGATTTTTTTTTTTTTGAGTCTTCTGGTGTAAGACATGACAAGGAGTACGAGAGTATCAGGAAGATAATTTGCTTTGTAAAAAGAGAGGAGAAAGGGCGAGAAGCAATAAGGAAGAGAAACAAAGATAGCAAACCAAATTCACAGGAAAGCCCTGTGGTTCACCTCAAACTTGGGAGCTCACAGAAGGCAGCCCTGAGTTAGGAACGGGACAGTGCCACCTGTCTTCTTCCCAACTGGGGGCTATCAGTGAGCTAAAATGAGCTACTCACTTGCAAAAGATTGGGTTGGTAGGGGAAGGGCACAGATGAGGGTAAATAAAGCCAGCCCTATTTTCTCTGGCTCTTTTTAAAACTTCTTTAGCTAAAAAGAGACTCCAAATAATAGCATCAGCTGCTAATCTAAAATGTTATCGACTTGTCCTGGCCCACCAGCCCGCTTCCTGCGTGCTTTGAGCTACAGAGTGAAGAAATGGAGAAGAGATGAAAGTCTACTTAAAATGAAAAGTACTAGATCTCAGAGGTGGCATAACCTCAAGAGAAAATGTGGCCAGGGACAAAGAATTTGGATAGACTGGGGTCCTACTCTAGAGAAGAGGCCCAGACAGGTTAACTGTCTTAAATATACAAGTAACTTAGTCATTCATATAGAAAAAGAAGAGGTTGTCTTCTGCCTCTAACACAAAGCATATACCCTTCATAAGGGTAAATTCTTCCTGTAAGCCAACGGCTCCACCCACAAACTTACACAACTAGAAAATGAAGGGACCGCTCTTCTGTTCTCTACATGACAAGTCTAGCTTACTTTGGGAGGTGATAGTAACTGTTAAGATACCATCAAGTATAAGGCATCAATGGCAATTCCATCCTGGTCTGATACGGTAAAACCCTAGGGTAAAAATTTTGGCATAGGCTAAATCGTGGACGGTTAAAAAGGTGAGCCCTGGATTTGGACTGTCTGGGTTCACATCGCATCTCCACCAGTTGATAACTGAACAGCTTATTTAACTTCCCCAAGCGCAGTTTCCCGGTTAGTGAAATGAGAACAGCACGCTATACATGCTACACATGCGAGCTGTCACCAGGTTCACGTGAGAGCCTGGCAGGAACTAAGTGCTCAATGAATGTTAGCTAATATTAGTCATACTCTACTTTCATAGATATCTTCTCTTAATAGTCACAGTTACCAAGTTCTGATTCTATCCAGTGGAAGCCTGGAGAAATGGCCCCCAATTTCTTTGGGCCCTACCAAAATAAAAGACACAATTTAATTTTGACTAAAAACAACAGTCATAGTTACTACTACTGTTGCTATTACTACCCCTACTACTGTACCACGTGGATTACTGTGCCTGTCTTTTTTTCCTCTCTTCTTCCTGTCCTTCCTTACTCTCAATATTCTACCTATTTGCTCTCTCATTAACGTGGGCTTGTATTTCCTTTGTAAAAACATACATTGTGGTTCAATCCCACCTCTAGCCCTATCTGTCAGTGTGATGGTGGGTCTCTGACCCTCTCTGACACTTGGTTTACTTATATGTATGTAACATGGGGCTATAATGAGAAGCAAATAAAATAATACCCGTAAAGTGCCTATGCATGAAAACCCTTAGTAAATGTGAGCTACTTCTCAATTTCTCGTCAGTATACAATGGATTTGGGGGTTTGGAGCAGTACCAGATTCTCCCCCTGCACTAAAAAAGAGAGAACATCATATCTGTCAAATAGCCTGGATGAAAATCTAAATTTATAAATAGTTTAGAATATTTACAAAAAGTTCACCTCTGCAAGACTTATTTTTCCAAATGTCAGGACCATCATGATGATAACAGGCCAAATTAAAGTCCTCCATCCAGACACCCAACTGCTAATGCTGCAGGGGATTTATTTATTTTAAAAGAATATTAGCTAAAACATTTTGGGAAACTACATAGTGGGCTTTCACCAGGAAAGAGTCATAGCTGATTTATGATATATCCACAAAGGAGAGCAGTTTGTGAGGAGGAGGTGGGCAAAGAAGGAGCATGCGCCCTCCAACCCCCACCTCCCAGCTGGACCCCCCAGATCCATCACGAGGGACTTCTGGTACACTCAAGGCAGGGGTAGTGGAGGGACACATGAGGGGCGAGGACAAAGGTATCACCTCAGTGGATTTTCCTTTTCATGACTTGCATTGATTTTTATATGGAAACAGATCCTTTAAAGCAATTTAGATAAATCTAAGGTAGAATTTAACCTCCCTTACGTGTTCACCAAAAAGGGCAAGAAAGTGAGGGAACTGAGAGGAAACTGGGGGACCTTGACAAGGTGGAGGGAAAAATGAACAATTTCCTGATATGCTGAAGTCCTTTATTCCACATCCAACGTGGTGCACCTGGCCTAAGACAGGCATGAGGTTGTAAAGGGAGCATCACACTAACCCCACTTATTCTCAGGGGTCAAGAATATGGCTGATTCTGAGCCCCATTTCTCAGGCCTCACTGTGACTGCTATGACCTGGATAAAAAGTTCATATTCTATTTATTCTTCCCCTCTTCTCAAGGTCCAGGACAAGCAAAAGAATGAGGGGTAGGAAGGGATGAAGACACAGCCCAGGGGACCTGGGAATGGTTATCCTTGTGAGCACTGTTGTCTCCAGCAGCAAGGAAGAAACATATGCCATGTACGTGATGCTTCTAATGTTACAACCCAATGTTTCCAACAAAGAATGGGGTGTAGTCAGCCAGGGGAGTTCAGTCCACCTCCAGACCTGGGCTGTTCTAACGTGGACAGCAATGAGTTTGGTGGACTGAGAAGTCCATCTCTGATTCAGCTTTAAGGGAGCTTGGATTCTCTGGCCAAGAGCATGCCGCTTGTTGGATGCATGGGAAAGACAAAGGCAACGGCAGAACGGGCTGGCAAGGGGCTTGCCGGAGTGGCTTACTGGCAGTGAGGTGTGCACATAGAAGGCTTAAAAGGAAGGGCAGCCTCTGCTTTGGAAAGATAAATGTACTCAACTGTCACAGTCTTAACTTTCTGCTTATCTCTGTGGCCCCTCCAAAGAGAAAACACAATCAAAACATCTGGATGGGCTAAACAGTGGTGTCATGGGAGGACAACCAGAAATGGAAATAGAAACTCTGAGTTCTAGCTCCAGTTCTGGTACTGACTCCTTTGTGTGGCCACATACCTATCACTCACACTCCATGGGCTCTGGGTGGCTGCTTTGGGGTGATGTAATTACATATGTCTAAGTCTCAGTATCCTTATCAAGAAAAGGTACACGTTAAGAGTATTTACCTTGTGGTGTAGAGGGAAGATTAAGATGATCTATGTCAAGAACTCAGCACAGTGCCCAGAATCCAGTAAGTCTCAATAAAGTTTAGCCATTCTATGAGCACTTGTAAAGTGTGTGAGATAAGTGAGCTCAATGCTCTCTTGCAGTTCTAACCTTGTTTTTACTCTAAACTTCGGGGAGATGAAAGAAAAGGGGCTCTGGGCATGCTGGCTAAGAAATCGAGGCTCAGAATTTAGAAAGCAAAGGCAAGTTTGCCATGGCTTAAGGAATGGTGATACTTATGTTCTGTAATTTGAGCTAATGTTGATTATTGCCAGACAAGTCAACTTGCAGTTAAAATAATGATCACAGTGCTTGAAAAGTACTGCAAAACTAGAGCATAGTCATTTTCATATGGTTGAAGTCCCACACTGAGACGCCTGAGAGGTATAAACTCCTAGGGCTCTGGATTCTTCTAGGTTCCCCTGGCAAACTGCTCACTCTCTGATGAAGAGTCATTGAATAAGTCAAGAACCACCTGCACCTGGATTATTACTGTCACGTGAATGGTGATCCTTGAAGATGGTCCTACAATAGACTCCATCTACAAATGTTCACAGATTACTACCTTGTTACAGTTTGAACAGGGCTTTGCCTATATATTTTGTGACTTTGCATCTCCTTTCCAATTCCCAATACATAATAGGACCTCCACACTGTGGCTAGCCCATGAGGACAAATGACAAAACAGAAGGTCTCCTGGTGCTGATGGGCCAGTGGATGGAAGTCATTCCAGTAGAAAGTGATGCCTCCTGGTAAACCCAACCCATCTTTCCTAGTTTCCAGAGTTCCATAGACTGGAGCTGGCCCACCCAGACTGCCATCTCTAAATTCTATACACTCTCTTAGAAATGCAAGTGTAGACAGTCTCCTCAACTAGACCAAGCTATTAGATATTAATGTTCAGACAACACCTACCTCACTCCAGACCAGCATGGTACCGAATATGACCTGTAACCCATCAAAGAAATTGTCCCCTATGATGATCACAGTCGCACCTCCCGTCGTCCATCCTTCACTCGGGCTGATGGCTTTGATACAGGGAGTAGCTGCTTTTCAACACACATGAAAAAGAGAAGGAGTCGGCTGTTAGAACCAAACTTTAATGATGGGAGACTTGAGGAAAAGAAAAAAAAAAATCTTTTATCTTTTCACGAACAGAAAGTCCCTCAAGATCTCAGCATTTCCTAGTCACATTAGGACCTGAAACCTCAGGGTGCAATTTCAGTTTTTAAAAGCATGCTTTTCATTGTTTCTATTAAGATACATATATGTTACCCAAATCTTTTTCAAACCTGAAATCTTATGAAATAAAACGTAGAAGCAAAATTTAATTTATGAAATGCTAAGGATTTTTTTTAAATGGGTGATGTTTTAAAATACACTGGAAACCTCATAGAATTGCTTCATAATTAAATACATCTCCTGAAAAGAAAGCTCATAGATTTTTTAGATAAACATTGCTGTTTGATGGGAAGGGAAGAAAGAAAGGAGGCTGGAGCAGAACATCGTTCTTGTTCCATGCCTTCTGTCTGTACCACTAACAGAGCAATATTCCTGAATAAAAGTCACTAAGTTTTTTTCAATAAATGTCATGGATGCCATTTTATAGATGCAAAGTATGCAGGTCACTCAGGGTGAATTATGTAACCAAATAGCTGAGTCAGGGCTGAACCACAGAAAGTCCCATGACCTTTGCTTTGTTGTCATTCCCAGGCATAAAACCCAAGAACTGGCTTTTTCAAAACTTCCTATCTCCTTTCTTTCCATTATAAATGGCCCTTGGAGATGGGAAATAATTTGCAAATACTGTGATTCCAAACACACTAGAGGTGGTTTACCTGATGAGCATGGCGTGCTTTCAACAGAATTACTAGGCAAAAATGAAATCTCTCAGAGAGTACTTTCGTACCACTGAGGACTGTTAACTCCACAATGCCATGCTGCTGTTTTCATGATCACTTTTATGAAAAGGAACAAAGCAAAATTCTAAAGCGAAGGAGATATTGTCTAAGGAGAGAAAATGAGACCCTCCTCTTTAATAAAATGTTTATTAAGTACCCTAGACTGACTTTCCAAGTATTGAAGCCAATGAGAGCACCAGTTAATTTTAACAGGAAGAAACTGGCAAAAAAATTACTGGACTTTGTCAAATTTGGCAAAATGTCATGCTTTAACTTTTGCAAGAAGAAAAGAAAATATGAAGCCCAGCCCGCTGGAACCATTGCTCATGTGCCACCACACAAACAAGCAGAATGGGTTTGATTTTGAGTCAAATTTATCTTATAAAATTGCACAGAGAAATTTGGAAATATCCAAACTAAACATTTCATGTTGGCTGAACTCACAGCAATGCATTTACAACTAAAACTGGCCAGTTCAGATGCCTTTTCTCTCCCCCACTTTCTCCTAAAAACAAAATAATTAATCAAGGAAATGTAAATGATTCACGGCTTGAAAATTCTTGTTCAATTTTTGACACATATAAAGGTTGTGATCAATGTTCCACAGGCATAGGACTTTTTTGTAAAATCTTCCTTTAAAAGTAACCACGTTTAAATGCATAATTGAGTACTCCTAAACTAATGATAGAATATGATGCATGATTCCAAGCAATTTATAAGAGAAATAAACTACATTTAACAACTATATAAAATTCTTAAAATATAAGCAGTTTGGAAACATTCTAGTTAATGTCTCAAAATCTTAATTCTTAATTTCTAACTCAGTGTAAGTACTTAGTTGCTAGAGTGGAGTAGAACAGGTATTACTATATCCCCGGATACTTCTGAGAAGACTAGAATATTGGTTAAACTGAACTGGTCTTGAAAGATTCCTGCCTGATGGCAAAGTGTGGAATCCAACGGTATCATTAAACGCTGACCCTGTGATTGCCCTCATAAACACAAAATAATCTTGGTGTTTATTATCTGTATTAGCTTTGGGATTTCTTTTAATTTTTTAAATTTTATTTTTTAATCACACAAGCATGTTCCTTTAGTTAAGTATGGACTCCTCCAGGCTTTCTCATCGTTGCACAAAAGCAGACACAAGGGCGTGTTGGTTTATCTTTGACAGACTCTCCTATTGTAAAGAAGCTATAATAACATGGTCAAGAACTGCCAATTTTATACTTGACCCCAGCTCTCTTTTTTCCATTTGTTATTTGTAGGATATAGAAGGCATGTAAGTACATATATGTATAGATGTGTGTGTATGTGTTCAAACATTTCCTAAGGAAAGTGATGATGTTTTCAACCATCCAGAAGAAAAGGTACACGTCAACTAGTCAGAGGTAAGTGAGCATCAAGTTTCAAGAGAAAAACTGGTGAGGAAACAATATACAATACCATCTTCTTAGTTTTGGGGGAGGAACAAAAAGCGCTGGAGGAAGTACTAAAGGAAAAGAGTGGCACCCCTGGATCCATCCTACCTCTATGCTCAACACAATCCACTATCCCTGCTTAGGGAACTAAGTGCCATTCTCAGAACAAGTCGGTCGGGCAGCCCTTTCTAAGTTGAGACCTCAAAGGGTTCCAAAGGTGCTCCTATACATCTGTGTCATGGCAGTCTTGAGAGGAAGCTCTGTGGCACTCCCCCACTGGGAAGATTGGAAAATATGTAAAGGAATCATGGGCTGACCCACTGAGAGAGAGGGGTGAGGAAGGGATGTTACTGGCATTTAGTACCTGGAAGTCAAAGATGCTAAGTTTTCATGCATGAGACAGTCCTGCAAATGAAGAATGCTATAATGTCAATAATGCAGGGTAGAAGACACTGTGACTAGCTAAATGAACCAGGCTCAAGAGCAGTTGTTAAGAACTCACAAATCCATACAGGCCAAGGCAAGAAACACAAATGAATACAGCAGCTCAGGGTCTCAGAATAAGCATGAGATGGATGGTTGCTGGTACCGAATTGGGGAATCTCCAGCCATCGGTATCCCCGCACAGAGGCAGTCCCAGTGTGACCTGGTCTTCTGATCTTTCTAAAGAAGCCAGGAGCCCAGATTTTTATGTGAAATTTCCCAATCTTTAAATGCTGGCAACTAATTCAATATATTTTTTTAATGTGTAGGCTAAACAAAATGTTTATGGACTTAAATTTAACTCATCGGCTGCCATCTTACATTTTGACCCTAGTCACAAACAAACTTGCCAGACTAAAAGCAGCACAGGAAGTACTTGCAAACGTGCCTAAAATAACAAGTACCCAAATGTTCACTGTAGTATCGACAGTAAACAGTATAAGAGTCTAGGTGCCCCCAGTAAGGGAGTGATCATAGGATGTGTGGAGTATCATTAGAATGGACGAAAAAAATTTTCTATAAACTGACATGGAAAGATGTCAAAATATGTCAGTAAGTAAAACAAAAATCAGTTTGTAGCCTGATGAATAGTGTGATTCTGTTAACTTAAAAACTGATATCTATTAGCCTATATGTATGAGCATGTGTAGGTACGTGTGAACAGGTATGACAGACAAAAGTCTGGAAGGATGTACACGAACTGTCCCCAGTGGGTCCATATGAAAAAGGAAGGTGACTAGAGAAAGGAGACTATTAAATTCTACTCTATAGATAGCCATATGGTTTGAATTTTTCCAGTGAGCACATACTAAGGTAATACGTTTTAATTAAAAAAATAACAGCAGAGCATTTAATTCTGTGCGACATAAAGGTTATACGTTTTAGAGCAAATTGATACTACTTTTTTTTTTTAAGCTCAGATGTGCTAAGTAACAGATCCTGAGCCTCCCCTTCCGTCTTCTCTTGGGGTGTGTTTTCTCTGAGAAAGCTCGGAGAACATCTGCAACGACTTGTTTTTCTTTCACTCAGGATATCCAGAGAGATGCAGAGGGAAGATAGTTTATAATAGTCACGGTGGATGTGTTCAGTGAAATCTGAAGGTGAAAAGACTCATGAAAGAGTTCAATCCAGCCCAGGAGTATAATAATCAATACAATTCTATCTCCAAGGAAATATTATGGAATGGGGGAGAGGAGTGGATTTGAATACAAAACCACTTTTACCGGCCAAATCTTGATTTAATTAATGAAAGAGTCTTTCTTCCTCGCCAATGAATTTTCACACTCTGGGTCTCCACAAGGACAGTAAGCCAATTCCTGGTTCTAAATCTCATTAAAAATAAAAGTTTGGGTGTTTTTTTCTCTTTTGTTTTTTTTTAAACCTCTCCTCCCACTCACAACAGCCACCCAAGTAAAGGAGATTTTTCCTTCCTTCAAACTATGACAATAACATGATTATACCACCACAGTTTAGCATAATGGCTCTGAAATGCTCGTGGCACATTGCAGAGTTAAAGTGGAAATTATTAGGTAGCTCTTCTTTGTTATAATAATGATCACTCCACAAATAAAAGCTCTTCTCCCAAAGGTACTGCAAGGCGCAAAATGCTAATTCTGAAGATTATGTGTGCGCTTTTATTAAATATTACTATGCCCTGCCTGTTTGAGGGCTTCTCTGCTCTGATTGTTTTATGAGTACCATGTTAATGTCATTCCCATCTTGCTAGCAGCAGGCACACATTTTAGCGTTTGTATGAGAGTTGATCAAAGGCCACGTGCTGGGGGAATTGCTGAGAAAACACGGACAAGCGATAAAAATCTAACAGATTAATTGGTTTAAATTTCATTTCAGGGTGTTGAACTTTGGCTCGGAACTCTAATACTACACCGTGAGTCAGGGCCTAATTACCAGATTTCCAATTTGCTTCTGAACAATGGTTGCGGTGAGAAGGAAAAGAGAGGGTAGAACGAGGGGAAAAAAAAAAAAAAAAAACACGAAAGAAAGAAATCGTTCAGGCTCCAGTACATATTTAACAACTAATGTTCTGTGTGCAGACAATTGCACCAGGGGCCATTTGCTATCACCTGCTCTACTTCCAGAGGGTTTATATTTCCTTCCAAAAGCCACAGAAGGCAGAAGAAATCACGGATGGCCTCAGCAGTTTGAAATTTTCTGATTTATAGAATTAGTATTACAAGATTCGAATGCCTGCTCACCCACACTGGAAGTATCAGGCTTTTTATTAGCGAGGTGAATTTATAAACTGGAATCGCCCCTCAGCCTCCAATAGCAATGATCTATTTCATTGATAGAAAGCCAGGGCCGGGAGAACCATGTTTACCTCGGGGTTTATGGGGGGCCTTGGGAATAAGGGTTAATTGAGCTCAGAGGTGCCTGCCCATTGAGGTGAATTAGTGGTGTGCGCAGCTATCAACAGGGTCCTGGGGCTGCTCTTACTTTTGCCTCTGAAATCTCTTTGTACTGTGATCAATACCTCACTTGTTTGGGGTAGCTGTATAGATGACCCGGGTGCAGCATTTACCATCTCTTATCCCCAAAATGAGGCTTTTGTGACAGTCGATGTCCCATTACAGAAGCCTCACTAGAGATGTGTCGTTTGGCTCTTTTCTCCATCCCTGTGTTTAAATGCCATGGGGAAACAATGCTCAATCAGTTGGTAAAAGGTACAAATTTAGAAATGCTTTAATCCCACTCCAAATCTCAAAATAAAGTTCCACTGAAGTGGAGGTAATGTTATTTTCCATTTTCTTTGTGTATGGTATATGGAAAAAAAAAAAAAGGAAACCCTCCTTTTCCAGCATTCTGTTAACCAGAACTCTCTACTACTGATGAACATTTCTACAGAGCAGATACTGATGCTTACAATGGAGGTGAAAATGCCAGCACCAGCCCTTAATGGCTTCTGAGTAAAGACAGAAAGATGCGACTATGTTAAGTTGATTCTAACGTTCAGGGTATTATAGCATCTGAAAATGGGCCAGAGCTCCAGCTTTTCAAGTTCCACATCTACCACCCAGTGCGACCTTGAAGCAGTCACTTACCCTCTCTCTGAGTCACCCGCTCTAAGCAGTGGTGGTACCCACCTCACAGACTCCTGGCAAAATGCAGACAGTGCCTGCTTGGGTATTGCTGTTTTACTATGTTCCATGCACATAGGACGCTAGTTGCTATAATAACAATTACTGTCATCATCAGTTCCCCACTAACCAGAGTTTATTTACTAGAATACACCATAGTCTCACCATCGCAGATTATGAGGCAGATTGTAAAACTTCCCTAGGAAATTTCCAACCCAGTGACTTGCTAACATAGCTAAGCTTACTGAGGAGGTGAATTTGGCATCAGTAATTACAAAGTAGAATTTTTTTTAAGGCTCTCATTAGCCTGGAATGAATATTAATGGCAATCTTTTCAGAAATGAGGAATTAACTTTAATGTTTTTGCCCCAAACTCTTGAGACTTGGCAGAAAATGCTGCGAAACCCACGAGCTCAGCTCATTTCTATGGGACACCTGTGACCTCATAAACTCTCAGGCCTTTCTCCCTTGTATCTACTTGATTTTGGTAAGGTTGTGCTTGGGAGCAAGCCTGTTTCAGAGATGGATGGGGACACAAAGTACCCCCACTTGGACTCAGTGCACAGTTATCTGCCCTTCCTGTTTAATTGGAACTATTATTTTTGCTAAAACTATTATCTTTCCTAAAGTGAAATGATGATTTTCCTGACTGCTCACAGCTCATCAGGAGCAACACCTGCATTCTTTGATCCTGACATCCAGTAGCTGCTGGCCAGGGAGGAGGGCAAACAGAGGGTTTGACCCTCCTGGGAAACCTGGCTCTGTATATTTTCACCATGTACAGGAAGTGAATCTATTCTGGGTTCACCCACCCTCCAACTGGAAGCCTTAGAAACCAGTAGCAGTTATAATGCCTGACCTGAACCCTAGCACCAGAGGGTGCAAACTTCACTTTCAGAATGCTAACCTCACCACAGACTCCTAGCCAACTAATAAACAGATAAACAAATTTGACAGTTTCCTCACTCAAGATGGAGCAGTCTTTGTAACACTTACGCTCTTACTTTAACTTTACTAACCAGATTTATTTCTGCCTTCCTTTATTTTCTTTAGTAATTGCTTTATGCAGTTAAGCATTTTATTGTTTATTAGGGTTTTTATTTGGGTTGGTTTTGTTATTGGCCTGCATTTATTGCCCCATCCACCAGCATATCTAGATATTACTTGGCAAAGAATCACATATTATATATGCAAAAGAGCCTCCCTCCTTCTCTCTCCCAACCCCCTGTGTGTATGTGGGTGTTTGTGTGTGATGGTGTGTTTGTCACTCTGAAGAGAACTGTAACCCATGATATAGATATTTCTCAACACCAGATGCAATTAAATCTATTAAATATTAAATGAGGAGTTCAAGAATTTCAAGTGTTTTTCATCCTTTATTCCAAAGTGACTTCATTTGGCAAGAAAGCCCTTTGCTTTGACATTAATGGCTCTCTCAGAAAACAAGTGAAGGAAAAATTCATAGTCGCTAGATGGAAACATGGATCTAATATCCATCTACATCAAGGCAGAGTTAACCCAGTGGGGCTGTCTAGGTGTATCTGAACTTAGCAGAATACCTAAGTTCCAAACTATGCCATTTGCTAAATACAGAGCAAGTCCAAATCATATCTACTTGCCATTTATTTTGCAGATTTCTTATTCTGTTCTGAATTAGAAAAATTCCTGAACAATGAGTGGACATAGATCTGAACAAGGGAAGGACAGAAATCCTGGTACAGAAATCCTGGGGCAACAATCGTAATCCGAATATTCCAGGACAAGCACTTTGGGATTTCTGAGTTTGTCTATTTGTGATCCAGAACTTTGTGCAGGTTCACTACACAGGGTGATTTAAAAATTTAACAGTGAAAAATCTTGACATTTTGATGTACCTGTAACTTCTAAATTGCACCTGAAAGACTTGTTTATGGCTTTTTGATTTAATGACACGCAACACAGCATTGTTTCATAATATGCAAAAATTGTTTGTTAAAAACACTTCAGGAGGGCTTCCCTGTTGGCGCAGTGGTTAAGAATCTACCTGCCTATGCAGGGGACACAGTTCGAGCCCTGGTCCGGGAAGATCCCACATGCCGTGGAGCAACTAAGCCCGTGTGCCACAACTACTGAGCCTGCGCTCTAGAGCGCGCGAGCCACAACTACTGAGCCCGCGTGCCACAACTACTGAAGGCTGCACGCCTAGAGTCCATGCTCTGCAACAAAGAGAAGCCACTGCAATGAGAAGCCCGCGCACCGCAACGAAGAGTAGCCCCTGCTCGCCGCAACTAGAGAAAGCCTGCGCACAGCAACGAACACCCAATGCAGCCAAAAATAAACAAATAAACAAACAAATAAATAAACAAAAACATTTCGGGAGCTCAGAATTTTATAACTCAAAGAGGTGAGAATGTACTGCTTTCCACCTCAAGTTTGATCTGTCAAATCCAAAATTAAAATGTACAAAATATTAATCCTAGAGCAGCTCACAGCAAATAATGCCATCAGTTTTTCTTTTTTCTTGTCCTATGACTGTCAGCCACCCCTTTGCAAAGCAACAGAGAAAAATTATCATGGAGGGTGGAAGAATCCTCAAAATGAATTATTCATGGGTCCAATTGTGATATTTGTTGCAACAATAGTAAATTCACTTGCCTCCGATTATACAGTAGGTAAATAACTCTTTTCTTCCTGATGAGAACTTTCATGCACAAAATTATTTTTAGCCCAATTCTCCTGATTATCCTGTTATAAGAAAAGTTCTAGATATGAAAGTCAGGGAAGAAATGGAAATGAAAGTCACTTTCCAAAAAAGGACACCCAATATTGTGAAGAAAGGAAACAATTTTCAGGTTAAAAAAAAAAAAAAACATGTCACTGCTTCTTCATGGAATCCTCAAGTGTTTATTTGCAAGCAATCTTCCTGGGTCTGGAAAATCATAAAGTCAAATATGAGCAAGTCTAGTGGAAAATCTGTGACGCTAATCTTGGCTGGAGCCGTATTTTTAACAGGCCTTGAATGTGTGTGCCGGATTATCCAGATGGTCATACAGGAATCGGCCTGATAGGATTAAACCTTTATGCTGAACTCTGCTCCATCTGTTCTCCAAGGTTTGCCTTTCCTTATCTGAATATGAATTTTTAGCCTCCTTGTGTCTGGGAGTCAGACTAAATTCAGCATTCAAAACAGAGATGTGTGCAGATAGTTTAACATTTCGCTACTTAGTGTCGGTTGACATCAACTTGGTCTTTTTCTAGTAAATATTTTTGCGAAGAATTTTCCTAAGAAGGAATTTAAACGTACGGAGAATCTACTTTTTTTGTTAGAGGGCTTTGTCTTCCTCCTCCTATTGAATTCTAGGACTCATTCCATTCACTGTCCTAATAGGGGTTTACATTGATGTTTGCACATAAAGATAGAAAAGCAAGACCTGTATCCTCTCTGCAGATCCGACTTTAAGAAGAGATGACATATAATTCTGACTGGATGAATGATCCAAGCAGAATATATTCATGTATGCTTTGTTCTTTTTCTCCATTTCAAGAGGATTAGTATTAGTCACCGTTTGATAAAATTAGCTACAACAGCTGTTTCTATCATGTTCATTAGGTTTTCTATGTTTTTAAGGAGGCTTTCTCAGGGGAGGGGGTTTGTAATTCAGAGCTCCATCTTCAATGAAACAGGCTGATGTTTGTTTTGCCCTCCTGTGCATCTATCCCTGGAAGCAGTGAAGTTACTCATTTCTCAGTTGGAAAAGCTGGCTTGGGGCAAGTTGTCAATGGGCCAGAGCCTGGTAGATGGTTCTGGGATTTCCAACCCTGTGAC
Source organism: Tursiops truncatus (assembly GCF_011762595.2). Classification (NCBI taxonomy): domain Eukaryota; kingdom Metazoa; phylum Chordata; class Mammalia; order Artiodactyla; family Delphinidae; genus Tursiops; species Tursiops truncatus. The sequence continues at coordinate 133,808,386 of NC_047036.1, forward strand.
AAAGGAAAGGGGAGGGTTCTGACTGCTGGGCTCAGTGAAGCAAACCAAGGTGCAAAGGAATAAAGAAGCTGCATGAAAGAGGGATCATTCAGAATCCTACATTGTGGCTGGTTTAGGGCAATGTGGTCATTAGGTGTGTTGGATTCATGCTTGTGATGGAAACACAAGAGCCAGCAGCCTGTGCAGCCCCAGCCCTAAGAAGAGAGGATCCCCCTAGCAGTCTAGCAGGGCTCCATCGGCTTTCCATAGCCCCCTTGGTGACCCTAATTCCTGCCTCTATGCCACCACGAATGGCAGCAGCAAGCAGCCAATCAAAAATGTAGGCTTTTATACACATAGGTCTAGTTATTATAAATACGCAATACCCTTAACCGATGAAAGGTCAGGGGGCAGAGAGCAGTGAGACTTCCCATTCAAGCTTAGGACGACTTAGGTTTATTGGTATAACTCTCGTAGAACATATGTATCTGGCTCCTTAAATGGACAAGAATTCTAGTCAGGTGATAAGGGGTGGTACCAAATAGGTGATCCTAACTGATGAAGCCCGCTATAAGTAATCTCTTGTAAAATAGACATGCTGACCAAACACAGTCCTAGCACCTATTCTCCACATTTTATCCTAAACAAGGACACTGCATTGGATGTTCAATCCCATTACTTAAATCTGCTTTGCCCAATATGGTAGTTACTGGCCATATGTGGCTATTGAAATTTAATTTTTAATTAACAAAAATTCAATAAAAATAGAAATTATTTTCTGGGTCACACTAGCCACATTGGTCAAGAGCTACATGTGACTAGTGACTATCACAGAGGACAGTACAGTTATGGAACATTTCCATCATCACAGGAAGTTCTATGGAACAGTGCTGATCTATGGTTCAAGTGTAAATAACTGAGCCTGTCACTGACAGAGAATAAACAGAGCTACCATTTACGGGGTGCCCTCCACACGCCAGAAACTGTGCTAGGAACAATTAACCTCTAATCCCTCCAACAGTGATCACAAAATCAAGTGCTCACAGGGCCAGGCAGGAAGGTAAATAAATAAAATGGGCTAGAGGCAACACAGTGGGAGAGGTGGGGAGTGTGGCCAACTGTAGAGTGTATCCCCTACCCAAGAGGGACACAACTTCTCAGTTTAACCTAATTGTTTCCATTTGAGAATGTGGTACTACCAGCCCTACCAGCTCTTCTGAATATTAAGAGAATGTGCACATCCAGATTTTCATATAAAACATCTTCATTTTTAATTGTAAAGCAACAAATACATAGTTTCTTAAAGCAACATGCAAACCAAACCTAAATATGACTTAGAGCTGGATTCAGTCCATGATCTGATCCATCAGTGTGCAACTTCTATAAATCCTTGGAGGGCCAATCATCTTTTAGTTATTAATTTCTGAAACTGCATGACTAATACTGCCACCGACTCATCAAACAACAGACACAAACCACACCACTGTCAATTCTGTCTCTGATTGTTCAATCCCTCTCCCAGAACAACACAGAAGTCCCCAGCTAGCCCTCCTCCGCTGTGCAGATTTTCTATAAGCAGTCTGGGAGACGAGCTCCGTGCTCCTGAAGGATTTCTACTGTCATTATGCAAGACAGCATAGATAGTGACTTTTTAAGGAAACTACGCTTTGAATGTGAGCAGCATCTCAAAATCAACCTTGTCCAACCTTTAGTAATGCACAACTCTTGCTTTGTGCTTTTCAGAATAGCACTGCTTACATTTCTCTCCACAACCTAGGCTGCTACTGCTAACGTATTTGAGTGAACTTTTATTATTGAGAACCTTATCGTTTTGAGCCAGTTTCCTCTCTTCGCTGACACATTCGGTGATGCTGCACTCCACTGTTTGTCATAGCACAGATGTTTCCGTGGTGATGATCAGTGACGTCACAAGCACCAGAATGTGTATCATCAAACTTATCCAGACAGAGGAGCAAAAAAGAGGGAGAGCTCCACTTCCATTTGAACTCCATGTTGGACTGACTTGGCCACCTCAAAAATTACTCTTTGGAGTCTGGGCTGTTCTATCTGGACTGCAAAGGGCAAGTACTCACACTTGCCTGTTTATGATTCATTTCTACTATCAGATTATTAATTAGGTGCTAAGTCCCACGTACATACCAAAACCCAGATTAACCTGCCTCTGATGCCCACTTTCAAAACAATACTGCCCTGCTCAGAAGCTTTCTGTCGTTTCCCCTTAGCCTACAGGATCAAGTCCACCCTTACAAGTCTGGCTGATTCACCCCTTCCAACCTCACCCTCCACCTATCCCAAACTAGAAGAAGGGCTCAGCAGCACTTGGGACCACTGGTTCTGGATTCAGGAGGTCTCAGCTCACATTCCAGCTTCTCCACTTACCAGGCTGGGCAACTTACTTCACTTTTCTTTTCTTTTCTTTTTTTTAAATTAATTTATTTAATTTATTTATTTTTGGCTGTGTTGGGTCTTTGTTGCTGTGGGCAGGCTTTCTCTAGTTGTGGCAAGTGGGGGCTACTCTTCGTTGCAGTGCGCGGACTTCTCATTGCGGTGGCTTCTCTTGTCGCAGAGCACGGGCTCTAGGCACGGGGGCTTCAGTAGTTGTGTCTCGCGGGCTCTGGAGCGCAGGCTCAGTAGTTGTGGCGCACGGGCTTAGTTGCTCCGCAGCATGTGGGGTCTTCCCGGACCTGGGCTCGAACCCGTGTCCCCTGCATTGGCAGGCAGATTCTTAACCACTGCGCCACCAGGGAAGCCCCTACTTTACTTTTCTTATGTCTCAGTTTCTACCACTCTAATTGGGGATAATACTTAAAGAGAACCCCCCTCATGAGGTTATTGTGAGGTTTAAATGAGTTCACCTAAATTTACAGAGCTCAGCACAGAGAAGAAATGAATAAATGTGAGACAGAAGGAAGGTGGGGAGGAGTTGCCAGAGGAGGAGGAGGAAGGTCGGGAAGAAGAAAATAAAGATGATGATGGCGGACTCTCCAAATACAGTCTCCAAACACGCTTTGCACGTTTCCACCATTTCTTTTCAAGGAGGTTATACCACTCACTTCCACCCAAATAGTACTTTGCTGAAAGGCTGGTCTTTTGTGGGAAGCTGTTTCTATCCCAGTCTACAAAACACTGAAAACTTCAGTGAACTCCTTCATTTGTCACTTACTTCACTTTTTCTTGAACTTTTATCTTTGTATACAAACAGATGTGTGTGTGTGTGTGTATACAGCTGGGCATGTGTATATATACATATATGCAAAACAACCCAACTATCAACACATCCCTTGAAGGCAGGGACCTCATTCATTCACAAACTGGATGGTCAGTGCTCTGCACTTAACCAATACCTGACAATTAACTAGCACTGTTATGTTTTCAAAGGGGTTGCCCATAATTATCACAATTAATATCAACCCCAAGTGGTGGGCAAGGAGATGTTATTTTAAATTCCACTTTACAAATGAGGTAACTGAATCTTGGAGACTCACTTGAACTTGAAACTTTGAGAATCCATATTGGTTGATAAAGTCAGATCTTTAAAATACCCAAACTACCCTTCAATTTTGGTATTTATCTGAAATTTCTGCTCAGTTTCGCTAAACTTCGACCATGTAAACACAGCCAAAGTCCCATAAAATCTTAGTTGTGAAATTCCTTATTCCCAAGATAGAGGGTGGATATTTATTAACTTTACAGAATATTACTACTCGATTTCCAAGTAAAGTTATTTTCCCCCTAAGACTCAGCCCCACATATGAATTGTAGTAAAATCTCTCTTTACCTTCTTCTGTTTCCAAGTTCAAAAAAATGGCATCCTAATATAATACCACAAGTGCCAATTTAAACACAGGAACACTGAAAATACTGCCAGACTTTGAGGCTTAGAAGCTTTCCTACTGCTGTTAAGTTGGGCTGCTAAACCCATGGTCAAGAGTCCGAACATCAAATATAAGTGATAGCAGCACTGTGAGAACTTACATCTTTAAACTGTAGGGCAGTTCCCCTTAACTTTCATTTTCAACTTGGACATTATCCATCTCAGTGGTGTTCATTATAGAATTTTGCACATATAAAGAAAATAATAAAAGTTTACTGATTAAATAGGTTATCCTAAAACAGTAACTTAACATTTTCCCCAACTCGTCTTTTTTTTTTTTTTTTTTTTTTTTTGAGCAACAAGGATTGGATTCCACAGGCTTTAGCTAACCAAACCAAGAAGAGTTTCTAGGTTTCTGCCAAAGTTGAAAGGTAGAGGAATCTGAGGTCTGACTTTAAAGATTTGTTGCACATAACAGTTACTGGAAGAGCACAGCTGGCGTGGTGATTCAGCCAGAATATTTTAGCAAAGAATGACCCATGGACTTCCCTGGTGGCGCAGTGGTTGGGAATCCACCTCCCAAAGCAGGGGACACGGGTTCGAGCCCTGGTCCAGGAAGATCCCACATGCCGTGGAGCAACCGAGCCCATGTGCCACAACTACTGAGCCTGCACTCTGGGGCCCACGAGCCACAGCTGCTGGGCCCACGCGCCTAGAGCCTGTGCCCCGCAATGAGAGAGGCCACCGCAATGAGGGGCCCACGCACCGCAGCGAAGAGTAGCCCCCGTTCACCGCAACTAGAGAAAGCCCGCGCACAGCAACGAACACCCAACGCAGCCAAAACTAAATAAATTTTAAAAAAATGAATGACCCAAACTCTGTTTTCCTGCTCTACTAGGAAATGACAAACCACTCTGGAACCTCTCTGGCACTCATTTCCCTCTCCCACAGCCCCACACATAACACACCTAAAAGCATCTGCTTCCAAACCAGCGCATAGGACCTGCTCAGCCTGCTGCCTTCCCAACTGCGCTCAAAAGAGAAGTAGCCAAAGAATAAAAGAGAGTTCTCGATTTGTACCAACCACATTAATTTTAATCATTCTTCCAAATAACAGCCAGAGTCTACTGCTATTTGTATGTCTTCTGACATTTTTATTGCTGTGCCCCAAGGTGGATGAAAGAAACTGATGTGTTGAGAAGAAGCCCCAAACCTGGCGCTGTCTCTGCCTCTATTCCCCATGTTCTCCTGCTGTACATCGCTCCCGAACTAGGGGGGAAGAATGTGGGTTTGAACAACTGGCGTCCTGCTGATTGCAACTGTCAGTTAAATAAGCCAGTAACACAGGAGCGTATGTTCACACATAAAATATTAATTGCACAGATTGGGGTAAAAATATATTAATACGTGGGTTCCACTTTCATGCTTAGTGGTCAGATAAGTATTCGGCCAATTCAGTTCTATTTCTGCGCCCCACAGTCTCGACAGTGTTACTTTTGTGTTTCACTTTTCTTTTCCTTCTCTGGTTACCGTCTGGTTTCCCATGTTGGTGCCTTCATTATGACTGACCAGCAGCATACGTTTAAGCAGGATTTTAATTACTAGGTCATCTCCTAGCCAACTTGCCCAAGGCAGGCTGGCAGAAAAGCCCTACAATCCATGCCTTAGACTTTCCCTTGCTCCTCTCCAGGTAAATCTCTTTTTTTTCTGAGGACGCTAGAATCATGCTGATGGCATCATATTCATCTGATAAAGATGATGATCACCTAATTTCTATAAAGTTTCATTTCTGTCCACTGAGTATTTCAAGTTGCAGGGCTGGCACAGAGTGGTTGAGATGGGGTGCCTGATAGCGTGACGTGATACCAGGATTTTTTTATCTTAACCCAGAAAAGCACCTTCCCATATATCACTGCACATGCCAACTAACGTACCCTGGGGATTTAGCACAGATCTGGCTTTTCAATTTGCCTTTGAGTAACGTCGTCAATTTGCTTCAATTGAAGCAGGAATTATATTACATGATCAAATGGCAGGAGAATTTCTCTCCACCTCTGAAGTCCAACGTGAGGGAATCAGCAATGACTAAAGAGTGGGAAAGAACAGTGGTGATGGCCGACTGCGTCAGCTACTTGGATGTCCAAATGCTGCAGATACAAAAATCTGACTCTTTTTTTTCTTTTTGGCCACAACCAAATTTTTGAAAGATGGCTTCAGGGTCCCTCATTTGCTAAATGGAGAGAGTAATAGTAGTGCCCTCCTATGGTGGTTAAGAGCATTAAAAGAGATGATATAAAGTGCTCAGCATTAAACGTGATGTTAGTAAACGCTCAAAGGCTGCTATCGTAACGGCAGAATCACCGTCACTCGAAACACTGGTCTAAAAGTTAGCATTTTACTGGGCAAAGAGGTCTGTTAGCCTGTGATTGTGAAAATACATTGGACCCACTTCTCCAGGTCAAAGAGAAAGCAACCTATGGGAAATTTCCAAATTTATTTTCTCAAAAATGGATCTAAGACCTAAGCCACTTTCCCATTTGGGTCTCCCCTAAGCTGCTGCTTCTTTTTTTTTTTTCTTTTAACATCTTTATTAGAGTATAATTGCTTTACAATGGTATGTCAGTTTCTGCTTTATAACAAAGTGAATCAGTTATACATATACATATGTCCCCATATCTCTTCCCTCTGGAGTCTCCCTCCCTCCCACCCTCCCTATCCCACCCCTCTAGGTGGTCACAAAGCACTGAGCTCATCTCCCTGCGCTATGCGGCTGCTTCCCACTAGCTATCTATTTTACCTTTGGTAGTGTATATATGTCCATGCCTCTCTCTCGCTTTGTCCCAGCTTACTCTTCCCCTAAGCTTCTAATATTTTGTTCCCATGTGGAATTTTGGATATGCTTTCCCCTCTGCCTAAATTGCTCTTTCCTCCTTGCTTGACGAAATGCTACTCCTTCCTTCTTATTTTAAATTTTAAGTGTCCTTGATTCTTCAGACTTGGCTGAGTTCCCTTGTTTAAAGCTCCCTTAGCAGTCTCTATTTCTCCTGTAGAGTGCTTACCATTATTTCAATTTAAGTAATTCTACGTGCAATCATTTGCTTTATATCGACACATAAATATGCACATGCACGTGACTGTATACCTCATAATGTCAACTATTGTGGCTGCCTTGTTCATCTCTGCATCTCTATTGTCTAATAGAGTAGGCAGTGAGTAAATAAATGTAAGTAGCTGAGTGACTGAATGCTGAACGAATAAGCCAGCGAACTAAAGAAGAATCATCAGAGTTGTTAACATATTAAGGCATTAAACAGACTAGCTTAAAAAAAGTTGAGACATCTTCCAGTGGTTATTAACTGCCACTACACCCACACTGGGCTTCCTCACTGGATAAGGCAGTGGCTCTGTGGAATCCGGTTTCCTAAGCTGCTCTGGTCCCCCTTCTAGCAGCAGGCACTCCATTCTCATGGGGGTTAAAATTAGCACCAGTAAGCTCCCCCTGCACTGGGCTCTAATCATGCAAGGGCCCAGGTGGATCTTGCTGACAGATGTTAAGGTTAGAAGGAAGGGTAGCAGCCAGATGAGAAAACAGAGCCACCCCCCTTCCGGAGGTACCAGCACTTCCTGTCTTTAGGCTTGGCTGGTTCCTGCCTGCCCCGCCCCTCCCCCATGCATCGGTTTCAACACAGTTGCTGCTCTTTCTGTCATTTGAACTCAAATCCTATCTTGGAAATTGATGGGCGATTCTGCCCCTGACAACACAATGTCAGCTTTGCTCAGCGTCCAGCTGGTTCCGTATATATTATCATAATGCGCTGCCTGGGTGGACCCTGGCTGATGCTCTCCCTTGACTCAAATCCTCCTTTCCACACTAATTTCTGCTTTCTGACATGCAGACACTACTTGTTTAAAAATAAAAACAGAGGTAACAGCTTGGGAGACATTTTGATTTTCAAAATCCTGTGAGGACATTAAGTCTATTCTCATGGCAAATTGAGCTAAAAAGGTTTTCTATTAAAAAACAATATTTGACTCATAAAAAAAAAAGTGTTTCCCAGGGTCCTATACTGTTTCCTGGTGACGTGAGAAAAGTATTACTTCTCCCAACCCCTAAGCCCTCCAAAACAGTGTTTCTCAAGCTTCAGTCCTGATTTTGCTCCATCCTCTACCACTTACTCTATGACTTAATTAACATTATAGTTGCTATTTTTGTTTACATTGACTTACTTTTTCTTTATACTTTTTCTTTAAATTCAATCTTGCCCTCAGCAAGAATAGCTGTGAGGGAGATCAGCTCCGTGCTTTGTGACCACCTAGAGGGGTGGGATAGGGAGGGTGGGAGGGAGACGCAAGAGGGAGAGATATGGGGATATATGTATATGTATAGCTGATTCACTTTGTTACACAGCAGAAACTAACACACCATTGTAAAGCAATTATAGTCCAATAAGGACGTTAAAAAAAAAAAAAAAGAATAGCTGCGAGACCACAACTTGGGAGTGCTTTGTTTTTTTGATTTTGTTTTTTGCTTATGCATTAAGATAGACATAACTGTTTTTAAAAACTTTTTTGAATGATTTTTTTCTCTCTATCACCTAACTGCATGGGAAACCTAGTAAAAAAGCTCACTGCTAACCAGTGAACCAAGCGAATTCAACACTACACCATATCAGCTGAAGGAATCAGAGAGAACAAAGCCGGGTGAGAGCTACCTAAGGCACAAGTGGCTGTGTATGCCACACCGTGTGGTTTTTCCAGGCCTCCTGGAACTCACTGTCAGTCTCCTGCAGAAATGCCCAAGGCAAAAGGAAGTTGGTCTCAGACCTGTCCTGTGGAGTGAACATTACCTTGGTATGTTGGTGGTCACTCACCAAAGCAGTGTGTGTATAGCAGCTCAGGAGATCAGCTGGGCTCAAACAACAAATCATCAGGGCTTAAAGGGCTCATCAAGCTCCCTGTCCCCAGCCCCACTTAATAGATGAGGAAACTGAGGCCCAAAGAAATCAAAGTACATAGTGGAGGTCACGTGGCAAAGTAGGGACAGTGCTCTGTTTTCATATATTTCTGCATGCGTGAATGAAAATGTTCAAACAAAGAAATGTTTCAAACCCACTCCTGGTCAGTGCCCCTAAATATCTCATCTTAATAAGATTTATGACCAGTACATAGAAGCTCTCATCTGCATATTCACATCACTTGAATCCTTTCATATTCTCAAGTAAGTAGAAAGTAATTAGGAAGAGGCCCTTGGCTTGAAACAATCAATTATGCAGATAAACACGATTGGAATTATGATGCTTTTGTAACCAAATAAAAAACAAAAAATTAGGCTTAAAGAAAAGTTCTGTCATTTTGGTCCAAAACATAGGCAGAAAGCACTATTCTGTCACCCCACCCCCTCCCCTGACACTGTGTGCTTATTAAAATAAGTTAGGTGTGGTTCAGTCATTTATTAGGTCACACAAAATACCAAATACTGGAAGTTTCCCACAATTCACAGGTTTCTCAAGAAATTCATAGAAGAAAACTGCCTCCCCGAATCCATCTCCGTTTCCCATGGTCCCTGTGGCATGAGGTTTAGTAACCCTTCAGTGCCCTAACAAGGAGACTGTTAGTACCCTAACTGTCATCTAACTCAAAATCTCACACTTTCTCCTGGTCTCCTTTTTCTCTACCTTGTATGCATGCCAGGGAGTCCATATGGTCAGCAAACCACTTCTAGATGAATTAGAACATCCTTGTAAATAAATAAAATATTACAAGTCTCCCTCTTATCTTGCCAGCCCCACGGAAAACATACCAGTCAGCAAATAAAACCAGCATTTTCTTTATTTGACTACAGCCATGAGAAAAGTAGGCTGTTGAAGGGAAATGAACTCTAAGGTAAACTTACACAATATGCCCATGAGAAACAAAAAAAGATATATCTGGGCTAACTTTTGAAAGGTCTGTTTAAGATACCAGCAAAACTGCCTCACTTGTATCGAGGAAAAATAAGAACAGTAGGATAAGAGATGCAAAGAATACCAGCATAATGTATAGAGCAAGTAGTCTATAAAGTACAGACTCTGAAGTCGGGCTCTCTGGGTTTGAATCCTAGATCTACTACTTATTTTCTGTGCAACTCTGGGCAAGTTACTTAACATCTCTTTAGTCTCATTTTCCTCATCTTTACAGCAGGGTGCCCACAGCACTATGTGCACAATGCAGTCAGGACTCAATGAGTGTTTGTGTCATTATAGTTAGTGCCACTATTCCACAGAGCTCTGTGGTTAGGTAGACCTGGGGTTGACTCCCAGTTTCAACTCTAATTGTGCCTTTGGGTAAGTTATTAATCCCTCTAAATCCCAGTTTTCCCACCTGTCAAATGAGGATAATAACTGTTATAGCTTAGAAGACTTGTTGGAGGATTTGATGACATGATATAAATAAAATGATTACCACAGTGCTGGCACACAGTAAATGCTCCAAAAATGTGAGCTGATAATAGTCCCCAAATATCAACAACAGCAATAAGAAGAAGAAAAAGAATACATATTACTCCCTGGCATGGTCACTATTAAGCAGGGCAGCAAAGTCTGAGCACTGTTTCTCCTTTGTCGGCAATGCTGTTGCTGGTGTCATATTCAAATAAAGATAAAGTAGATCACCTGCTTAGCAGTGACCTGTGGCTCATGAACTCTTTAATCTGCCTGATGCCGAGAGCTTGCTGGCTACCAAATCCCCAGTGTTAGGATTTCTGGTGTTACCTGCTTTATGGATTACTCAAGGGATACTTTGAAAATCAGTCTTCACTTACATCCTTGTTCATTATCTTGACTTCTTGCCGGGTCCTTTCTATTGCAAGGGAAGACAAAAGACACCTTCCCCGCTGCTCAAAGAAAAAGGCCTGATTTGATGCTTGAAAATCTGGGGCCTCCTTCCTCTATTTTATGACACATCTGGATATTCTTAACCCTAATGTTCTGTTCTTGCGTCTGTCTTGCTTTTTCAAGTAGGAAAATCAATTGTAAGATGTAACATGCCACCCTCAGTAACAAAAGATGACATCCGTATTTTTCTGCTAAACGAGACCCTTCACCAAAATGCTCTTACCTAAGTGGAGCTGGCTGGAGTTCTGCACCAACACCAGTCCTATAAAGGGCCATTGTCCAAATGCAAAGCTCTGAGCATTCATCCTCTGCCCTTGTGTTTTGAAGGTGCATTGCATTTCTGTCAGGAAGTTGGTGAGATTTTACAGACATTATTCTCATGATCCCCAGAATCGCAGAGAGACCCGTGCAAGCCTAGGCCAGCCGGAACTGGAAAGCCATCAGGGATGGACCCCATGCCCTCTGACATCTGTGCAACTCCTAAAATCCATACTTGCCAGCCAGCATACCATGGGCAAGAGCAAAGAGCTCTAAATGGATTTGGACGGAAACTAGCAATGTGAGCATAAGCAGGTGACATGCTCTCTCCAGGTCTGTTTCCTTCTCTGGAATATGAAGGGTGTGTTAGATGACCGTCTGTACTTCAGTGGGTCTTCACTCAGCGTGAGCTGTGTGTTCAGTCGCTGACCACAGTGGGAGGGGAGCGAGAGACTTGGGACAGCATGTTTCTCTTTGTGGTTTAGTTTATTTTCACTTGTCCAGGTAAGTCTCTACAAGTTCAGAAAGTAAATTTCTTAGCTACTTATGAAAGAAGAAAATTAATAAGCCAAAACCATCTGGAAAAAGAACTCTCCAAATGTTGGACTTTCTTCTTATTTTGAACACATGCACTATTAATAGAATGAGAAGTGATCAGGGGGACAGCTCCAAGGCACAGCCATCTCCGTCATGAGCTTCCAAAGGCTGGCAGGGAAGCGCAAGGTTATAAGCCACTCAGAGCAATCTCGCCCTGGGCTTTTACGACACGCTAGGAGTCCATGTAATTGACACTGAGCTCTTAAAAGGCTTGCGTGGCCCCCAGAAGTGACATTTCACAACTGTCTCTGACCACGGCCTGAGCATCCACACAGGCCTGCGTGATCTGACCCTCAGCAGCTTCCCCAGCCTTGTCTCCTGTCACTCTCAGGGGCCAGAGCAACAGGAACCATCACAGGCTGCTTCTGGTTCCTTGAACTCACCTAAGCAAAACAGTCTTTGCACATGCTATTCCATCTGCCTGGAAATTTGTTTCTGTCCCCTTGTCAGGGGAAAACTTACTCATCTCTTAGGTTTTGGCATAAATGAGATTTCCTCAAAGAAGTCTTTCCTGACACCTCACTTCTCCTCACTCCTTTTACGGTCCCCCTTTTATTTATTTATTTACTTTTTTATTTATTTATGGCTGTGTTGGGTCTTCGCTTCTGTGAGAGGGCTTTCTCCAGTTGTGGCAAGCGGGGGCCACTCTTCATCGTAGTGCGCGGGCCTCTCATTATTGCGGCCTCTCTTGTTGCGGAGCACAGGCTCCAGACGCACAGGCTCAGTAGTTGTGGCTCACGGGCCCAGTTGCTCCGCGGCATGTGGGATCTTGCCAGACCAGGGCTCAAACCTGTGTCCCCTGCATTGGCAGGCAGATTCTCAACCACTGCGCCACCAGGGAAGCCCTACGGTTCCCCTTTTATACACAAGTCTGATGAGTTAGTTGTAAGTTGTGTTTAGCGTCTTTCTTCTCTATTTACATCATAATTTTGTGAAGACAGGCACTGTATCTACCTGGGCTCCTGCAGCACCTAGCTCCCCGTCTGGCATGTAATAGATGCTTAGTATGAAGGAATGGAGGAAGGAATGATCCATTACTGACATGACATAAGAATGATCTCTTACTGACACCTAAGAGAGGGCTACACTAGAAACAGCCAGTGGATTTCTCTGTTCTCCTGAAGACCTGTTTCTCCAAAGGCACCTCAGGAGGTATCAGATGAGCAAAGGCACGCGTCAATGGCTTCAGTCCAGAGCACCAAAAAATAGTGCATGCTAAAAGGTCTAGAGACGGCCCCACCCAGCTCTGAGAAAACATACAAAAATTGAGGCCAGAGAAGCAAAGGGACCTTCCCAGAGTCACAGAGCTAGTTAACGGCAGAGTCAGGACTGGACCCAGCTCTCCAGTCAGACAGCCGATCCTCGTCCTATTAGATCCAACGGACACTTACTAGCCACTTCTTAGGCCCTCATTACAAAGAAGGGAGGAGAGGGAGTCTCTTGTTTCTTTGGAAGCTCCATGCTGTCTCTCAATTTGGAGTAATCTCCCCAAGCCTGAACTGTCTTTCTCCACATGTCCAGAAAACAACAAATTTAAGTGCAGCTGGGAGTCAATGGGGCCGGATACCCAGGGGCAACCAACAGCAGCAAAAACTGCTTGTCTGGAGCAAAAGGATTAAAGAAGGTCAAATGCTAAAGAGCAAGAATAACACCATATTGTCAGGGGCAGCTGGAAGGGGCCACTACAATGGAAAGGTCAGAACTGACTGGTGGTGGGGAAAATCTGATTCTTTCTCTACTGCTGTACTTACAGCAAGGAGATAGGCCCAGCAAGTCTAACACCACTCTTTATTCTACAAAGGATTTTCAGTTTGACCAAACTCCACTTCTGCTTTATTTTGGGATCCTGGCACCATTATACTTCACATGTCAATCTCTGTAATTACTGTGAAGGGAAATTTAATTCATTCGTATCTGATGCTCACAAAGCTAAATTTCAATCGCTTTCCATTTTAAAAAGCGAGGTGTTTTAAAACATCTATGCTTGAGCCAGGAAACTAAGTCCTCAGGTCAGAACTCATGAACAGTAAAATGTTTATCTTCTCAAAACTCTGTGATGACCCAGATGGAGGGGGAAAGGGGAGGAGGGAGGTCCAAGAGGGAGGGGATATAGGTATACACATAGCTGATTCACTTCACTGTACAGCAGAAACTAACACAACATTGTAAAGAAATTTTACCCCAATTAAAAAAAAAAAAAGTTCAAACTGTTTCTCAAAAAATAAATAAAATAACATAAAAACTCTTGATTAATACAGTCCTACTGATTTTTCAAATAAATATGAAGGTTTGTACAAATTCATAACAATTAAAAAAAACCACCTTGATCTGAAGAACAGCAGATCAGGGCCTTAACCCCACTCCCAGAAAGGGTGTTGGCCAGGCGCCCGACCCGCTCAAATTTGCCCAATGATCCCGGAGAAGGCAAGTGCCCCAACAGTGCAGCAAGGGAAGAGAGCGGAAGGAGGGAGGGAGAAAAACACATGCACGCCAAAAAAAAAAGATGTCCCCTAAAATAAAATGAGCATTTAAACTGCTTGTCAGCCGGCTCCCTAACAAAGCCAGTAGTGTATTCACAGGCATTTGCATAAATGCTGCTGGTGAGTTCACCATAGCTGCTAGCGCTAATGGTCCAGAAAGTAATTTAGTCACTTCTCCCAGCATTCTATGTCAGAATGATGAGCAGCAGCACTTTGCCTCGTTGCATATTAGATCATTGGATAATAAAGTGTTAGCACATGCAAGCTGACAGGGTCCCTGCACTACAGCTTTTGAGGGCGCCGCTTCTTGCCACGGGGGAAAAAAAAAAGAGAGAAACTGACGCCACGGTAGGCCTTACATTCAGGTCAACACAACCTGAAACTCAGAAGAGCAGCGATAGTACACTCCGCAGGCCCTCTGAAGATCCCCAGCACACAGGCCCCACAGTCTGCCCAAGCGATGGGGAAGGCGTGGGAGGGGCACACAGGCCAGAGCTGTGCATTTACCGCCCATGGGGTCAGCTCCGCGGCTCTGATCCCAAGCCTATGCTTTTCCAAAAATCACAATCCTGAGAGCAGTTAGCTTCTGAGGCTGCTTCTCCCCACAACGGTACATCTTCTACAAAGCTGTTGCTTAAACAGAAAAACCTCACTGGCCTAAACTCGCTCATAGATATCTAGCCAAAGGAAATCTCAGTATTTATGAATGAAGAAAAAAATAGGAGGGAGGACAGTCACCAACGAGATCCAGTGCGCCAGGATTCACCCTCTCTGGACCACACCAGAGTCTGTGAAATAAATCCACCTTTGTCAACTCTCCTACTTGAAATACAGGGACAGTTATCCGAGCACAGAGGTCTGTGAGTCCATGGGTCACACAGGCGTGAATGTAACACGTGGTCACTATTTCTCTCATATGCAAAAAGATGAGCCGTGGAAGAGAACTTTCCTCCAACCGTCTGACAAGCCCAAGACAAACAGAGATGTGCAGAATGGCTCAAAATAATTCAGGCTACCTGTAAATGAGTTGGTACAGAGCCCAGAAGGAGGGAAAACAAGACTCCTACAGGTCACCTAGGAGGTGAAAATACTGCGCGCAGTCTCGCTGTGGGGCAGCTGTGTGAGGTGGGGTGGAGGCGGGAGCGGCCGAGGAGGGCCATGGCTCTGTGAGTCTTAAACAGGGCATTCTTCAATGGCAAGATGAAGCATTACCATGCCCCCAAATTGATGCAAACTAGCATCTAAGTCCACTCCCACACATCACCAATGAAGAGCCCATAGTCACTCTCTGCTGAGTAGATATTTATGTATCAGCGGGAAGCGTCTAAATGAGTGGGTGGTTATGTGTGGTTGGTTGATTCATTCTGCAGAGAAGCAGATTTCCACATTATTGTCATTACTGAGAACCTCAAAGTGTCTGCCTTTTTATTCTTCTGGATAGAAGTGAAGTCAGGTTTTGGTGAGAGGGAGGCCCCCTAGCTGAAGGAGACAGGACACACCCAAGTCCCCAGTGATGGTTAACCGTAAATAAACAGTGAAATGTCATCATTTTCTTGAGTGACACGCTAAGAAGAACGTGGCCATTTGTGGACTGGTCACCTGCAGCAGAGGAATAAAATGTTGTCTTTAAAACTTAGAATAGTTTGTTGTTGTTTTTTGTTTTTTTTTTTTACAAATTATGCGAATCTAAAAGGAAAGGTGGTGGCAATGGATAAATTAAGATTAGATTTACCATACCTATACAAATACAGATTAAGTACATATATCAGAAAGCCCGAGCACATAGCAAGGGAGGTCTACGGAACACTCTGTAATCTTTTACATGGGAAAAGGATCTGTACGTGAATAGATATATATGACGTACGAATGAACCAGATCGTGTACACCTAGGACAAACTGTATTCTAATCATTACCCCAATTAAAACAACGAAAAAAAAAAAACTTAGAATGAAATGCTAGCCCAGCCGAAATATTAATATGTTCACCTAGAAGGGAGAATATTTGAGCTGGGAGGCAGCTTAGCGACGTTCTGATGCAGAGATCTCCAAATGTGAGCCTGTGGCTGTCTTCTACCTAAGTGACTTTCCCCCCTGTTCCTCCCTTCAGGGGCTAAAACATTTGTAATTAGTTACCAGCAATTAAAAAATAGGAGAGTTTTACTTCTGGTCAAACTGGAGCATCTGACCCCACCCGGCTCTCCCTGCCCTGGGTGACAACTGCCTGGGGCTGGGGTCGGCAGAGCATGAACTTGTCCTTCTTCCGCAGTCTCCACCCAGCCCACTTCCCCCGTGCACGTGACCTGCCCCCACCCAAGGCACACATTTTTTTTTTTTTTTTTACCCCTACAGATCATCCCTTTCGTTTTGCCAAGAAGGAAACTAAGGATCCCAAAAGGTAAGTCGACTTGTCCAAGGTCACACAAAGGCCAGAAATGAAGCTCAGACCTGAATTTGGTTTCCCAGCTCCTATTTCAAGGCTCTTTTTCCTCCACATCATGATGTCAAATAATGTTCCTGACCGCCAAGCCCTAGAGGCGTCCTGGCTAGCTGGTTGTTTTTTACTGGTTTGTGTTGGGATTTTTTTTTTTGGTGGAGGGATGATTTACAAGGCATCGTGTGCTCTCCAACGACCTTCCCAAGGGCAGGCATGGGAGCTGGATGTGGTCTGCACTTGGAGCACATTTTGAAACTGTGAATCCATGACTGTTAGATACCAAAATGACAGTCAAGTCTGTTCCCAGACACGACAGTAACTAACCAGTCATAGTCGAAAACAAGACTTTAGCTTTTAAGCTAGTGCTGTCCAAATTGTACCGACTGAGTATTTACCTATTTTTTCCTTCTTCCTTTCACCTAAATATCTCTAATCATACAATGCCTGAAGTGACTCCAAGGGTATTAAAAGGCAACATTACTGTAAAGTGAGGATTAGAATAATTTTAAGTACAGAAATGGAACTAGGAATGTAATCACGAGCAGGTGTTCCAAATGGCCTCCTGCAAAAAGTAATATCCATACATCTCAGCACTAATGAAACCATAAAGAAGTAGCTTTTGGAATACGCTGGTTTAATTTAAGAAGACTGTAACACTGGATTGGTAAAGAATCCCTTCTACGAGTGTTACACCTGGCTAACTAATAAAAAAGTACAGTTTTGTGTATTCCTTAACTGCAGGGGAAAAAATCAGGCAAAATGATGACAGTGGTGTGTTTATTAAATTGGGACGCTGACAGGGAAAGGAGTTTTCTACCTTATGAACTATATCACAGACAGCTCATGGCCCATCAAAAAGTCAGACAATCGGGTGGTAGTTTGTGTGATAGTGTTTTTAAAAGAATCTGGATGACCTAGCAAACTGGAAAGTGAAGTGGGGAAATGAGTTAAGAGTTTAATTTGAGGAGACTGGAGAAAATCTACCATGTTGATTGATATCCAGTAGAGTCTCAGTCACTGTCCTGGGTGGGTGGGTGGGTGGGTGGATGGATGGATGGATGGATGGATGGATGGATGGATGGATGGATGGATGGATGAACAGAGGGATACATTATATATACATGCAACACAGAAACATTTGGACATATGCTAAATCCAGCCTATAGTTCCTTTGAGTGGCATTTACTTTCCTTGGTTCAAATTTTTGCCTGATTTCCTCCAGTCCACTCAAGGGTACAACTCATTAGCCATAAAATCAAGACAAATGTGATTTCTCCCCACCAAATTCTACCTACATAAAGCAGACTGTATCATGTGGTAATGAGGGTAGGGGTGTGCACAGGGCATGGGAGGGACATTTAGTTTGGACTTTATATTCAGAAAACACCTCCAACCTAGACTTGAGAGCTTATCTCCAAAAGAAGTTAAGTATGTAGTCACAGAGCTACACCAGCAGGACTGTAAAGACAGTGAAGTTCATTATACAACCAGGTCAACCATAAACTTAAAATATATCATGATTTTTGTTGCCCTGTTTTGGCCCTTCATTATTTTTTAATCAAGTGGGAGCTTAAAATAAAGCAGGGGTCCAGTCTCCCTCTGTCTTTCAACCTGAAGGAAGGATGTGTCAGCCACTTCCAGGGTAGGGAGCTATGCAACAAGAAAGGCTGGCCCTCAAAGACATCCTCCTGTCTTTAAATACTCAGCATCAATATTGTTCAACAGGACATTTGAAATTTGAAAAGGGGTAGAGCATGTGGTGGAGTTGTAAGAAAGAAACCAAACAAATGCACAGTTAAAGTAGCAATGCCAACCAATGAAAATGATTCGCCTACCATGTTCCAGATAAGAGGGCGTACCTTCCGAGGGGTCAAGCCTCCGAGCCCTCCGCCCATGCTTGGAGTTATTATGGACAAACATATTATCAGAGACTGCCAGGACATGGCCATCCACATTGACTGTCGTAGACACCACGACCTGGAGACAGAAGAGAGAAATGAAGGAACATTTTAATATAAAAGCATGGAGGGTAATAAACTCAAGTTAAATAAATAACAGCTGGGAGCTGAAGAAAATTGCATAGCTATTTCACATAATAACTGGTGCTTATGCTGTACAAGTCTAACAAGAGGAGCTATTGATGAGTGGGTCTTTGGCATGGAACGCTTTTGATGCAGTTTTAAGTAAAATTGCACAGTTTATAGTTATACAGCAGAAGGTACACTGTTAACCATAATTTTAACAGGAAGATCTTTATTAGCATATTTTTTTTACACAAGGGTGGTTGTGTTTCACCTAAATTGCCCTTCAGTTTAGACACTGAAGCAGATATCACAGTTGATCATGCAAATAAAACTCTTTTGAATCTTTAAAATATTTCTTCCCCCCAGCACTGCGTCAGGGTTAAGGGGATAGAGAAATGAAAAAGAGAGGTTTCAGTGAGAGCTGGGATGAAGCTCTCTCTCCTGGGTGTCTTTTTGGGGTTTCTTGTACTTTTTTTCTTACCACATTAGTTTAGTTAATCAGACATCAGACCAAAGCCCCCCTCACCACCACGACCACCACCCCAAAATCCACGCTAATCAAGGGACTTAGAGCTGTGTTTCAAAGCCAAAAAAAAAGAAAAAAAAGAAAAAAAGATAGCCCTGGCCCAAGGTACATTCAGCTACTGGGGCGGTCTCATAAACTGACTGAACGGAGTTTGCCAGAAAGGACAGAGGCAAAGGTGTTTTCTCAGAGAACTTTGACTAAAACACTGAGACAAAATGACCTACAGTTCTCCTTATATTAAATGGGTAAGAGGATTAAAACCCAACCCCACAGAGATATGTTTATTCATGCGACCTCTTACAACCAAATATAATAATTGTCTGTAATTGCAGCTTCAGCACCCACCTCATGCTCTGACATGGGAAACAGCAATCAGCCGGCTCCCGTTTAATCCACCTATTATGTTGACTAATTAACTTTGCTCCACAGTTTATTTCTTCCTCCATTATCAGCCCCTGTCAGCCGCAAGCACCCTGCAGCACAGGGGGGACCTCAGGCTCTTTGATTGATCACCGATAGATTGACATGCAGATTAATTTAATTAGAATCACCTCACTTGAGAAATGAAAGACAATGGCAAGAGGGCTAATAGATCTGCTCTTATAATGAGGCGAACCTCCAGAGCCAAGGCTGAGGTTTTCTGATTTATTTTTGCTCAATTCCCTGGTTGCTTGGAAAGACTCGTGCTTTAATTGCTCTTGGTTTTGAGACGCCTAAGCCCCCGAAGAGGTGAAACGTTTTACAAGGATTGGCACATACTGAGGCCCCAGTTTCTGAGGAAGACTTTTCTCCAAGTTGGGGAAAGGGGACCCTGACTTCTAGAGCCTTGAGCAATGTTACGATTTCATCACCTGAGTTGGGCAGAGGGGAAAATGCTAGGCCTGGGAACCGTAAGCCCTGCCTGGCAAAGCACCCTGCCCCCAATCCACCAATGGTTGCCATACTTAAAAGTTCCACTGTCCCCTCTTTGACCTAAAGGCATCCTGGCAAAATATGGCGGATTTCCTTCCCCCTTGCCTTCAAGATGGCAACCAAATTTTTTGTTGTTGTTGTTTTCCTTCGGGCCCTCCCCTCTGCGGACCCAAGGCCCTGCTCCTTTTATCAAGGCTCTAGTATTTCTCAGACCCATGAAGCAACACTGTGGTCATCCTGCCGTGGGGTCTCCCAGGGATGACTGCTGGGGAGGGCTTCTGTGGGATCCCCTCCACCCTCCCTCAGGGTCTTCACCTTGACCCCCACCCCCCAACCAGGACTTGGAGCCTCGCCTGATTTTATTTTTTATCTCTATTTTGTTAAAATGCAAAGTAAACAATTAAGAGAGTCCATTCAGGGACTCAGGGTATTCTCTTTAGTCATTGTGAAACCCAAAATTCCAGCCAGGGCAAGTCATTCATGGAAGGATGCAGTAAGTTTGAAGCAGCAGTTTGCAAAGTGGTTTTTCTCTTTCTTCATGATTGATCAACCAGATGTGACAGCCTGAAGTTTCTGTGTATGTCTCATCAATTGTAGGTTAATTTAAAAGAAGAAGGAAGAGGAGGAGGAGGAGGGAGAGGAGAAGAAAGTTCTCTATTCTTTTATTTTCAAAAAGTACTATGAGTGGTGGCAGAGTCCATATTATTTAAAGCAACGGAAACTCACTTTTCTTTTTAGTTAAGAAGATGACTTCGTGGGGCATTTACAATTATGTAACAGAGCTGGGTCTTTCAGAGAAATTTTGATTTACTGCAAGACCACAAATGAGTGGTCACTGGAGTCGTTAGCTGAAGAAACTATAAAAGGAATGACAAACGGTATCTGTTCGCAGTGTCAGGAAATACAGAAAGTGGTTATTCTAGATGTCTGTCTTAAGAAAAAAAAAGGCAATGACAATCCACTGTGCACCTGTAAGACTGAGTGCTACAGGCTTAAAATATTCAGTATCATTTAAAGACCCTGTCATCCAATTCCTACATTGAACAAAAATATCGAGACGGTTAAGAAAAAAAAAAGAAAACTACACCCTATATGTTTTTATTTTCTTGGTAAGAGAAGGATCACCAAGACCACATGTGCAGTAAGATCATTTCATTGAAAGACCAGTTACAATTGGAGAAAGATGATACAGAGAACCCTCATGCCTTTAATTTCCAGCAAATAAACACCTATTATGTTTCTCAAAAACTCATAACACAACACATTTTAACTTCCCTACCCTGAAAAAATTTCTCTCATTCCAATTTGGAAATGATCAGGATATAGTTAAATAAAATAAATGCTGCAATTAATCCACAGAGCAACTTGTAAATAAAAAAAAAAAATCTAATGGTGAGATGCAAAGGGAGCACTGAAAAGTCCTTTAAAAATAAGCCTATAGTAGGAGGGAAAAGGGCCTTTACAGTTTAAACACAAGATTAATGAGGTGCTGACACATTCATGCAGGCAAAGGGACAGATGGACCTGCCAAATCTTCCACCTTCCCAAATTGTGTCAACAAAACCCAGCTTGAATTTGAGACAGATAAACATGGAAAATGATTTTACACTTGGACTCAACCACCCCTTCCCTTTCAACCTCCTTCCTCACTCCCCTGACCCAGGGTAAGTTGAGGAACAGGTATATTTAGAATTTTATGATATCTGTTATAAATATCTAGAACTGCACTATATATCTAGAACTATATATATCTATATATATATAACTATATATAACTATATATATATAGATATATATATCTATATATCTAGAACTATATATATCTAGAACTGCACTAATACAGTAATCACACATGTGGCTGTTTAATTTTAAATTAAGTAAAATTTAAAATTCCATTGTTCCCAAGTTTCCATAGCCACATTTCAAGTGGTCAGTAGCTGCATGTGGCTGGACGCCACTATAATAGGGCAGTTATAGAACATTGCAGAATATTCTACTGGACAGTGCTGCTATAGAATGGTTTTGTTTTTTTTTTTTTTTGTGGTACGCGGGCCTCTCACTGTTGTGGCTTCTCCCGTTGCGGAGCACAGGCTCTGGATGCGCAGGCTCAGCGGCCATGGCTCACGGGCCCAGCCGCTCCGCGGCATGTGGGATCCTCCCGGACTGGGACACAAACCCGTGTCCCCTGCGTTGGCAGGCGGACTCTCAACCACTGCGCCACCAGGGAAGCCCTATAGAATGGTTTTGAAATAAATTGTTCCAACTTATTCATGAGGATGCCCAATTTATTCCTCCTGAAATAAGTATTAAGCCAGGTGGACATGTTTAGGGTCGTATACATATATGTTTTTATCCCTGTATTTTTTGGAAGGAAATTTCTATTTGGGGGAGGGGCATGGCTTTTTAGTATAGCAATCCAGAGATGTGCTGATGAATACCCAGTGTGTTCCCTGGTATCTTCTGTTTGCAACCAACCCTCCAGGTGAGGGGATAAAAAGGGCGAAGGGAAGTCCACAGGTACCCACAGACTTCGGGGATTTTACAATGAAGTTTCTGACTTCTTGGCTCATATCAGTGGTTCAGAAATTTTCTCTGTTATATCCTGGATCTAAATTCCCTGAAGGTTATTACTCTTACTATCTACCCCCATCTATTTAGAATTAGAAAAAATTCAACACAAAATTTATGACTTTTGACTCTCAATCTTTCCTAGCTGATGTTGTCTTTGGCCAGCTTAACTTAACCTCTCTAAGCCCCAGTGTCCCTGACTCTCAAATGGAAATGATAATAGTACCTAACTCATAAGGTTACTGTGAGGCTTATATTATTTAAAGTGGTTAGCATGGTTTCCAGTTCTTATAGAGCAAATGTTAGCAGTGGTAGCATAGTTGTTGCTTTGTTGGTGATCTCGTCAAAAAGTTCAAGAGTCTATAAACTTATTTTAAATACAAGGCTGCAGAAATTATTTCTTCTACATTCACTGCTCTATCAGTTTAACACTGAAATCTTACAAATTTAAAGACCTTCGTGCTCATGATACATAATTATATAATTTAGACCTCTTGTGAATTGCAAGTTTCTATGGTTTATGTAATTTTGCTCTCTATAAACCATCTTCCTATTGGCGTTTTACATTCTAGGCTTGAAATGAAATAAAACCTTACAGCTTTGAAAACAGTCCATAAATTTTCTGCATCTTATCAATGCAGTCTAGTTTCCCCAATACTTCATTTGAATGAGGGGTTCTCTGAGAGTTTTCTTATTGGTAATTATTTCTTTGCTATCATTCCTTAGGTTGTCCCTCTTCCCTTCCTATCAAGCCGGAGACTTTGTATGTCCCAACTATATTATCTCAGATTCATGAAGCATGTTCTCTGTCTCATGAGCAGATTTTCAGAAAGACACAAGCAGCTAAATTCAGTCATGAGTGGCAGATCACATTAACAAAAGTAGCAGCTCATGTGGAAGAAGGGGTTAGGACAGAAGCAACAAAAAGAGTTGAAATCTGTGTCTTCAAATATTTCTAGAACAAATACAGCGCTGGGGGAAAATTAAATCATAAAAATATTTTCACTGTTTAAATTTAGAATATTTTGGTAGGCAGTACCTCTAAAATATAACCACTTTAGCAACTTAATTTTGAATAATGATTTAAAAATTACAAATCTTGGTTTTCAATGCTAATATATGATAATTCAGTGTAAGGAAATTAGTGCTAAAGTTGGTCTATTACATGGCTTCCTTACCTCGGGGTTTAGCTTATTCTATGTTTGCATTAATTCAGAGCCCTTAATAATGAGGCATGAAATGCACTGACCAGAAGTACATGAAATAAAAAGGCATTAAGCAACATTCCATGGAATAATACTCGACAATAAAAAGGAACAAGCTACTGATACATCTGGATGAATCTCCTGAGAATTAGGTCAAGTGAAAAACCCAATAACAAAAGGCTACATACTGCATATTATGGGCTGAATTTTGTCTCCCACAAAATTCATACGTTGAAGTCCTAATCCCAGAACCTCAGAATGTGACTGTATTTGGAGACAGGGCCTTTGAAGGGGTAATTAAGTTAAAATGAGGCTGTTCGGGTGAGACTTAATCTAATCTGATTGGTGTCCTTATAAGAAGAGGAACTTTGGGCACACAAGGTGTTCATGCAAAGAGGAAAGACCATGTGAGGACACAGTGAGAAGGTGGCCATCTGCAAGCCAAGGAAAGGCCTCAGAGGAAACCAAACCTGCTGACACCTTGAGCTGGGACTTCCAGCCTCTAGAACTTTGAGAAAATACATTCCTGTTTTTATGCCACCTGGTCTGTGGTATTTTGTCACAGCAATCATAGCAAACTAGTACACTGCATGATTCTATTTATTTATTCTTGAAATAGCAAAAGTTTAGAAATGAACAAAGTAGTGGTTGCCAGGGATTAGGGACAGAGGGAAGGTGGATGGGGCTACTATAGAAGGACAACAGGGGGGATCCTTGTGTGGACAGAAATATCCAATATCTTGACTGTGGTGATAGATACACAGACCTACACATGATAAAATTTTATAGCACTAAAAGCATACATACACAGAGGAGTACAAGTAAAACTAGTGACATATGAATAACATGGATGGGCTGTATCAATGTTTATATCCTGTATGAATACTGTACGGTACGATGTAATATTGCCCAATAGTTTTGTAAAATATTACTATAAGGGTAGACTGAGTAAAGGATACACAGGATCCCTCTGTATAATTTTGAACAACTGCATGTGAATCTATGATTATATCCATAACAAAAATTTGACTAAATAAAAGGCATCAGCAACCAGAATGTCCTTCAATAGGTAAACGGATAAACAAACTGGTAATCCATAGAATGGAGGATGATGCAGCAAAAAAAAAGAAATGAGCTTATACTACCCAAAGCAATCTACAGACTCAATGCAATCCCTATCAAATTACCAATGGCATTTTGCACAGAACTAGAGCAAAAATTCTACAATTTCTATGGAAACACAAAAGACCCCGAATAGCCAAAGCAACTTTGAGAAAGAAAAATGGAGCTGGAGGAATCAGGCTCCCTGATTTCAGACTATACTACAAAGCTACAGTAGCCAAAACAGTATGGTACTGGCACATAAACAGAAATATAGATCAATGCAACAGAATAGAAAGCTCAGAGATAAACCCACACACATATGGTCACCTTATCTTTGACAAAGGAGGCAAGAATATACAACGGAGAAAAGACAGCCTCTTCAATAAGTGGTGCTGGGAAAACTGGACAGCTACATGTAAAAGAATGAAATTAGAACACTTCCTAACACCATACACAAAAATAAACTCAAAATGGATTAAAGACCTAAATGTAAGGCCAAACACTATAAAACTCTTAGAGGAAAACATAGGCAGAACACTCTATGACATAAATCACAGCAAGATCCTTTTTGACCCACCTCCTAGAGAAATGGAAATAAAAACAAAAATAAACAAATGGGACCTAATGGAACTTAAAAGCTTTTGCACAGCAAGGAAACCATAAACAAGACAAAAAGTCAACTTATGGAATGGGAGAAAATATTTGCAAATGAAGCAACTGACAAAGGATTAATCTCCAAAATATACAAGCAGCTCATGCAGCTCAATATCAAAAAGACAAACAACCCAATCCAAAAGTGGGCAGAAGACCTGAATAGACACTTCTCCAAAGAAGACATACAGATTGCCGACAAACACATGAAAAGATGCTCAACGTTACTAATCATTAGAGAAATGCAAATCAAAACTACAATGAAGTATCACCTCACACCAGTCAGAATGGCCATCATCAAAAAATCTAGAAACAATAAATGCTGGAGACGGTGTGGAGAAAAGGGAACCCTCCTGCACTGTTGGTGGGAATGTAAATTGATACAGCCACTATGGAGAACAGTATTCAGATTCCTTAAAAAACTGAAAATAGAACTACCATATGACCCAGCAAATTCACTACTGGGCATATACCATAACTCAAAAAGATACATGTACCACAGTGTTCATCGCAGCACTATTTACAGTAGCCACGACGTGGAAGCAACCTAAATGTCCCTCGACAGATGAATGGATAAAGAAGATATGGCACATATATGTAATGGAATATTACTCAGTCGTAAAAAGGAACAAAATTGAGTTATTTGTAGTGAGGTGGATGGACCTAGAGTCTGTCATACAGAGTGAAGTAAGTCAGAAAGAGGAAAACAAATACCGTATATTAATGCATACATGTGGAATCTAGAAAAATGGTACTTATGGACCCAGTGGCAGGGCAGGAATAAAGATGCAGATGTAGAG
This sequence comes from Tursiops truncatus, assembly GCF_011762595.2. Lineage (NCBI taxonomy): Eukaryota > Metazoa > Chordata > Mammalia > Artiodactyla > Delphinidae > Tursiops > Tursiops truncatus. Next base: position 133,834,631 of record NC_047036.1, read on the forward strand.
AATGGATTTGAGGACACGGGGCAGGAACGGGAGGCTGGGACAAAGTAAGAGTGTAGCACTGACATAAACACACTACCAAATGTAAAATAGATAGCTAGTGGGAAGCAGCCGTACAGCACAGGGAGATTAGCTTGGTATTTTGTGAGACATAGAGGGGTGGGATAGGGAGGCTCAAGAGGGAGGGGATATGGGGATATGTGTATACATATAGCTGATTCACTTTGTTGTACAGCAGAAACTAACACAACATTGTAAATCAATTATACTCCAATAAAAATGTATAAAAAATAATAAAATTTTAAAAAAAGGAATGAGTTATCAAGGAACAAAAAGACATGAAGGAACCTTAAATGCAAATTGCTAAATGAAAATAGCCAACCTGTAAAGACTATATACTGTATGATTCCAACGATATGACATTTTGGAAAAGGGAAAACTATGGAGATAGTAAAAAGATCAGTGGTTGCCTGGAGTTTGGGAAGAGGGAGGGAGAGATGAATAGGTAGAGCACAGCGGATTTGGGGGGTGGGTAGGGAATGAAACCATTCTATATGATACTGTAATGGTAGATATATAACATCATGAGTTTGTATAAACCCAAAGAATGTACATCATAGTGAGTCCTAGTGCAAACTATGGATGTTAATTGATAATTAACAATATTGTATATCAATATTGACACATCAATTGTAACACATGTATCACACTAATGCAAGGTGTTAATAATAAGGGAAACTGGGGAGGGGGTATTAAGGGAGTATTTGTGATCTCTCTGTACTTTCCCCTCATTTTTCTGTAAACCTAAAACTGCTCTACAAAATAAAGTCTACTGATCAAAATTCTACCCTCTCCTTCACACAGCCCACATTCTACATCCAACCTGTCTACGGAACTACTCTTTATAGTCTCCTCCAACAAGCCACAAGGGACCCAAGAGGTCAGCCAATCTAGTGGCTTCCAACTACAAGTTTTCAAATGTTGTACTGGGGACAACATTTCAGAGAGGGCATCCTAAATTCATCTATAGTAAGGATGCATACCAAAATATTCAGTTACCTGCCTTTATTGATATGGGATCATAACAGTTCTATGTGGAAACACGGTTATCTCATGCACATGAGAAGCTCTAAATTGGCAGTTTCACATCACCTTGACTAATTTTAAAATAGAGAGTGTGATTCTTACTCAATAAATGCAATTACGTTGAAAAATATGTCACCACAAGACATCTGTAGAAGAAAATCACAAAAGGAGTCCTTAGTAGTTATGATACTGCAAATTTGTCCAATGCCTCCTTTTACAGCTTGGAAAACTGAGGTCCAAGAGATTAAAAACACCCTCAAGGCCACAGGATAAATTAAGAGCAGAGGCAAACCCGAAGGGAAACTTCAGACTCCAGGTCCACTTCTCTCGTCAACAGCTTCTGGCCTCTCAAGACAAGCTCCTGGCTTAGGCCCTCTCTCCCCTGCTTCTGGTCTCTTCCAGTACACTTCGCTGTGTCTATCTGGCTGACCACACTTTAGGTATTATTTACATAAAAATGGTCTGCTGCAGTTGGGTCTTCATTAACTCTGTCCTTTAAAATATCCTTGACTGATATGAAACGAGATATTCTCTGAAACCAGCCTGACTGCTAGTTTCTATCTGGTTGAAAGAGCCCAAATAACTCATTAAAAATTATGGAGGACGCATAAACCTACAGGATGTAACAGAGTGGAACTGCAGGAGTGAGGGAGCGAGTAGCTGAATTAAATCCGCCCTTTAAGGCTCAAGGCAAAAATCGCTCTTCTTTTAACAGTAAGACAAGAACAGACACTTCTAAATCCTCAGATTCTTGTGCTAGACTAATTTGGACTATTGGAAACTAGACTCAGCTTCTGTCTCCTGAACTGTGACACACTGTAGACATAAAAAGCTCATCATTGATCTGAACCTAGTTTCTCTCTCTCTGGATCAGGATACTTTTGATGACTCTTAATGGTATCATTGGCATTTAACTGATGCTCTCCATTTATGTGTTCCCATTGGCCATTTTAAGTAGCAGTAAGCCCAAACATAACAGAACTTCCATGCGCGCTCTCTGCCGATGGGACCGTGGCACACAGGTATGGAAACTGGGAGAAAGAAAGTAGCATATAGTCATCAGCTCAGTTTCCAGGGTCAGACAGTGCTGAGTTTGAACCCCGACTCCATCATTTACCAGTCTGTAACCTTAGATAAGTCATTTAATCATAGGAATAAGTGCCAGGCATTATTCTATATACTGCAGAAGCAGCAATGAACAAGACAAAGTATTCACCCATCAAGAGCTTAGTTCCCATTGGGAACAAAAAAGGGTTTTCAGACACTAAATAAATAAGCAATGAAGGAAAATTTTGGAATGTGACAAGTTCCAAGAAGAAAATAAAATGAGGAGGGGGGGTGACGCCTAGGTGGGAGCTACTTTTGAGTGGATGATTAGGAAGGCCTCTCTAAGGAGGTGACATGTTAGCTGAAATCTGAGTAATAAGAAGTATCCAGCCATTCAATGATATGGCAGAAGAAGTTCCAGGGGGATGGAAAAGCAAGCGCAAAAATCCTGAGGCAGGAATGAGTTTAGTATATTTGGGGAAGAGAAATGATGGAAGAGAAAGGCAGCCAATGTGCCCATTTGGAGGAAAGTAAACAAGGGGAAAAGGGTAGAAAAATAAATAAAATTATATATGTAAAACACTTAGTACAGGGTCTCACACATACTAAGAGCTCTATAAGTTACAACCTAAAAAGTGGAAGAATATAAGAATACCTTCTGTTGGTAAGTCTCAGTAAGTGTAGGCATCCTCAGAACCAATATCCATTGGCAACACTGATCAAACCAAACACTTTTACATCTATCGTTTAATGTATTTTACATTTTTTTCAATAGCAACTGTAATTAATGTAGGAATTTATTTCCTCCTAGTGAAGAGCTACCACTCATCAAATCCCATTCATAAGGATTCCTTTTCAGTGATACATATTTTCTGCCAAGGCCCAGCATAAGGCTCATGCCAAAATACATATTTGCCCAGTAAGCCGTAATGGTTTAATATATCAGGTTGAAAATCCACCATTTGTATTTACCGTGTTATGTGAATTAATCCTATATTCTGAAACTATCATTAGAGCTGCTTTCAGTATAATTAATCAGCATGGTGCATCTTGAAATTATTCTGTAGGAAGAAAGTGATGGCAGCTCGGGCCCCTAGCGTTCTGTTGGTAAAGAATTTAATTGCAAGATGTGCTGTTTGTCAAAATAATATAAGACAGGGGGTGGGGACAGTGGGAGAGAAATAAAAGGGATAAGAATATTTCCTTCTTTATTTAAGCACCTTTAAAAGCAGAACGGAACTGCAGGGTTTGGGCATATATTTTAAGAATCCTCTAATCATTCACTGTGGGCTTCTGAATAAGTAACGAGGATTCTCCAAAATTTATAGAATTCACCCAAAAACGGGGGGCAGAGAGTTGTCTTTTAATGTCATTTACCATGTCATCATTTTTGAAAGACCAGACATTTTTGGTGGGAATTTGGGAAGAATAACCTGGTCGTTTCTCCTATTTCCTACCCCTCACTCCAAATGATTAGTAAGTGAAAGAAGATTGTTCATCTCCTCAGATAAATGTGAGATAAACATGAATTGGGGCCTTGTTGTTCTCTCTGCTCAAAAAATCCTTTTGGCTCTTCTCAGGATGAGTTATTCTTTTTTTTTTTTTTTTTCCCGGTACGCGGGCCTCTCACTGTTGTGGCCTCTCCTGTTGCGGAGCAGAGGCTCCGGACGCGCAGGCTCAGTGGCCATGGCTCACGGGCCCAGGCGCTCCGCGGCATGTGGGATCTTCCCGGACCGGGGCACGAACCCGCGTCCCTTGCATCGGCAGGCAGACTCTCAACCACTGCGCCACCAGGGAAGCCCTAGGATGAGTTATTCTTATCCATTATCTTGGAGTTTAAAAGTCCCCTCCTCAGAAGTTTTCCCTGGTCACCTGCTTTAAAGTAGGTTCCCATCCCTGATCCCACACTGGTATTCTCTCTCATAATATCCTGTTTCACTTCCTTTATAGCAATAATTAAAACTTTTAATGATGTGTAATTATTTGTACACAGCGTAGCAGCTGATGGTAATCGTTCCTTATATATCCATTTTCTCTTCTTCTTGGGTGGTACAACTAGACACTCTCAGGTCCCTCTGTGGTTACACATGGCTGTGTGACAGACTTCTAGCCAGTGGAATGTGGGCAGATTTGACAAGGATCACTTCGAAGACCAGGGTTTAAGAAGTCCACGTGCCCCCTGCATGCACTCTTTACCCTTCAACTGGATGGATGGAGACAACGAGGTTCTAGGAAATGGTGGAGACACAGGTCCCCAGACTACTTCATGTATAAGATCTGCTCACCAACCAGGAACACCTGCCTTGTACCATTACACTAGCAAGAAACAACCTTCTCTTGTACACAAGCCATTATATATTCTTTGGTCTATTTCTTACAGCAGCTAGTATTAACCTAACTAATAGACCCTGACTAGAATATAAGTTTCATTAGGGCAAACACTCAGTCTTTTTTGTTCATCACGGTACACTCACCACCTTCCATGTCAATAAATACTACTGAGTGCAGGCATGCATGCAGGAACAAAGATATATTACATTTATGTTCACATGTAGTTACAGAGCTAACATTTATACACAGATAGAGATTTACATCCTATGGAAAACTTTGTTAAAGAGATAAGATGAACCTGGAAATTTACTTCCCAGTCTCCAGGTATTATGGTATCTACTGTGATGACAGCTTGTACCCAATTCTTGTTCCTCCCCTCAACACCCCACTCCGCCAGCCCCAACAAGGAAAGCTATTGATAAGGATTTAAATCTTAACCTAGAATTGTCTAGCTCCTGTCAGTTAAAAACGAGACCTGTGACATGGCTTTAACACAGTCCTTTGACATTAGCGTGTTTTTAGTGTCAAGATGAAGAAATGGGCTCATTTAGTCACAGTGAAATTCTCCCTGTCATGAGCTGTCTTCATTCACAGCTTTCCCTCCTACTCTCTTCCTCCCCATGTCCCCACACCCGCCAGAACTGAATGAAGCCTGTATCCACTGTTGTATTTAAGCAAGTTTGTTACCCTAACCACAGCCTGGGGATTTCAAAAGAAAACATCCATTATAAAAAAAGAAAAAAGAAAAAAGATTGTACCAGATTCTCTACAAGGTTTATTCCATACTGCCTTAAAATATGAACACAGCCGAGCTCTACAGAAAGTGATTAATTTCTTGAAAACGCTAAGGTCACACTAATTGACATGACCTGTGTAATTAAGCAGTCTCTGTTTACACACCAGAAGCTCAGTCGCTGTGAGTCTGAGTTTGCTTGACAGAATGTCTTTACATGTCAAGAGATCAACAACCTTTCTTATGTCCTCCTCAGTCACCTACACAGGCCCCTGATTGCTGTTCAGAGGAGACACGCTCTGGCACGGCTGCATGAAGATCAGGCTGGCCTGGTAAGCATACAAAACGGGGTGAGAGAAAAAGCGGCTCCCACGACAGGTGGGGGGAGCCCACTGAATTGGCAGAAGAGTGCCTTCTCACTCAGATGTCTCCAGGCCTCCGGTTTTCAGTATGATGGGGAAAAGTCACATTGAGATGTAAAGAGTAAAAGGGAGTTTTCTTGTGCCCAAATGACACTCTCTCACTCCCCCCACCCCCTGCCCAGAGGCAACAGTGACATCAAAATATTTGAAACCAGGGCTTCCCTGGTGGCGCGGTGGTTGAGAGTCCGCCTGCCGATGCAGGGGACGCGGGTTCGTGCCCCGGTCCGGGAAGATCCCACGTGCCACGGAGTGGCTGGACCCATGAGCCATGGCCGCTGGGCCTGCGCGTCCAGAGCCTGTGCTCCGCAGCGGGAGAGGCCACAGCGGTGAGAGGCCCGCGTACCGCAAAAAAAAAATATATATATATATATATATATATATATATATATATATATTTGAAACCAGCTTCCTAATTAGCGTACTATGAGAAAAATGATGGAAATCAATGACTATTCATAGGAAAAGTTCCACCAGTGTTTCTAGGACACACCTCTGTCAGCCAGGGAAGCTGCAGGGAAGACTAATCCTCCCGCGCTTGATTTAGTCCTAACAGTTGGGAACTTCAGTGTGATTTCTGAACAGAGCTCTCTGAGCTGCCAGGGGCCACTGGACTCAGGCTTCACTTGGTGAGGGGGTCTTTCTTGCCCCGGAGAAGTGGCTAAAACCTCCATCGATTAGGTGAAGCGCAGGCAGTTTTCTGCGCAACAGCTTCTTTCTCTAAAGTTCATACGAATAAACACTGACCAACACTGTGGCTCTGATCAGAAACAGTGCTCAAGTTCTTCCCCTTCCACACAACTCCACGCACTGCTTGGTGAGCTTTGCTGGCATCCCGGTGTCCTGCATGCGGACGGTATCCTTAGGTTCTATTCAGGGCAAATACCCCTTTTGAAAATGCTCCTCAGCTTTCCCGGGATTCTAACACGTATTCATGGGTAGCCACTGGGGCTCTCAGGTGTTGAGAAACCTCTTTACTGCCTCACTAAGTATCTGCCTACAGGCTCTGGACAAGTTATTTACTGTTCCATGACACTAGAGAACATCTGAGTCGGACTGACTGGGTTGAATCACTGCCTCACTACTTAGTAGATGGGTGACTTTGGGCAAATTGCTTAACTTCTCTAGACTTCAGTTTCCTCATCTGTAAAATGGGAATAATCCCTATTTGCACATTCCTAAACCCTATATATTGTGAAGATAAATATGATAACTCATGTAAAATACTTAGCACAGTACCTCTCACATAGTGAGTACCCAAAAAATGTTAGTTTCATCATCATCATTACGGACAGTGTCCATAGTCATACATCAAGGTACACACATGGACACATATAGTTATACATATGTCTACGGAACACCCTGAATGCAGACACAAATGTAAATAGTCATCTCCCCAGCACTTAAGGCAGTTAGGAATGAACCCAGGCAGGGAACACAGGAAGAGAAGCCAGCTTGGGGTGGAGGCTCACACACACAGAAAACGAGGCTGACAATGGAGTTTAGGGCTCATTGAGCTTAAGTTGCTGGATATTTCCAGGGAGAGTCGGAGGTCATCAGGTATAGGACTAAACCAACGATTCCCAAGTAGGGACAATTCTGCACTCCCACCCCCACAAGGGGACATTTGTCGATGTCTGGAGACATTGTGGTCTGTCATGACTGTGGTGGGGGGATGGTCTCTACTGGTATCTAGTGGGTAGAGGCCAGTGACATCTACTAAACATCCTATGATAAACAGGACGAATCCACCCCCACCTCCAAACAAAGGATTATTCAGTCTAAAATGTCATTTGTGCCCAGGCTGAGAAACCCGATACTGAACTAATGACCCAGCTTTAGTTTACAGCAAATATTCTCTCCAAAAGCTTACATTTATATTTGATCATGTGCAAATTAGTTATGCTTACAAAATACTGTCTTTTGTGAAATCAGCAGAATCATCATTTTTACTCCACTTTACAGTTGAGGAAATTGAGGTTTTGCAGAAATCTAACTCACGCCTCCTTGACTCAATAGCCCTTATGCTAAACAAGAATAACTATTTTGTCTGTAAAAATAAAGCTTTCTAGATACTCTCAAAAATAATAGACTGAGTTGGTTCTCATCTCATCCAAGAGCTACATTCCTATAATTCGAAGCTTTCAGACATTTCACTGGCAGGTCCTGTGAGGAAAAACAAGGCCCCAGAAATCTTACACACACACTCTTTTAGATTCCTGGTGTCACCAAAGTCCATCTCTAACTTTTCTGCCCTGAGAAGCACAGCAAATTTGATCCCAGTATTCATAAGGCATCACACATGTCTACTAGACACGTTTATTACACATCAATTGGTTCGTGCTTGGATATGCCTTGTTCTTAATCCAAGTTTGGTCAAAGGAGATCTATGGCCCATTTCAAGGCCAAGGTAAGTGACAACACAGTTTATACTGAATCCCAACCTCATATTCCAAGACACTCAGCAACACATACTTAATAGCATCACATGTTTCACCAGCAGAGCTGACTCCAACTCAACACAAAATGTCCTGGGTGGGAATGAAAGCACCCAAGTCTACCCGCTTTGGTCAGAAGCTCCCCAGGAGAAACATTTTCCAGGACACTAGGAATCTAGGGATTCTCCCCATTTATCTGTCAGGACAAAAGGTGGCAAGGCCAAATGATTTCCAGAACTGCTTTAGAATCTCAGGAGAGAATGTCTTCTTTCTACTGAATTTGTTCTTTCATGAGACTACTGAGTCTCACCTATTAAAAATAATCATCTTGTGGGAGGGAGGGAGATGCAAGAGGGAAGAGATATGGGGATATACATATATGTATAACTGATTCACTTTGTTATAAAGCAGAAGCTAACACACCATTGTAAAGCAATTATACTCAATAAAGATGTTAAAAATAATAATAAAAATAACAATAATCATCTTGGAGATGAAGAGATCTTGACATCCAAAAATCAGTGCCCAGAATCATCCCTTCCCTTTCTCCCATCAGAGAATATGCAGCTAAAATTTGTCAAGATCCTCTCAGACATCATATATTTCAATCTACACTTAAAGCGGACTAACTATACCTAAGAACATACCTTAAACACCATGCTATTTTTCACTGACAGACCCCATGGGCATCCATAGATGAATCATGACTCTGGCGGAGAAACTAACATTGACCATGCAAATGAGTTAGTCATAAAATTAGACGGAGAGCAACACAAGGGTCTAGAACCTCGCTACTCAAAGTGTGGTCCATGGCTTTGCCACCACTTGGGAGCTTGTTAGAAAGGCAGAATTTCAGGCACATCTCACACCTCAATTAGCATTTTAACAAGACCCCCGGAGGATTCTCAGCACTTTAGGGCTTGAGAAGCATGTATCTAGAACTTAGCAACCCTTCCTAGAACCCAACCACCATGTCTGTGTCTTGGAAGTTAACACATGTATTTTCACATCTTTTTTCCTTTAGTAAATGTATAATTATATGAGGCTAACATACCACTCATGCTTTAAATGGTGGCAGATATGACTGATGCTTGAAAACATTTACATGTTGCTGTACAAGGACATTTCTGAAACAGACTGTGTGTCACCCATACCGCCCTAGATATGCCCTGCCTCTTCAGGGGTCCACTTTTAATAGATAATTACTGACAACAATTTCCAAGACTGGAAAAGGAAAACAGAGAGAAAGGAGGGTGGAAGGTGACATCATTCCAAAACAGCACAAAGGTCCTATTTACCAGTTTTCTACCTGTAGAACTTTCGGCAAAGGATGCATCACTTTGTATGTACTTCACTTAACCTGCAGTGGTTTAAGCTTATGAGTCCATTTGGGAAGCCAGACTAGGCTCAAAGGGTACCATTGCTTCAACCAGTGAACGCAGGTGGCTCAGTCCTAATTCTTCTCTAATATAAACAACAACTTCTAGGGTACCCAAAGTCTCACCTGCTCTTCACCTCTGGGAAAACCATGATACTCTGTTTCTTCTCCACCTAAGACTTTTTTACCCTCTCCCAATACTCATGTCATTATTGAGGTATAAGAAAGACAAGACAGACCCACCTGGAATCTCCGCATGTCACGTGGGTTTCCTGCATTCTTTAGGCAATTTTGGTTACACTTGAGGAAAAATTTCAAGAAGAACCTGTGAAGAAACAGATTATCACGGTTAGCATTTCAGTCCTGACACAGAAGGGAAAAAAGTAGTAAGTCACTTCTGGGTCATGCATTCTATTCTCTGCACGTTTCCTGAAATATTCAGAATGATGTTAGAGCCAGTATTTTGTTTAAAGCTTTAGCCTTTGTTTTGCATCCAAGCTGGACCTTCTTTATGAAGAGAATGCTCTCCGTGCTGCCAACAGATGTCACAAAAGAATTAAGCCCCCAAGGAAGTATTTTCACTCGTAAAGAGCGTAAGTCTTCCCGATAATTTAAGGCAGGGTCCAACTGGAGATAACTGCCTGAGAATTACTCAGAGTCCCCAACAACAACATGTAATTTAAGCCCCGTAAATTCACAGATGATGAACCGGCAAGATACATGCTAGATGAATGTAAGGAGATGGTAAACACTTTTTATCTTAGCATCTCCAAATAAAATATTCTAATTAGGAGTACTTATGAGAAGTAGGTAAGATTCACATACTGACTGAAGCCCTTTGGCTTCTTGAACATATCCCATACGTTTTCCTTACATGCATGCTATAGACAAAAGCTATTTGTGATGGAAGAAGGAACGTCCTGCCTCACTGCCACCTTGATCTCTGAATTGATTCTAGAGTGAGATCCATGGGTTTTACTGGCTAGGGTGACCAAAGGTCCCAATTTGCCAGGAATAATTCTAGTTTACACCAGCTGTATTAGTGTAAGTATGAACAGTACCCACTTTAACTTTCAAAAGTGTCCTGGTCTGGGTGATAAATTAGATGAGTTATTTCTATATTTCTTAGCTGGCAGTTGTTAAAAGTTCATCACGGAAAGGCAGCAAGGATCAAAAGTGTCCAGTTAGGGCATTCTTGTTGTCCACCTACAATGAAACTTCTCCACCTGCCTATGTTTGGGGAAAGAAGCATTTTAAAAGCTGCCGAAAGTTCTTCATTCCTTTTTACTTTTAGTGCTGTGAATTTCAGGCCCAAATATTTTCCCAAAATATTACACTGCATTAAAATGTTGATTAGTTCAATTCCCATAGGAATTTTCTTGTCTTCCTCTTTTCTCCACTTCAAGTCTACACTGGAGTAAAATCCCTACTTCAATACACATAATTTGTGAAGAACTATCACTCCAGGATGCCTCAGTCCGGACTTAGCTCTGAGTACAAAGCCTATCGACCAAATAACACCTCTGTAATGACAGCATGGCACAAAGATGCACCAAATTCAGCCAATTTCTGAAAACCAAACTGAGAGAGAGCCCAGCAGAATCTCTCTCCTCCCTGGTCTCTTAGAATCTGCCAAGAGGGAAGTATGGCGTGGGAATAACTCTTTGAAGAGAGACAATGACTTTGCTAACCCAAAAATAACATTTTAAAATGTAAACATCTTCCTGAAATGGCTCTTTCAACATCATGCAACATTCAACTGCCCATCAGTAAAAGCTGGCTTCTGAACGATCCTTCATCCCTACTTCCAGGTTCTCTTCACAGAGGCCAAAGTTTATCAACATTTTGAACAAGACAAATGACTCATGGAACACTGCTGAAACCCAACTGTGTCAAATGAAATCCAGCTCAAAGAGCAACAGTGTCATTCCCTAGCCCAACTGGCCATGCTGACTCCTGACTTCAGTCGTAGTCTGGGGGAAAGGAAAGGAGTTTGAGAGAGTGGTCACAATCCTAAGTGCCTCTGCACTGTCCCTTTCCTCTGAACTCTCAGAGGCAAATGCTGGGTAGTCCTAGTGATCACACACCGCTGTCAGACTCTGTTCAATGTGGTGGAGGTCGGGACAGTGAGTCTGCCATCTTGCTGGGGTTCAAGCCTACATCCAAAGACATCTGAGATGTGAAAACTGGCTGCTTCTTCCAAACATAGCTGGTTGGAAGGGAATATTTAAAAGCCACCCAAACCCCAGGACAGGGCTGAGTATCACTAAGTTGACAGTAAGAGTCAGCTTGGTATGACAGAAAAGCCACAACCCTTAGAAATACCCAGAATGGGATTCCCATCCAAACTCTGACAGGTACTGCTGTGTGACTTTGATAAATAGCTGAACTTCTCTGCATCACACTTTCCTTATCTACAAATTGGGTATAATACCAGTCCCTACCATACAGGGCAAGTGTGAAAACTAACTGCAATGATGCATAGTGTCTGGAACACAGTAAGCATGGTGATGGTGGCAGTAAAAATAATCATGTCTTTCATGTATTAGGTGCTTACTTTGTGCTCAGAACACTAAGAACTTCAAATTCGTTTTCCCAACTCAAGCCTCCTAAATAAACTCTAGTATTAATCCCATTTTATTGATGAGGAAACTGAGGTTCGGAGAAGTTAAGTTGCCCAAAGGTTATTAAATGTGAATTGACTCAAATGTGCACAGAGCCTGTGCTTTTAACCATTATGCTATAGTGGTTTTAATAATAATAGAAGTAGTGCAGTATTGATATTAATACTAATTGTACCACTGACAGCAACTGTACTATAATGGCAATTGCACAAATAAGTGTAATCATAAGACTAATTATTAGTACGATCATTTCCACTCCGTCAACATGAATATTGTGGAGGGAGACGTCGCTGCCTTTCTCCATCCAGTGGGCACCCGGCTCCCATTCCCAGTTCCCCAGGGTTGATAATATTTGCTGCCTGTGTGTGTTTAAGCCATTTGAGCCCAGACTCGACAGCCAGATTCAGGTTGTGTTAGAAGGAGCTGTCAGCACACCCTCTGACATCTTCAAGTCAGACAACTGCTAGCCACCGTGAGGGGGTCCATCTGGTGCCAAAATGGATTTTGAAAGACCGGCAAACAGGACACTAGCTCTGCCAGAGAGAAACAGAATCAAGGGAGCAGGGGATCTTCTGTCTCAGCGATGAGCCGGGGCAAGGCACCTGTCACCAGCCCATCGTTAGCACAAAAGCTATGCCGGGCACACACCAGATCCCCATTACCCTAAGCAGCCCTGTCACTTGGCACGCTGGCAGAATCTCCTGCCCGCCCTCTCAACAGCAGATCACTAGCTGAAACTGAAGGCTTGACCATCTGTCGTGGGGAAGAGACGGCATCAACTGGTGCCTGGGGCCTCGCACAAGCCCTTATGTGGAAAAGACACTCTGAAGGGCCAGTTCTTTTGGAGAAAGGCAGCCCTACCCCAGGGGGAGCATCAGGAACTCTTTCAAAGTTTTCCCCCAAGTAGATGCCAAATGTCTGACCCTTTCGGATCACACTTCCTTAAAGGAACTGAGAGGAGTTAGAAGCAGGAGTTAAAAATATCCCCACCGAGACACGAAGTTGGACATGGTACACAAACTTGGGGGATGATTTATCAGGCTGTTTTTAAGGCATTTGTAAACCTGGGGGACACGTGCACTTCTGCTGGCCTATGGAGAAGATCTCAGATTCCGAGGGGGTGCTTTGAACAAAGCGGAGGTTAGTGTAACTCAAACCCTCACTTTTGTCTAACAAATTACCACATTTTGAGTGTCGGGTGTGTTTGATAACGTTGTTGGAGGAAAGAGTGTGCAGCCTTACCCCAACCGTGGGAAACTGACCTAAGGCAGGACAAAGCCCCTATTGACCCTTTAGCGTTCCAAAGAGTTCCATAAACTACAGGAAACAGCCCAACCAGGACCAAACTCCAGGGTTTTTTTTTTTTTTTTTTGGTAGGGGGGAGGAGTGGCGAGAAACCTGACACCTTTCCGTTAACTTTCCATACGAATAATATCTTGTGTTCATACAGTGTTATATTATCCAAAGCACTTATATACCCAGAATCTCACTAAATACTCACAAAAGTCCTACAAATTAGGCAGGCCAGGAATGATCAACCCATTTGAATGGTGAAAAAAAACTAAGACTCAACAAAATTAAGATATTTATCTACAGTCAAAACTAAACTAATACCCTATATTAGCCCAAAGGACTCATCATGGTATGAATTTTCTCCGTGATTTACAGGACTTTATAAGTGACCAAAACCAACACTGAGTCTACCTTCCTCGTCGTGCATGTGGGAAAATTGAGAGATCAGAAGACACGACAATACTCACACAGTTATAATCATTCTGAGAGATAAAACTATAATCCACATGTCCTGACTTCTAGTTGCATGATTTTTCCAATACAGCGTTAGCTTTTCAAAAGCCAACCCAATAAAAGCTCAACACCGGAGCTACTGCACTACTTAGTCTACTACCTCAATTAGGAAAGTGACAGTCATAAAACCAAAAGTGACATCCCATTGAAAGTTGTGTTTAGGTTCACCAATGAGGCTAATGTAGGACATTACCCATCGTTGAACATTAACTGAACCGACCACACACATCTGTAGAACATAACTCTTTATTCAGTGATTTCCTTGTGTCACATTTTACCAACCAATAGATATTCAGTATTAGGAGCACCTTTCATGTGACAAGCACAGTGCTGGATACCAAAGGTACCACTAGGCCCCCCCAAAAGGAAAGTTGATGAAATTAGCCAAGAGGATATGACCCATCCATATGAGGACGTAAAATAACAAAAAATTATCTCTGTATACCCAGCACATGGCACAAGACTCAGAACCAATGGGTTTTCAGTAAATATTTGTACAACTAAACAGAATCCAGGACCTCCTAAGGGTAGAAATGGGAACATTCTAAAATGAAGACAGCAGTAGAGTATATTGGACAGGAGCCTGGGTTAAAGATAAGACAAGCCTGGGTAAATTTCTACAATTCCCTGAACCTCAGTGGCCTCAATAAAACATGGGAATAACAGTACCTCCCTCCTAGCAACATGGTGTGGCTTTCATCATAATTCTAGCTTTACTCTTTAATTAACTGTGTGACTTTAGAAAAGTTACTTAACCTCTCTGTGCCTCAATTTTCTCATCTGTAGAATGGGGACAATAAAAGAAACTACTTCAGAGGGTTATTGAGAATTAAATGAGTAATATATGTGGAGTGTTTAAATAGTACCTGGCATAGAAGAAGAGATAATTATTTTCATTATCATTTGTCCCTGGCCACTGCTCACTGCCTAACACTCGGAGATATTGAGATTTTTTTCAGGTACAGAAAGTATTCTTCTCTCTTTGAATGCTAAGGTTAAGAAAAGAAGCCAAGATCTATGTAACTGACGAGAACTATAGGTTTCATTGAGTGACCTACAAAAAGAAATAAAAAAGAAACCAAAGAGAGATAATAATGACTACAGCAGCTCTACCCAAAGGCCAAGACACAAAGGAGAGAGGCAGTAGCTTAAATCACAGAGGAACTCCAGCTAGTCACAACTGAAGGGCATACACAGTAAAACCGTCCATTAGGCAACAGCTTATACATCATTAATGATTATGCAAAGTGTTGCAATAGATCTGGGCTGAGCAGGTTGAGTTTTCACCTCCCCCACCCAAATTCTGAAAAATCATGTCTTTCAGCCGCTCTCATAATGTCCAGGCTGGAAAGGAAAAGCATCAAGGCACACCTAAACTAAGACATAAAAGCCCCATTTGCAGCCTTAAGCCTCCCTGAAAGTTCCTCTGACTTATGCCCACAGATGGTTATGTGGCAGACGATCCTTCTCAAAGATATTCAAGACACGGAGACTCACTCTGGCCCAGTGAAGGAAACAGCTGTGTGGAAACAACTGTGGGGTCCCTTCTGTGTGAAATTCAAGCTGTTCCCACACACACTCGCTGGAGGGTAGAGAGAGAAATGCCTCATGATTCAAAGGGCCTCTTTGGAGGAGTCCCTGTCATAGACTGAGCCATTCTCTTTGCTTTGACGGCGAAGCGCAGAACTGCCCGCTCCAGGACCAGATCTACTGCCCAGATGTAACCAAGGAAGACTTTCCAGGAGTACAAGGATTCTCTCAAATTAAAAATATTTAACCAGAAAGCACCTATCCCTATCCAGACCTCCCGAGATGCCAGAGACTGTTTCAGAAATGCCATCACTACTCCATGGGAGCCCGCCATGAAGACGTAAACACGAGTCCATGGCCACTGCCATGAAAAATAGATCTCCCTTCAAAACAGGGGACGAAAACAGCTAGAAAGAGAAAACTTTATTTTCAGTGTCAACACTTTTGGGTTCCTAGTCCACAGGAAAAGTTGTAGAGTACAGTTCATGCCTGTGAAAATATGATACCCCTAAGTCTGCCAAAATCCTAGGGATGCCACCAGGGCAGGCTGAGGAGGCTGAACCTCTGTGAGGGCAAAGGTTTCTCACTGCCTGGCTGACCTCCTCTCCTTTCCTGATATTCAAGTACGCTGCTGAGAGAGGACCTGCCTTGACTCAAACCCCCCCAGTTCTGTCTGAGAGATGAGGAAGGCAGGAAGGGGAGAACGAGGATCACAGAGAGGCTTCTACGCAGATGAGGCGCAGTCTCTCCTCCCTTCCCGCACTGGGAGGTGGAATGATACCAAGCTGTGGCTCTATCTTGGGGATCCCAGAGGGAGAGCATGTGCTGCCCCTATTCTTGGCCACTGACTTCAAGGAGTTTACCTTTTCCCCTGGCCAAGGTCTCTCGGATCTTAGACATTTCTGGAAAGTGTTCTCAGCCTGAAGGGACGAACATGATCAACTTGAAAAGCATCCGTGACCTCAGAGCTCAAGCTGGGCCGTAATGGAAGGACATAATTAGTGGCAAGGATTTACCAAAAAGAAAGAAAAAGGTGTTTGGGATAGCATAGCAGCAGAATAAAGAATTTAAAAATAGTTTTCAGTAAAAGGACCCACAACAAACAGGTCTCCCGGCGCTCAAAGTCAAATCTGAAAGGTGGGGAAAAAGCACCAGGAAAGTGAGAGGAGAGGACAGAATAACCAGTGGCCAATGGGGAAAGAATAAATCACCATTCTTTAGAAATGACATGGAGAAGGGAAGCCAGAGCAAGGGTGCTGTAGCTTACACCAACTGCTACAAGGTTAGACTGGATATTAAATGAGAAAGCATCACACATCCAAAGAACTGTAGAACTTGGTGTGGCAGAGCAGGCATTCATCTTCAGGGATATTCTTTTATGAAGATTACTCAAATGCCAAGTGTTTCTTGCTTAAAATGTGTTAAGGTACAAACCTTGGCTCTGGGCAGACATTTTGAGTCACCCTAGTAGTTTGATTTGCAGCAGGAATGAGGCAAATAACAAAACCAAGTATTGTCCATCGACGGAGGAATGCATAAAGAAGATATGGTACATATATACAATGGAATATTACTCAGCCATAAAAAAGAACGAAATAATGTCATTTGCAGTGACATGGATGGACCTAAACATTGTCATACTGAGTCAAGTAAGTCAGACAGAGAAAGACAAATATCATATAATATCGCTTATATGTGGAATCTAAAACAATGATACAAATGAACTATTTACAAAACAGAAATAGAGTCACAGATGTAGAAAACAAACTTATGGTTACCAAGGAAGGAAGTGGGGAGGGAGAAATTGGGAGATTGGGATTGACATATACACACTACTATATATAAAATAGATAACTAATAAGGACCTACTGCATAGCACAGGGAACTCTACTCAATATTCTGTAAATGACCTATATGGGAAAAGAATCAAAAAAAGAGTGGATATATGTATATGTATAACTGATTCATTTTGCTGTACAGCAGAAACTAACACAACTTTGTAAACCAACTATACTAATAAAAATTAATTAAAAACAAAACAAAACAAAAAACAAACCCAAGTATTTGTCCTTCTTGGGGCTGGGCATAGACTGAGAATGTATTTGTCTTAAACTGTTTCCATTACAAGGATCATGATCTGCAATGAATCACATGGCACAGAGTTCCTGCAGACCCAGGGATAGGATCTGAGACAAGCATTTCTGGGTCACTGGTGCAAATCCTTCCCCAGGCTGGAAAAGATGCAAACGCAGTGGCAACTTTGTTTCAATAACAATGGCCCATCCCACAAAGCCCGGCCTAAAAGGTGAAGTAGGAGGAGCCTCAACACCTCAACTTAGCAGGTACTACAGCAGACACATGAGTGTACCCTGTACAAGACACTGCTCTGAGTGCTTTACATGTATTAATCCATTTACTCTTCACAACAACCCTATGAAGTACTATCTCAATTCTCATTTTATAGATAACACTACTGAGGGGTCATGAGATCTGTCCAGGGTTTCCTATCAAGTAAGTGGTAGAGCTGGGATTTGAATGTAGGCAGTTTGGCTCCAAAACCCACATCCATGAAACTACATTCCTTTGTATGTTATATGTATGATAGATATTATGGGAGTACAGATCATTGACCATATCTAGCTATTCTCTTATCAGCATCATCAAATTCATTCAAGATTAGAGGTGAAGTCACCATACAAATTTCTGGTATTGCCACTAGAATATTCCCAATTATAAATGTTAATGTGTTTCGATTTTGCTTATGAACACCCTCGCCTATTTCAAATGCATTTTAACCACAATTAATGACCAGTGGGTCTGGTAATAAGAGTCAAACCAGGTTCAGAGAATGATGGCCAAAGCAAAATCAGTGTAACCTGGGTCTCTTGGGAGGACTCAGTGAACATCACCTTAAGGATTTAGTTATACTCTCTGTGGTTACCAGTTCCACAAGTCACTATCTTTGAAAGTCTTTCTTGCAGACAGAAAGCCACAGGTTGAAAATAAAAGGCTTTTAGTACCCCTCTGTTTAATACCTATGTGTATAAAATTTTAAAGCAGACTCATTTAGAATCTGATGTTACAATTTCACTTTTCCTCCTAAGGACTCTAAGAGTTTCGATATTAATTTCCCCTGCGGAGGTGACCGACACCAGAGAAAGATCAAGAAGTTCAAATCCACAGTAACTGAAACATGAGGGTTTTTTTGAACACCCAAGTCACTATTGTTTTTCAAGACTTTATGAACTGTAAATGTTCAGTGTCATTCATTTACTCAATCAATAAATAAATACCAACTGTACTAAGATCACACTGACTATGGTTCAAGTTTTTCTCCAAAGGGAAAAAAAAAAAACTTTTATTTTTAACGAAACCACTTAAAAATAGAACTTCCAGAGGAAAAAAATGGACTCTGCAGGTGATAGGGTTTTTGAGTAATTACCAAGAAAGGTTGAATACTCGTAAAGTATTAATCTGTTGTGAGTGTTCCGGCCATGGCTGGATCAGGGGATTGGTCAAAGTCCCTAATAATGTCAAGATTTTACCTTTCCAGGCACATTGGTCCCCTACTCTTTACGTTCCTGCATTCTTCGCTTCTGTCACGTCGAGATACACCCCGCGCCCTGAACATGAAGTTTCCTTCCTGCCTTCCCCAAAGGCTGGATTCCTGGGTCTGAAATGCCTTCCCCAACCCCACACCATCTCACCCTCCCATAATCCGACTTATCTTCCAGGTGCAGTTTAAATGCACTGAGCCCAAGAACCTCAGCTAGAATTAATCATTCCCTCCTCCACTCTGCTACAGCTCTGGTCACACTCGGTCTTCACATTCTGTACTCCAGTCACTTGAGTAATCATCTACCCACTCCATAGCACTGCAGACACCTTTAGAGTGCCTCCATCTTCCCCACAGCACCAGGTACAGCTGTATTTGGAAAACAGTAAGTAAATATCCGACTTGATAGACCGTTAGTATTAATGGCAGTTAACTTTGAATTACAGCACAAAGATGACATCTTTCTTTTTTCCACTTTTTTCTTGGTTCTCTGAATTTCTTCTGAATAGGCATTACTTTAAGAAAAGACAAACAACTTAATTTTTGTAAAAATTGAAGTGAATATCATTCAGAATAGAACCTAGGGAATGCTGCCCCCATTTTGCAAGGGATAAATTAGGAACTAAAAAGAATGAGTGTCTTTGCCAAAGTCTTTATGCTCTAAGATATGGCAGTTAATTCAAATGAGAACACCTAAGAGCAGTCCATCTCATACTCTGTAAAATGTAGGTCATTTATTAGTTTCTCATATGCATAATTCATAAAAGAGTGTCAGCTGGGCAGATTCCACACCATTGGTATCCTCAATTTCTTACTTTAAAATTCCTCAACATCAAAGTTTAAAATATTTTATTTAAGTTAAACTTGCCATTTGTCTTAAAGCATTTAAGCATAACCCAAAGGGACAAAATGTCATGTAACTAATAGTATGAAATGGATCACCTCTCTCCAAAATTCTACATACCCTTCTGACGACTTCATTGAAACCCAGTGGTTAAAGCTCTTGGTGATTTGCTATTTCTTGGTTCAGCCTATTTCTTTAAGTTATCCATTAAATTATTCAGTCCCTCCTTCATTAAGTATTAACTAAGCACCTACTACGTGCCAAGCTCAAGCACAGAAGACAACTTCACCCCTGCCCTTATAGAAGCTCATCAAAGTGCAGGCCACCTGTGTCAGAATTAACTGGGAAACTTGCCCTGGTGGGAGTAAGCTAGGGGATAAGATACTCAGATAATTCGGATGTACACTGAATGTTGAGCCTTGATATCTAATTTATTTTTTAAAGTCAAAAGTCATGTCAATACCATGTGACAAATGCAAAGTTATACACCAGAAATAGTGAACTGCACAGAAGGGATGGACATCTAATCATGTGTCATTGAAACCAGGTGTAAAAACTTATGTCAAATCACCTCTGAGTAAGAAGAAAAATTAAATTCATTCACCCACCCCACCTCCTGTCCAATATAAGCCACAGAGAAAGAAAGGAGTTCCTGGTTGCCAGGGAAAGCTGTACTTGACAAATTTTTGCTTCAAGGAAAAGAAATAAGCTCATTTTTCTACCAAAAAGGAAAGAAAAGATAAACGCATCAGCTGAAGAAGCTGTTCCCCAAGAGAGAAGCAAGAAGTCTTGCTAGGATGAAAATTATTTCGAAGCCTATTTAAACCATCATCATCCCTTTTTTAAAAATCTCACTCCCCTTGTCTGTTCACTTTTCTGGACACATCCTTCCTCGTCCCAATCTCAGCATCATTCTGTGTTGCCTCCCATCCTCCAGGCTCACACACCACTGGGGATAATGAATTTAATTTGAGCAATGGCTTTCATTGAAAAAAATCAGTGCATTCCAACATGCCACACAAGTGAAGTTCAGACAAAAACAAGTGACTCCTTAATTTGGATTTAAAGCTCAGGATCGGTCTCCAAATAAAAATGACCAGTGGTCATCATGCCCACAGAGCACTGACAATAATCTCATGAGCTCCAAATTATTCCAGTTTATATTATGGGCGATCCAATAAGTCTGTGTGTTCTAGTTCATAAAAATATAAGAAAAAATTTATCATCTTAAAATCATAAAATGCAAAATAGAGTCTGACATGTTATTAAGCACTATTTCTCATGATATCATAAGGATGCTGATGGAATATGAAACTAAAGCAATATTGTTGATGAACAATGACATAATTGAGATTTCTGAGGGTGCTTTGCAGCTCATAGGTCACACTCCCTTGCCGTCCCCTCCCAGCAAGTCGCTCTTAAACAGCTTCAGTTTAAACCAGAAACACTGGAAACAAAACTCCAAAGAAGCTTTTATCACAAAAATTGGTTGATCATTTAGTAATATGGGACAAGAACTTAGAAATTATCTAGTCCAGATACTCTTAATCTAGAGTCAATGGATGGTCTACATACAGATCTTGAATACCTGAACGTTGTATCCAAAGTTTTATCCATACTTTTTTTCTGTAGAATGGGTCCAGATTGTGGAAGGAATCAGTGAGTTGATTGCTCAGAATCCATTTTCCCCTATTTTTGATAACAGTCCTCCATGCTGCTTTTGAAAAACTTCCTTGTTCACACCCAAGAGTCCTTGTATTTCATCAGTATTAAGTTATTCCACACCTGGGCCCCAGCAGTGCCTGTAATCCAGGCCAGACCGGTCATGGCATCTCTCCCCCAACTGTATGACTGCTTTAGAGATGAGCATGTGATCCAAGTCAAGCCAATCAGGCCCAGTCCAAGCTAGCTGGAGGACTTTTCCCTGAGTGGCTCAAAACAGAGATGGGCTCCATTCTTCTTAGAGCTGAACCTGGAAAAATGTGAGGCTGTGTGTCCTGGAAAATTCTATTCTTCGAGATGAAACCATAATAGAATAAAATCCACTAGTATCCCACCTAATAGAGACCGCAGGACAAGGAGACTCTGCTAGGTGGGGAGGAGAGAATGTAGAGGAGTTCACATCATCCGATGCCCTCCAGGAAAGGAGGAGGAAAGTGGAGATGGAGATGTTGACAGAATGATGAAGCTGAGAAGGTAGCAAAAGGAAGGATCCCCAAAAAAAGTGTATGTGAAAGAAAGAATATTCTACTCTATTGAGCCCTGGTAACTTTCAGGCTGTACAATCTCAATATGCTATGGCCCCTTCTCAACTCTCTGTCCAGATAGATAGATAGATAGACAGATAGATAGATCTCTCCATGCAGGTAACAACAATGAGTGAACTAGGCTACATGTAACACCTCAGACAGTACCAGGAACTGTAGTAACTGAAGAGAGGATGTCTGGTCCACGTGGGGCAGCCTCACTCTTCTCCAGCTAACGGACTCCATGGGGGAACTTGGGGACAGTGTTGCCAGAGCTTCCCATTTCGAGAGAAGCTGGAAATACATATTAAGTGTGAAGTCTGCCAGTCTTCCAGACAATATAAGGGCCAGATATAACAGATCTGGGAGTGGAGTCCCAGTTTGCATCACTTGCTCTAAAGCGTAATAACCAAATTAGCAGCAGGTGATTTGTCTCTGAGGCTAGGGCAGGGCTTCTTTGGGCCCATTTTTTAATTTAAAAAAGTAATTTAAAGAAAAGGAGCCCTGTGGTTCCACTAAATGGGACTCCTCTCATAATAAAAAAAAAAATTAGTTTTTGCGTTTGAGGTAATGGCGTGTTTTGTTTTGTTATTTTTGAGAATCCTTGTCACCTGAAATCCAGATGTACTCAAGCCTGATTTTTCCCCCAGACTTTTGGCAGCTGACATGTTGGGTGATGGGAAAAGTTAGGAAAAACATCTGCACCCAGAAGCACATTTACCAGCATGAGGCTGCCCACAGACATGAACACAGACACAGGGAAAACCGTCCACGCCCACCTGTTCAGAGCTGGATTTCCTAGGGCACTTAATTCAATCAGAAGCAGTAAGTTTTATTAGCATTTTACAACCAATTAACCATGCAGGAAACAAAACACCTGACTCGGTGCATTCCTCCTGGCTTCTGAAGAGCCTGTGGCCTGGAAAGTCAGCAGTTTGGAACAATGTCTATGGCAGAAGATATTACCAACCCGGTACAAGCAAGTTTTCTCCCTTCTTACATTTAATGGGAGGACACATGAGTCTGGGCGGCCTCACTAGCATGGGAATCACTCGTGATTTCACCTAGATCCCCCATTTCACTCAGCAGGTGCCAGGCACTGGGCATTTACAGGGATCATTCCAATGAATCCTGACACTCCCAGACAGTTAGGTCCTATTAATGGCCCCATTTCACAGGTGAATATACTGAGGCCAGAGAGGTTGGTAAAAGAGCACAACATCTCATCCAGGCTGTAAGTAGCAGAACCAGGACCTGAGGCCAGGTTATAGTTCATAGCAGAGAGCAAGACTACAGTGTAGGGCTCACTGCCTACCCCTGGACCAAGTTAAAAGTGAAACTATAGGATAAGAGTGGGCTTCTGTTACTTCCAGGGATAAAGCTCCTTAGATGAAAAACAGGTATTCAAACTTGTGCTAAGGTCTACCAGCAATAAATCTTTGCTAAATCAATAATAAAAAATAATGGTATACTTTTTAAACTGTGCTTCACTTGAAAAATCATCTCTTTTCTAACTTTTCTTGAATTGCTCTTCAAAATAAACTCTTGAAAGATGTGCTAGGGGATGGGTAGAGTTGCCCCCATTTGATGGATTAGTCTATTGAGGCTCAAAGAGGTCAAGTGGTATGGCCAAAGTCACTCAGTTGCTTAGTGGCAGCCTCTATTTCAACTCCAGCCTTGGGGTCTTCCTTTTACTTCCACAAACATGCCAAGCTCTTCCTCACTCTGGGCCCTGGAATGACCTGGCCCAGTTGTCTCTCATCCTTTAGATCTCCCTTAGACATCGCCTCCCCAGGGATGACTTTCCTGCATCCTACCTCTGTGGTTCCCTTCAGTCCCCATCACTGTCTTTTTTACCCAGAGCCTAGGATAGGGCTTGACGTCGGGCACTAAAATATTTGGGAAATGAATGAACAAGTAAGTGAATGAATAAATGCCTGGGGGAATCCCCAATTTTCTGAGTCTCCTAATTTTTAATAGGGATAGATTGGGAGTTTGGGACTGACATGTACACACTACTATATTTAAAGCAGATAACCAACAAGGACCTACTGTACAGCACAGGGAACTCTAGTCAATATTCTGTAATAACCTAAATGGGAAAAGAATTTGAAAAAGAATAGATATATGTATATGTATAACTGAATCACTTTGCTGTATGTCTGAAACTAACACAGCATTGTTAATCAACTATACTCCAATACAAAGTAAAAATTAAAAAAAATAGTAGTGACTAAACAAAAGGATTTTCTCCCCGTCACTTCCAGTTAGAACCCCTTGGAGGGTGACAGACAAAAATGAATCCTGCCCCAGAGGTATTTAAGGGTCATCTGCTGAAAGGAGACCATGATGTGACCCCCACCCCCACCCCCAAATGCACACACGTGATCTTAAATGTCTTTCCCAGTTGACTCAAGGCTAGCTTCTTAATTCTGGTGGGAAGACCCACACAACATGGTGGAGATAAGAAAAATGGTGATAAATGAATAGTGTTCCTTCCTAATGGAAAGCACAGCATCCTCAGAGCTAAGCAGAGAAGCTGCAGGTGGGTGCGAAAGGCTACAGTTGAGGTCCCTAATTCTCCCTGAGTTTTCATCTCCTTCTGGGGTGCTCCTCAGATGGCTACCATGTGTAACAAAGAGGCCCCTAACTGAAACCTGACAATCCCCCCACCCCAACTCAGGCTAGGAGCTGTGGAGGGCAGTGGGTCTGCTTGAACCCCGTATGTGTTCTCTCCCAACCAAACAGTCCACTTCCAGAACATTTCTCTGAACTCATAGAGTTTTGAGTTTTCTTTTTTTTTAAAAAAGATGGCTCTTCCCTTACAAAGACAGTGATGATGGTAAGTTGTTCTCAAAGGGAAAAGTCTGGGAAAATATGGGATTTCATGTATTCTTCCTTGAATTACAGGATCAAGTGCGCATGCACTCTCTACTGCGATGATTCTTAACCATGCCTCAGAATACCAATTTCCTTCTGATAATGGCTGATTTTTTTTAAGGGAAAGAGAGCTCCAAAGTAGCCTAACTGAATATTTTACCAAATGTTGGGTTTTAGAAAAATAGTAGTGAGTAAAAGCATAGCTGATACTTATTGAGTACTATGTGCCAGATACTGTGCTTAGTACATACTTCATTTATTTTTATATTTGATTGAAGTATAGTTGAATTTATAACGTGTTAATTTCTGCTGTACAGCAAAGTGATTCAGTTATACATATATATATATATATTCTTTTCATGCTCTTTTCCATTATGGCTTATCACAGGATATTGAATACAGTTGTCTGTGCTATACAAGAGGAACTTATTGTTTATCCATCCTATATATAATAGTTGGCATTTGCTAATCCCACACTCCCAATCCTTCCCTCCCCCTTGGAAATCACAAGTCTGTTCACTATGTCTGTGAGTCTGTTTCTATTTTGCAGATAAGTTCATTTGTGTCATATTTTAGATTCCACATGTAAGTGATATCATATGGTATTTGTCTTTCTCTTTCTGACTTACTTCGCTTTAGTATGATAATCTCTAGGTCCATCCATGTTGCTGCAAATGGCATTATTTCATTCTTTTTTATGGCTGAGTAATATTCCATTGTACATATATACCCCATCTTCTTTATCCATTCATCTGTTGATGGACATTTAAGTTGTTTCCATGTCTTGGCTATTGTGAATAGTGTTGCTATGAACATAGGGGAGTACACACTTTATTTTAATCCTCACAGCAACCTGACACTCCTCCATCCACCCACTCACCCTCCATCCTTGCCCCAACTCTCCAGGGAAGAAAACAGCTGAATGACAAAGAGATTAACTTGTCTACCAACAGACAGCTCCTGGCAAGTACAGACAAGATTTGAACACAGGGGCTCACTAGGCAGCCTGTGCTCTAAGAGCTGGAACAGAGCTCTC
The DNA here is from genome assembly GCF_011762595.2 of Tursiops truncatus. Lineage (NCBI taxonomy): Eukaryota > Metazoa > Chordata > Mammalia > Artiodactyla > Delphinidae > Tursiops > Tursiops truncatus. The sequence goes on from NC_047036.1 coordinate 133,860,582, forward strand.
CAGGCACATAGTTTCTCTGCGCTCCTGGAGGACACAGCAGTCAACATGCACTGACAGCTATTGTATTTCTCTCTGTCCATAGACACTATGTCCTAAAATCTGTGCAAATGCCTATCTGTTTTTGAAAATTTTTAAGCTTTCTTCTGTTGTTGAAGCACCCCTCTCCTTCGCGATGTGGACCAAACTTACCCCTGTAATCTTCTTCCTCCGATTTTGCACCTTCAAGCTTATGTGGACCACTTCTCCTTCCATTCATCACTCTCTCTGCTTTGCTAACTCTGCACCTTTGCACATGCTATGGCTCCTCCTAGCACACTTCCTCTTTCCTTCTCCCATCCTTTCTCACCTGAGCAACTAGTCATCATCAGTCAAGATCAAGTTCAAACGTTACATGTATTAGGGCACTGCCCTGACCCTCCCAAAGCAATATCCCCAAACTCTCTCCTTTGTGCTCCCACCATAATTATAATGTTGCAAACAATCAAGTTTCATTTCTCTGCTGCCCTAACACAAGTTCCCACTCATTCACCATGACATCAATTTTTATAAGATTCAAGTCTTGAAGACTGAAATTTCACCAACATCCTAAGTATAATCTTTTTGGTGCTGTTAATCATTGAACTAGAATCCTGCACTGGGCTATTTATACTCTGAATTGCTCACATTGCTTCCCTTAGGAACTAAACATAAAAGCAAGTACAAGTGCTTTGTGTCTCAAGTAAGACAGTCCATTCACCAACAGTCTCGGGTCGGTGTTGGGTAGTGGTTTTCTATACTAAACACAGAGAGTGAAGAAAAAAATCCATTTAACTCTGATTTCTTGCTTTTTGCTAGAAAGCTTTATAAGTCGCTGCTTGGTCTCACCTAGTAGAAGAAGGGTCACTGCTTCAGCTGGGATTGTGACAAGCCTCTCCAGAATTAGAGTACTTTATTATCATGTTAGTACTGGAAAAAGTCACATAATTAACAGAATTTATCCTCATTTACTCTTTAAAACACTAATATTCAATTTCTCTGGCTCTGTTTAATTACTTTCCTTAACACAACTTCTTTTTCCAAGTTGACCTTTCCTGGGCTTATCTACAGAAATGTGTTAAAACTTTCCCGCTACTCCATTTAAACTGCTAGACTTCATTCATTTGAATAAGCATAAAAAGTGCACCAGGGTCTGTCATAGTTCACACGATGCCTTTGAATTAGCAGCCATAACGGTGTCATACTTGTGTGGAGATCCTCTGTTCAGAGTAAGTGATGACAGCCACCAGAATTACTGTTAATTGTAATATGACACTCGCATTATACTCAGTGCTTTCTAGTGGTAAACTAGCATTAGTTCAGGTGCCTAAGAAATTCAGAAGCTGAGACACCACAATTCTTTAAAGAGCGCAGCGCCTGTCACATGCCGCCTTCTTCAAGACCTGTTGGCTCAAGAGAATGAAGAGGATGGGAAGAACACACACACACACACACACACACACACACACACACACACACACGCATCAACATCAAGTCACCATTAGATAACAAAGTCATCATCAAATAAAAAATCTGCAAGACACTGAGCTTGCTCTTTCTCTCTCCTGATTTTGTTCTTTTATGCAGCAAAGTAGTAGAGAAATCAAGGTTTAAATGACACTTAGTAGAGGCTGAACTCCTGCTCCCTTTTTTCTGAAACACAGATAAAAAATTGTGCCTCTGTATTTCATACTGAGATGGTCTACAGCCTTGTCAGGAAGATGGGGGCTCAGAGCGAAGGAGAGGATCTTTGCTTTGAACAGATCTTTCGGTGTTACGGTAGTTGGTTCACTTCTAATGGAAGGTAACCCCTTCCTGATGAGGTCAGAGTGGGGCTGGGTGAGTGATGGGAGACAATGGATAAAATGGACAGTTGTCCTGGTTCCTTGGACAGTGAGTTCCAGGCATAGAGAATACAGACAGACTTCTGCCTGGGACACATCGGTAACTTGGGACGTCCACAGCAATCATCTTCCCTCTTGTTTGTTTATCAAGGGAAGAATCAGCCCCAATTCATTTTCCCTATAAGACACCCATCTTGGATGGAATGTGAAGAAATAGCAGATGAGAGGTCTTCCTCATCTGCCTTCCATTTTAGCCAAGTGACACGCGGGAAACTATAGTGGTCTTTATCCCAAAGTAGAATAACCTTGTGAACCCACAAACATGATACAACCATGTTCGCTGGGAAATAAAAGAGTACTCTCCAACCTCCAAGCTTTAGCTCCGTTGTTCCTCTGATCTGTAATGTCTTTCTCTCCCTCTTCAAGTCCCACCATCCTTCCAGGTCTTGTTAAGATTCTTCCCCTTCCAATAAGACTGCCCAGATTCTCCCAATTTGGAGTTAATGTCTCACTTCACCATACACCTAAGGCATCCAACAAGTGTCTTTCTCAGGGCTCTTCCCAAGGTCATTTTATATTTAGGTTATCTATGCATGAATCTGATTGGTTCACTTGGCTGTGAACATCCAGGAGGGTTATGAGTGTTGAGATTTTGCCTAACCTCAGTGACCACGTGTGGGGCCATGTCTGGCTGAAACAAATTCAGCCAAAGCTGCCCTTCACTTAACCTTTGGTCAAGCGTCTCAACGTTCCCGGAAAGGTTGTTATTTCCCACCTGCAAGCCTCTGCACATACTGTTCCCATTGCATGGAATTCAGTCTACTGAAAGGAAATCAAATCCATCCTTCAAGGCCACTGCCAGAGACTCCTTAATCACATTGGCCCAAATAGCACTAAGTTACCACAGCCTTTGTTTATACCACACTGGTCCCTTAGCTTATCTGCATTTACATTTTTTATCTACCCAACTAGATCATAAGCATCTAAGCGGAGGGATCATGTTTTATACGATCCCTTATCCTCCACAGTGCTCAGCAGAATCTTGTTTGTGCATCACAAACATCCACTGTACAGTGAGTGAACAGACATTGATTGAATATTTACTTCAGGATCTCCACAGAAATAATACAAGTATTGATAAATAAACTACTACAGTACTGGCAATAATACTTCTACTTCTGCTACTACCATGATAATACCGTGATTACTATTATCTGTGTTCTTATTAGAATTACTATTATTTGAGCGCTTACTATGTGCAAGGTAATTTGCTGAGCACGTTACTAATATTATCTCATTTAATTCCCACAACAACCCTAAGGTAGCAACTATTAAGGTAGATGGTATTAATAGTCCATTTGTCTGCGGTCACAAATATAGTAAGTGAGAGAGCCTGGGTTCAAATCCAGGTCTGGCTAAGGTCAAAAATCATGTTCTTGCTTACTACACAATTTGTATCCAGCTTATCACTATTCGGAGGGTACTCGGGATGCTTGTGAAGGGTACTTTTACTCTGCCTGCCTACTCACCCTGGCTCTCAGGTATAGGAATGAGGATTTGGAGTATAAAAGTGGTCCCATTCAGAGTTTGGAGACAAGGTGCCATCATGTGGAAGGTGGTAGCCATCGGCAATGGACTTGGGCGCCATCTTTGCATGGTTCTCTTTGGTGCAACTGTGTGCTTTTCGGTTTTTAGAAGGACAAGAAAGCCCTCTCAGCCTCTTGACTCCCTCACTGCCATACTTTCCTCAGTCCACGTGGTCAACCTGAACTTTAAAAGGGCTATTGCTTAATGCTTTGCAAGACAGACGTGTGACATTTATGACCACTCAGACTCACCCGTTACTGCTCCCCTTCAGCCCTAGCCCATGGAGCATCTTCTGTCTCAGGGAATAAACACCTTGGCCTCAGAACCCTGGCATTGCCATCATTACATCTACCTCCAACGCCCCGCACACGGGCAAACTCGGGGCCTCTCACCCTCAGCTGTTCCACCATGTCAGTATCACAGGCAGCGGGACACGCATTCCAGAGCCGGGTGGATTAACCTCCAAGATGACACTCAGTTTTAGCTTTAGCCTCCCTAAATCCTCAACAAAAACTTTAACAGCCAGCTCTGATTTAGGACCTTAACTGTAAATCTCCTCTCTTCTCATGCACTCACTAAAGGGATGAGTAGAATCAATTCAGACCTTTCCTAGTCACTTGTCTCTTATGTTTCCTGAAGGATTCAAGGTAGCAGGTAAGAACTTTCATCATCGTGAACCTCGGTTAAAGGCAAGCCAAAAAAGAAACAAGAAAAAAAGAAACTGGAGGGTGTAGAGAAACATTATTAATGCCTTCTTTTACACGGTAAGCACAGAATATGAAACATGGGTGGGATTTTCTGAAAATATGTGAAGCAACATCATTCATTTACAGAAAGCAAGCCAACCTGCTGGAATGTTAAAAACAGCAGTAACCGAATTTAGAGTCAATTCTTAGAGCCTTGTTGATTGGTGACTGAGCCCTGGCGTGAGAACAGATCTCCTTTTCACTCAAGTGAGGATCTGCGGGGGTATTTTCAAAAGTAAATAAATGGCCACAAAGAACAAAAAAGATCAGTAAAAAACTGAGTCTCTCAAGAACATCCCTGACAAAATAAACCCCATGTTTATGTATACTCCCTCAATTGGCCTGAGTCAGAAATCTCCTCTGCAACTTAAAACCAACTGCACAGGAGTAGGGAGAAATGTCTGGAATTAGCTTAGTCAAATGCTGCCTTAAATAAATGCTGCTCTGGTGCTTAACAAGATGCTAGGGCCAAAGCAGTTTTAGTTTGACCTTAGAAATTCCCACTGTCTTGCCATCACGCATCGCACTATCTTTCATTTTTTGTTTTGGTTAGATGGCATCTGAAATGTAGATTCCTCTTAAAAATTCCAGTTTAATATATTTTAAAATAGTATCTAGCTTTTTCCTGATTATAAAAATTGAGTTATTGCTAAGAAAAAAAGTTTAAATACTCAAAATAATAAATTAAAACCACCTCTATCTCATCTTCTCCCAATCTTTTCATGGATATACAACTTTTACAATGCTATATAGATTTTATTTCCTTTTCTGGTGTCAAATAATCTTCAAAATGTGATTTTTTTCACTCTATAATATTTCATCATATATAGCAGATATTCAACAAATCTCCTATTATTTGATTACTCTCAAGTTTTTGCTATTATAAATATACTTTGGTAAACATCCTTGTACATAAAATTTTGCCCACATATTTGAATATTTGCTTATAGTTTCCTAGGACAAGAACTGCCAAGTCAAAGTGGCATATTGTTTGAAAGCAAGTATAAAGTGGTTTCATTTGACAACGTTGACATGAGTCAAGGTAAATCGAGATTCAGCCAAACCAGGTTGGAGAAACTCTAAACAGTGGCCCTTGCTGTGCCCAGTGGCCCAGAAGTCTCCAGGCATCCATGTTTATAACAAACTAACTAACTAAACACAGTGAATATATTGCATATCCACAGGTCCAACCTGTTTCACCCACAAGCATAGAATGTGTGGATACCCAGGACAACATAGTCAACATCTGGAGTTATAATTAACCACAAATGGAGGAGGCAGAAGAGACGCTCTCTATCTGCCACCAGTGCTCATGCTGGTCTCACTGAGCCTGCTGCAGGGCTGAGAAAAGGATTCAACTAGAGCAAAGCAAGTCACATACTGATGGTCAGCGTTTCCACCAGGCACATGCTCCCACAACGACGCCATATCAAGAGTAGGGTGAGAGAAAGCCCATGTTAAAAGATCTCTGCTTAAAAACTGAATGGAGTCATATGCCCTGGGAGAAATTGCATCCTTTGTAGAGTAGGCATCCTATTGTGAGTTAAGGCTTTTGGAAAAAGTCAAAGCAAGCGACCTACAATATGGTTATCATTTTCTTAAAATCATACCTGGAAACTGTTCAAGAAGACCATCCCATCAGGAACAGCAGTCATTTGTTAGACTAACGTTCTCCAACAAGTGACTTTCTCCAAGACCCTGCCTCTGATTTCTGGAGCTATCTTGTTTATCTGAGACATCAGCCTCAAATATAACTGATATTATGATGCCTTCTCACTGCCTCATGGAACAAAAGCTACAATGTATGACCTGGCCTCCAGCAACGCGGTCAGCTCCATCTCATCCCTTGTCCCTTATGTTTCCCTATGCTACAAAACCCTCTGAGCTCTCTCAGGCCTCCTTAAATGCTCTTTCTTCCTCCTGACATGGACCTCCCACCCCTTCCAGCCCACTCCTGATCTAGAAGAATCCTTTGTAGCTCAAGAATTACCACAAACGCTACCTCTCTGTCTAAGAAGCCTTCCCAAGTTCCTCCAGGCAGATATGCAATCTCCCACCGCAGGGCTCCCCTGGCACACTCCTCCAGAACCATGTCTATCACATGACTCTGTGACTCTCTACTTACTTGCTGCCCTCCCGAACTACACAGTAAATATCCTGGAAGATAAGAATCATGCTTTTTCACCTCTGTATCCTCAGAACCTGGGATAGAGTTTATAAATAGCTGCTTAATTCTGAAAGAAAAACAAGCATGTAGGTGGCATGATAAGATAATGGAGGTAGCATGATAAAATGCTACCTACCCCTGAGAAAGAACTAAGACCAGAGTAAATGAGCTGAGGACACCAGAACATTCTAGCTGTGACCTGTGTGTACAGAGCATCTTGACTTATTGTAAAGAACCATATGCTGGGGCTTCCCTGGTGGCGCAGTGGTTGAGGGTCCGCCTGCTGAGGCAGGGGACATGGGTTCGTGCCCTGGTCTGGGAGGATCCCACATGCCGCGGAGCGGCTGGGCCCGTGAGCCATGGCCGCTGAGCCTGCGCTTCCGGAGCCTGTGCTCCGCAACGGGAGAGGCCACAACAGTGAGGGGCCCAAGTACCGCAAAAAAAAAAAAAAAAAAAAAAAAAAAAAAAAAGAACCATATGCTGGAATGTTTGCAAAATCAAATTGTACTAATGGAAAACATCCATAGTTTCATACTATGTGGCAATAATCTTAATATTCATGAAATGGGGAATGTCATCTGTAATAAACACCAATTCTGTAAAGTGTCGTTGGTATAATCCAAACTTTTTCTTTGGTGCATTCTAAACATATTTTACATAAGTGATGCCAAAATGTCATGCTGATACTCGTGAACCTGAAGTTCACTGGCAGTAAATGTAGAGAATTCCCACAGAGTTACTGAGGGAGCAAATTAAACCCATTAACTTGGGGGTTATCTTAGATATGAAGAGAGTACTGGTTATAAACCGACCAAGAGCTGATACTGAGGTCTTATAAAATCTCAAACACTCTCTTGTCTTTCTGATAAGGCAAAGAAACAAGGCGAACTACTGTAACACTGAGATGCTCACAGGCTGCAAGAATGAGCGAGAAATATAGGCGTTATCTAGTACAGCTTCCAGCCCAAAGAAGGAATCCCTTCTCCAATGTCCCAGCCAAATGATGCTCTGGCAGTTCTATGGCTGTCCTGGGAGCTGGAGACGGACTGCAGAGAGGGGAAGGCTCCCTCCCCTCATGGATTTGACATTCTAGTGTGGAAGAGAGACAAAAAGCAAGTTATTTAAAAAACCCACAAGTAAACAAGATAATGTCAGTTACCGATTAGAGCTATTGGAAGAGACAAGATGAGAAGTGATTGCTGGTAGAAAGGGGGAACTTTAAAAAGGTGGTCAGGGAAGGTTTCAGAAATGATATTTTGGCTGAGACCTGAAGGATACGGATAAGCCATGCCAAAGTCTAGGTGAAGAGCATCCTTGCAAGTGCAAAGGCCACTGAAGAATAGTAAGCGAGGAAGAAAGTGATTAGAAATGTCCCAGAGGGAGCTGTGACAGAAAGCACCCATTAGGGGGAGGCTGGCCTTGGCATCCATGCTGGACAGCTCTGTGAGGAGGCCCCCTCTTCCTGAGAACTGAATTCTCCCGTCATTCACCTTCAGGAATTTCAGTTGTAGCTTGGACCCAGAGAACAACACCCAACTTTCTTCCTCAGGATAACCCTTAAATAATTTCACCTGGCCACTCTATCATCCCAGGCCTCTTTTCCAAATAAACAAACCTGATTCTTCTACCAACTTAGGACAAGACTCCAAATGCTTCACCATCCTGTTCATCCTTTTCCAAATACTCTCTCATTAGACGACATCCCTCCTGAATTATGCCATCAGAACTGAGCAGGCCCCCAAAATGTTAGGGGCAGTGAGCAGGCTGGCTAAGATACGAAGTCAGACAAACTAGGTTCCAATCTAGTTTGAGCCCACTACCACTTAAAAGCTGTGTGACTCTGAGCAAATCATTTGAGCAAATCTAGTAGAGCCTACTACCACTTATCAGCTATGCGACTTTGAGCAAATCATTTAACCTCTCTAAGCCCCTGTCTTCTCATGCATGAAATGGGAATTAATGTACCTACCTGGGAGGATTATTGTGAGGATTAAATAAGATAATATATATATATATATATATATATATATATATATATATGTAAAGTCCAAAGGGCCATAAATGGCATGCAGCAAATGTTCAATAAAGTTTACTATTACTATTATTACTTATTATTATGGGACCTCAGTCATTCTCCATCTTGGTCTAAAATCTGTATTTGTTCAAATGCAAGTTAAATATACATTTGTGGGTTTTTTTGCTTTGTTTTGTTGTGTTTACATTAGGGATCCAGGGAATGGGCTGGGGGTTAGGAGCCATGTGAATGTAGACTGGACCTTTTCCCCCTACGTCTTTTGCGTATAATACAATAGCCCTAATCTGATCACAGTAACAAAGAAAGATCCACAAAGAGCTAAACCATGAAATTGGGATGTTTCTAGATCCCAGTTACTGTAGGAAATATAACCCGGTCCATATGACTCAGATCACGCTGCATATACTGAACAGTGTTTGGGGATCACCTTCTCGGGACTAGAGAAAAGTCTCATCCATCTTTTCAGCCTTCATCAGAGCCCACACATCAGTCCTCAATAGATACTGCTAAGTGTGAAGGAAGGGGGAAGTCAATTAAAGGTCTACGTAGACTCAAAGGATCACATTTGCTCTCAAAGGTCTCAAGGGAACCCAAATGAAACATCATCAGCACAGAAACGGAGGCTCAGAAAGGTGAAGGGACTGGCCTAGAGCCACACAGCCTCCTTGGCTCAACAATGGGACTCTTAATTAATCTCTTCCCAGAAAACCATCCTGAGCAAACCAGTCACAGACCTGAATCCTGGACAGGTCCTCTGTCCTCCTTCAAAGCCTTCCAGCAGAAATGTCCTACGAGGCAGAGAGAGTTGGGTTTCCCCATTTCCATGGTGTGTATCCCTAGCTCATCTGAACTCAGAGTTCCTTAGGGAGTAGACACTCAAGGCTGGCATCCTCCAAAGCTGCACATCTCTCTCACCTAAGGAACATCATCAGTTTTCTCTTGTCACAACGCTTCCAGCCTAATATTTGACAGCTCCGATAGGGTGCTGTCCAAACATTTATTAAAACATTTTAAATGATGAATATATCCAATTATTACTATTAATGCAGCTAATACTGACTAATGAGGGGGAAACGCAGGAGCTGGTGTCCCGCAATTCATTACCCCTGCCTTGTCAACAATTCAAAGCCCGAAACCTAATCATCCATACCGGGCCCTGTTATATTTCACACGTCACTTTTAATAAGTCACTCAGTGCCTATAAATTAATGTAACATGTCGGCGTTTATGAGTGCGGCTTTGTCGCAGTTAACAAATGATGTTCTGGGCCAGTCTACAACAGCTAGGCAGTGACGAATGATGGAAGATGATTTCTTTCCAAACTATAAACTACACACTGGGGACACCAGTAATACATATATATATATATATATAGCTACATATTACATACATCTAAACACACACAGACATACCCACACAAACTAACAAGGCACACAGACACACACACCAGCACAAACGTGGAATAAATGTGATGCATAATTTGTGGTGAGGAGCTGAGTTATAACCCCTGTTCTTTCTTCTTCAAATATTAAACATGCAGCACTGGGAACCATGACAGTCCCATAAATGTGGTCAATGTCAACTTCAAATTTGTTGTAAGTTCTGGTCTATCAGTCCTGGCCAGGTTTCAAGACAACCTGACATCCTAACTAATAATGAAACCCCAGTGGGGTTGATGAAAAGGGGAGGGTCGATGTGATGCCAAAAATACCAACAGTTAGAGGAAGGGTCTGCATTTTTATGGCAAAACTGATGGTCATTTGGTGTTTGGGTGGGGGAAGGTACTTATTTGCTTCTAAACAGACCTGAATAATTTATAATCGCCTTCTAAGCCATGACTTCATATTTCACAAAATCGTTAGTATATAATTTGGGTGTACCTTGACCTTCGTATTTGTCATCTAATTCAAGATTCAAGAAGAGAGACAATGTTTCTTTAACTGGTGTCCCTTTTTCATTACTTTGCCCATGTCCAAGGCAGCTCTGGCAATGAGGGAAGAGCCGGATCCTCATACACGTGGATTGAGCGCTATACACAATGATAAAAGTCCGGGGCAAAGACCAGGGGTTTCCGTGGGAGTCAGTCTACATTCAAGACTGCAGCTTTGAGAGCTGAGTCCTTCGTGTAGACGACATCTCTCTCCACCTGCCTTGATTTTGGAAAAACGTAACTCTCCATTTTTTGACGAGTACTACAACTTGCATACGGTTAGATTTTTTTATTTTTTTCTTTCTCCATGACATCCTATCTAAACCTCAGAAACTAATTGTCATAATAGACATTAAAATGAACAAAACTGGAAAAATTATGTACTTGCATAGTTTGGAATGGATCCTACAGGCTCCTCATTATGCCTCCTCTTTGACATGTTTCCAAACCATTATCTCTCAGAACCCATTTCCACTTATTTTTTTCTACTTGCTTACAAGATTCAGAAGATACCATTATACCTGACTATACAAAGCCTCCGAAAACTTTTTTTTTTTTAAATTTCCCCCTGAAGGCACAGTTATATGTGTACGTTTATATCTGGGAATTCTCTATGTGGTTTTTGTCCCAAGGATTTAGCTCAAATACAGTGGCCAACATTTACAGTATAGTTGTTCAAGAAGTAAGCAACAACGACGACAACAAAAAAGGCTTCCATAAATGTTTTGCCATATTCCCCCATTCCACCATTAAATTAATAGTAATAAATAAGAGCTTTAACTTGAATGTCTAGACAAAGATTCATATTTTATCAACTCAGAGTTTATAAAGACTTTAATTTTGGGTGTGGCTGAGAGTTTAGTCCTTCTCATCTGGATCCAAGAAACATTAGAGAGTTAAACATGACGCTTTTTTTTTTCCTTAAAAATATCACTCAGAAGTGTAAAGGAAACTAAGATAAGCACAGCAAAAATGTCCTCATTACATGTTTATTACAAAAGAGAGCTGCACTTGGTCTGCTGGGGACCACATTGGCCAATTTGTTTCCTTGGGGTCTGGGACTGTCTAGTTCAAGTGTTAACACCCTTCACACACCCTAAAGGAGTGGAGAGAAACTGACAGTGATGCAAGGACATTGCTCTTTTGTTATTTTTAAATTGGGCAACGTCTGGTGCTCAAGAAAATGGTTTCAAAGTACGGTCTGGGGTCACATACAACACAGCCAACTGGAAGGACTAGTGCACAAAGTTGTGTGATGACTTGGTGTCCCCAGTTTCCTGATGTTTGCACAACTTTTGGGCAGTAAAGATGGTAAAAAATGCTGCACAGCAGACAAGAGCCATGGCAATACCCTGTTGGGGGCAAGGGGTGGGGATGGCATAAGCAAAGCTGGAGACGTTTGCAACATGTGTGGTGTTGAAAGCATTCACTTGTAACCTACTCTTGAAAAGATTCAAAATAACTTCATAAAACCAACTCAAAGTGACCAAAAGAGGTTTTATGTTCCCTCGACAAAGAGAGCTGGGGAAAGAAAAGAAGGATGATGTGTACTCTTCCTTGGGAAGCCAAAAGAGTGAGGCATTCAACTATTTCTCCTTCCAGGGCTGGTGTCTTCTGGGGTGTGTCAGAATGAAAAGGCACTTGGGTGTTTGGGTGTGTGTAGGCGTAAAAATGAGGCAGAAGTAGAAGACACTAGAATTTTAGGCACTGTGTGGAAAGAAACGCAGAACGCCGTCTGCTCTGGCCGCTCTATAAAGATATCAACCCAGGAGGAGACAGCTGAAAAGCGCTTTTCCCAGCAGAGGTCTTCACAAGGGGCAGCAAAATCCCGCAGGGAATAGGGACAATTTGCATAACAATATGCTGTTGCTTATCTGGGGACCCAAGGGATCGGATCCTCATAGAGAAAAATCCACAGTTCTGAGTCCAGCCCATTGTAGAGATGGACATTGGTGTTCAGTTTGTGGGGGCAGAGGAGGGAGGACCCCTCCCTTCAACATTACTTGGTCACAGGAAATCAATGAGACCCTCATGTTTCCTCTTCTCCAAAGTATTTGTTTTTCTATATTGGTGGTGGGTGGTGTCCTTTTTCTTTTTCCAGCTTTGGTACAGGTCCTCATAGGCACTTCCCATACTCCCTCCTCCTCCTAACTTCTGTTGTTTGTTTTGTTTTTATCTTTGGGGACCCACCTAACTCCAAAGTTTCCCCGTTCCCTTTTTGCTTCACTATCCTGCCTTTTCATCCAGGCCAGTGACTTGGACTGGTGCATAAGAATTCAGTTCTTCATCTTGTGAACTTGGGAAGATTATCTTTATTCTTTCATGAAGATGAGTGGAGGGTCCATTCTCTGCTGCTCTAGGGGACACCAGTTTGCTTGCCATTCTTTTGAATTTGAAAGAGGCATGTTTCAAGGTGATATTTATTCCTGCTGTCTTGTGTGGGGAACCAGGTAGGGAGGCTGTGGAAGAAAGCCAAGAAAATCCAGAGAATGCAAAACTCTAATTCCACAAAATGCCAAATACTCATAAAGAGCAGGATTTCATGCTCCAAAGCTGCTACTGTTTATCAACAAGCAGTCCACCCGGTGTCAACGTTTTTTTGCCAAAGCACCTTGGCAAGGGCTAGATATAGAGGGCCTGAAAGAGAAAAGCACATATCCTCCACTCCAACTAAAGATGAAGTAGGGGCTTCCCTGGTGGTGCAGTGGTTGAGAATCCACCTGCCAACGCAGGGGACACGGGTTAGAGCCCTGGTCCGGGAAGATCCCACATGCCGCAGAGCATCTAAGCCCACGCACCACAACTACTGAGCCTGCGCTCTAGAGCGAGCAAGCCACAACTACTGAGCCCGTGCGCCATAACTACTGAAGCCCGCATGCCTAGAGCCCGTGCTCCGCAACGAGAGAAGTCACCGCAATGCGAAGCCCGCGCACCACAACGAAGAGTAGCCCCTGCTCGCCGCAACTAGAGAAAGCCCGCGCGCAGCAGCAAAGACCCAACACAGCCAAAAATAAATTAAAAATAAAATAAATAAATTTTAAAAATAAATAAATAAAATAAAGATGAAGTAACATTTAGCCATAGTACTAGAAATATGGTGTTCAGAACCGAGGTGATATGAAGATTCTGCTCGACTCTCCAAAGTGCTCAGTACACCTGGAGTCCCACATCATTTCTGGATGTCATAATTTAAGATATAGACAAAGAGAAAAGTTTAACAATGAGAAGCAATAAAATTTCATTTAGTACCTACTATAGACCCTGGATGATGGTAGATATTTTCAAATATTATTACCATTTTAATTATGAGAAATCTGAGGCTTAACCACAGAGTCATGACCCCAGAGCAAGGTAAGTAGCTCATCCGGAATCTAAACTGACATCTGATTGACCTAATAATGGTCTAGCTCTTTGCACTCATGTATGTTTAGCATAGAGTGGTCAAGAGGTCAGAGGACTCAATTCAATGTCACAGGGAGAAAATGTGAAAGATATTAGTCTAAAAAGAGAGCAGCGTTAACATTAAATTTCAAAAGTCTATTTTTCTTTATAAAGGTAATATAAGCTCGTTAATGCAAATTTAAAGATACTTGAAAAATAATAAAAATCACCCAAAGGCAAATAAATAAATGAAAGAGAGAAGCCTTGATGAGACAAGAAAGCTGTTTCTAAATATGTGAACCATTTGCTCTGTGGCCGAAGCAGCAGATCTATTCTTTAAAAGCCCATGAGACAGAACAAGGACCAAAGAGTGAACATTTCATCAAGCAGATGTCTCTTCGACAGAAGGAAAGAATGCTCTAAGGGTGAGATGGGCTGCCTTATGAGATGGTGTGTTCCCCATCACTGTACATGTTCAAGAAAAGACCAGACGCCACTTGGCAGAAATACCAGGGAAGTGAGGGGCTCATCGAGCTGGTCATTCATTTCACTTCAAGTCATATGAGTCTAAGACCAGCAGAAGCTTGGAGGGTTTTAACCTGTGACATGCAGATGGCTGCTGAAAACAGATTAAGATATCAGAGTCAAATATCAGACTTTGAAAGAACAAAGTTCTACAATTCTTCACGACCTTCTTCCCCTTTTTGATTAAATAATGTTCTAGATATACTTTGACTATCTTGGAAAAATGCCATTCAACTGCATTAACACAACTGTTGCTAACAGATATATTTACATAACAGAACAGAATATACAGAACAATCAGAAGAGGGAGGAAGTAGCGAGAGAGTCCTTCCTACATGTGCTCACATGTATATGGAGGCAGAAATTAAAAGTGTTCAACAAGCAGTCTTGTTTAAGTTATGACAAATGATGTTCTGACTTCCTGAGGGGGCCAAGGATCTGAATTCCATCACCATAGATGTGAACAGTGAATGATGGAACCATAAAAAATTAGAACAGATTGCTTGGTGGACTTACTGAATGACACATGGTTCACTGGCAGCAGAGTTGGGGTCACAACCTTCCTCAGACCTGGCCTTGAGGTACAGGACATTTTCCTACAACAATGCACCAAATTCATCCTTTTAAAACTGAACTCCAGAGGGAGGAGATATGAGGATATATGTATACATATAGCTGATTCACTTTGTTATAAAGCAGAAACTAACATACCACTGTAAAGCAATTATACTCCAATAAAGATGTTAAAAATTAAAATTGAAAGAAAACACAAAAACGGAACTTCAAGGAATCACAAGGCCCGAGCTTGGAAGAGTCAGAACCAATGGGATAAAATCCTAAAAGAAGAAAGACAGTTACCAGAGCAGGTGCAGAGGTGCTTCGTGGAATTGCAGCCGTGGCTTTCCAAAACACAAAACCTTGGCTGAGAAAATTTTAAAAATGCTTCACCACTCAATTCTGTTGCCAAAACACTAACCAGTAGCCAGAAGGGACAGTCATCTCAGCCTCAAGATAATCTTAAGCCTCTTCCGCCTTTAGACAAGACTCCCCTATCTACCCAAATAGAAAGGTTTTGGTCTTTTCTGATTCTAAGAAATTAGAAGACATTCAGATCTGAATTTTAAAAATTAATTTTAAAACCTGCTTAGCATACAATTCAGTCTTGTCAAGTCAATTGCCATGAGCTCCTAAAGAACTATATAATTTATTCCTCAGCCACCCCTCAGTGTACAGACATAGGCATTTACTCCACAGGATACACTGAGCAGATGAAACAGTAATCTAATTTCATCTTCAATCATACTTCACTTTTCTGTGTGTAAATTTTAGGGAAATATTAGTTAATCAGAGCCCTGCTATCTAGCACTAATTCAAGCACAATGGAGACGTGCTAAGCCACTAGACATGCCAGGCGCTGTCCCTGGGCACAGGCCAGAAATCTTCCAGAGCACATTCTCTTTAGATAACAAAACAAGCTAATATTCTGGCTTTATTGAGAAATGTAGCTTGTCCAAGGGCTCTTCTATAAAAAATTACACTGATTTCCTACACTCCTATCAACATTAATCTATAAGATCCACTGTGGTTTACGACAACCTCTCTGAGCCCTAAAAGCCTTCATTCATTAATGATAGTCAATTTCACCCCGGCACTGTCTTACTATGGTGGAAAGGGGACTCCTGCACCATTAGAAAACATTTTTATCCATAAAGGTGGATCCTCAGTAACAAAGAAAAAATTGAATAGCACCTTATTTAGTTAGTAGAACTTTTTACTAAAAACAAAGATAGCTGAATTGCAAAAAAAAAAAAAAAAAAAGCCTTCATCTCACCATCATATCAATTTCTCTTTTTGCCCATCACTCAATCTTATCCTTCTCTTTGGCTCTACTGAATCCCTAGCTCTCTGCAACGATTCATCACTGCCTTGGCATGATCCTACTGTCCTCTAAACTTCAATCATTCATAAAAGCACTTTCATATTTTTTGCCACTTTTACATATTACCTATAATAGTATTTATTTAATACTTTATGGATATTGACTCACCTCCTTTTTACTCCCAATAAATTTATTTTTAAGTGACACTTTTCTATTACCATTATGCATGAGAACCAATGCCACTTGCCTTAGATAAAGGGAAGTAATACAAATAAAAGTCAATAAAAACAAACCCAAAAATATTAGCTAAACTTTGGCTAGATACTGTTTCCTGCCAAAGCATATTTATTCAATAGAGAGATGAAGCAAGCGTGAGAGAGGTGTTAAAGACAGATTAGCACCAAACTGATACCTTGGCCCAGTTAGGAGGACTAAAAGAAATTTTACATGGAATTATTTCCTCCTTAGCTGATTTAGTGTTACTAAAAGCTAAGTTTGGGTACCACTTAAAAATCGTCTGACTGCCAACCTAAAATCATCCCATGTACCAGCAGCAGCCTGCAGGTATACTTGAGAAATAGTGAGTTAGCTGATACAGGTGTGGGAAATGCACAGCACACACAGAAAGGAGGGCAAGAAGGCTGGAGGGAAAAAATTGATCAGTTGTGGGAGAGGAGATGGAGGAAGGTTTGCTACATGATTTGTAAAGAGTTGGAAGTTCCTAAACCAGCAGAAAATTCATGAGTTTTCCCTGGTGGAGGAGAGAGCAAAAATATATCAGCAGTAGGTTATGAGCTGCCATGAATTTCTCTGTTTTTTATCTTTAAACATGGAAAATGATACTGAAATACTAGAAAAGTACATTCTGTGGTAAATCTGGCTTTTGATATTGATTAACATTAGCATGTACTTTTGAAACTAAATTACACACAGAAAGAGAGAAGAGATACAACCACCATATCTTCCCACCCTAGGATAAATTTCAAAACAGTATGATGTATGTGGAATAGAGATCAAGTTGGCAGAAAAGGGAAAGAAGCATTAGGAAGGTAAAATAAATAGGTGCAGAGAAACTGTCACACAACCAAATTGAGAATCAGTATTTAATTAGGGACAGCAAGCTTGAAAGCCTCCTTGTAAATGTCTACCTAAACCAACCACATGTTGGTTAACACTGAGACATGCAAACTGATCAATAGTACAAAACAAAAGGGCTCAGGTATGCATGTAGAGTCATACATCATTTCAATAAATTATGCTGTGTGTAAAGACAGGTTTTTTTTAGAACAATCATTCTGGGATCAAGGGCTAAATCATTTCAGCCACATCTTGATTTTTGCAAAACTCGGCAGGAATTATGAGGCTTAACAGCATCCTGACAATTAGCATATTATAAATACAAAAATGATATATTAAAGGGAGAGGAGGAAAAAAAGGCCAGCGTTTTACACCTACAGTAATATAATTCCACTACTTAATGCAAAGTAACAGGCCTCAGAGTGTTTGGGATCCTCTCGTATGGTGTTATCTTCTCTATCAGTAAATGAGACTATGTGAACAGTACAACCTATAAATAATTCAAGGCCTGAGATGGCAATTATAGAACCATGCACAACTAGCATGAATATTTTATGAAGGCTAAAACAGCCCTCAGAATGAATCATGGAGAGATGAACACAGACACACACACACACATGCACACGCACACACGTACACACACACATCAGGCAGTTGTGGCCAAATTGTATTCCAAGACAAGGCTTCTCTTTGATCCCTGGCGCACCTTTATTTTACAGAAACAGTGCCCATAGTTATATATTTTTCTTTCTCGAATTTATTTCTTAAAATCCAAACACAGAGGAATGGAGGAGCAGACTTGCCAATAGGGTAGAAGAGCTTGAAGTAGAGGAAGAACAAGCCATTTTTAACCTGAACTTGTGCAGAGAATTCTGAGTGATTTTTTTTTTTTTAACCTCTCCAAATGGACTCTACAAAAACCATAGCGTTCCAACGCATCAAAATTGAAACTGAAACCAGTATCACTTCTTTGTGACTCAAGCAAGAACACACCTACACGAAAACTTCCCTGGTATAAATAAGCTTTTATTTCTAATTATTCCTTGAGGAATACCTGTAATCCCTGCTTTCACTACATTTATAAAACAAAACAAATATTACTGAGCCATAAGCCTGAGCAAACAAGGTACTATATTTAAAGAAGAAGCCCAGATGTCATACTTTACTAGGAAATGAGCAAAACCACAAGTCCTGTGCTGCTTCTGTAACCAAAGGATGTGCACAGCTGAAAAAAATGAAATCATAAGAATTCATGTCCTGTCCTGATTTCTCTATGCAACGTACTTGCACTATCTGAATAAGAGTTAATATTCATTTGAATTTTGCAGAGATTAGTATTCATCTTTTTCACCCATCTCTTATTTACACATACCCAGATAATATCCATGTGGTTAGAGAAACACTACTGCCTTCCTTGAGTCAATTTTGCATAATCCACTTTCTTAATTACAACCTAAAACTTTTCAGGCTTTTCCCAGTTCCTTCATACAAGAGCTCTAGATTTCTGATACTTTTGGTATGAATGTGGGCATTTTTCACCTGATTACAACAAAAACAATGGACCTTGAGAACTCTAGAACCTTATTACAGGAAAGAACTTCAGAGATCATCTGGCCCAACTCCTTCACTTTGCAGATGAGAAAAGTTTAACAGCTAAAAAATGTTCCAGAGCAGTGGTCCCCAACCTTTTTGGCACCAGGGACCGGTTTCGTGGAAGACAATTTTTCCAAGGACGGGGTTGGGGGGCCGATGGTTCAGGTGGTAATGCGGGCAATGGGGAGCACTGGGGAGCAGCAGATGAAGCTTTGCTTGCTGGCCCGCTGCTCATCTCCTGCTGTGAGGCCCTGTTCCTAACAGGCTGGTACTGGTCCATGGCCCAGGGTTGGGGACCCCTGTTCTAGAGCATCTTCAATATCACATGACTAGTCGAAACACTAGGACCAATAATAAGATATAAGAATATTAGCAACAAAAAGAATCAGTAACAACGTCAGGTATTTACAGAAAGCTTGCAAAAAGGCAGGCACTGTGCTTTGCAGGTTCTGTCTCCTTTAGCCTCTCAGTACCTCCAATGGGTAAGTACCATTACTGTCGCCATTTAAAGATGAGGAAACAGAGGCTTCAACAGGTTAAGAGTATCTTCTACCCTCAATCCCGTGACCCTTCCCATCGGCCGTACTCTTCAGCAAGCTACTGCTGAATTCTCTCCTTAAGCCTCAGCTATGAGAACCTTTAGCACATAGAACCATTGATTTTTACCAGAGACTTTCTAAGTGTGAGACACAACGTGTTCCATCTTACTGTACCTGCTGCTTTGTAGGACCTCCAAGGGCAAAAAACAAAAAGGAAGTTGCTATAACCTGCGCCACAAGAATGTCAAGAGAAACAATACCTTTCCATAAAATATTTGGCATTCCCCTATTATTCAGTGTTAAAGGTCTGAGCCACTGCTCCACTGGGTGTGCCCCTCGTGTTGGATTTGAGGCATAACTATAAAGCCCAAGGCTATAAATTGAGATACCACCTACCACAGCAACCGATAGGCAGGCTAGTATTGTGTTTTAATAGCCCTCTTTGGGTTTTATTAACACAAAGGAAATAAAAGTAGTATGAATCTCCCTCTCTCCCTGATCATGCCCAGTTCTAGATTTTAGTATCAGGAGGATAACACCCACACGTCTTTTTACACTAGTGCACTAATCTGGTATAAACAGAATTATCCTGTTTGCTATTTTCTTTTAGGTACTCACTCCAAAATATGCCTGGCTCTAGACCACAGTTCAGAGAAATACACTGTGATGTTGTAACAGTGGAAGGAATAAAGTAAACCATTGGCTTTTGGCACGTACTTCCTTTAAGCCTCTCCCTGTGCCACCTCCTTTTCCCACTGCGCCCAGATTTCACTTCAGAGCTTCCATCCCGCACTTCCCAGCCCAAGCCTGAGAAGATGTTCCGAAAAGGAAACCCAAGTAACTGACTAAAAACCACGCTCTGGACCCTTGCCTCTTTTCTTCCTATAGACTCTCAGCAGCTGGACTGTCATTTATTATTTACATGCACCTGAATGGGTTAATCTTTTCTTTTCTTTATTTTGACAACCATGTTTATCTTTCGAAAAGGCTAGCAGAGGCGCAGTGTGGCACTGCAGTGCTAACTGCTAACACATGGGCTGTGCTGCATCTCGGCAAAAATTTCTTTCATACTTGTACAGCCACCTCCGCCAAGATCAACACCATGAGTTTGATTTTCTTCATCATGAATTGACAGCTTATTTATCTCCATGGAAGAACTTTTTAAGCCCTTTAGTCACCCAGGCAACTTAGGAGGCATTCAGCTGACTGTTCAAAAATATTATTGTAGCTTCATAAGAAATAGAGACTAAATAATTTCATTCCGATTAGGCTGTTCTCCCTTTAAAGAGACATTTTGGTGACCCTGAGTTATGACGATAACCAAATACTACAAACACATGTGCACACGCCCCCTTTTTAATTGATACTTTATTTCGGAGACCTTTTTAGACCTAAGTCTATGCTGCAAGTACAAAGTTTGGTGATAATACACTCTTTCCGTGGATTCCCTTTCCAGTAATGCTCAGGAAGCCTCATTAGAATAATTAGAAAAGAAGTCATTTCCGTTTGTCATATCTTGCTATGGAAATAATAGCTTCAGATGCCCGTAAAACCAACAAGAAATAGAACTCAAACGCCAACCCCTGAGTCACAGTGGAAAAGAACATAACCCCACGTGGCTGCTGCATGGAACCCAAACCAAGTGCAGCTCTGTCAGGCAGCTCTCCCTTCCAGAGGGAGCTTGTTGCTGCTCCTGGAAGAAGTTTAAACAAATGTGCAAGCAGAAAATGACCCAGAAAATACTAATAAATTGAGCACGCAAGTGCGGAATCCCAAAAGTATTTTCACTAGTAATAAATCACCTGCAATTTTCCAACTAAAACGAGTAGCATATTGACCTGCTATCGGGTGGGGACAGATCTGTATGTATAACTATCAGCAAAAAAAACCTGTAAATGAGCGTGAGAAACTGACATGGGGAGACAGAGAGGTGAGAGAGCGAGGTTTACTGGATAGATTGGAGTGATTTCTGACTACAGAGCCTCCCAAAGTCTTAGCTGGTGCCCCAATGCTCTAAGAGAATATCTCCAATTAAGACACTAGTTTCTGGTATTATGACTTCCACATAACAACAGCCACAAGAGAAAATATTTACTGCATGCATACTGTGGGCCAGGTGTCCTGCTACATGTGCTTTATCTCATTTTATCTCATTATGTGATTTCATCCCCACAACAACCCTATAATGTAGGTATATACTATTATTGCCTTCATTTTTCAGTGAGGAAGCTGAAGCTCAGACAAGTTAAATAATTTGCCCAAGAGCACCCATTTCTAACTATGAGCCAGCCTAAATTTCTTCCCATACTCTAAGAATCCAATAACTGGAAGAAAAACATAGATTCCCATTATTCCAAATCTGAAACTAAAACACAGTTTTTTCTGTCCAGTCTAAATTCCATGATTCACTCTTTCTGGATTTCTACCATCCTTTCTGCCTTGTTATGATCAGATATGTCCCTTCTGTTGCCTGAATGTTCTGTGCGTAAATATCTGACTAGGATGGTTGGTCTGTACAGTATGAAACCAGGCACTTAAATGATATCCATGGTCATAACGGTGAACATATAAACTCGAGGCACCTCATATGTCTTCAATGTGGTCAAAAAACATTCAGTCTTACATAGCGTTTGTAAGTACACACACCCAAGGGAGAACTGCATGCATCAAGGTGAGTTTGGCAAAGAAGCTGTGTCGAGAGAGGCAAGTTCAAGTGGAAATGCCCTTGTGTACTTCTACCTGAGTGTTAATGAATGGGAGAAAAGAAAGACAGAGAGCAAATATTACAGAGACCCAACAGGAAGAAGCTTACGTAGAAAAGCACATCACATGAAAGGCGAGGCTGAGAAACATAAAATCACGTTCAAAAGTTGCAGGAAGTTTGACTTTATTAATGAAGAGAGAAAAACACAGAGAGGAGGACAATCTAGCACTTGATCAGCGCCCGTGGTTCTACAATGAGCTGCGAATATGAATAATTCCTACAGTCTCAGTAAGATTGTGAGAAACTTGAGGGCAAGGACTGGGCCACGTGCCTTCTTTTCTCTCTCCTGAACGAGGCTCCCTGGAACATTAGGGCAGGAAAGGCAGTTAGAGATTCCACAGTACAATCACCTCGTTTTACACACGAGGATATGGGGGTGCGGATGGGTTCAGTGACTGTCCCCAAATCACATAACTAACTAGTGACAGGAAGCTCAGCCACCAACAAGAATCCAGGCCTGTTGACTCCTTACCCTGTACATTTTTCAGACTGCCCTGCTGCCTCGGTAAACACTCCCAAGCTCTGGGGGCTCTGAGAAAGGACAGAAGAGAGGGTCTGGTGTACCTCAGGAGTACAGAGGTCCTCCACGACACTGTCCCTTCCATCCAAGCCTTGATCAACAGGGCTTCAAACAAGAGAAACTGCAGCTTTGGAAAAATGGGTAAGGATACCGTGAAAGCTCAAGGTTAACGATCTTTAAATGAGGAGGGCTACTTGGAAATGTGGAGGAAAGAAAAGTTCGAAGGATTTATTATCAATCTGGTCATAAAGACAATTAGGTAAGATGTAACACATGCTGTCTGTAAATATACACACTTGTATATTGCCACGCTTGTATGCCCAGCGCTGTATTAACATATGTACATATTTGTTCAACAGAATCCTTCAAAGTCCTCTCCCTTAGAGTCACTTTCAGACATTTCTCAAACACGATGCAGATCAAAATGCAATATACAAAGTCAGGTAATATCCCCGGCATCAGGCATCAAATTAAAATAGCTAACTGGCCAACAGATGGCAGCTACAGCAATCACTTGCCGATTTAAATAAGAACAGCATTCGGTTCAGTTGCGCGCATTTTTCTAGACAGAAGTTGACTGCTAAATGAAATCAACTTCAGAGCCCAGTTGCTTGTAGTACGAAGGGGAAATTACAAAAAAAAATGCCTCCTTTGTTCCTGGAACCTGGGGTGATTCACAAGCACGGACATCCCCAGGTCTACTGATTTTAAATCACTAAGGTAGAAATGTCATTCACCCAGGAGATTATTGATTAAAATAAAGAACAGGAATGTTTTCTGCATGAACCTCACTTCTGCCGGCAATGTTACATCGTTTAGATACTGAAAGGAAAGAAGAGGGGGAAAACAAAACAGCAGAGAGAGGAAGGTTCAGAGCAGTCACATACTAGGAATAAATAACACAAAGAAGCTTTCTGGCCTGAGGATAGAGGCAGAGGTTGGCATTATTTTACATTAGAAACACTTCGTATTCAAAACGGTAATTGATAGCAGTGAAGTGTTGGGGAAAAGAGCCACTTGCGCGCAGGCAGCCTGCCCTGCCAATCAAACTCAACCTTTCTTTGAATGAATAAAAGCTTCATTGCCCTATTATGCTGATACAGTCAGACAGGACTAAAGTAGCCTGTTTGTCAAGTTTATGTGCACTGCCCCAAGCTACTTAGATTCTGACGCTTAAATAATTCCCTCAAAATCGGCCATGATTTTGGATACAGTTCTCTTTTTACCAGCACAGTATAAATTTTACCTTGGAGTTGACCGCCACTGGCTAAAGATGGGGGAGGGGGCGCAATTCTCCCTCGTTTTAGTAGCAGGAGGGCATTTGGCTGTCTTTTGTTTAGAATCCGCAGCACTGAAGTGTTCCGCACAGAGTGTGTGTGTGCTGCGGGCTGTCTGAAGCCGGCAGACATTTGCCAGATCCTGTATTCCCAGCTCTACAGGAAGTCGGTGTAGAGCAGTGTCTCCATCGCCTCTCTTGTCATCAGGGATTTGGGGTAAACAGCACCAAACCTTGCCTGCTACTAAGTGATCAATGAACACTGAAGGGCCAGGGGGGACTTTCGCTTCCTAGGTCCCAATCCTTCTCTGCCTCTAGCACCACATCAGTGCTTTGGGCGCCGGAAGGATCGGAAGGTTATACAGTGCCCCCGTACCAGCAATGCAGGAATCCTGAGGCGGGTCTTTAGACATTGAGGGCAGCAGAGGCCCAGGAGAGCTGAAAAGGAATCTGTCCCCCCCTGCTTTCACAGGCCTATGTGCCCTTGCCTCCCCAGTTGCCTCTACTTAAAAATGCATGTGACAAAACTGCTTTGTATTTGCAAAGAAGGAGTCCTGGGTAACAATGAACAGCAATTGGGTTGGAAATAGATTTATCAGGCTTCAAGGATTATTGTTTGCTGAGAGATGGTACACACATTACTATTTCACAGTTCAGCTATGACATTATTAACCTACTGTGCAAGGATTTTATTGCCAGATTGGTCCATTTATCAAAAATAAGAGAAACTCAAAACCCCATAAGGAAGTTAACATTTCAGTCAGCCTTGGCTTTCACTTAACGCCATTAATCTATCTATTTACATAAGAGCAAGAAATGTTCATTTGGTAACGTCTCTCCGTTTGGTATAAAAGCTGCAAGATGGTACTGGATGCAAGCATGTGAATGTCATGCTCATTGTCACAGGAAAAATGAGTGTCTTCTCCTTAAGATGAGTTGGAGTCCCCAGAGCCTGCCACATCTTCTGGGTTGCCATGTGCTAGAAGCTTGGTGCTCAACCAGCAAAGGGCTAAATCCAAGTATTGGAACATTTAAATGCTCAAGCTGGAAAGAGAGGTGTGGAGAAAGGTGGACACTCCTAATTATTTTGTGACAATACACAAAGATATACCAAGTTTCTTAAACGAAAAAAATTCTTATCCAACCTTACCACAGCAAAGAGCCCTTATAATAAGAAAGGACAGGCAAGTGGTGGCAAACAACTCAATAATTCATAGAGGTGCAATTGATTTTGGACTACAAAGATAGTGGTCTTCTGACGTATCTTCTCCAATAGGAGGCTTCACTAACACAGGGATATTTATGGAGCAATACACACGATCATGTCACACACTGTCCAGTACCCAGCACTACATGTACACCCCAAGATGTCACATAGCCTTGCTGTTCATGCTTGAATCTGCATGGTATTAGAAATTTACTTCTCTGTGGGTAAGGACACAGCCCTTGGAAAAAAAAAAGGAGGTGGGCAAAATGCCTGTTTCCATTCCTCAATCTTTTCTGTTTGTTTTCTCCTTCGTTCTTTTTGTTTTATTACTTCTTTGTGGAGAAGACAATCGACAAGCTCATAAAATGCCTGCAACCACTAACACTGATCCTATCAATCTTTTTTTCTTCAAAAAGTTTGATGTTGGAAAAAGTGAAGGCAGGCCATCTCAAAATAGAGGGACACTCATTTATGGTAGGTATACATGTATGTATATATATATGTACATACGTGTATATATCCTCCCTTCACTTTTATATTTATACACACACACACACACACACACACACACACATCAGTGTAGATAAACATGCTCAAGGTACATGGGTAGTTAAAAAACATTCAGCAAGCCCTACTATAGAGCCCCTCCTATAGAAAAGGTACTGCGTTCGGCCACGTGATATGTACTCCATCAATGGTAGCCTTGAATCAGTACTAGGAACTGTGCTCAGTACCTTGAAAAATTACTGTATTGAATCCTCGTAACAATCCTACAAGAGTCATTAGCCCCATTTTACGAATGGGGAGGCTAAGGCTGGGTAGGTGACGTAGCTTGCCCAAACCACACAGCTGATAAGCTGCAGAGCCTGAGTTCTGCCTGCCTCCAAAACCTGGTAACCCCTGTGGCATTGTGTAAGGAATCAGGGAGGACACTACAACAAAGAAGACGTGGCCCCTGTCCTGGAGGAGCTCACAGTCTGGCAGAAAAGCCACAAACACCATGAACTAACAAGGTGGAAACCAACCAGCTTCATTTCAGCAGGGCAAAAAGTTACGGGGTAGCTCAGCACTGACTGGGAGCAGAGGGGCTTTCCTGGAGACTGTGCGCTCCAGCACGTACACACATCCCACCTTCCTCTAGGACAAACCTGCCACAACAGGTACACAAATGCCCTGTGCCTCTGAAAGTTTCTGGTACAACACTGTCATTTGTTAACATTTTCTCCCCTGAATGCTTAAGTCACTGCTCTAGTATTTTCAGAAGCATTTGGCTCATGGAATAGAATAGCTGCAGTGGTATTAAATCAAGTCTCATCCATTTCAATTATTAGAAGTCAACCTAGGCAAATACAGTGAGGTGACATCCACATTCGGGGCTGATCAAGCTGGTGGATAGTGGTTCTCTTGGGTCTGGGGAGAAAATCAGCTAATAACACCCAGGCTTCAGGGGAGTTGGCAGAGCAGAAATGGCACACATGATAATTACTACCGCCATGTTATTGGAGGTTTACTGAGCACGCGTTATGGGCCAGACACTCAGCTATAGCATTTTGCCCACATCTGCTCATAAAATCCTTCTAACTCCTCTGTGGGCAAGATACCTGCTCCTTTACAGACAAGGAAACAAGACCCACAAAGTCTGGGCAAGTCCCTTACATGCTGCACTACTGAGTGGCAGCCCTGGGACTCGAACCCAGGTGTGCCAAGCTCCAAAGTCTATGTTCTTAATCATTATTCTCCGCTGCCATGATGTTCTATATCTTTTTTATTTTTCTCTTCCTAGCATAGTAAAATGTCAGCAAATGTGTGCTTGAATCCAGCGGGTCTACTATGCAAAGTACGTATTGAAGTACTTCTCCCCCTGTGCCGTCCGCAGGACTCCACAGCCCCCATTCCACGCACAGTTTGAAGGAGGTCGTTCTAAGGCAGGAGGAAGAGAGGAAACAGGCCTAGGAAGCTGGCCTTACGCAGCGCTCAGTGGGAACGGAAAAGTGTGCTGCCGCCGGTGCCCAGCTCTCCCGTCCTGATCCTTAAATGGGACCCATCAAGCTTGCCTTCCAGATTATCTGCAAGGATATAGCTGTTATCTGTGCAGCCTCTTAGAAGAAAAGTCATAATCTGAGGTATTTCTGTCATCAGCGTGTGGCACTGGAAAAGCAGTAGGGACCAGTAGCAAAACCATACACTTTAGAAACCCAACAGACGTGTGTTGCGTTGGCAAATCAAGTGCTGGTCTAAAGCCAGACGCTCTGTGTCTTCCAGCAATACTCATCAATAACTGACAAATTCCATGCTATTTTCTGAAGTATAACATTCCAAGTTAGACGGATGGGCATTTGCTTTGCATTGGGGCTTTCAAGTCCAAAAGATTCACAAACACATTCCTCAAATTCAAGCATTTCTGTTCCGATTTGGGGATAAAGGAGGGTGTTTGCCGTGGGGAACTCCAATCCCAGAGCCTATGTCTATCTGAAACTAAATTCAAGTAAATGATGTTTCTGTTTTTCTTTCAAACTAAAAAAAAATTTAACTCTCACCCAACATCTTTATAAGGTAGTGTTGCTTAACCACTAGGAGATTAATTATAGCCACTTTGGGAAAATGAATACTTGTTTGAATTCCAAAATATAGAGAGGATGGAATATTCTCTTTACAAAAGAAGACTTTGCATTTCAGAAGGAGACACCATCAATGTAGAAACCTAGATTTTTCAAAGATCCCAATTTCAAATAGCCTCTTTCTGGTACACTGGCTGGCAAAAACAAGTTGGTACTTAATAAACACTTGTTTTCAATGACTGAGCAAATGAATGTCTTCTGTTCTGTTCTCCTAATAACTTTTCGTGGATTTATAAGACCACACGTCCCCATTTTGATGTGATCACTATGATCAACAAAATTAGCAGGTGCATGGATTTCTGCTAAGTGGTAACAGTCAGGCCAATGATACAGCCTTTATTAATCACGTACACATTGAAATTTACCAAAATTTACCATAGTTTAATTTCCCTAGATTTAAAAAAATAAAAGAGGTTTCAACTTATACATAGTTCCCTCAGAACCAGCCATTGTACCTATTAAATTATGTCGTAGAATTAGTAAGCTTTATGCTCAGGCTCGTCTCTGGAATGTCCTGTTGATCAGAAATGGTTTTAACCTAATTTTCATATGTAGTAACTTAGATCAATATCCTTATAAATTTTTTGAGACAACTCTGAAGAAAAGCTTACGGGGAAATTACCTCTTTGAATAACCACCTTCATGGGCAGATTCTACCATCATCCCATCCAGCTCCTCTGTGGTCAGAAGCTCCTTTTACACTCCTCTGTTTATTTTCACTCTAACCTGGTACTCTAGAAGTGATTTTTCACTCCATTTTATATCGTCTAGTGGGATTCACTTTGGTGGGAGATCAAGTTATGAAATAATATATTTAAAGCTTTTCATATTTATGATTCAAAGGGGAAGAAAAGTCTAATCTTGAGCTCTAAAATGTTTGTCAACAAATTTCCAAGGTCCAAGGTGAAGAATTATTTCTGTTTTGCCTCAATATGAACTGCAAAATTCAAATGATTAACCTTACTACTGGGTGCTCTGTTTCCAGGGGAAAGGGGAGAATGATTTCTCCGCTTATATGTCTAAATCGGACTGCATGGAGGGGTGCTGGCAGGTGAGGGCTCAGCAAAAGTCACATCCTTTTGCCCTCAGAGCCTTACAGATTATTTATTTGATCGAAAGAGAGCCACAAAGACAACATATATTAACAGTTCCTACTTCTGAGGGGTTTTATTTTTTTTCCATTTTTCTCTCTTGGTTGAAGAAATAAAAGATGCTCTTAAAATTCACTCTTTTTTTTCTTCTGTGTATGTGTGCATGTTGTGTATGTAGAGTGTGGAATCGATGTCTGAGTTAAAATCAAAATATCATAGTATTGACTATGGCTCGCATGTAACATGGCAAATAAAACGTAAGTGGGCCTAATTGTTCTCATAAAAAGTTCTGTACATTCCTAAGGGGCAAGACCGTGCACCGAGTCTGGAGATATGAAGCTAATAAATCTGCAAAGCTACAGAAAGTGTTCACACCCAACGTGCTAAATGTGTTCAGTGAGTTGGCAGAAAACATTTTCTATGACTACATCTTCTCAATTTAAAATTTATACCTCCACCGGATCCCAATAAAAATTGACAAATTATATTAAAGACCACGGAACTGGTACTGATACGTTCCTGAATAGAAAAGTTTGCAATTGGAAAAAAAATAGTAACCAAAAAGGTTTGATTTCTGTCTCTATGTGAATTTGCTTCAGTGTATTTCTGCTAGTCCTCCTTCACCTCTCCCACAATCAAACTCTCCTCAGGCCTCACCCACCCCAGAAATAAGCACCACCACCTCCACCTATGAACCTAAGATTCTCTTCCTCCTCCTTCCTCTCCACTTTCCCACCAGATTTTCCTCCTGCTGCCCTACCCTGAATAGATGTGTCCTTCTCCTAATCAACACAAGTAGAATTTTCTTTCTTCTATTTCTCCCACCAATACGTTGAATAATTCTCTTCCTTTGCTGCCCCCATCTCACCAATGTCTCAAGTCATCAAATTCCCAATGACTGTGTTAGAGCCTTTCTCCAAGCGTGTACCTTACTGAGCAAGATCTGATCGCATCACTACCAAAAACTACCCTGATTTCCCAGGACCTCAAACCTCACCTTTTAGAAAGTGACCGGCATTCTGTAATGCTAATTCAAACGCTTAATACAATAAGCCTGCCTGTCCATGGAAGGCATTCAATAAATACTTGCTGAATGAACCACTAGTATCCAAATCAATAGATGGCAGCGGTGGTGGTGGTGGTGGGGGGGGGGGGGTAGATTTGCAAGCATAAAATGGCTGAAAGGAAGGACGCTGGAAAATTCTGCCAAAGATAATATTTAAGCTTAGCTTTTCAGTTGGAACAGCTGAAGGTATTCACATGGTCTTTCTACTTTGATTTCTTAAGGTTAAATTTTTTAAGTGAATTTGTTCAAGTCTCAGTAATTGCTCTATTGCCAAACGTTGTATACCCAAAGAGGGGAGCGAACCCTCAGAAATGTTAGCAAAGATGAGTAGAAAGCTTGAGAATAAATGCATCTAAGGCAATTATGATGCTGAAGCAAGAAAAGAGAAATTTAACCTCTGCTATCCTTAATTCATTAGGGATAGTAGGCATCCAGTGATTCCTAGAATTTAGAGCTGAACGGCCTCATCAATTACTTGCTCAAAAACTCCCATTTTGTAGATCCAAGATGCTGACGGATAAAGGGAATTCGTGAAAAGACACAGAGCGAGCTACTGGCACAGCCGAAGCAAAATCTAGGTCTTTAATACTCACTTTTGCTGCTCTTCTTCTTCTGTTAATTGGATACAATATATTCGCCCTTCTAATCCCCCAGGTTGTTGTGAGAATGAGTAGAAAGAAAATATATATGCTAGATGCAAAAGAACGTTGCAAAGCAAAAACTTTCACCCAAGGAATATTATAAGGGGTCAAACAACATTGGATTTTTCCCTAAATGATGTACTTATATAATTTTAAAATTGTTTAATCCCTGTTGTTCAGGGCACAAAGCCTTTACTCTTTGTAATAATAATTACTCTTTTCCTACAAAGAAAGTCAAAGATCATCTCCATTTGCTCATTCATTTAAAAACCCTTATCCCATATGTGACACCAAAACAAATAGCCACCAGCCACTTCTTCGTGCTTCTCAGAACTGTGCAAACTTCCCAACAAGCCTATATTAGTTTTTTTGTTTTATTTCTCTTCTAAAGACACAGGAAAAAGGGATATCATATCCCACTCCTGGGCATATATCCAGAGAAAAACATGGTCTGAAAGAATACATGGTCTGAAAGAATACATGTACCCCAATGTTCACTGCAGCACTGTTTACAATAGCTGAGACATGAAAGCAACCTAAATGTCCACTGGAATGGATAAAGAAGATATGGCACATATATACAATGGAATATTACTCAGTCATAAAAAGAATGAAATAATGCCATTTGCAGCAACATGGGTGGACCTAGAGATTGTCATACTGAGTGAGGTAAGTCAGACAGAGAAAGAGAAACATCGTATGATATCACTTATATGCAGAATCTTGAAAAATTATAAAAATGAACTTATTTACAAAACAAAAACAGACTCATAGACTTAGAGAACAAACTCATGGTTACCGGCGGGGAGGGTGGGAGAGAGGGATAGTTAGGGAGTTTGCGATTGACATGTACACACTGTTATGTTTAAAATGGATAACCAACAAGGACCTACTGTACAGCACAGAGAACGCTGCCCAATATTATGTAACAACCTAAACGGGAAAGAATTTGAAAAAGAATCACTTTGCTGTACACCTGAAACTAACACAACATTGTTAATCAACTGGACTCCAATATGAAATAAAAAGTGATTTTAAAAAAAAAAAAGGCACGGGCCTTCTTCCTGTCTAAGCCTGGGACTCCTCTAGAATTATGTTACATACCTCAGTCATTTCTTTCTCATTGTTACAAATGGAGAAGAGTACTGAAAGCAGCATTATAGTGGTTTCCTCCAGGTTACTGTATATTCAATACTTCTATTTATACTTTTCATTTTGTCTGCTGCCTTTGTTTTTGGTCCCTCCTCCTGCCCCTACCAACCTGCTATTGAGTCTGGTGTCAAACAGATGAGAGTTTTATATTCTGCAGCTGAAATTATGCCATTTTCTCTTGACTTGGGGATGGATCACTCTTGAAGGTGTAGGTTTTCTGTTTAACATTTTAAAATAAAACATGATAAGCTTTGATGGCATTAGCTCTGCCCTCCTTTTAGCCAAGTCTTCATGACATGATTTAGTGCCACTTAGCGTCACTGCCGTTTCTCTGCAACCTGGGCTAGTGTGTATCTCATTACGGGCACTCAAAGGGCCACTATTCGTTTCCTCCCCCTGACTGAAATGTTAAAATGTTAAAGACAAATAAAATACCTCGAATTTGGAGTACAAGACACACTTTCTGTCCATTCAGGAAGCTAATCCCCCAAACAAACTAGTACATTGTAGTCTCTTTTCCACAAAAGAATCACAAACTACTCTGAAGTCAGGGGACATTAAAGCTCATCATTTCCCACTGTTCACACTCACTTTTGGGTTTGTGCTTGTCTTTGTTTGAACACAACGATGGTTTCTGATTTGGGGGGAGTGGAGTGGCATTTTTTAAACCCCATGTCTCCCTGTTGCCACTGCTTTATTTTGGCTTTTTAAGACCCCATTCCTGTGTGTTACCAACTTCTGAAGTTAGAAAACTCAGTACGATGAAAATTGATTTCAATAGGAATTACATACCCATAACTGTGGAAAGGAGCTCAACCTTCTCCTGTGGTAGCAAAATCCTCTTCCTTTCTTATCGATACATATGTGTGTATTTTCCCCCTAATGCTCATTCTCTGCAAACAAAAAATAAATCTCCCCAGCAGCTCTCCCTGTTATTTTTTCTTTGGAATCAAAGTGGACTCAGTGCTAAAGCCTTGCCACTGTCAGAGCCACCACTTTCCCAAGTCTCATCTTCGGGCTAATCCTTTTCACTGGTATTTTTCTTCTTAGGGCCAGCTAAATTGTGCATTTGTGTGTGTTTGTGTATACGTGCGCTTATTATGTGTCCATGTATGAATACACATGTATATATGTGTGCTTATATGTGTGTGTTTATGTGTATGTATGTATACACTGTACATTTGCTTTTACACAGTAATTTGCTATTCTTGGCTCAGTAAATTCTCCTTGGTAATGTCCCGAATATTCAACTCTCTCTTACTCTATAGCTTTCCAATTCTTATGGACTAGGAATATGTGGGGGAATTTTATTTTCCATTCTTCTTGCCTCACTGAAAAACAAATGGAGCAAAGGGCAATATTGGCTTTATTTTTATTTTACTTTGAAATATCTGTTTGTTTGTTTATTCATTTATTTATTTTTGCCAACTGGTGACTATTCAATCAAAAGCTCCCCTCACTGTGTATATACAGTCAACCTGGCCTTTATTGATTTTATTCACCATTACTGTGACTGTGCAACATACCAGGGAATATTATCTTCCAAAGAACCCCCCCATTTTCTTCCTACACACACATACACACACACACACACACATTTACAGTTCTGCCTGATACATTTAATATTCTGTTCAATACTATTTCCTTCTTCAACCTATATACCATCTAATTCAGCATGAGTGATGAATATTATTTTCCCATTTCACAGGTAAGAAGGAAAAAAGTTATGGTGGAAGGATCAACAGACCTCTCAGAACTTGGCCAAGGTTGGAATCTGTGTCTCTGGTGCATAAACAGCTCTCAAAATTCCCCATATTGATCAGAGCTTATGATATGACTTTTCCTGATATCATGATTTACAAAAAGAAAAAAGGAAAAGAAATGGGGCACTCAATTTCTATTCTTTATTATCCTTGATTTCAAGCTATAATGATTTTGTTCCGTCAGCATGAATTCCGAGGTCCCCTTCCACCTCAATTTTCTCTAACCCTTACCTTATACATAAGGTTATTCCTTAGGTTTTATTTCACTAGCCTGACACTTTTCTTCTTTGCTGATCTTTTCTAAACAGTTCATATCCCACAATATTTATTCTTCTCCCGCACACACCATTCATTTTCATTACTCTTCCGTGATTTGGCTATACCCATCATTTCTGAAATAGAGAATGCCTGAACTTCTTTGAAAATCCACATGTCAAAACATAATAAAAAATGTTTTTCATTGCTACATTGTTTTAGAAAAAATGAATGGCCTGCTCAACCACCAATTCCAAATTTATATTCAATTTGGCGAATATATATTATTAAGCCTTTTTCCCCCTTTCCCTGGTTGTAAAAGACTCGACTCAGTGGTCTTGCATGGTTGGGATTAGGAGTTAAGGCATTCCTTATAAATCAGTGTAATCTTTACAACAGGACATCGCTGTATTGAGAATTCCTCTCTGTATTGTGCATTTTCAATTATGTTACATGTTTCTACTTAGTAAGCCAGCTTAATTCTACCCTGTGTCACAATATTAGAACATGTCCAGGTTGGAAAAAGGGACAATCTTACTTCTCGTGTAAGTTGTTTAGCCTTTGGCACTTATAAATCCCCCCAAAACACTGGGGAAATCCCTTTTCCTTGCTTTTAATATGTCTTTAGATTTACTGCTCGAAGAATCTGCTCACTTAATCCTTTGCTGAGGCCAAGGTTCGTCAGCATTCTAATAAAGGTTCTATGAGGAGGAAGGAAGAAAACAGAATCACAAAATCAGGTGTCCAAAGAATGCTTCAGACTTAAAACGAATTTCCAAGTATATTCTCTAAAGAAAGGCAAGAATAGGCAGGAGGCTTTAAATTACTCTGCATAAATCCAGCCCTATTTGTCTTGGGCTTTACTCCTAGACAGTGCAGCCAGGGCAGGCAGCAGGACAGAGCCTGAAGGGCCCTTCAGGGACCAAATTACTGTTTTAAAATGGGGCTCATGTTCCAGGTGTAGGACAATATTATCTGAGAAATGTGGCAGAGATGTGGTGTTCTTCAAAGAGCTCTGTTAAAACATTTCAAATAATCGAAGCTTATGTCATTTAAAAAAGGCGGAAGGATTGAGAAGCTTCATTT
The DNA here is from genome assembly GCF_011762595.2 of Tursiops truncatus. Taxonomy (NCBI): domain Eukaryota; kingdom Metazoa; phylum Chordata; class Mammalia; order Artiodactyla; family Delphinidae; genus Tursiops; species Tursiops truncatus. The sequence continues at coordinate 133,895,339 of NC_047036.1, forward strand.
AAAATGTATTTTATGCAGTTCTGGCCAAAATATTAAAAGTCCTGCAAATGATCAAAGGAATAAAGTCACTACTAAAAAATTAACATGCTTCTAAAATGCCACTTCCAAGTTCCAGGCAAGAGTGATAAGATTCACAGACTATTTATTGTATAATGAAACAATCTTTAAACTTTTCTGATGCAAAAATATAATGCTGGGAGAATAGGTATTAGTGGAATCAAATCAAATCTGATTTCTGTTCTTTTTCCAAGCTTGAGTTAGGGAAAAGGGTATTGAGGGTCTTTTCCTTTGGTTTTTTTAAGTCATCTATATTCACAAACATGAGAAAACATAGGACAGAGGGTAGAGAAGTAAAAAAAGTAAAATTCTCCTAACACCTAAATACAACTTTATCCCTTTCCGATTTTTTTTCTCCCCTTTTTTTGCTCATATCTCTTAAAACTATCCTGGGTTAAGTCAAGAGGCAGATTATTCTCTGTGACATGAAGAAGGTCCCAAAGCGAGAATCGTCAGTCCATCCCTTTCTAGTTATTTGTGGATCTAGAGAGTGATCCATCCTTTAAAGCTCAAACCTGATATCACCTCCTCCATGGTCTTACTGGCAGGATTAGTTGTTCTTTCAGCTTCACAGAGAGGAGCAGAGAATGTTGTAGAAAGAACATGGGAACTCAGCCATTTACCGTGTCAGAGGGGCAGGTCATATAACTTCCCTAAATGTTCATTCCCTCATGTAAAACAGAGCTCCTGCCCACCCTACCGATTTCAGTAGACTTTTGCAACAATCAGATGGGCTAATGTATACAAAAGCATTATAAAGAACGAATTCCTCCGCATCTCTAAATCCACAATCCCCCATCTGAACACCTTTAAGGAGCCACATATGTTTCAGAATTCAGAATTCTTTAGATTTTAGAAAGGTAATACAGTGCATATACTATACATACTGTATAGTATGTAACACTCCATCAGTGAAATGTATGAATATGAACATTAAATGTAATAAAATCATGAGTACCAAAATCTATTTCTGCCTATAAGAATCTTGTCCAAATTTCCTCATTTGCCATTTGAAGAAAATGGATTCTCATTTTCTTTTATAGGACTCTAAACATCAGTAATAAGTCAGATGTCAGTAGGAAATGTTGATCATCAACATTATTCACTGAGTGTTCACTATAAGCAAAACCCTCTGTGCAGCATTTTGAAAGTATACAAAAGCAGAAAAAATAATACTTGGAGGACGATATAATAACTTCAGTTAACATTTACTGAGTGCTTACTATGGATCCTAAGCATTTTACACGCGTTACCTCATTTAACACTCACAACTATCGCAAGTGTTATGCCCAAATTGCAGATGGGGAGACTGAGGCTTAAAGAAGAGAAGTCAAGTGCCCAGGTCAGGGACTGAAGACAACGCGATCATTCTAGTGGTGGACCACCAATTAATAAGTTACTTTCTGAGAGCACAAGGGTAAGCAATTCGAATGGGAAGGAGAGACCTAACCAAGGGACGTTCTGAAGTCTATATAGCCAGAGCTACCCAACCTGTAACCTGGATCCCTTGAGGCAGAGGTGGAAACCTCTCCCAGTTGTAAACGTATCTGAAGTTTGAGTTCCCCAACCAGCTGCTGACATGCAACTTCCAAGTTCTAAAAATAAAACTCCCGAGATCAGCCACATTATACTTTTGGAACTATGGACACATATAAGCATTTCCTCTCCTGAAATATATTCAAGGAAGAGGAGGAGATTCAAAGAAGATGGGAAAGAAGAGAGAAATTGCAAGTATTCTAGACAACAGATAACAAATGAAAGAAAACTTAAGGGCAAAGGTAGGCTGAACAAGGAAAGATCCTTTAGACACAAAGACAATAAAAGGAGAAAATAATATGAATTGTTTACCCTTCACAGACGACAAGTTTCAAATCACTTGCAATCAAAGTAAAATGTTCCTTAATCACTTGAGGATAAAGAGCTTTTGAGGACTATGGTATGATTCTATGTGTAGGATTATATTATTCATTTATCTACTGTACCTTACTATTTGCTACACTGATAGTAAGTAGGTTTGGTTTTTTTCTTTATCTATTACAGATTAGGTAGTAAGTACCCAGAGGGCAGCAGCTCTGCCCCATACTTTATTGTATCTCCTTAGTCTTTATACGAATTTCTGAAAGACTAAATACCCAATAAATATTTCATTCAATAATAGTAGTCATAGCTACCATTTCTGTTGACTCATAATGTCCCATGTGCTGACTGTTTTCCTTAATTCTCTCATTTAGTCTTGTTTAAAGGGAGTGTCATTATCCACAATTTCCTGACGAAGAAATCAAAGCTTAAGAAGCTTCAGTAATTTGCTCAAGACCACACAGCTAAGTGGCAGAAGCTGGGACTTAAAGTGTATGATTTCAAAGTTCTTGCTTCTCTGATGTTGTGCATATGTGTTGTCCATATTTACACACATAGGGTACATTCACACGGATGGTTGCTTTGTTTTCCATCATCTCGCCACCTTCTTTCATGACACCATCAAAACTATATCCAAAATAACTCTAATAAGCCTTTACAAATCTTTTGTAGAAAAAACCCAAAGGCTTTTTGATACCTCATCTTTCTCCTTGGGGAATCAGGAGAAACCTGGATGTTTCCCCTCTACCCAGCCTAACCAGGTGGCTCAATGAGAGGGTCAGAGATGCGCCCAAGGTCATACGGTCAGACAATAATGGAGGTCAGGCTAGCATTTGTGTCCCTTGACTTCAGCCCAAGGCACATTTAACTCAAGAGACATTCTGAGCAGTCGGTTTGTATTTATTAAGGATCTACTAGCCACTCGGTACTACTGTAAGACAACTAAAACCGCTCTTATTCTCATCTAGTTCAAGAGAAGAGCTCTTAGACACATGAAATCAATAAATGAACTTCTCAAGTTGACAATACTAATCACATGCAACAAAACTTCAGAAGAGCCATCATGCAAAGGTGGAAATGGCACTGGCCTAGAGCCACAAGACTTAGTTTTGCGTCCGCAAGTTCTGTCCCCGTCTCCAGGGCTGTTTTGGCCAAATCACTTTCACCTTCCTCTTACAAGATCAAGATGATGAACTTGGGAAAGTAGAAAAATGTCTCATCTCAACCAGTGAAGAGTGCTGTGAGCTTCAGCAATGGAAACTGGGGATATTAATAGTACCTCCACCGGGCTGCAGGAAGGAGGAAATGAGACGATATACAAAAGTCGACAGACAAGGTGTCTAGAGCGATTGACAAACACTACCCACTACAATTTGCCACTGTAAAGTCACTGTCAATTCCGAAACCGTGTGAAAGGAAATGTTTTGCCAGAGTCCAGTTCCCCAGAAGACTCTAACCCTTTTGCTATTTAAGGACCATGACTTTTAAGTTCACCCTTGGTCTTCGAAACATTAAAACAATATTAAAAATGGTGTTATTATTATAGAAAGTATGTCATCAGCTACTAAACACCAGAGACGTCCATCTTGGGTCTGATCAGCCCCTGGTCTTTTTTGATATCTCTAGGTGCTCTCCTTTTACCAATATTTGCATTGGCAACGGTTCCACATCATTACTAAACATTTGACATCAGACTTAAGAATTTCTGACACTGGCAGAAAAGTTCCTGCCCCTCACTATACTTTCTCAGAAATTACTCGTTGTAGTCAAATGTGCCCAAGGCCTTGAAGCACATGAGGTGAATCACCAACCAGAATCAGAAGTTCTTCCCACCACGGAGCCTTAAGGCATTTGCCCAGTCTTAGAGTGAGATGTTTCTTTTAATTTTCACAATGTAGCTTTCATTTTTTCACACAACCCAATACCAGAGGTTTTTCTAACTGGGACATCTGTCAGCTTTAAAAGGATAGAAGACAATGTTGAATATAAATTGACATCACATTTTCATTTTCCCCACTTCTGCTATTTTCAAAACCTCAGACTTTCCACTAGTCTCACTGCATTCAGTGGAGGCTGAATCCCCACATTAAGCAGTGGATTATCTTTTTTATCTCTCAGGAACCTAGCTTTTCGGTTCCAGAAGCAACTCTAATCAGCAGAAGTTGCTACACACTAAGACAATGAAGCCTGAGGCAGGACCCACATTTGCAGAGCAGTGATAGACTGTCTGAGGGGGTCGTCTATCTATCAGTGAGCAATTATGAGGCAGAAAGGCATTCCCGAATGGTGGGAATCACATGAAGCAGTAATCTCATCTGCAGTTTAAGAGTCCTTTTTGTGTGTGTGTGATTTTGATCACTCTCCTTTTATGAGGGCCGTATGCACAGACTCTTGATTGCTTCTGCAGTGGAAAAAGAAAAGGATGTCCCTCTGAATCCCAATGATCTGCTTTGGCCAAAATCAGACACCAAAGCTGTTAACAGGAAGAACACTTGCAATACGGGAAATCCTATAATGTAAAGACGAATGCGGTCGGTTAGACACTCTCAATACACCCCCAAGTTGACAGACGGTGGCACTTCCCACGGACAACTACACAGCTAAACCTCTCTGTCCATTCTATTTAGACTAAAGGATAAGAAAGGGATATTTAATGGAATAATTAATACATTCTGGGTGGTCAGAGCCACGTGTTTTAGGACAGCCTTTTCCACGAGGAAGGCGCAGTTTTGTGGGCAAATGTTTTAATCCCCTTCCCCATGCCCCCTGGGCCATGTCACACAATACAAAACTGTGGGTGGGGGAAGATGGATTGCTCATTGCCCTCCCACTCTGTGGTCCTTTTGGATGGCATCATCGGACCCAGATGACAAGCCGGGAGGCGAGAGGCTTCCAGCAGCAGCATCTGGCCCTCTGGCAGATGGTCAGGCCCTCAGGTTCCCAGCTTGGGTTCCCTCCAGATGTGTCTCATGCTTCTGCTGTTTGTGAGTGTCCTCCCTCCCCTGCAGGGCATTTTTACACAAAGTCATTTTAGACCAGAAGAACTGGCAGGTTCTTATCTGAGAAGCGGATCTTATGTTTTTCCCACTGGGGTTATATTTTGCTCAAAGACGTCTGGATACAATGGCATATATGAATATAGTATCAGAGCCATCTCCCTGGAAGCCTGAGTGCTGAGCTGGGGGGCGGGGGGGGGGGGGTGGCTGCAGAAACAAATCATACTGTGCCCTTACTCCTCCCTCACCTTCTACCCCAACATTTTCTTTCCTACTCAAATCAAATTTTAATTAACACTAAGGGCAGCTCAGAAGGGGAAAAATTGAGAAACGAACTGTCTGTCACCTGGGATGAGAGAGAGCTCTCTGGGTAGGTCTGATTTTATGATAATATGAGCACTGGGCTTGGGAACTGGTAGCACGTATCCGACCCTTAATTTTTTTCAACATGACAACTAACACCTGTTCCCCACCTACCTCGAGCTACTCCCTTGACTTATTCTCCAGTCACTGCCTTGGCAGGACTAAGGTGACTGCTCCCAAGTTTTGGTGATAATCACAATAACCACAGAAATATCAATTGTAACAGCAATTGCCATTTGTTAGACACCAGGTACTATGCAAGGTACCTTAGTTAATTTAATCCTCACATCGTTCCTATAAATCTACCCATTCTACAGAGGAGGAAAGTAAAGTTGAGAGAAGTAAGGTCCTACACACAGTAAGTAGAAGACCTGGGATTTGAACCATGCTCTATCTGATCCCAGAGCCTGTGTTCTTTTCCTTCTACCACAACCACCTCCCCCCAGATACCACTTAGAGTTTATCAAAACAAGTTAAGAGACATGCTCATCTGTCAACTGGATAGTGGAAAAGTCAAGAATCCTTACACTGGACAGAACCTTAGAGATTATCCAAAAGAGTGCTACAAATGGTGCTGGAATGTCCCTTAGATTCTGCTTGTACTCCTCTTCCAATGATGTTCTCGCTGCCCTCCAGGCAGTCCATGCCACTCCTAGACTACTGAACCAGAAGTGTCTCAATTAATCAGAGCCAAAATCAACTTCTTTGTTCACCTCCACTATTTGGATCTGCTTCTTGCTCTTGGCAGTAACACAGAATAATTTCTCTCTCACACACTTCACTGGACCCACAGTTGAACCCATTCTCTGGTCTCCACTAGGTTGGCTAGAGTCAACTAGTTCTCGCTTATGTTCCTCATATTCACCTGTGACCACTAAAATTTACCGTCTGAGAAGTTACCTTGGTTATTTATTCAACTTGCTTATTATCTGTCTGTCCCTGCTAGGATTTAAGCCCATGAGAGCAGGGATATTGTTTGCCTTAGTCACGGCTATACTCCCAGCTGCCACTAGATAAGTAGTCAACAATAAATGGGTGACTACATCTGTGTCTTCCGGCTCAGGTAAACTCATGAATCCACTCAATCATTTGTTCTTCTGTTCATTCATTCAACTGAGCATATCCACCAACTGTGTGCCAGGAAAAGTGTTAGGTGATAGATTCAGTCAGTCAACAAGAACTTACTATTATAATAATAAAAATAGCTAACATTTATTAAGAGCTTACCAAGGTACATGTTGGGTACTTTACCAAGATATATGCTATAGGGATATGATGCAGGTATTCTCTTAACTTCCTTTTTAGAGATATGAAAATGCAGGTTTAAAGAGGGTAGTAACTTGCCAGGTTTACACCAACATTAAGTAGTAAAGAGGTAACTCAAAACCAAGTTTTCTGATACTAAAATCCATGCCCTTACCCCTACAATATATGGCCCTCCACTGACTGGCAATAAAGGAGTGCTTATCTATGTGGGCTTATTTGTTTGTTTGTTTGTTTTGCTATAGGAAAGGAGAAAAAATTCTTAGGAAGCTAACATGAAGGCCTCTCACTAATTAGAGAGACAATCACACAATGCAATCAAAACTCCACCTCTGAAAGAAGCACAGATCAATCACAGAGCAAAAGTATTGATGGGACTCTGTGCCCAAATCCTAAGTATACTTGAGTAATGGAGTGATCAGAGTAGGGTGAGGCCAAAAGAAGCTTCTCGTAGGAGCAGAGCAGATTTCAGCATGGTCCCCAAAGACACAGTTGTTCACGGAGAAGAGCAGGCAAGGGTTCCAAATGCGGGGCGGGGGGGGTGCGATATTCTGACCCAAATCCCAGAGATGGGAGAGGTTCTATGGGAGGGTAGTGGGAGATTCTGCCAGGCTGGAGCAAAAGGGGAAAGAGGAGAGGAGAGGAAAACCATGGACACCTAGAATTCACGGAAGAAATCTTCCTGAAACAAAGTAGATCTCGTAAGTTCAAAGAGCGGGGATCTTCAGTTAACGAAAGTTCAGGGGACAAATTAGCACCACCATTAGGATGAGACCCCAAGATGAAGAGGAAAACACCGCATGGACTTGGCTGTCAGTGAGGAGAGAGCCCCTTCAGTGAGGAAGCCTGTCACATGGGACTGGGATAAGCCACAAAACTCCCCTTCCCCAGGCCAGCTCATTCATTTATAAATAAGAAGATTACTCACTGCCTACATGCATCAACATCTTTCTGCATCATCCTTGGGGTATTTTCCCTCCACCTTTCCTGCATGTATGTCTCTTTTCTGTTTTCATCTTTGAATGTTCACTGTGTCTGGGTCATGATGAGTTTTCCCTACCAGCCAGCATCAATTAACAGTTCCAAGTTGGGCCAGCAATGGTCTCTCTCCCTGACTTCTCTGAAGGGGAGTCCCTTGATTGGGGGATGTGGAACGCGCTGGCAGTGGGGGCGCCTTCATCCTCTGTCCTCCCTGTCACGAGCCTGGCAGACAACGGGCAAGGTTTGGGCTGTTAACTACTGTTCAGCTGGTGGATCTCTTTCTCTCTCGCTCTTTTCCACTTAAAATAAATGCAGGCTGCTCACTTTCTAGCCATTAGCAGTGGCTGATTAATTTTCAAAGTGAGTTCAGTTTTAAGCCACTTCTACAAATAGACACTTCATTGAGTTGAAGAGTCAAGAAGGGATTGTTTTTTAATTGTATTTGATCCAAAGACAATGAGCGGCTTTACAATCTCACCTCTCTGCATCCTCTGATTAATTATGAACACTATTCCCCCCGCTCGTGTTGACAGAGCACTTCATAATTTTCCATGCTCTTCTGCACTTACTCCTGGTATAATCATTCCCCGCAGCCTGTGAGGCAAATTGGGCAGGTGATATTACCTCCACCTGCCAAGGTGAGACGTGCAAGCTCAGAATGAATGTCAGAAAAGGACCCACTCTCACAGGAAGGGGGCCACCGCAACACCAAAACCCAAGCGCCTGACTCCCATCCCATTTTCCTTCCTGTTGGGTCACACCAACAAATCAATGTGGGGGAACTGCAGTGTGGTGCTCAGAAGCTCACAGAGCTGCTCTGAATTCAAATCCCACCTCTGTCTCTTGGGGCTCCAGTTTCCGTATCTGTAAAACAGGAGACGTAACAGCGCCTACTCATAGCACCTACTTGAGGGGGTAGGAGGAAACAATGAGGTGAAGCATGCACAGCTGAGGACAGAGCCTGGCAAACAGCTCAGCCTCAACCACACAAGCTGCCCTCCTCATCTCTGCCACATCACGCTGTCCATCACGGCATGTTTGTTCTGTCCTGCTACAGGTCCTAAACTGCAAAGAAGCAAAAGTCGCAGACTCTGACCCCATGACCTTCATTTTTGGGGGGACAGAGAACTTTCCTGTTTTCACTTTTTTATTGACCAGCATTTGAAAATTGGGAGATTTCATAGAAAAATCAAGGTTTCTCAAATTTCTTGGAAAATGAGATGTTCTGGCAATACTAGGTCCGCATTCCCGCGTGGCAACAATTAGCTGGGACTCAGCAGGGACTCCACCTTTAGAGAGTGCACATGCTCACCAGTTCACCCCAGTCCCCACCACTCCCTCATGCATGTTTCAAACCTCAATACTCAAGCCATCTACGTTACTGCCTGGCTCAGGCAGCAATTGCATTTGTCTCTTCTCCAGCACTAAGACAACAGAGGGCCCTGCTACAGGAACTGCCATAAGATGGCCTAGAGCTAGACGGATGACTTGCACTTGCCGGCACTGTGAATTCTCATATTAACTATGGCATTTCAATGCACCCTCTTTATCACCCCAGCTTCTCACAAGCATATCTGAATGGAGGGAAGAAATACATTCAGCCCATTTTGTGAGCAGAAAACTTTAACTGGAGTCAAACCAGAAAAAGCTGAAACTAAAGGAGGAACACAAGAGTTAGGCCTAGAGTGATAGCTTTTACTTTCTGTAAAAATCTCCCAATTTGCGCCTATTCACGTGAACATTTCTGCTGTGTGACTCCAAACTGTCCTCAAAATGTATTTTGTTACTTGGTAATCAAATTTGCTTATGCCATAAAACGCCCTAGATCCTATGTGAATATTTTAGTTAAGCCAGAATTGAGGAATATTGACTCTTATTGGAAAATTAAAGGGCCTTGCGCTCTCTTAATCGTGAGATGAGTCAATTAAACGGGCAGTTGGTTGGCGAGTTCGGACAGTGGCATCTTGGCACCACGGCGTAACTGGGTGAGGATGAAGTCATTTCTCAGCTCTCCCTGGCAGAGCCTTCATTATTTACAATATTTACTTCAGGGAAATCTTGGTATGTGTCATATTTAACTTGCTGAAAACATGGGCCCGTGAATGCGTATCACCTTTTGAACAAAGCCAAATGTTGTCGTACTGATTTGGTTCATGAAGTGTGTAATTCAGTTCCTTTGCACAGGGGCAACATTTGTCTTCTGCTTTTATTAAACTATCATAAAACAATTTTTCTTGCTCATTATTGAAATATGTGTCATGTCGCCAGGGCTGGGGCAAAGGGGATTGAATGACTCAAGTTCTAAAGCCGTCCCAGTGACACTTCCTCTCTGTTCTACTGTGTGCCACCGGAAAAATTAAGAAAACAAGGAACCTGTAAGGAAACCTTTGCCCTTTCCCCATTTACTGGGTAGCAGGAAGGATATGGGTACACAGAGGAAGGGAGAAAAAATAAAGCAGTCACTTTTATGAGATTATTTCCACGAAACACATACCTTCCTTAACAGGAGCTATTTATAAATCACTCCTGATTTACTTTTTCATTTCATTCAAGTATACTTTTAGTCCCTTTAAGGATAGCTGCACATAAACTTGGCCACCGACATACCAGGTCCCAGCTTTGCCACCATGGGGAGGGTGATTCGGTGAGGAGAGAGGGGTAAAGGTAGAATCAGTATGGCTCCACCCAAAGCTTCCCTCTTGGCCAGTCTGGGTGTTGTTTCCTGTTCATCCTGTCCCACCTGTAACAGCTCGCTTGGCTGGCTGCCTGTCTTTCTAACCCCGGCCGTGTGGAAAGAAGTCACGCAGACTCTGGGTAAAACAGATGCGGCATTTTAGAAACCGATCATACACACAGAAAAGTATTCTTTTTCCAGGCAGACCACTGTACACAGAAATAACTCCAAATTCAGTCTAACAAGACGTGCCACCATAAAGACTCTGTCACCTACCTGAATACACTCAGTATTCGTCATGTATTGCAGGAGGAGAAAGAGTCTGCACACACCACAGACCTGCTGTTAGAGCAGACGCTGTGCTCTGGCCTTTGTCTCACTGAATCCTGGCACCAGCCCTGTGAGGAAAGTACTGTTATCATCCATCCCCATTTTACAAGTGAGGAGAATAGAGAAAGATGATAGAGCAAGTAGCTTGCCCAACTTCCTAGAGCCAGGAAGGAACAGAGTCTGAGTTGACACTACAGAACAATTTGCTATTTGATCACGTTTTGTTTAGCACCTGATTGAGTTATAACTTGAAGGGTTTCCAGAGCACCGTGGGAAATTCAAAGAAATGGAAGAGACACAGTCCCTGCCCTCCCATCCCTATCCACCAGCAGGGGAGGTGATGTATAGATATATCATGCTAATTTTAAACAGGAGCTGAGTGTACTTTTCTCTCACATAACTCTGGAGGATGATTTATTCCTACAGATATCTCATTTATTCAGATACTGATGAGCACCTAAGGGCCAAGATTGCCTGGGACGAGGGGGCTCCCTGGAGTTGGGACTCTTGGTGAGAAAACCAAGAAAGCCCCAGGCAATCAGGGCAGGTCACCCTAAAGGTAACTGTGGCTAGAAACCTGAGGTACAATAGTGAACTAGACAGTCGTCAGCCCTGCGTTCAGCCAGCAGTTAGTCTAAGGGGGATTCAGACAGTTACAGAGTAAGGTAAATGAGACCAGGAGGGGAGTATGGTGCCCGGCAACAGCACAGACACACAGGATGCTACCGGTACACTTCTCTTAGGTCTAAAATGTCTTCCAAATACATAAAATCAGAAACAAACTAAAAAAATGTGGCTTCTTCAAAGAATTGCAAATATACGTTTATTAATGAACTTTAAAGGATGAGGCTGAAGTTATGCACACTGCTTACAAATATTAGAAAATGCTTATGTATTTTAGACTTATTAAATGGTCAGCTGATATTTAGAGTCATTTTGTAACATATTTACTCATCTCTGAGATGTCCTGTGTAAAACTGAGGAAATTGAAAAAGCAAAATTTTCTGAACATAAGCAAGAGTTCACGTTAATGTTACCAAAACCTTGCCATTTTCATGTGTCTCCTGGTTCCATTAGATGAATTGTTGCGTAATCAATATCATTTGTCATTTTAAATGAGTAAGAGAATCAGTTCTCCTCCACCACCACTACCAACACACAAAATGTACTTTTTGAGCAATTATGACATCACAGTAGCAATTAATGTCAACAATATAAAAAATAACAAATGCTCAGGGATGTAACCAACCAAAACCAGCATAATCATCCCCTGAATGGATGCATACTCTTTTGTTCTCAGCGCATTTATCAGGTAGGTGGTAGATTCTAGAAATCACATCTATGGAAACCTCACCCCATACCACTACAATGAGTTAAGGAATTGAAGAATTCGAAGTCACACTGACTTTTTTCAAAAGTGTGACTAAATAGTTGCAGAAAAAAGAGTCTAGAAAAACATATGAGATGCTAATCTTCCCCCCAACAGCCCACCAGGAAGTTTTGGCAGATGAAAATTACTGAGCTGGAGTTTGGCAACTGGTGAGCAACACATAAATCCTGAAAAATCATGTCAGGGGGAACTTTGTGGCTCCTCTCACTAGCCCCGTCTTCACTTGTAACACACATTACCTTGTATGCTTGCCAATTATTTCCCAAACTACTGGGGTGTGATACATGCACTATACATCTTCATGCACAAAGGAATTATCTTCGTACACATTACCCGTATTCCCTCTATGTGTGTCTATACAGATTTGCACGTGTATTATCTTTGCTCACAAAAGGCGTAGTCACAGATATATTATCCTAACATGATACCTTGGTCCGTGTGTCCATACATTATAACTTTTGTCTACAAACCAAATCCCTGGCTAAACCCTCAGCTCTTTCCTTCCCCATCTTATCGAGTTCCTCGGAAAGTTGAGGCTTCCATTAACTCAACCCCAGCTATGAGGTTTGAGTTTCACCGAGCCGTTTCTGGTCCCCTTAAATTAACCATGCTGAGTCCTGCAATAGGGAAACAGCTTCCTTACAAGCATAGCATGCGTTCCAATCAGGTGTGCATTGTTACTTCCACCTTGGCAGTTCCCAACTTCGTTTTAATTTAAATATGGCTAAGAGGCCTCAAGAAATGCAGATTTATACCCAAAGAGATGTGTTTGTACCTCCAAACACAAATTATGCTAATCAGGTGGTCCAGCCAGAGCCAGCAAGAGGAGGTGTGATTATTTTCAGGAAGCCTCCATCACTGGCAGCCAACTCCTACTGAGAACCAGAACTGGTTGGCTCTTTGGAACCGTGCAGAGTGCTTGCCTCCCTCCCCTTAACTAAAGGCTGCTCCATACTCTACCTGTCCGGCGGGGCCGTGGTCAAGCTGTTCCGCTTGCCATGCATCAATGCCACTTTGTTCAGACTGACTGGCTCGCCTGACAGTGACCCTCCTGCCGTCTGTATTATTTAAAGGAGATTTATGGTTGGGTGTCTCGTGCTGTGAAACATGAGCTGTGACCCCCGGACTGGGAAGCCAGCAGGGAAAAACATTAATATTATGGCACACGGGGAAATGAAACTCATAGGCAGCAGCAAAAAAGAACAACGGAAATGTGAGATGGGAAATGTATGGACGTGTCATAAACTACACAGAATATTTGAGTTTCCTCTCTGACGGAGCCTGAAAATATGCTCAGGTTAGGGTTGTAGTGTTATTTTTTTTTTTTAATTTTTAAAATTTGTTTGTTTTCTTGTGTTTTTAGAAATAAATGCCAAACAAGGGATAATGTGAAAAAATACCCCAGCTTACTAGAGCACCAAGAACTCTGGTTGCATATTAAAGAGGACCAGATAATTTTATGACCATTAGGACCATTTGAAGTTATGCATACTAAATTAACAGTAATCAAAACTCATGCTTCAGGGCACACTCTGATCATTGGTAGGGTCAGGAAGAATTCACCCCTCTTCTGGGTCCCTGTTCTTTAGGACGAGTGGCACTAGTCATTATGAGGGGTTTTGCAGTTACAGATCAGCTAAGAAGCAGGGGAAAGACCAGAGCCCAAACCAGAAGAGCAAGTTTGAGGGTTTCTAATATAATCAGATGTATGTTTCCTGATTTCCCAAGTGCATATGTTTGAAATGAAGAGGCCTTACTATCCTAATGCCTGGGGTGTGCGTCTTGAAAAGAGGGGGCTCACAGTCTCCAGGCCTTTCCATAAATTGCAAAGGCCATTTGTTTTGAGAAATATTTGAAGATTGGAAGAAAGATTGAGCTGTGAATAAGTCTGACATTTTATTACCGACTCTTAGCACTAGCCAGAAACGATCTGTCCTCCTTTGGTCTCAGTGTCCTAATCTGTAAAATGGAAATAAATATTCACCATTCCAAGCAGAAACAGGCCACCCACCAAGCAGCGGTCCTTGCAAAGATGAAAAGGACTATTCTGGCATCTAGCATTATAACAGTTTAATAAAATTGCCTTTTACATGTCGACCTATCCTCCTATCTTTCACACAAGCATACTCTTCTGTCAATATTTCTCTTAGAAAGAGACACATTTCGTTTCCATTAATAGTACTTAGAAATTCATGGAACTAAAGGAGCATAGGGATGTGTGGAGGGAGGTGAGGCACCATTAAATCTTAAACACACCTCTTGCTTGGAAAATGTTCTTCAAGGAGACCTGTGAGCTTCGGTTACTTTGGTGACATTAGATCCTGTACTAAAGAAACAGTATGTTTAATCTCTGCAGAAAAGATGATTTTTTTAAACCATATATTTTATTTAGATGTGATTTCCTTTGCTCAATGAAAATTTAATTGATGCATGCCCTCAGACTAATCTCATAAATACCTGGTAAACTTTTTTCCAATCTTCAAATATTTCTCAAAACAAATGGCCTTTACAGTTTATGGAAAGGCCTGGAGACAGTGAGCCCCCTCTTTTCTAGATGCACACCCCAGCAATTTGTGCAGGATCTTGAAAAGTACTGGAATGCCCCCAAACAAAGGCTTGCCGAAGCTTGCTGCAATGATTCAGTAGGAAATTGTAAAGTCCAAGATGTAGCCCCAGAAGGAAGCACTGCTGTCCTTATGCAATCTACAAAATTCTATTTCCAATTAGCTTCTGCTTCTGGGGAAGCTGGAGCAGGTGCTTACAGCTCAGCAGAGAAAATTTCCTTCTCCTAAGTATTATAGGCTCGTTTCTATCTTCTGTCACCGAAAGTGCATCCTGAAATTGCAGCAAGTGCCAGAAAACTTTCCCCGATGAGTCACCCATCTGAACAGGGAGCCTCTACAAATCTCCTCCCTTTCTTTAAAGTATTCAATACTAAAACGTAACATCCATTTTACACAAAATGCCTGGACCTTTGAAATTTACTCTTTTAGTGTTCAATCTTGCTCATTTATCTTTCTATGTTTCATGCCTAACTCAGTATGACTAACTAAAGCTGTCAGCTCCCAGAGGTCAGAGACACAACCGTTTAATTCTTTCTCTAACCAGCATGGCAGTCCACTAGTTACAACTAGATGATGAACAAAAAGTGCTTGATGAAGATAGGGGTTTTATTAAACTTCCATAATCCCCGGGGTGGAAAGGGAAGGAAGACCTATCTTTTTTTCCATCTCTCCTAAAACCAGTCTAAAATCTGTAACTACTGCAACCTAAAAAAACAGGCATTTCCAGCTAAGACAGCATAGTGGATGAGCAAATCACGTCACTCAGCCCATCCCACCTTGCCCAGGCCTGCGATGCCTCAAGTAGGACAGGATACCTACTATTCATGCTTTAATCCTTAGTCAGGACCACTGGGAGCTAAGAATCTCAGCACCCACTCCATGAGCCGAACGTGGCAGTTAAAATGTAACCATTAAGCAACACTGATAAAAGATTAGATGATGCTGTCATCCCATTGTTATCCAATTTATTCTCCTCTGACATGGTACAAAGTGGTTCTGCGTCAATAATGGTTAATAAATACAGCCGTACCTGAACGCTATCACCATTTCCATATGCTTTCACAGAGAGGAAACAGCTCTCTCTTCCATTTCTCCAAGTTCATTTCTTTAGTGGGTAATGACAGTTTCACCTCCAGATTCTATCTGACTATAAAGAACATTCACAGAATGACCTAGATATTTGGTTCAAAAGCACCTGCTGTTGACTGAGGGCTCCTCTCACTAGTCTGGGCTGTACGTGTCGTATTGGGGGGCAGGGAGAATAAGTGCTCTTCCTCATGGATCCTTCTGGATGGACACATAGAGAGCCCATTCCTGCACAAACACTGCAAATTTCAGACAGCCATTCTTTTTATCAACAGGTCCCAGTGACTTACCTGTCCAGAATTCAAATTCCAGAATGTAGGTAATGCTTGGAATTCCTATAATCTAGAGTTTTTCCCATTAAAGTTTCATGCTATGTAAAGGTACAGTCTTGAACTACTTTTTAATTACTTTGCAAGTCTTGTCTCCTTCAGAGTACTGTATTTTATAGAGCACTTAACATACAGTATATACCTTCCAAATTGGCTGGATCATAAAAAAAAAAAATCACCAGAAAATATCTAAGTATACAGATTCTCAAGCCTCATCCCAGGCCTAAAGAATTGGAATCTCTTGATAGAAGGGCCTGGAAATGTGTATTTTTGACTACTCTCAGGTGATTCTGATGAACAGGAGAGTTTGGGAAACAGACAGATCTCAGGGGATTTACAGAACAGCCCCATGAAAAAGGCAGAGCAAATCTTAGCTCTATTTTACAGATATTAAGAAATGGAGCTCTGGGCTTCCCTGGTGGCGCAATGGTTGAGAGTCCACCTGCCGATGCAGGGGACACGGGTTCGTGCCCCAGTCCCGGAAGATCCCACATGCCGCGGAGCGGCTGGGCCCGTGAGTCATGGTCGCTGAGCCTGTGAGTCCGGAGCCTGTGCTCCGCAACGGGAGAGGCCACAACGGTGAGAAGCCGCGTACCAAAAAAAAAAAAAAAAAAAAAAAAACTGGCTCTCAGAGAGGTTAGTTCCCTCCACTGTGCTTAAATGTACCTCATCAGCTCTATATCATGTTTATACATCACTTGCATCTACCCTTCCCTCTCTCTATCAGCCTCCATCAAATAATACGTAGCACTCTGTAGGTGACCTAATAGTTATTCTTGCAGATAGTAGGGACACTGACTGCACAGCAATTCCCGAGAAATTCTCTCCCAATATTCCCAGAGGATGCCTGGCATACCTGTGCCCACTCTCGATTCCTGGCACCACGTTTGGTCCACATTCTTGTATAATCAACATCTGTTCAATAGAGCCTCCCTCTGCTGAGGAATTAATCACCAGAAATACTGCACATGAGGATATAATATACAAAATATCTGTATAATACAGCCTCTTAAGCAATTATCCTGTACCACTGGGTCACATTATGCAACTTAATATTTCCCATAACAAAAGTAGAGTTATGGGATTTTTTTAATGCATACGTTGTTAAGTTTTACTTTAATCATTTGCGGCATTCTTTTATATTATTTTACTATTGCATGTCAGTAATCAGTGACAATTAAATTTTTTAAACCTTTGATTGAAAATTAACTCTCATCAGAAAAAGGATTAAGACCAGGGCTTTCATGGTTCTAAAGCTGAACTAAGTGGAGGAAAAGATGTTACACAGGGGGGAAATTTCCCTTAACTCAACACACGCCAGTGGGCTTGAATGATTTCTGAGAATTTTCCATCAGTGTTTTCTCAAGTAGCCTTTGGTGGTCTGTTCTCTTGGTGTCATTCCTAGTAATTCTAGCAGGAGTGGCTGTACCCCAAAAAGAGGAAACATGGTTCTGTGTGCTCCCACTGAGATGTGGGGAGAGGTTGTGTGAACATCTGAAGAATGAGAATCAGACCCTCCACCAGTTCTGGTTTATGTATTGCCTGGGAGGAGGGAGAGCGGCGGAGAAGGAGCTCAGGATGGGTTTGGCAAGGCAGTGAGCAGGCCCTCCATGTATGCCTCTTGGTCGCCTCCCAAGGACACAGCGCCTATTCAGAATTCGAGTTCATGGAGGCTTTTCAATCAATAACATATGGCCACGAAAGCGCTAGTGCTATACAAACAGACTGAAATAAATATGCTCAGCAAATAAAATATCTGTATGTGAAACAACAAAGCTTTTAGTTTAACTGCAGAAAATGAAAAACAAGTCTACTTAAAACCAGGCTAAATGAGTAACCAGTTATTCAATGGGAGTTTTTGGAGATGAATGAGCTGGCAGATGCTTTAGTCAAATCATTAAGACCAGATATCAGTAATTCCTAAGGAATGGAGGCAACACTCACCAGCAACAACTTAATGTGGCCGGGGCCCCACAGCCTTTCTTTCCCCACTAGGACTGGTGCAAGGAACGCTGGGACACACCAGCTGTTTAAAAAGCCAAGTGGCTCCTAGCACACCAGCTTGTTAGCCTTTATCTTACATGCATTTTTTTTTTTTTCCTCCCAGATTCACGATCTCAGATTAGGTAGGTGGTGGGCTGGCTCTAAATATACCTCCCTGTTACCCGAGACCTGGATCAGGGAAGGTGCTTATTAATATCATGGAGATATGATTTTTAATGATCTCTGAAAACAGCCTATATGGGTGTGAATAATGGCACTGTCTCATTGCATGCGTGGTTTGTGCTTTTGTCTCAGACAGGTTCATTTTTCACTGGAGGGGAAAGGTTCATGCCGCACGAGGGGGGTAACCAGTTGATGTTACAAGGCTGACTATTAGGCCCCTTGCTGTTCCACATGTCACAGGGAAGGACTCCAGCCGGCAACCTTAATGCCTACTTCAGCATCTTGAAGAAATTAATGAACACAGCTTCTATGGCAAAACATTTCAATCAACCCTTACCAGCTGTGCCTACATTTAAGAAAAAGAAAAGGGAGGGGGGGATTGCCCAGGTTTATCAAAAAAGTTTCTTCGAAAGATCACCCGTGGTTTTGGCTGTGAGCAGGGATGTGGGAGGTGGGGAAAGGAAGAGCAGAAGGAGTAAAGGTAGAAGGTGGCCAGAGCCGAGTGCCAAAAGATGTGCTCTGGCCCCTGTGTTTGTTGAACAAATTAAGCACGTTCTGCTTTTTCACCTGCTGAAGTAGCAGCAGTGCATATGGCCTAGAAGTTAAAAATAAGGAAATATGCATACATTACCATACTTAATAGACGACCCTCTCCATTTAATATGCAAATTTCCTGAAATATTACTGAATGCCGTCTGTTCTAAATGAATAAATTTGAATTGCAATTAGAATAATCCTTTATAATTAATGAAAACTGTCAATTTTAGTTCATAAGTAATTTGATTAACAGGATGATGGGACACTTATCAAGTTCACTGGACTGCTAGGGTATGAGAAAACTGACAGTGAAAATGGGGCGGGCCAGGCACTCAGGCTCCACTGGAGTATTATCCTAAATTATTGATAACACAAGCTAATGAACTTCAGAAAGTGAACTCTGGGGGCCTCATTTAAAGAGACAGCATCGGAGGTTGATGGGCAGCATGAGATGAAGATCTTTCAGAATGCGTCTTTGCTGGTATTTTTGGCTCATAGGAAAATAAATGTTTAGAAATGCCAGGGCAAAAGAAAACATTGGCTTAAAACACAAATTTACCGTTTCCAGCTGTTGCTGTAACAAAAGGAAACAATATTCAGAGGATAAATGTAAGAAGAGACAATCCAAAAACATGTGGAATGAAGTTTATGGTAATGCATCACAGGCGAAGGATATAGCCATAGCAGTGGGGCCGTCTCAATTTCCCTTCATTGTTTCTTTCCTCAGATAGACCAGGAACAAGAACTTTTTAACCAGTATTATAACTGGACATTTATATGAAACAACTGGGGGAGGGGGACTCCTTGGAGGCACACACAACTCTTAGTTACGAAACGAACAATAAGGGCACAGAGGGACCCTAAAGAAATAGATGCCCATCGCATTCTCAATGAGGAGGAAAGGAGGTAGGGAAGAGGGTTAATGTTACAAGAGAATGCTGGCTTTCTTTTATTGTTGTTGTTAATTAACATGAAGACAGAATAAGTAAAAACAAGAAAAGGAGCTATAAAAAAAACTTACTTTACCTTTTCCAGAAATTGATTCCAAAACTCAAAGCAAAAATGCCACTGGTATCAAGACTGGGTCTGCATTTGGGGGCTTTCACACTCACTGGCAGGTGAGAAAGTGTATTAAGAACCTTCTCCTGGGAGTCTCGGAAGAGCAAGGGTCTGGTTTTCTCGATTCACAGCCTCCTGTCAGACCTTGCTCTTTCATGCCTTCCACACCTATAGCTCCTGACAACTACTGGTGACCCCCTTGCTGACAAAGGGGGCTCCAAATTTGGTTGATGTTGGCAGAATAGAGGCAAGTCACAGTTCTTTACTTGTATGTAGTTCTCCTACACCCACTGAGAAGTGCCTTAATTCCAAGGACGGGAGTTATCTATCCAAAAGACTTCTTGTCCCTGAAAAATTAATCAGAATTCATGTGGGGATAACCCTGTCACGGTAACTCAAGACCATCAAGGAATAATTTTTCAAGAATAAGACTAGTTGGCACCCGGAGCTTCAGGCGGGGGTGAGGAGCAGCGTCTGTGCACAGAGCCTGCTGTCGCCATCTTGAATTGAGGCGTCCTGGGCAGCACTTCTCCACAGGGCTAAGCGCCAAACTGTCACATTATTCGTTGCGGTTCTTTGCTGGGAACACTAATCCCACATGTTAGGTGCGAGGCTTCTGCACACAGCCCACTACAGGCAAACAAAACTAGGCTAAGCCCACAAGAAGAGATTCAAGCTAGTCTTCAGACCCAAAGCACTGACTGAAGGAGTAGTTGGATCTACTTGAGGGCTACACAGTGTGACAGCAAATATATAGAGCATGGATTTCTCCATTGTTTTCCCAAAGGAATTTAAGTCCATTTATATGACCATGTGGCTGACAGGGTATTGGTGCTCTGGCTGGGTGCCAGGCCTGGGCCTCTGAGATGGGAGAGCCAAGTTCAGGACATTGGTCCACCAGAGACCTCCCGGCTCCATGTAATATCAAACGGCGAAAGCTCTCCCAGAGATCTCCATCTCAACGCTATGACCCAGCTCCACTCAATGACCACCAGCAAGCTGCAGTGCTGGACACCCTATGCCAAACAACCAGCAAGACAGGAACACAACTCCACCCATTAGCAGAGAGGCTGCCTAAAATCACAATAAGGTCACAGACACCCCAAAACACACCACCGGATGCAGTCCTGCCCACCAGAAAGACAAGACCCAGCCTCATCCACCAGAACACAGGCACCAGTCTCCTCCACCAGGAAGCCTACACAACCCAGTGAACCAACCTTACCAACTGGAGGCAGACACCAAAAACAACGGGAACTATGAACCTGCAGCCCAAACACAGTAAGTTAAGCAAAATGAGAAGACAGAGAAACACACAGCAGATGAAGGAGCAAGGTAAAGACCCACCAGACCAATGAGGAGGAAATAGGCAGTCTACATGAAAAAGAACTCAGAGTAATGATAGTAAAGATGATCTAAAATCTTGGAAACAGAATGGAGAAAACACAAGAAACATTTAACAAGGACCTCGAAGAACTGAAGAGCAAACAAACAGTGATGAACAACACAATAATTGAAATTAAAAATTCTCTAGAAGGAATCAATAGCAGAATAACTGAGGCAAAAGAATGGAGAAGTGACCTGGAAGATAAAATAGTGGAAATAACTACCGCAGAGCAGAATAAAGAAAAAAGAATGAAAAGAATGGAGGCCAGTCTCAGAGACCTCTGGGACAACATTAAATGCACCAGCATTCGAATAATAGGGGTCCCTGAAGAAGAAGAGAAAAAGAAAGGGACTGAGAAAATATTTGAAGAGATTATAGTTGAAAACTTCCCTAATATGGGAAAAGAAAGAGTCAATCAAGTCCAGGAAGCACAGAGAATCCCATAAAGGGTAAACCCAAGGAGAAACATGCCAAGACACATACTAATCAAACTACCAAAAATTAAATACAAAGAAAAAATATTAAAACCAGCAAGGGAAAAACAACAAATAACATACAAGGGAAGCCCCATAAGCTTAACAGCTGATCTTTCAGCAGAAACTCTGCAAGCCAGAAGGGAGTGGCAGGATATAATTAAAGTGATTAAAGGAAAAAACCTACATCCAAGATTACTCTACCCAGCAAGGATCTCATTCAGATTCAATGGAGAAATTAAAACCTTTACAAACAAGCAAAAGCTAAGAGAATTCAGCACCACCAAACCAGCTGTACAACAAATGCAAAAGGAACTTCTCTAGGCAGGAAACACAAGAGAAGGAAAAGACCTACAATAACAAACGCAAAACAATTAAGAAAATGGTAATAGGAACATACATATTGATAATTACCTTAAATGTAAATGGATTAAATGCTCCAACCAAAAGACATAGACTGGCTGAATGGATCCAGAAACAAGACCTGTATACATGCTGTCTACAAGAGACACACTTCAGACCTAGGGACACATACAGACTGAAAGTGAGAGGATAGAAAAAGATATTCCTGCAAGTGGAAATCAAAAGAAAGCTCGAGTAGCAATTCTCGTATCAGATAAAATAGACTGTAAAATAAAGACTATTACAGGAGACAAAGAAGGACACTACATAATGATCAAGGGATCAATCCAAGAAGAAGATATAACAATTGTAAATACTCATGCACCCAACACAGTAGCACCTCAATACATAAGGCAAATGCTAAGAGCCATAAATGGGGAATTCAACAATAACACAATCATAGTAGGGGACATTAACACCCCACTTTCACCAATGGACAGATCATCTAAAATGAAAATAAATAAGGAAGCACAAGCTTTAAATGATACATTAAACAAGATGGACTTAACTCATATTTATAGGACATTCAATCCAAAAACAACCAATTACACTTTCTTCTCAAGTGCTCAAGGAACATTCTCCAGGATAGATCATATCTTGGGTGACAAATCAAGCCTTGGTAAATTTAAGAAAACTGAAATCACATCAAGTGTCTTTTCCAACCACAACGTGATGAGACTAGATATCAATTACAGGAAAAAATCTGTAAAACAAAATACAAACACATGGAGATTAAACAATGTACTACTAAATAACCAAGAGATCACTGAAGAAATAAAAGAGAAAATAAAAAAATACCTAGAAACAAATGACAATGAAAACATGATTACCCAAAACTATGGGACTCAGCAAAAGCAGTTCAAAGGGAAGTTTACAGCAATACAATACTACTTTAAGAAACAAGAAACATCTCAAATAAACCTAACCTTACTCCTAAAGCAATTAGAGAAAGAAGAACAAAAAACCCCCAAAGTTAGCAGAAGGAAAGAAATCATAAAGATCAGATCAGAAATAAATGAAAAAGAAATGCAGGAAACAATAGCAAAGATCAATAAAACTAAAAGCTGGTTCTTTGAGAAGATAAACAAAATTGATAAACCATTAGCCAGATTCATCAAGAAAAAAAGGGAGAAGACTCAAATCAATAGAATTAGAAATGAAAAAGGAGAAGTAACAACTGACATTGCAGAAATACAAAGGATCATGAGAGACTACTACAAGCAACTATATGCCAATAAAATGGACAACCTGGAAGAAATGGACAAATTCTTAGAAAAGCACAACCTTCCGAGACTGAACCAGGAAGAAAAAGAAAATATAAGTAGAACAATCACAGGCACTGAAATTGAGATTGTGATTAAAAAATCTTCCAACAAACAAAAGCCCAGGACCAGATGGCTTCACAGGCGAATTGTATCAAACATTTAGAGAAGAGCTAACACCTATCCTTCTCAAACTCTTCCAAAATATAGCAGAGGGAGGAACACTCCCCAACTCATTCTATGAGGCCACCATCACCTGATACCAAAACCAGACAAAGATATCAGAAAAAAAGAAAACTACAGGCCAATATCACTGATGAACATAGATGCAAAAATTCTCAATAAAATACTAGCAAAGAGAATCCAACTGCACATTAAAAGGATCATACACCATGATCAAGTGGGGTTTATCCCAGGAATGCAAGGATTTTTCAATATACGAAAATCAAACAATGTGATAAACCATACTAACAAATTGAAGGAGAAAAACAATATGATCATCTCAATAGATGCAGAGAAAGCTTTCGACAAAACTCAACACCCATAAATGATAAAAACCCTCCAGAATGTAGGCATAGAGGGAACTTACCTCAACATAATAAAGGCCGTATATGACAAACCCACAGCCAACATTGTTCTCAATGGTGAATAACTGAAACCAATTTCTCTAAGATCAGGAGCAAGACAATGTTGTCCACTCTCACCACTATTATTCAACATAGTTTTGGAAGTTTTAGCCTCAGAAATCAGAAAAGAAAAAAAAACAAATGGAATCCAAATCAGAGAAGAAGAAGTAAAGCTGTCACTGTTTGCAGATGACATGATACTATACATAGAGAATCTTAAAGAGGCTACCAGAAAAATACTAGAGTTAATCAATGAATTTGATAAAGTAGCGGGATACAAAATTAATGCACAGAAATCTCTTGCATTCCTATACACTAATGATGAAAAATCTGAAAGAGAAATTAAGGAAACATTCCCATTTACCAGCGCAACAAAACGAATAAAATACCTAGGAATGAACCTACTTAAGGAGACAAAAGACCTGTATGCAGAAAACTATAAGACACAGATGAAAAAAATTAAAGATGATACAAACAGATGGAGAGATATACCATGTTCTTAGATTGGAAGAATCAATATTGTGAAAATGGCTATACTACCCAAAGCAATCTACAGATTCAACGCAATCCCTATCAAACTACCAATGGCATTTTTCACAGAACTAGGACAAAAAATTTCGCAATTTGCATGGAAACACAAAAGACACCAAATAGCCAAAGCAACCTTGAGAACAAAAAACGGAGCTGGAGGAATCAGGTTCCCTGACTTCAGACTATATTACAAAGCTACAGTAATCAAGACAGTATGGTACTGGCACAAAAACAGAAATATAAGTAAATGGAACAGGATAGAAGGCCCAGAGATAAACTCATGCACATATGGTCTTTATTTTTGATAGAGGAGTCAAGAATATACAATGGAGAAAAGACAGCCTCTTCAATAAGTGGTGCTGGGAAAACTGGACAGCTACCTGTAAAAGAATGAAAGTAGAAAACTCCCTAACACCTTACACAAAAATAAACTCAAAATGGATTAAAGACCTAAATGTAAGGCCGGACACGATCAAACTCTTAGAGGAAAACATAGGCAGAACACTCTATGACATAAATCACAGCAAGATCCCTTTTGACCCACCTCCTACAGAAATGGAGATAAAAACAAAAATATACAAATGGGACCTAATGAAATTTAAAAGCTTTTGCACAGCAAAGGAAACCATAAACAAGATGAAAAGACAACCCTCAGAATGGGAGAAAATATTTGCAAATGAAGCAACGGACAAAGGATTAATCTCCAAAATTTACAAGCAGCTCATGCAGCTCAGTATCAAAAAAACCAATATCCCAATCCAAAAATGGGCAGAAGGCCTAAATAGACATTTCTCCAAAGAAGATATACAGATTCCAACAAACACATGAAAGGATTCTCAACATCACTAATCATTAGAGAAATACAAATTAAAACTACAATGAGGTATCACCTCACACCAGTCAGAATGGCCATGATCAAAAAATCTACAAACAATAAATGCTGGAGAGGGTGTGGAGAAAAGGGAACCCTCTTGCACTGTCGGTGGGAATGGAAACCGATACAGCCACTACGGAGAACAATATGGAGGTTCATTAAAAAACTAAAAATAGAACTACCATACGACCCAGCAATCCCACTACTGGGCATATACCCTGAGAAAACCATAATTCAAAAAGAGTCATGTATCACAATATTCATTGCAGCTCTATTTACAATAGCCAGGACATGGAAGCAACCTAAGTGTCCATCGACAGATGAATGGATAAAGAAGATGTGGCACATATATACAATGGAATATTACCCAGCCATAAAAAGAAACGAAACTGAGTTATTTGTGGTGAGGTGGATGGACCTAGAGTCTGTCATACAGAGTGAAGTAAATCAAAAAGAGAAAAACAAACACCGTATGTTAACACATATATATGGAATCTAAAAAAAAAAAAAAAAAGGTTCTGACGAACCTAGGGGCAGGACAGGAATAAAGATGCAGACATAGATAATGGACTTGAGGACATGAGGAGGGGGAAGGGTAAGCTGGGACAAAGTGAGAGAGTGGCATGGACATATATACACTACCAAATGTAAAATAGATAGCTAGTGGGAAGCAGCCACATAACACAGGGAGCTCAGCTTGGTGCTCTGTGACCACCTAGAGGGGTGGGATAGGGAGGGTGGGAGGGAGACGCAAGAGGGAGGAGATATGGGGATATATGTATATGTATAGCTGATTCACTTTGTCATAAAGCAGAAACTAACACACCTTTGCAAAGCAAATATACTCCAATAAAGATGTAAGAAAACAAAGAATCAGACTAGTCATAATGATACTAGTCATTTGATTTGATATAACAAATAAATTAAATAAACCCATCACATAATAATGATGATGGTGATTTTTTTAAAAAGCACTTACAATTTACTTTTAAAATATTCTAAATGCCAGACATTGTGCAAAGTTGTTTAAGTCATTAAACACTTAAGGTGACCCTGGCAGTACATATTACGTCCATTCGACAGGTGAATAAACCAAGGCTCAGAAAGATTAGGTGCCTTGCAAAACGAATGAATCACCACCAGGACTTGGCAGAGTCAGGATTTGAACTCTGGGTCTGCCTGTCCAGGATTTGAACACTGGGTCTGCCTGTCTCTGCAGCCTAAGCTGTTAACCTAGTATGTTTCCTAGGCTGATTTCCATTTCATAACAGTGTGCTTGGATGCTGGACATATTGAATCATGCTATAGTTCCCCTCACTTTACAATCACATTTTCATTTCCTTGCTCTGGCCCACCATGACTGCTAAGTTGCCTGTGCCATTTCCAAGCCAGCTCAGCCAGTGTACATTTGGACTCATTGTCCCCCCTTGCATGGAACAAGCAGGTCATTAACATTGTCTTTCGTTCTACAATGTGGGCTGAAAGCAACCCTTTAGCATCCACTGCCTCCCACAAAGTGTCTCTTGGAATCCATATATCTAGAGCTCAGTTTTCAAAGCATGACAGGCACCAGGTAAGGCTCATTCCTTGGACTCTGCCCTAGAGGCCTGTGTTGCCACTGTCCTAAGTAGCCAACTTCGGCCCTGGGAGATCTGTAATAAAAGCTGTTAGCTCTTTGACACTCAATAAAAGAAACAAACACGAAACCAGTGATGTTCTCGGTTATTAAGCTCCCTATTAGACCCAAATAAAATTAAGCAGCTGGTGGCCCTATGTCTCCACAAAATTAATATTAAAAACTCTCTTTGAGCCATTTAAATCCTTTGTACATACACTCGAAGCCTCAAGTGCCCTCATTCTTCCCAGCAGTACAAGCAATTTGTTTTCCTCTCCACCCCTGCTAGTCTTTCAAATGCTTCCGGTATCCAGAGGATTTCTTTGTTTTTTCCTATAACTTACCCCATCTGCAAATTCCCAAGATAATAACAAGAGAGACCTATCTAGATACTAACCCCTCTGAATATTAGAGCAAGGAGGTCATTTAGAGATCTTCCAGCTCAACGTTTCTCAAGGTTTATATGCCACCACTGGTTTTACATTTACACTTTTTTGTGGTTATAACATTATTTTTAAGTGTATTAGCAAAGAAAAACCATAAACAGACATCAAACTTTTGCTTTCACAGACAGCACTGCCTACCTCCAAACCTAAGTGAATATTTAGGTAAGAAGTGGTGAAGAGATTTTTTTTTTATTATTATTATAAACACAAATATGGAGTAAATAATACTCTAGGTGCTACTCATCTACAGCAAACGTCACAAGGGTACTCTGTGACGCATACAACTTCCAGAAAAACTTATCTAGCTCCAACCCCTCTTTTTCCTGGAGCTCAGAGAGGTGCAGAGGCAAGGCTGGAGCTGGAACTCAGATGTCCTAGGGAGGTGCTCTTTCCTCTACCCAGGGAGCCAGGCCTTCATTTGGTTCACTTGGGAAGAAAGGGGAAAGTGAACCCCAAGAAGGCTGCAGAGCTGCCCTGGGGCACTTGAAGATGAGAGGACAGAGAGCAAGCAGCAGTGTCCTCCAGTCTCCTTGTTCAGCCAGAGCACCTCCACTCAGGTTAGGTTTAATTTGGGAGCTCCGTGTCTGTTCTCATTTGAAGAAAAAGTCTGACATAAGATTTTTAAAAGGATTCCACTGACGCAACGATAAAAAATCTTCAAACTATCGGAAGCTCCTATATTCAGTCTTGCCGTACCGTTCAACCTTGCTCATGGGGAAGCAAACTGGTCTCCATTAGCGTGGTCCAGCTGCTCCCAAAATATGGCTCAAGGACTAGTTATGCTAGAATATCCTGGGGTGGGGTGGGGTAATCTGTTAAAAGGCAAATTCCTGGACGCTATCCAGTCTGTTTATAAACTTTCTGGGAGTGAAGTCCCATAATTTGCACGTTTAAGTAGCTTCCTAAGTGATCATACCCTGAGCTAAGACCTAAGAACCAGTAAGATGGAATGATGGATTACCAGCAGGGCTAAGAGAGAGAGATTGAAAGAAAAAACACTAGTGAAAGAAAAAGAGATTGTGACCAAGGGAGAAAGAGAAGCTGAGATTTCATAATTTTCTGATCCCTCAGTGGAATACTGCCTTTATGGTTAAGCCACCTTATGATAAAGTTATCTTAGTTCTTATGTAACTAAAGCAATCTCTCACCCATGTATCCCCACTCTGACACTTGGTGTGTCCTTTAAACTGAGTTCCTTTCTGAAGAGAATGGTGCAACCATGAATTTATGACTTAATCACCAGATATCCAAGGGAGCATCCTGTGTGCTGGGTGAGGCATGTATACCAAAATAAAGATAAGCCACTTCGCAATAGCAAGTTTCACTCTGGTACAAAGGCAGCACATGCATTTGAAAATGCATGTTTTCTCCAAACTTAAGTTAAGGGTGGGCTTGTATATACAAATTAGCTACTGATAGAGTCTGTGTGGCCTTTCAACTCATACATTCATTATCAATGGAGCCAACACTCCCAATATACCATGGCCTAGAGCTCTCTGCAAATGGATGTTAAAAATCTTATTTGGTGAAAGAAAGAATTTTTTTCTTGGTAAAAAAAAAAAAAAAAAATCTGCATTCAGACTCCATCTGTTTACCACTTGTTGGGCCTGCAAGGATGTGCAGACACCCTCCAAGGCTGACATGGGTGGTCACCTCCCATAGAGCAAGGAATAAACCCGCTTTCATTAACTGCTGGCATTTATGAGGATCTTATAATAAAATTCGAATTTTTTTAATGGCAGTTCAGAATAATAGCAACCTTGTAGGGGAAAATGGTAGTCATGTTACCTGGGTAACATGTGGTCTAAGTAGCCTGAGGGGGAACCCCTGAGAGGGTTCTTATCCCACGGATAAGATCAACCACGCTTGAGGGGCCAGCGAGAACAACCTCAGTGCCTGCCGTTCTTGGATCTGTAACAGGGGACAGCGCCAAACAATGTGCTGGCAAACAATGGAGAAACACAGACACCAAATGGGAAAGCAGATCTTCCCTCACCCTTGAGAATGAGAAATTACTCCAATGCTTAGAGAAGATGTATTCCAACAACTGTGCTCATTTTCAGAATAAAACACCAGTGAACTGGCCTGGGAAGAAGACTTGAAACAGAACTACATCTTCTCTCAACCAAAGGCTCATTAGTAGCATATGTGGGGACAAAGGACAGGAATGTCCTGGAAGCACGGGTAATAGGGTTTCATTCATATATCGAACACCCACCAAATGCTAAGCACTACATGCATCCATCATCCAATTTAATCCTCACAAAACCACACTGCGGTAGGTACTATTATCTCAGTTTACAGATAGGTGTGTGAAATGTATCAAGATTTAGCAAATTCCCAACTGCAGAGGTATTTGAAAAGCGGACTAAGATATCTCAGCCGTGTTATCAATACATTGCACACAGCCCCACAGAAGTGCAGAAAGGAAAATCTAGAGGAAAAAACGTGTCTTTGAAAACATGCTCCTAAATTCCCCACAATGAAAATAATGATAGCTACAATTTCCTAGCACCTCTTATGCCATACATATATGACTTCATTTGATCTCCTCAACCATCCCATCAGGTATTATTCTTAAGTCACAGGTGAGGACACTGAAACCAAGAGGAGTTCAATTACAAGCTCAAGTTTACACAACGCCTAACCAAACTGGGATCTTAACCCAGATCTGTCTGATCCCCCATCCCCTGGGCTTTCGACCACATTATTCTGTCTTTTCCTAGGAGTGAAATCTTCCTTTTCCATTCCTTTCAACTGTAGATGATGGTAAACCAGAATCCTAAACTTCAATTATAAAGAGACTAAAAGGAATGTGTTACTCCTTCAAGCACTTGCATTTTGTGCCACCTGGACACATGGTGGGCCTGGACAATGTTCACTGTGAAAACTGATGATGTGAAAGCCACGAGCATCTGGCAAACTCTTTCCCAAAGCCAGTGGATCCCCTGCGAGCCAATTCCATCTAATGGACTTGCCCCTTCTCCTTTGAATGCAGGCTATTCCACTGGTCTGACTCACTAACATCTACCTGGAGAAAGAAATGACAGAACTAGAGAGAATGGCATGAATACTGAGGTCCTTGTGTTTCAATTTGCCTAGAAATCTGTGCGCTGTTAAAAATGTAGAAACTAGCCATTTGGGAACCTAGCTTGGGTACATATCTTCATCTGTCACCACATTTGGGGGGAAAACACTGCAGAATCATTGTAGTGTTTAAGCTTATAGAGAGGGAAAAAAGTCCACTTGGAAGCAAACTAATACTGAACACGTTTATGCTTTTGACCTCACAATATGGTAACTAACAATGCTTCTGCAAACAGACTTGGGAAAATAAATGGATGATTGCAGAGGGGAGGACCCCAAACGAGGGTGATGAGATTCATTTCACCTACGTTAGCCCTTAATTCTTAACAGGACAGCCAGCACAAATTCTATACAGCTTGCCTAAATAGACGAAATCGAGCCTTATTCTGAATTCAAATCTGAGACCCAGTGCATGTAATACAGTGCCTTAATAGGTTTCCAAACTCTCATTTGGCCTCAGTTATACAACCAGCTGACACTGAAAATAATTAATGCCCTTTAGGACTTGCATCTGCTCCTATGGTTCCAAGTCAAGGTTTTTAATTGGGCTATTTTGGCATTTGGAGACAATGGCAAGGTGAAATAACCTTTCTTTAATATTTTTGAGGTCAGCAGATAGTCCTGCCAAAGGTCATCCTTCAGGTTCACAAATGAGTCATTTGTATCACCTAATGCAATCTGTGACTTGCAAATTGCACTGGGATGTGTTAGCGTGCATTAATTAGTCCATGTGATGAATACTGAATTCATCATTACTAGCCGGAGCTTGTAGAGGTGTGCCAATACTTGTTTTGGCGGTTTGTGGTTGCTTATTTTTCTTTTACACTCCACTTCCAACCCTTGTCTGAGATCTTCAACACTCCAGGCTCAATAACTGGCACACTAAAATTAACCCTCTCACTACGGCACTGCCAGGACCCAGGAAAAGATGCACTGGCATAAAAATATTACAAAGCAGGATGCGACCACAGTCTCCCTGTCTTCTGGTTTGTTTAATCTGTAACTCAGCAACAAAAGATGATTCTTCCTGCCCTTTATGATCCAGAGCATTGCTAACCTTGAGAGAGAAACAGACAGACAGAGACAGAGAAAGACAGAGAGAGAGAGAGACTCTTGTTTCAAACACTTTGCTCAGAGCAGTGCCCTGAGGTGCACTGGGTCCTCTCAACTGCTTGGCATCTACTGCCTATAATGAAGGCATTATTAATTTTAGTTTCAGGGGATGGAAAATCAGGACGTGGACACTGTATGGCTATACCATCTGTGCAGTTGACATATATTGATTTATACCTTCTTCCCATCTGTCCTTGACACTGTGCAGTCACAGAGGTCACAGTCTTCTCTTTTCTGGAATTCCCCCCCCCCCCATGCAATTTGCAACCCAGGATCCTCTCAATGCTATTGTGCACTTCTAAGGAAAACTGGGGGCAAAGTGTCTGCATCCCGTCATCTCCCAGGTAGGTCTCTTGGACCCAACATAACAATAACCGACCACATCAAAAGGATGTAGGAAAACAACAGCTCTTCCACTTTGCTTTAAGACAGTCAGTGAGGGGCAGACATTTAAAATGGATCTTCCAGTTCTCCCGCATTTTGAGGATAACAAAGAGAATTAACGCATCACTCTAGAAGTTACCACATTCACTTTCCACAGAAAGGTACAGTAGCCAATTAAGTTATACACAGTAGATCAAGGGGATTGGAAAAGTAGACTTACAGAAAGTTATGAAGCTGAAACCCAGCAGGTGGGTACACCCTGTGCTACATTAGGGACACTGGGAGAAAAATAAAGTCTCCAGTTAATGAGATATTTGTGTGTGTTATGTTTCATATACATTTTTTTTTTAAAAGGAACTATCTGTTTCTGTATTGTCTCTTCAGGAGTGAGAAAGCCTGAGGCAGATTTCAGAGGGATTTTATTTCAAGGACTATTTTTTATTTTATTTCACTTTGTTTCCTAACTACTCTCTGTCCAGGTGAAATTGGACACAACTGAATTCACAGTGGACTTTTTGAGGATTCAAGTGCCCACTTATATTTGCAAAGTAAGAAATAAGTGGCTAATTGCAGCCCAAGTGAACTGGCTGAGCCTACAATTAGCCAATTAGGTTGTCCATTGGGGGAGGGGCGATTTGAATGCAGAAAGCCTCTCTAAGGCATGAGCCGAGGCCTTTCCAACAGACTGGAGGAACCCCAGGAAGAGGGTTAGGAGCCTCTCTATCAAAGCAGAGCCAGGCTGCTCAGATTCAGAGAATTCTTTTTGTCAGTTTTTTCCTATAGCTCTAAAATTCTCCAGGTCCAGGTAATAAGCACTGCATCACCCTCCCAAAGGGGGAAATTTTTTAAAAGATTTTAACAGGCACCTGTAAACCTTCACATTCTAAATGAAGTAAATGTCCAACCTTGCCTTATCCATAAAAATCTCCTCCTCCTCTTTCCTTTTCTCATAAAATTAGAGATTAAATTTTCAGCCCATATTTATAGCTGAAAATGAATCCATCTTTCAGTTATTGCTGAGAGAAAATATTGCAGCTTTCAAAATATTTTAAGGAAATTTCCCTTTCTTTGGAGGGTGGATCTCAGATCACTCAGCCAATTTGATTTCAAAACAGGAAATTTCATTTTGATTAAACTGTGTAACTCTGCTGAGCTTCTGCAACCCTGGGCAAGAAATAAAAGTGTTTGGGGAAGGGGGCAGGATTTGAAAATAGTCACATTATACCAAAGGGATATACTACTAGCTCCTTTAAGTCAGCTCTAGAGGAAATAGCATTAAATCAAGAAACAGTACACAAGTCACACCTTTCTCGGGCTTCAGATTTTTCCCCATGTGTAAAACCAAGGACTGGACTAGTTCAGGTCCCTTTCAGATCCAAATGCCCATGATTCTGAATCTTAAACACACTTCATGAACCATGAACTGGTGATAAACCAGTCAAGCCTTGGCTTCTGGGTAGTTAAGGAAGATTGAAAAGCCACTGCCTCTGAGCACAAAGCCAAACCAGGGCATGGCTTAACATCCTCGCCCCTTTCTTTTAGCCCTTTTGGCTTCAGCATCATTTTAATGATCATACTTGAAACTAAGTTCGCACAGATTTGTGCTGTTTAATCGCTTGTTGTTTTAAACACTGGAGACTTTCCCTACAGCCCAGATGTGTCATTCACAGAAACACTGTCCCCTGTGAGATTTACAAGATAAAATCATATGTTCTTAGTTATCTAACTTTTTATCCTCCAACATTCTCCTACTGAGTTCACCCTGGTCCCCAGTAGCCTGCTAACATCTGCTCTGCCCCATGATGGGTGAATAAACAATTGGTGGAGAAGACAGCTGATTTGATGAACCATAGCTTCATTTTGCCAGTCGTTTTCTTGCCTTTTCACTGTGAACTCTCTCCGTCCCTCATGTAGGGGCGCTGCAGAACAAAGGTGGTTTTAAATGTGGTTTGCCTGTGTCCCTAAATATGCAAGCCTTTCAGGTTCTGCTAAAGCCACATCAGAAAGCCGTGGCAGAAGACGAATCTCTGGATGCCACTGGGCAGAAAAATCTCCTTCATTCGTTCAACACAAACAAGAGAAGCTGAGGGTAAATCCCTCTCTGCTTACATCCGCTGCAACAGAATGGTCCAGTGCTATGGTCCGTTTCATTTGCCATTCTCCTTGTAGCAACCACCATGATCTATTAAAATATGACCAACCTAATCACACACACACCCATCCTCCCCTCCCCTCCAAATGGTTTCCACTGCTCTTAGAATAAAATACAAAGCCCTCACCATTTCCTAGTCCCTGCCTACTTCTCTAAGCCCATCTCATGCCATTCTTGCCTAGCTTTCGTTCTTTTCCTGAAATATACTAAACTCCTTCCCACCTCAGGGCCTTTACACATGCTGTTCTCACTGCATGAGAGAACTCCTCTCGTCCCCTAGCTCACCACGTGGCCAGTTCTGTCTCATCAGTCAGATTTCATTCAGCTCAAAGGTCGCCTTTCCAGAAAAGATAACTTTGACTGCATCAATCCAAAGTAACTGCCACCCTGGGCCATTACTCAACTCTCTATTATATCAATATGCTTTGTTTTCCTTAAAGTATGTATCACTTTTATCTTGTTCAATGTCTACCTCCCCCTGGAATGCAAGAGCTATCAGAACAGGGAATTTGCAGATCTTGTTCAACTCTCTATTGCCAGGAATAAAGCAAACATATAGTGAGTACACAATAAATGTCTGTTAATAAATGATGCATAATTGAATAAATTAATGAAAGAGTTTTAAAGTGTTTTGAAACAAGGGGTTCTTAACTGGGGTTCATGGGCACCTGGGCTTTAAGAAGTCCTTGAATGCCCTCAAATTATTTGTAAAATCCACTATGTATATTTTTCAGGTGAGAGGTTTCAGTTTTCATCAGATTCCCAAAGGCTTTATGACTCCTGAAAGATAAGACATTGTGTGGCAGAGCCTATTAGTAACAGGACCCCTAATTTTTAGTTGATCACAGAGCTTCCCTTTCTTTCCTGACCCCCTGTGTAGCCATATGACCAATTCTGACCAGTGGGATGTGTGGAGAAGCGGTAAGCATAACTTCCTCAAGTATCCTATAAGGGAAGGGTCCTGCCCTTCTTCTCCCCTTCCTCTGGCTATGATGTGGAGACAAAGGCTGGAGCTCCAGTAGCTAATTCTGACCAGTAGGTGACCTTGAGAATTGAAGCCATGCACAGCAGAGCAACAAAATAGAAGCCAGGGACCCAACACAATGGAGCACCACCTACCCCTCAACTATCTCCAGACTTCTTAGACAGGAGAAAAAAAAAAATTCTACCTTAAACTATTGTTATTTGATGAGGGTGTGGTGGGTGGAGATGAGAGGGTATTACTTGCAACTTCATTACTAATTAATTATCCCACTGTTTGCAAAGTAGGAGATAATGGTGCTCACAGAAGGGAATCAATATGTTACTACATGTGAGCAGGCACAGTCCAAGATGCTCTTCCCAGTACTCACCTGTCCAGGAACTAAGTTCGGTGGGATAGAGAAATAAGAAAACGGATCCAGGTGGTACAATAGGAATTTCACTCAATAAGCCTCCAACTTGGAGGCTTACTAGAAAGCGAAATCATGAGAGTAAATAGTACTTATTTGATACATTGTATTTACACTTTCACCATTAAAATGTGCCTCTAATATATGAGTTACATTTCCAACAATAAAAAAAATCCTTTCCAGAACTATCTTTCAGCAAAAATAATGAAGCCTACCTATGCATATTGTCTGTATTTCGACAATTATACCAAGGATTCAACTCATTTTTATTCAGGTCCACCTATGAGCAAATGATGGTGCTTTTTGTTACATAAGTGTATCTATGTGCTGTCGAAATTTAATATTAATATTTACATGTTGATTCTGAAGGTAACAGTAAGAAATAATGACATCACCATACAAATTAGTATTATTATATGAAAATGCTCCAATCCTGTGTATTATTAGAAATAGCTAATCATAGTTAAATTATTGACCCATAGCAATGAAAATGCCCAGAATTTATTGTACATTATTTGTATATAATAGATTGTTTAACGAATTTGGCCATAGAGACTTGAGTAATTTATTAATTGCAACTCAATCAGTATAACCACAAATAGAGGACATTATTATTTACAAAGAGATGAGCTAGTGGGTAAGCGGGCCTTCTTTGTTGATTCAAGAAACAATGAGAAGTAAAAGTAATCCAGATCTCTTCATGCCTCCCTCCACCCAGACCTCAGGGTTGATTTCAGGAGGCTACTCTCCATCTAAGCGGTAGAGGTCAGTGGCTGAGATGAGAGGATGGAGACAAAGATTTACAGCTACATTACCTTGGGCAGGTTACTTAACTTCTTTGATCTTTCATCCTCGTCCACTGTAAATAGGGATCCACTAGTTCTAATCTGTAGAGATACTGGGAGCAGTGAATGGGATAATTTTGCAGTGTCTGGCAAATAGTAAGTACTCATAACATGTCAGTTACCATCAATGACATCATCATCGTCATCGTCATTCTCGGTGCTATTTTCTTAACTGGATTTCCTACAGTGAACTTAACAGGTCTCCTGAATTTGTTTTAGTTCACAAATCCATCATTTTGTTCTTCTTTCTGTCTCCTAGAGTCCCAAATGGTGCCTTGAAGCAGTGCTTTCCTCATGGATGTCAGCTGAGCTTGGGCTGAAGAGTAACGCTATATACACCAACTGGTACCCAGCTAATCATTTTCTGAGTTAGCATCACTATCCATTCTAATAACACAGGAATTAAAATGGCTTCCAAACAAGAAAGCAATGGCTTCTTACCTCAATAACAGGCACAGCCCATATTAAGCTAAATGCCATTTTGGGTTCTTCCCAGAAAACACGCAGCAGCCAAGTTCCCAGAGGCAGCCTGCACCCAATAGATAAGATGAGGCAAAGCAAATTGCAATGGACGAGACAGATGACCCTGCTGGCTTGCACTGAGCTAACAGTCAGCACGGCTATCACTTACTGATCACTTACTATGTTCCAGGCACAGTTCTAAGCACTTTGTACACAGTCTCTCATTTAATTCTTCTAACAAATTATATGAGAGTCTCTCCATTATTATTCTCTCTTTACAGTTGTAGAAACTCAGGCTCAGAGGATTTGAATAGCTTGCCTAAAGTCAAACACAACTAGAAAATTGCAGATCTTGGCTTCGTACCCAGGCAGCCTGACTAAAACCTATTTCTCACACACTACATTGTGATGTTCTGGGAAGTGAGTCTAAGCATTTCAACATTCATAGATTCCCACCATATTCTGCCAGAGGCCTCTGATGACAGTTTACAGAGGCAACCCACATAGTGGTTAATTAAGATCTCAGGATGTTGACATACGGGGGTTGAAACCCTAGGTCTGCCCCTTATTAGCCTGATCTCTCTTTGACTCACTTTTCTCATCTGTAAAATAGGGATGACAATAGGGCCGGCCTCACAGGAAGTTAACTGATATGTTGGAGTAAAGTCTTTAGCACACTGCAGGACACACAGTAAGTGCTCAACAAATAACTCTGTTGACATTATTCTCTCTATCCTTCAGAGATCTATTATTTAAAAATAAAAATAGAGTCCCTGTTACGTATATTCAGCCTCAAAGCTCTCCTCTTCACATCTGGATGATAAAATGTAATTCTTAGGAAAAAGGGTAATTTTTTTGGCACGACGTTCCCTATCTGCAATTACATCAAAATCACATTAATTGAGCTATAACACTGTCAGGCTCAGCAGCTGGAAAGCGCGTCCATACATTCTAAAGAAAAGGCCATTAATTCAGCTCTCTACAGCGCAGCAATGAAATTGGGATGTCCGTTCTCCAGAATGATTTACTGTCTTTCAAGCTGCTTAAGTGGGAACCTCTACAAAAAGATTTAAGTTAAGTGACTCTTGTGCTGCTCTGAAGCTCATTTATTATTGAATTAAGCGTTCATTTCGTTTAAAGGGAATAAAGAAATATAGTTTTATTTGAAACAAGGTAAAACATTTAAAAGAAATCGGCTATTATGATCCAGGAAGCCAGTTTATATATCTGCAAATGATCTCACCCTGCTTATGCTCTGCTGAAAAGCCAAATTTAAACTCATAAATATAACTAATATGCATATAAGTTGAGACTTTTGCATCCTAGCTCATCCTTACTTTTCATACTTTATCATTCCTCTCTTTAAAAAAAATTTTTTTTAATCCAAGACCGTTAGGAAATGGGCTGGAGAAAATCCATGTAGAAAAAAAACCATACATTTTTGAAAAGTCTAGGTTTTCTTTATGACAGAGGGAAACACAGGAGGGAGAGGAGACCAAGAGGCAGAGAAATACATGTTTTAGGTTATTAGCCTGTGGCAGAAAAATCAAGGTACAGTAGGCATATAGTATTATTAAAATATTTACAGCATATTGGTGCACAGATGAATTGTGTGTGGCAGACAAATAGAGAATAATTCTCTACTGGTAGAGAAAGCACAACTTCAGTGCCTAAATTATCAGCCCTTGCATTAGGCACTAGGTAACAAAGCCCCTTTAGAATTAGTAATCCTGTCTGTCCACTGTCTAGATAAAAGAGATGGTATACTTCTATATAATGTTTCTTCTTCTAAATCTCATGCAGAACAGCCAAGGGTAATATCCCCTGTACTAAGAAGCCTCCAAAGAACTAAGCACTCTGAACAAACTATATTTTCAAAAAATTCGCTAGGATCCCTATAATGGTGTCATTTACACTCCAGTCACATGTGTCTACAGCACAAGACCCTTCATAATTAGGTATATACACTATACCAGCTCACTGCCTAATTAGCAAATTATGTTGAAAATAGCATCCTGCTAATTAACGGTTATTATGGCATTTCTGAAGCTGAAGCTTTAATTATCACCAACCTAATGCTTGTGTACAGAGAAAAAAAAGCCCCCTCTTTTTTAAATGATCAATAAGTGCAAGAGATTATTATAAGGCAAATCTGCTGACAGCTGATTAATTTGTTT
Source organism: Tursiops truncatus (assembly GCF_011762595.2). NCBI lineage: Eukaryota > Metazoa > Chordata > Mammalia > Artiodactyla > Delphinidae > Tursiops > Tursiops truncatus. The sequence continues at coordinate 133,934,218 of NC_047036.1, forward strand.
GATGCAAAGTTGCTGTGTGTTTCATATTATTTTATCGGAGTTGCAGGAAAAAGGTACATAATTTGCTTTCATTAGCAACCTCTGCGATTTATCATTAGAAAATGCACCCCCCACCCTTTTTTGTTGTTGTTTGTTCAATTCCCTCTGTGTTTTTGCCTGTACCAGCATCAAAGTCAAGAGCAGGAAGTTTTAATTAAGTGACACTAATGAGGTCGTTGAAAATGATACTTCAGCAATTCAGCATGCTGTTAAATGTGTTTACTCTATAATGTCATCAAAGGTGATTGTTTTCCCTCGTAATAGATAAAATTCATTACCATAAGCACTGTACTTTTGAGTGTTAGAAACGCAAGTTAGGTGTATCTGTTGCATGTTTTTTCTCTTTTGCTGCCAATTAAAATTACTGGACCTAAAACAAAACTTTAGCAAGCAAGACTCACTCTGACTTGTTTTCTTTTTTTTAAGTCTCCCCTCTTTAGTCAGTAACAGACCCTGCCCAGGGAGAAACAGAACAAAAATGAGCATGCAAATGACTAATCAAGGAAAGCTGGAATCAAAGGGAGTGATGAGGGGTGAAAAGATGCTCCTATGAGTCTGGCCACTGTGTCACTAATGCTGCTGCTCTGCCAGCACGGAGCTGCCCGCCTCGTGGGTGGCTGCCTCAGTAGCCCCACCACCCACAGCCGAGGCTGCGCCACTGTGCCATTCAGCACTTGATGTGAAAAAGAATGAGGACGTTTTGGTGTCTTCTTCCTCTAAAATGGTTTCAGCCTCCCACGTACAATTTGGTTGTACGACCCACTTCGGGAAATTAATTATCACGTTGTGAATTTCCATGCTTCCTAAGAACTGAAAATGATTTTTCACATTTCTGAGAGGTCTAAAGGGGGAAGCAATAAAATGACTCCATTCTACAGATAGGGAACACTAGCAAAGTAACTCAGCCCAGGTCAGAGGAAGAGCGAGCAGGCAGACAGGCATAATCCCTGTTCCTCTTCTTCTCACCAAGCAATACCACCTCTGCAGTTCCAAATATTCACTCTTGATTTTCTTAAGTTACTCAATTAATAGCCCATTTTCATATCTTGCACAAATTTAAAAGTGCTACAAGGTTTCTGTTTCTCTTTTAATGAGATTGGCACTAATGACAAACCCTTCATCAAGGTAGCAAGTTTCACATCTTACATGGATTTAGACTACAGTGATTATCTCCTACACAAAGCTTTCCATGTCTAGAGTTTTTTAACGCCAGAGGAAACCCATTCTGACCCACCAAGTTTCCTAACTTAGAGCAGTAACGATTCTTTCACAACAGTGCTGCTAATTCACAGCAAACTAAACAGACTCTGCACTTTTTTTTTTTTTTTTTTTTTAACTGGCTGCCCAGCCACAGATCAGGACAAAGAGAAGTTTGGTGGACTTTTTCAAGATACTTTTTAACTACTGTGACTGAGAAATTAAATTTGCTTTTTCCTTCCTCACTGTATCCCTGGTTTGGGCTGGTTCGATTCTGGGGCAGGAGGCTGGATTAGGTGACCTCATGGAATGTCTCAAAGACTGTCTCCACCAAAATTATTAACCAATTCCCTAAAACATCTCAGGAAAATTAAATATTCAGTACTGTGGAGCAAATCAAACTTTGACTTAATTTGCCATTTTTCAACCAGTTAGCTGCAGAGGAAGCTCAAAATGCTCTGTATCACATGAAAGTACAAGAGGTCAGCAGCTTTTTATTGGAGGGTTGAGCATAGGAAAAACATTAGAATGGCTCAAAAGTATTAACAAGGTGGTAAAAGCTCTAAATCCCTATCTACTGTGCATTAATGAAACACGAGAACATACATTGAGAGGCTGAGGGGCACCTAATACTCCAGGAGGCTGGCAAGTGTTGAGGCAGCTTCTTAGAAGCAGGAGATCCTCATCTTTGAATTAAGGGAAGGATGTTTCTAGAAGAACCAGAATGCCTTTGCCAACTTGGGTTTATTGTCTGGAATTTAAACTTCTGTTTCTCTTTGTGGTTTCTCCACCTTAACTTTAGCAATCACCCAGATGCTCCTCAAAAGAACAGCAAAGATGTAAATGAATGTTAGTATTTAGCACCAGTGAGGGTGTGGCGGGTGAGCACTTTCTCCAGGCGGGGTGGGGGGCAGTATCAGCCAGCAAGGCCTCTCTGGAAAGCACTTTGGTATCGCATCTAAAGTTTAAAAACATTCACATCCCTTGATCCCATAATCACACTCCTAGGAATCTATCATAAGGAAATCAGAGATGCTCATCAAAGCACTATTTATCATAACGAAAAATTAAAATCTTAAATGTCTAACTTTGGCAGATTGGTTAAATAAATGATGATATATCCACATGATGTAATACTATGCAGTCATTAAAAAACATGTTCAAGGAACACATCTTAATAAATATAACAACCACAAAGAAGAGGGCTAAAGGCGTTAGGCATTATATATATGATATGTGCTCATACTTACAGATTTCAATACATTTATTTATATAAGCAATAAAAACGAGTAGAGGGCTTCCCTGGTGGTGCAGTGGTTGAGGGTCCGCCTGCTGATGCAGGGGACACGGGTTCGTGCCCCGGTCCGGGAAGATCCCACATGCCACGGAGTGGCTGGGCCCGTGAGCCATGGCCGCTGAGCCTGCGCGTCCGGAGCCTGTGCTCCGCAACGGGAGAGGCCACAACGGTGAGAGGCCCGCATATCACACACACACACACAAAAAACCGAGTAGAAAATAAATACCAAAGTGCAAACAACGGTTAACTCTGGAAAACAGAATGAAAAGCAATTTGAATGTTTGTCTTTATACTTTGTATACTTTGTAAAAAATCAGTCATTTATAAATATTGAAAGTAGAATTCGATAATCTTTTTCAGAATGCACCCATGGTATTAGGAATTTTATAGAGTTTATTATATAAATTATAAATTATAGCTTTATATAATTTATGACACCATCAGTCTAAACACTTTTTTCTCTATTAACTGCATAACTGTTCAGCCCCAGGAAGCTCAGAGAATATTGAAATGCTGGGAACTACTATTATGAGACTCTCAGTACAGCACTCCCAGAACAGGCCTTTAAAAGATGCCTTCACATTTTTTTTTTTTTTTTTTTTTTTTTTTGCGGTACGCGGGCCCCTCACCGCCGTGGCGTCTCCCGTTGCGGAGCACAGGCTCTGGACGCGCAGGCCCAGCGGCCATGGCTCAGGGGCCCAGCCGCTCCGCGGCACGTGGGATCCTCCCGGACCAGGGCACGAACCTGCGTCCCCTGCAACGGCAGGCGGACTCCCAACCACTGCTCCACCAGGGAAGCCCGCCTTCACATTTTATAACCAGAGTAGTAGTCTCCATTTGTATAAAGTGTCCTACAGATTTGTACGAGGGAAGACTGCAACATTTGAAGTCCTAAATTGTTTGACAGAACTATCTGGGATCCTCATGAGCAGATATTTTCCTTAAAGATTTCATTTACTCCTCTTACAGTGATGCACACTTTTTTTTCCCTTTTCTTTTTAATTGAGGTAGAATTGATTTACAATGTCGTGTTAGTTTCAAGTGTACAACGAAGTGATTCAGATATATATATATATCTTAAAGTATATGTGTATATATATATACATACACACACACACAATTTTTTTCAGATTCTTTTCCATTATACGTTATTACCGATGATGGACACTCTTGTCTCTGATTCCTTGGAACTTCTGAAGCCACTCTCCAGTTAGGTTAAAGAAGTTTGCACAGGGCTAAGGACACGTGTGGCCAAGGCTTATTTTTTGGCTGTGCTGTTGTTGTTGTTTACCTAAATCAGTGAGAAACTGTCTCTCTCTCTATATATATATCAATACACATTGTATATTATTTAAATTTTGAAAAATAAAAATTCAAGCCACAGATGGGAAAATGTTTTTATGTCCAATTAAATTTTTTTTACTGAGATTGTTTCCCAAAGGAACGTTTGAAAATGTTTTCCACTAGAGAAAAGAGGGGAGAATCCAGCTACAAGGTGAAATTTTACCACAATAGGCAAGCATCATCCTTCTGAAGGATAACATAATTACAACAAAAATGAAGACAGGGAAAGAAGTGCACAACAAGCTACCTTGTCAGCTGGAGATGAGAAGATCAATATATTGTTTGCCGAACATTTCCCAATCACATTCTTAACCCAACTGGATTTATGTGGGTTTGGGAGATGCTCAGAAAATAATACAGATTTCTCCCAACTGGAGAGTAAATAAAATAAATTTAAACTCTTCATCAAAGGATTCATGGATTGTTTGTTTGTTGTTTAACCTTTTCAGAGCTGTGAGGAAGAGGAAAGAAAGCTGAGAATAAAGAGACCCAGGTTTGCAACTTTATCCTGTTGCTTACCCATTACTTTCAGGAAGTGACGGAACCTCTCTGAGCCAATGAATTCTAAACTGTTCATGGCTTTTCTCAAAGGGGGTTGAAAAGTTAAGTAACCTAACATAGAGCTGGAGAAACAGTAGGTGCTTGACATCTTTTTGGGTGATTTTGGTTCACTTTGAATTAAATACACCAAAACAAATAAATTGGATCTGCTCATACCCCGAAAGGAAAGAACCTGAGTGAATACATTTGAAGAACAGACCTTTTAACAAGCACCTCCTCTGCTTTACACTGACACAGAATGACGATCTGTAGTAACATCACAACATTTTAATGACTCTTTGTGTTTTGCTCTTTTATTGGATCACAGGAAAACAAACCTCGCCCTTGTTTAGTGTCTAAACTACAGATGAAAACAGACTATGGAGTCACAGGACATCTTCACCACATCCCACACACATCTAAGTAAATGAGAATGCATGTGAGCTGGGAGTATGAGTGCATGTGCCGTATAATTACCAAGCAGTGGCGATGACACAGACCCTCCTGAATGCTCATGGAAGATGACTCACACTTTAGAGCCGTGTGTCATTTACGGGCACGCCGGCTCCTTCCTTCCTTCATTCAACCTCTGCGATGCAGCGCAATACTACACACACACACACACACACACACACAAACACACACGCATGCGCGCTCACACACAAGAGCAACCTCCCCATTGCCAGACTGGTTTAGATGCTCAAAGTTACCTGGAAGCTAGATGACATGTTACTCTGTAGAGTTAGGAGGGGAGGTTATTCGGAAGATGGAGGAAAATAGAAGCTTCTGGGGTGAAAAATCTGGGACTCTCCCTTCCTCTTTCCCCAATTCTCAAGTTCAAAGGTCTTCCACAGTTCAAACAAGCTATTCAAATGCCCAGGCCTTGCAATGGGCCGTGTCAAACACTCGGCAAGAATACAGATTTAGGCGTCATACTTGAATTCGAACCCCTGCAAGTTATTTAATCTCTCAGAGCCCCAGTGTCCTTAGTAGACCGTTATGAAGATCAAGGGACATAATGCACATGGAGCGTTTAGTGCAGTGCCTGGCACACAGTATCCACTAAATGTCATTGCCAAAGAAGCAGAAGTAACACTTATACCCTGGTCCTGCGCTAAACGCATTATGTATATGACTGTATTCACAAGTCTACAAGGTAGATGCTATTATTATCCCCATTCTACAGAAGAGGAAGCAGCCTCACAGAGATTAATTTGGCCAAGACTCATCAAGAAAGTGATAGAACTAAGGTGAAACCCCGGAAGGCTGGCTCCAGATTGAGCTACTAATGGGTACACTATATATTTTTAATCTATAATGGTTGAAAGTCTATTAAAAAGGAAAGTGGACACTTGTGTTCATCTTGAGAAATGATGGGCCCAGTTTTTGCCTGGCCTCTAGGGAGGTGATGGGCAGGCACATGCCCTTCATCTGGCTCCCTGACCCTAATCCTACTCCTCTGACCAAGAGAAGCTGAGAAGGAGGGATTTGCCAGAGGGATCTTGGAGGCAGCAGCTGGTCAGAGGCTGTGCTCCAAGGGCACAGTTAAGGTGAACTCAGAGAACACAGGCCATGGGCACCAAGGAGCTGCGGAACATTCCAGAGACATGACACAAATGTGCTTGCTGCAGCACGGCCACCCCACTTGCCCACTGAGCCTCCCAAGAACCACAGGCACAGGTGCTGCTGTCCACTCCCAGATTAGCATTAGTGAACCCAGCCAGCTAGTAGAACAACCAACATTCACTGCTGCAGGTTCTTGCTGCAGCCAGACACACACACACACACACACACACACACACACACACACACAGTGAGACAAAAAAGAGTAAGCAGGAGAAAAACTAGATCTACCCCCCTAAAAGTCTTTTAATAAGGGGGCAGCATATACAAAAAGGCAAAATAACACTATAATTTTCTTCCCTTTAGCGACTCCATTAAAAATGACCATACTATCCCATCACTACAATTAGCCATTGCTTGGTTGGATCACACTTAAACAACAGAATAACTCTCACCCCAGAAAGTATAAAATATACCAGAACAAGTGGTGGCCATGTATTCATTTAAACAAATGTGTAATGAACACCTACTATGTGCTGAGTACACAAGACAATATCAACATGATACCAAAAATCTGCTAAATGCCCAGAGGTTTTCCAAATATGCAGATGACTCATGTTCCATTTTTATTCAGCTATCTTTCCACTCGATGGCCATTTTCCTCTGCCCCCTAGTAGGATTTGGTCTAATAGATGGACCGGCTGAATGTACATGATACTACTGGATTCTTTTAAAAAAAAAAAAAAAGGGAGAAGCTTGGTTTTCCATCCTCTGCCTGACACCGCCAATGATAAATAAATATCTGTGTGTGCTCCCAAGGTGCCCGACTGTACAAAATGCCTGGCTGATCCCATTCTTGCTGTTTGTCAGCACCAGCACAGGGATGATATCAGGCATGAAAGGAAAATGGTTTTGTATTCCCTCCCTCATGAACATCTTTCCTGCCTCGGTTTCCCATCTCAGCCAGGCATGAATGGCTGATCAGTATACACAACACAGCAGACAGGAGAACGAACACTGGAGATGAAGCATCTCAGTGCAACCTCAGCTCCACTACTCACCACCTGTGGGACTTCCGGTGAGTTGCTTTATATCCTTGAGACTTGGTTTCCTCCTTGGTAAATGGAAATCATAAAAGGAACTAAAGTTGTTTATGAGTTCATGAGATACACATAAAAAGTGCTCAGCACACTGCCTGGCATGTCTCAATGCTCCAAACAGGTATTCATTCCTAGGCACCTACTACGTTGAAGGCACGTGCTGGGCATCGTGAAGGGCACCCAGATGCACCGGACAGTGATCCTTCCCACATGCGTGAACTCACGATCCATGATGAGAAGGGAAATCTATTCCGCATCCCTCCCGCTCCCCAGTCCTCCCAGCCCAACTCCATCCAGCATCTGTCTGTGGCTGTGCACTGGCTTCCTCCTTTGCATGGGAAGCTCCCTGAGGGCAAGAATTCTGTCTCCGGGTTTTATTCTTGTTGGCCTTCCATTTCCCCCAGCATGAGCCATAACAGCAAGAACAGAGAATGTGCTAGACAAATGTTTGCTGAATGGATATATGAACAAAATAGAGAAGAGAAAGTGCTACAAAAGTAAGCATTACAAAAGTGCCACAGAAATTCACAGGAAGGACTGGTTACTGTTATCTGGTCATACCAAAGTGGGGGTCAGCGTGATCAAAGAAGGGGTGGTAGAGTAGCGAACCCGAAAGCTTGGCCTTGGAGAATAGGCTGGATTTAGTGAGACTTGTTGGGGAGGGTCATTCCCGTCCCTCCGTGGCTTAAATTCACACCCTCTCTGCCCTCAATAGTACAATGAAGTGCAGGTGCATGAATATCAGAGGACTGAGGTTTGGGTGGGGGGTTGGTCCCTAGAGTCAAATTCATTTTTCTTTGAAGTGCCCGGAGTCCTATCATAGGGGGTTCACATCAGCTCTGTCTTTCTAAATGATTTTTACATTCCACCCAGCCCAGTTTAGCATCATTGAGAAAGTCTGCCATATAAAAGATTAATAAATACTACGGTTAGGAAGCCTAGGATTCATTCTGGGCTCTTCAGTACCCTGAAAGAAATAGGCAAATTGGACAGAAATAAAAGAAGGGAAGCCACAAGGATTAAAGAGAACTGCAGCAGGAGCTACTTATAAGGGTTCCCGCAGCACCAGCCAGGAATAAGCAAAGCTCAGGGAGGACACAAAGGACCAAGGATCAAATACTCTCCCCGAGCAAGGGTGTAGGCACACCGATGAAGAGAAAGAATTGCTCAGGGTCACGCGGAGGGGTAGAGCAGAGAGGGATGGGATGTAATTACAGAAAGGAAAACTTGGGCTGCAGATCAGGGCAACCTTCTTACAAGCAGGCTCAATCCGAGTGCGGAACAGCTTCCCAAGGGAGGCGGTGGAAGCCCCATCGCTTGAGGTGCATAAAGCCGCTGGACAAACAGCAGAGAAAGACAGTGAGGAACAATCTGCCCACGCGGGGGGTGGGACAGGTGACCTCACGGGGCCGCAGGCTCCGCACTTCAATGACACGTCAAGATGTATTTCATCAGGCACCCACCAGCAAAAGCTGAGAGCACTGCCACCGCCCACCCCCGGCCATTGTGCTTTCTCAATACGCCACTCAAGAAACATTCCCATTCACTTCAAGAGACCCTCCACGGCTCCTTGCTGCCAGCGAGAGCCGTGAGGATAATGTCTCGCCGTGGACTCGGCGTGTTCCCACTTGAAGGCAAAACGTAGCTTTGCAGGAGGAATTTTCTCTCTGGCTCAAGTGCCTTAGTCTTGGCTCCTGGAACTGTGATATTTTTGTTTTATTTTGTATGAGACCCTTTCAACTCAAAAGACACTCTTTATCCCTACTGTGGGATCCTGAGTGGCCGATATAAAATTGAGATATTTTAATATATTCTCTGAATCGATTAAATGGTTCCCTTTCGCTTTCAGAGGAGAGTCCAATATTTCTAACATGGATTGTAGTGCCCACGACAACCTCTGCAGACTCACTTTCCACGCCCCTCCACTCCAGCGTCGTACCCCTGTTAGGCTTTCTCAAACTACCTGTGTCCCCTCCTCCTCTAGGACTTGTCCCTGCTGCTCCCAAACACTCTCATGCTCTCCCCACTTTCATTACTATATTCATGTGCTCAGGCTGCCATAACACAATACCACAGTTTAAGGGGGCTTAAACAACAGAAATGTATTCCTCACAGTTCTGGAGGCTGGAAAGGCCAAGGTCAGGGTGCGGCATGGTCAGGCCCTGGCGAGAGCCCCCTTCCTGGTTTGCAGACTACCTAGCTTCGTTCTTGTGTATCCTCACATAGGAGAAGAGCACACTTTGGTCCTTGGTCCCCTTTTTATAAAGGCACTAATCCCGTCATGGGGGCTCTATCCTCATGACCTCATTTAAACCCAATCACCTCCCAAAGGTCCCACTTTCTAATACCATCATACTGGGAGTTAAGGCTTCAACATACAAACTGAGGAGGGGGACATTCAATCCACATCATTGCTCTGATCCTCTTCCTTTAGGACGTAGCCTTAAATGTTAGCCTTGGGAAGTCTTTCCTGATCTGGCACAGGGTGGGCTAGGGCCCCTCCGATCAGCATCTGAGGTGTGCCAGACTTATCTCTGTGGAATCACTTAATACAACGTGTGTTAACTTGTCCTACTTGCCCACCAGTCCACAAGAGGACAGGAGCTATGGCCATATCATACTCTGCTGTAACTTTGAGACCTGGCACACAGGGTAAAAGAATCAAGAAGCATCACATTAAAAGGGGTCCACGGGTACTCTGTGCTCCTCACAGATTCAGTGCATACCTGAGTGTTTAACATACATAGGACAAGGGCTGGGTCTTCTGGAAAATGCAAAGATGAATAGAAACTCATCCTCAAGGACTTACGGACTAGGCAGGGAGAGAAGATACACATATAAATAACCTATATCCAAGGTACAAAGGTAAAAGTGGCTTTCAGACTTAGTGCTGTGGAAATTCAGAGGCAGGACACACATTTCCAGCTGGGTTGGGGAAATGGAGTTGGGAAGACTTCCTAGAACAGGCTGGTAGACCATGAGATGCGGAGATGACCCAGAAAGCAGGTAATACTAGATAGAAAGACCAGAGTAAGCAAAGGCACAGAAGCTGAAAATCTCTAGCACCACTGGCTCAAGAAGAGAATTCAACTGAAATTCAACTGTAAGGAAGCCATCTTGATCACAAAGTCTCTTGAATATCAAGTTTAGACTTTATTACGTACACAAGGGAGTGACACAATCAGACTCTGCTCTGTGGTATGACTTGGTAGGAAGTGGACATTTGAGCTACAATTTGTAAGGAAACCTGTAGTCTGCCATTTTTTAAGCAACCTACCAGTGTGAGCAGTCAGTATTCTCGGAGGGCCAACTACATCTGCCTTCCCCAGGGGAGCTGGGAGGCTGTGAAATGGCCCCTTGCCTCAGAAATTGTCTACCCAACTGCCATTGAGGAAATCCATCCTTCTTAGATCTATGGACCCCAGGATCCCATACAGGAATACAGCGACCAAACTAACAAAAGCCCTGGATTATGGAGTCCGAATATTCTACTTGAGAGTTCTGAAATAGTCGCAGGAAATACACTTGCACGCCCTCTAATGGCTCTCCACACTAAGGGCTGTGCCCAGGGGTTTTGTTAGGCCCCTTCCAACTCCAGCCCTGCTGTTTCATTTAGCTGGTGGGAAGCTGCATGGTTGAGCTTGCCCTGGTGCATCCTGGGAGAGCTTCCCTTGCCCCCACTTCTATTTAGCAGAATTGTCAGCCTCGGCCTCTGCTGGTGAGAGAACCACAAAGCAACTAGCTAAAGAGTGGTATCGCGATGGCACCTCCCACCTGCTTCACCCGGGAGAGGAGACAATGACTTGGAGACTGTGCCCAAGGAGGTTGTTTACTCAGCCCATGCACCTGCTGAAACCAAAAGGGTAGGATTTGCCAGAGAATGAGAGGTCCCACATCAGATGGCGGTGAGTCTAGAGAGCAGTATTAAGTACAACAGCCTCTACTGCCATTTGCAGAACTACAGGATTCTAGGCCATTTAAGCACACTAGTGTTATTAGCCCAAGGTGAGAGACCAAGAAACCATAGCTTAGACTGGTAAAATGGCTTCGCCAAGGCCAGACAGCTGGCAAGTGGTAGAGCTGAGATGTGAACCTAGGTTTGTCTAACTCCAGAGCCCAGGATCTCAACAATTTTGCTAAGCAATTTGGCTGCTGTATTTCTTGGAATATTCTTGTGGAGACAAAGAAGACAGGCTGTTTATTAACAAGGCACCCTCTTTCCAGCCTTTTATAAGGGCAGGAGATAGAATGGGCTCTCCCCGCACAGCTAGTCTACTGCCCCCCACTGGTCAAATAGGGGATGGGCTTTAATAGGAAGCGAATCCCCAGTCGAGGGTTCTTCCCTGTGGACTATCCCTGGTCTAAAACCACTCCAGATGAAAGAATGGCCTGTGGATGAGTTGAAACTGATTATTATGATCATCATTATCTGTGTAACGTTTGGGCAGGAGATAGCTCCTGACAGTTTCTTGTGAGAAGTTATGTCTGTCCGAGCAGAATTTATTTGAAAATGTCAACCACCTTGAAGATCATTAGGGTAAAGCTCTTGGCCTCAGGAAAAGACAAACGTGAAAACAGGGGGCTTCCCTGGTGGCGCAGTGGTTGAGAGTCCGCCTGCCGATGCAGGGGACAGGGGTTCGTGCCCCGGTCCGGGAAGATCCCACATGCCACGGAGCAGCTGGGCCCGTGAGCCATGGCCACTGAGCCTGCCCGTCCGGAGCCTGTGCTCCGCAACGGGAGAGGCCACAACAGTAAGAGGCCTGCGTACAGCAAAAAAAAAAAAAAAAAAAAGTGAAAGCAATCATCTGTTGCTGCTTATAACCAGCTGTACTGGGGTGGACAGTAAATGAAAAGGATGAGCATATGGTACATGGGGGCTTTGTGAGCCATTCAAGCACCAAGTCCTCAGGTTTGCTGTGAGTGAAGGAGATACTCATTCCAGACACAGACATTTGTGAGGGGTTGGATCCACGCAATCAAGACTGGATGGGTCATATCAGGAACGTGTCCAAATGCAGTGACCCTCTTCTAGAAAAATGACTTCTTGAGGCAGGAATTTGGCTATTCCAAGACAAAGCAACCAATGAAGCAATCCCCTATAGTCAAAGCTTAATAATATTGTTCATCCATCTTGTCTCTCTGTCCTCTTCCTGTTCCTGGCACACGCATACACATACTATGTGGACAGAAACACACTCACGCACACATACATCATCCGGGGTTTCCACTGAATTATTCAAACTCAGCTTCTCCTCCCAAGTATCCAAGGATACCTTAAGAGTCTGGGAACCTTGGTATATCTGAAAAGTTTCCAGCTGATACTGTCTTTAGTACTTTCTGAGGTAACAAAAAGCATGTGACTATTAGAGAAAAGATGCATTTTGTAAATATGGAATATGTTTTTACTACCAATATTGAACACAAGAAAGGAAGAAGTGGGTAAAAATTCAGATATTAACACATAAATCATTTAAGGGATTGTACTGAGAAACTCTGCTCTGTAAAATAAAAAATAAATATACTGTGCTATGTAAAATGCTTACTTACCATTGTGAAGCAGTGTCTTTAGATATCACCGGATTTAGCACATGTCACTGTACTTATGAAACCCCTATCTGGTAGTATACAAGGTACAGAAGGCATAACATCGTGAACTAGCTGTCAGGGGCTCTAGCTCTGGAATTAGACCACCTGCATTCAAATCCTGGCTCTACCACTGACTAGTCGTGGTACCTTGGGCAATCGACTAATGAAACAGAATCACCTATAGTCAAAGTCTTTAAACCTCAATAACTTCATTTATGAATTGGGAATAACAGCAATACCTAGAATCCCACAGGGGAAAGGCACTGATCACGGAGTCTGAGACATGGTTAGCCCTCAGTAAATGACAGTGGTTCTTAAGCTTCAGTGGACACTAGGATTGGGTGAATGGGAACAGATTACCAATTATCATGAATTTCAAACAGGGGTTTTAATTTCACATACAAGGAAATAGGGAACCAGTGAAGGTTTCTGAAGGAGGAGTGTTATGATAAGGAGGTCTTTAAGGAAGCACACACCCATGTGGTTTAACATACTATAAGGGAGAAATGCTGAGCGCAGTGGCTGTCTAGAAAGTCTCTGCAATGATCTAAGCTAACGCCATACATCTCTGGATCAGAATGTTAGAAAAGGCAAGGGCAAGGAAAGGGCCAGAATGTTTTTAAAGAAGGAAGAGGGAGGGAGGGGAGGGAAGAGGAGAAAAGAGAGGGGGAGGGAGACACAGAGAGAGAGAGGGAGGGAGGGAGGGAGAGAGGGAGGGAGGAAGGGAGAGAGGGAGGGAGGGAGGGAGAGAGGGAGGGAGGGAAGGAGGGAAGGAGGGAGGGAGGGAGGGAGGGAGGGAAGGAGGGAAGGAGGGAGGGAGGGAGGGAGAGAGGGAGGGAGAGAGGGAGGAAGGAAGGAAGGGAGGGATGGAGGAAGGAAGGGAGGGAGGGAGGGAGGGAGGGAGGGAAGGAGAAAACACTGTTCTAGGTGACTGACTAGAATGACTAATCATGACTCAGAGATGAATCGAGGGCAGTCATCTGAACAAACTGCATCTCCTGTCTTATGACATTAATGCAAAGGGTGGCCAGAATGACACACAGGCCAGTCATCATCCTAACTAGACAGTCTTTAGGGATCCTTCAGGGCTGGCCTCCAAAGTCCAAAAGTTTCCTGATGGCCCTTTGTTCAATTCATTTAGCAAGTATTTATTGGGTACCCACTATGTACAAGGCACTGTGCTAGGCTCTGAGGACACTGAAATGAAGAGAGACAACAAAACTGCTCTGTTGGAGCCTATGATCTATGTATAGATAGCTATAAAACAGTTAAATTCAGAAATAAGTCATTAATTCCAATTGTGCTATGTGTTATATAAGTGGCACCCTGATCAGATCTGTCCCTATGGAAAGGCTTCTAAACAGGACAGGTCCTTTACTGAATCCGAATATAAAAGCTCCTACCTAACTTTCAGAATCCATGTGGCTTCTAGAATCAGGAGAGGCAAGCTGAGTAGATTTTACTAAGAGCGTGCTCATGCCTGTTCTAAGCAGCAGCCTGTATGCCTGGGAGAACTCTGAACCATCCCTGAAATCTCAGCTGAAACGGAAAGCAGAAAGGGAAGGCAGAAGACAGCCTGGAATGGGGCGGTGGGGGGACGGGGAGCGGCAAGCAATGGAATATTCTACACAGCACAACTGCTATAAGTCATGGCCCATCAAGTCACTTAGAATCACCTCTCTCATAATCTATAGAAAATAAGAAGATTAGGTAAAATCAATGATTAAAAAAAGTACCTGACAGTCACTCCACTCTGCTGTATTGTTGTATAGGGAAAGACGCCACTGCTTTATCATAGCACTCTTTCCTTGCTATACTCCTCAAAAAAGCACTCCAGGCAGTCACTTAGCAATGGAATTGTGTAAGGAGGAGAGACAAATGTATTTTAAATTCATCAGTTACTAAGGTCCTTTCTAATCTATGTCACGGCAACCAATAACTCCAGAGTTTGGGAGGCAAGCAGAAGGATTGCAGCCAACAGAAATTGTAAGGATGAGTAATCATGTCAGAGCAAAGCTATACCTGAAATAGACTTGGGATGAGAATCATTTCCCTCATAGGTAGAAATGAGGGGTGAACAGCAGCAATGTGGAGCAGCTTGTTTTAACAGTTCCTCGCTAAAGAGCTAAGCATCCTCACTCCATTAAAATCCAACCTTGGCCTGTAAAACACTAACCCTCTCCATATTTTTCTCTAAAACTGAAACATGAAAAATATTAGCATATGTTGAAGAACTTGTAACGATCCGTAAAAGAATAAATCCTTCATTCCTAGAGGGTAGGTGTACTTCCTAAGCACTATTCAGGAGCCAAAAGTGACAGACTGCCATGGGGAACAGACGTTCCAGTTTTTCCTGTGCTGGGGGCAGGATGGAGGATGCAGGGTGGTGTCAGAACATCCCCAACATTCTCCAGGGTGGGACACTCACTCCCTTCTTTGCTCGGGGTGATCTGGGTTCTTCTCACACGTCTGCTTGTCTCTGTGATGTCAGGAGAGGCCTGAGGGCAGACCAAGGGCAGCTTCTGCTCAGTCAAAGAATAGGATGTTGGTTTACTACAAGATATAAATAGAGCAACAAAGCCCCCCATGGAGGAATGTACATTGGAATGCTTTAAAAAAAAGAAGTATGCAATTGGAGCAGGGGCATTACACAGGTATACTGAATAAGGGCCAAAACTGCTTAAAATGGCTCTTAAAAATATAAGTCTTTCTGAGATTGCTTCTCGGGTGTGTTATTTTTATCTATTCCACTGGGATTAAGCATGGCCTAGAATCCCAGCTTGAAAGGGAAGAGCAAATTTTGCACTACCTGCTATCTCTCCGTATTCATCAGTACTCATCAGAAATCTGGATGTGCACCTAGAGGGGTGGGATAGGGAGGGTGGGAGGGAGACGCAAGAGGGAGGAGATATGGGGATATATGTATATGTATAGCTGATTCACTTCGTTATACAGCAGAAACTAACACACCATTGTAAAGCAATTATACTCCAATAAAGATGTTTAAAGAAAACAAAAAGAAATCTGGACGTGGATACCCTTGACACAAAGAAAGCACAATTAAAGCCTGAGAGGAGGCCAGTCTGACCTCTGCCAGAGCCAGATGGACCCTACGTGGCTTCCTTCAGTCTCAAGCTCGCTTGGCGGCTCTGCCTTTGACTGACACGTGACATTCTTGTCTTCCTGGACAGAGAAGCCAAGCTTTGATGGTTATCGACATCAGAAAATGTCATGTCTGAATATGCTTCAGCTGGACCTTCCTCCCTCACTTCATTTCTTGTCTCCTGCCCTCAGTTTATTTTAATTATACAGTGAAAACTCTCAAGTATGGAACGGCTGCCTGCTGTATCACACAAGCCCCTAATTGTACTCGGGAGCTGGATCGTGGCATTTTATCACCCTGCAATGGTAAAAGGCACATTTGCAACAGGAGTAGGTCATGGAATATTTTCTGGAAATGCCAATGGATTTCAAGGCCCCTCCTTTTTTTATACTAGACATTTGTGATTTCACCTGTGTGTATAGGAGGATAGTAAGTTACATCTCCTCTCTTATACCTTTTCCTACTCTTCCTCAATTTGTGGATGAATATTAATATCTTGATCCATAATCACTTGTCTGTTATTAATCCACAAAAGCATTTGAGCAGATTTAATTTTTGTTTTACCATAGTTCCTACACCGTGATGGTGTGCCCATTTCGCATCCTTCATGCTCTTTTAAAGCGTTTTCATCAGTAACAGCATAGATCACAAGAGAGAAATTATGTTCTGGCTTTTCCCGAAAGAGGCCATTTCAACAAGATAATTCTGCAGAAGACAAAACATGACTCATGCCCAATCTGGACACAGCTGGCCACTGTGGGACTCTGGTTCAGATGGCTGCGTATGCAACAAATACAGGCTTTCCCCGTCGTGTGTGTTCAATAAATGTTCACTGAATGAGTCTCCCAACCATGAACGTGATCAAACTCAAACGCACCCTACCCGTATTTAACCAAGAACCCCCCATGCTCTAGTTGTCACATGTTGAACACTCATCCCCTAATTCACACTAAGAACAAATTCTCCTCTGGTAGCCACCCTTCCCCAGCTCAATCCAAACCTCGAGGAAAAAGGGTTCATGTATTCACATGGTTTATAAGTCATGCTCCCCACAGCAGTATTCCTCACTCGACAGATTAATGTTGTATCACTTTTAAGCAATTCCCAGAGGTGTATGGTGGTGCCTGGTCACAGATGTTTCCCTAATACTGCTAAGTAAAATGAAAGGTTTCACAGAGGCAGTAGACTAAGGAGAAATGGATTACCGCTGCTTTTCTATTTCCGGGCCCAAAAGTCTCTAATTAACATTCATGCAATTGGCTTCTCCTGGCACTCCTACCTACTTCCCTTGGGTGTTATTCACATCAGGATTTGGGAAGAAGCAACGTTTTAGGTAACAACCTCACTCATTAATCCTTAGTGAATGCACTCAAGAAAAGGTACTCAGGGCAGACGAAAGGTCCAGAGTCAGTGAAGAATAGCAACCTGTTCTTCACACTGTCATCTCCCAACAAAACTTCAGTCCAGGCAAATATTCCACCACAGCGGTCCAATATTTTCTGTTAACATCTGCTGTAGTCCAGTTTTTATGGAACCAAAAAGGAGCTGATTCATGTGAAAAGTGCCCAGCCCTGTGTCTCGCAAAAAGGAGATGCTTAATGAAAGTTATTTTGAAATCTAAAAGGAAATACAGCATATCCTAAGAAATTCAGATGTTGGTGAAATAGGCATTGATCTGAGGACCATGCCGAAAGCAACAGAGGTATTTCCTCAGTGACCTGGCAGACACCATTCAGGTGTGAATACGAGAAAGGAACATGCTACAAGTGAGTGATGCGAACCATCTGAAGTCTCATCATGGCTGAATACTGTGAGAGTGTGTAGGGTTAATTTGATCGAGTTTATCCAAAAGTGAGACATCCCTGACCACTATAACCCAGCCTCACTCCCACCTTGAATCCCCCTATCCCAAAGTAGAAACCAGGCACAGGTGGTGTCCAGTTGAGGAGAGCAAGGCCATGGTACATAACTCCAGCCAACTGCTGCCTTGTGGGAATGGAAGCCCTGTGTTGCTAGACCTTCCGACTTTTCGAGAGAAGATGGAAATTTGGATTTTTATATAAATCTCTCAATTTAAAAGTATTAGTTCAAACTTAAAAAGAGATATAAATCAAATAAAACACATCTGACTGTGGGCTGGGCTAAATGCACAGTTTACCATTTTGCAATCCCTGGACTCTTTGATTCATGTGGTGCTGAATCATACACCCTTTTGCATCATTTCACTTTTCACTTAGCAGGCTGTGACTTCCCAAATAGACCATAAACACTTTGGACCCTGACACATTTTTGGCTGGGTGGGTCTACGATGCCATGCATTTACTAAACAGTGACTCTATTATATACTGCCATGTTGAACAATGGCTTCTAGCAGATGTAACATTTCTGAAACAAGAGAATGCAAAGCAAAAGAAGGAACTTGGCATCAACTTGAGTGAATGCTCCTCCTTCTTTTCTCCATTCTTTTTTCTTCCTAGCAGGTGAATGTCTGCAATGGTGATTTCTCATTTAATTGCTAAGTATTTCCAAGGCAGAGTAAAATCCATCAAGGACCAGACGGGGGACTATGCTAATTCCCCATTTCTCTGATAATGCACAGACTCAGTGGGGTCTCCTTCCCGCCAATGTGCGTTCATAAATGCCATTAATAGTAATGGGAGTCAAATGCAAAATATCACTGAGTAAGTAGGCCCTAGTGCATGAAATATATGCTCAACCACAAGGACAAGCCGCCACACAGCTCACTGCCTTGTACCGAATTGGGGGCCGGGGATTCTCTGATTGGGACCAAGATGGTGATAATGACAAATAAAAAGAAAAAAAGCCAGTCCCTGTTCCCTGCTTATCCACTACCAAGACTATCCTTGACTTACAGGTCAGAGACAATGAGGAGCTTTGAAGCCGGGAAACAGAGACAGGGCGCAGAAAGATGCAAGCTCCCGGCCTTGCACGGGAATTAATGAAACACAACTCAGCCAGTTCAACACCAGTGCCCTTTAGTCATCCCACCCACTAAAAGACACTGTTAAAAACCCGCCAGCTTTTATTAGCAGAAACAAATGAAGTCGACTACCGAGCACTCAGGAGTTTTTCATCCTGAAAGTCCAGGATGGCTTTGGCATAATAAAGGTCATATCTCCTAACCACGGTAATGTTCACACAGCAACCTGAGCTCCAGGCGAGAGCCAGGACGGCTTCTCAGTGTTCCCCCTGTAGAAGGTGTTGCCGATTAAACTATCACATTTCAAAGGGCTCCTTACAGTAAATAGGAAAGAAAGGAAAAAAGAGATCCAGGGCCTTTTGTTAGTCAAAAAGCTAGGGAAAGGCGATAATTAACCCATTTTTGTAGAGAAATCATTTGGACAAAAGTCAAGGGATTTACCACCCTGTCAATTGTTAAGTCTAGATAAGGACATTATATTCCCCTGCACAAAGGGGGACTGAGATGGAGAATGGAAAGTAGGCCACTACTACTACTTTACCTCACATCTGAAAAAGGACTTTTTTTGTCCTCCTGATGCAGTGATGGACTAAAGGATTTTTCCCCTCCTTGCACTAAAAACGTAACTTCAGAGCCTGGCTTTTGCATTTTGTTAAATATTCAAAGGTATTGTGCAATTAGCATGTCATTAATGAATAATTAATTACAGCTAAAGCAGCCTTCAGATTTTTGCAGCTAAATTATTTAAACAGCAAATATAACAATACAATGCAATGCTTTCATTCGGTGTTTTGTTATTGCATTATTTGAAAGGAACGGCAATATTACTTTGCATTAGTTGCAAGAATTTTGTTCAACAAAAGCTGTTCTTTCCTTTTTTTCCTACCTAAAAGTTACTTCATGTGCCCTAAAAGGGAAAATTAATTCAATTCAGATTAGATTCCCTAAGAATTAATTAGCTGCAAATATCTGAAAACTGTGGCTTGGGATATAAGGCTTAGATAACTGAACCTAAAAGAAAAAAAAAGTAAACCGATTTAAACTTATCCTTTAGAAGAACTCCTACACAAAAGTTCCCTTTTCTAGATATTTGGTTACCACTTCTGAAAGAGGAAACCCGTTAAAAATCCTTTTGTTTTATTTTTTAAGCTAGTGGATATTACAGAGTCACCCCCAGCAAATAGTCAAGAGTTAAAAGAGAAAGTAATACGTTGCTACTTGCAGACATACATCACTAGTAAGACATGAGTTTATATTTGTAAGTTGCACAGCTGGGATCAGTTGACTTATCCATCTGTTAACTACACCAGTAAACAGTAGGTCTAGGACCGTCATATCCTTGCATCCATCACAAATTCCTGCTTTAATTGTGTGTTTACGTGGCAAACCTCCGCTTAAGTATATTTTAAGACTGTTTTAAGCAGTTGTAATTGCTCCTTTCTTCTTCATATTAACTCCAACACATTTTATTTACCATTATGACAGACCATGATTTTGCAAGCCTCACAGATAAATAAACGTCAGAGACCATCCCGCTCGGGAAGAGGCAGCAGAAACACAGAGACTGAGAGGGCTTTAACCTGTCTGGTCTGAAGAGCTTGGGCCTCTTGCACAGAAGTCAGTGCCTTGAGTCACAAGTTCAAATCTCAGGAAGGCTATCTCCCGAGCTCAGAAAACTGCCAACTATACAGATTGTTTTAGAAGAAGAGGGAGAGGAAGATTTGGGGCGGCGGGGGCGTGGGGGGGACTTAAACCACAGTTTGGGAAGATGAGATACCACCCAAAGGTTTCCTTCTTTTCCCTTAATTAGTCTGCTGCCACTCTGCCAGTTGAGTCCACCATAATTTGACACTTATGGGGTGAGGAGTTCCACGATGGTGGGGGAGTGGATGAGCCAGTGGCAGAGGCTTAGAAGTATCGAGAAGCTCAAAAGTCAAAGGACAGTGTAGCCCGATGGCCTTGCCGGATTTTCAACCCCTGGTTTTACAGCTCAGTTTCATAGCATGTTAAAAGCACGGGCTTAAAAAAAAAAAAAAAAAAAAAAAAAAGGCACTTTCCATAATTAGGGAAAAAATATGCACAGTGTTCTGCACAAGAGGGGGGATTTTACCGTATTTTTTCCAACCTGCCTTTTACACGTATATGTATAGCAGGATGTTAAACTTCACACAGCATTGTTAAACCACCTCTTGGGTTTGGGGAACTGAAAGTCTTATGTGCCTATGTATTATTGTACTGATGCAAAATAGTTAAACTTTTCTAGGTGATTAACCATCATTTTCTCAGGGTGTCCTCGCACAGCTTGCAGTTTCCAGCTTCTCAGTAAACGTTCAGATCGATACGCGGCTAATGGGGGCGGGGGTGAGGACTGCAAGCTGCAGACCCTCCCGGAAGCTAAAGAATCGCTCCGGCACAATCTAGTACAACGAAAGTGTGGCAGTAGGCAATTTACCCAGGCCAAGGAAGCTGTGGCTTGTCAAAGACATTAAAATCCAAATGCGCCAGCAGCGGTGCCAAATGTACTCCCAGGCCTTGCAAACACACAATCCAGACAAACCGAATTAACCTCAACCAGTTTATAATTAATCTGCTTTTGAAAGTCATGTTATGAGAACAAATGTGCCATCCGTTTGCAATGAAGTGTTCTTAGGGGCACCCCTACTTAATAACGCCTCTGACAGAAGTGCCACTGGTACTCGCTACTAACCTAACTAGGGGGTGAGCAGTGGAGAACAGATTCCAGGAAGCTTAACCTTCCTGTCAACCTAGTGGAATCTGGTAGCAGTGTGGTAGGTGGTGTGGCCCTGTGGCCTCTCTGACCTCAAATGACAGTCTCACTATCCCTGAGATGCTAAAATTAGAAACACAGTCCTCTAGATGAGGCACTGCCCTTCCTAGACACCATCCTTTTTTTTTTTTAACATCTTTATTGGAGTATAATTGCTTTACAATGGTATGTTAGTTTCTGCTTTATAACAAAGTGAATCAGCTATACATATACATATATACCCATATCTCCTCCCTCTTGTGTCTCCCTCCCACCCTCCCTATCCCACCCCTCTAGGTGGTCACAAAGCACCAAGCTGATCTCCCTGTGCTATGCGGCTGCTTCCCACTGGCTATCTATTTCACCTTTGGTAGTGTATATATGTCCATGCCACTCTCTCACTTTGTCCCAGCTCACCCTTCCCCCTCCCCGTATGCTCAAGTCCATTCTCTAGTAGGACTGCGTCTTTATTCCCGTCTAGACAGCATCTTGTAAGTACTGTTTTTAAGATCAAAACAATAAGGTACCAAGGCAGTAATGCTTCACGTGAATTTATTGTCTAGGACTTCAGGAGCCAATGCATGTTAGAGCCTTGTATGTATGTGAAAAGGAAACTGAAATAAGGCAAAAGGGCCAATTATCCTGAATCTTAACATGGAGTATTAGGTGCCAAGCACATTTTTTTCCCGCAATCCTAAGGGATAAAAATTTACAAAGAAGTAACTACAGAGTAGATGATTTAAGTATAAGAAGGCTTGGGTTTTATAGCTAGTACGTGACAGGCAGGATTCAAACCCAGGACCAACTTGACAGCCTGGGATCTCAGCCCTCTGCTTTTCATTTCACCAAGAGCCAGATCTCATTCCCCCTCTTTCCAAAGCACAGAGGCCAGAGTGAGACTTTAAGTGTGACTGCTTTTTAAACAAACTTGAACTGCACATCAAGATGCATCTGACCCCATCCCAACCCGTTTCTCTAGGAGGCTGTGCTGGAGAGCATCTGCAGCTTAGAGCTCTGAATATACCTCACTGGAGCTCCCTTACAGGCGCACAGCATTTCTGATCCAAAATGGTCTGTAACAGGCTAATGTTTTACACCAGCTTTGGCACCAAAACTGTTTCCAAAACTCGAATCAACCCTCAAAGAGTGGAAGAGTGCTACTACTGAGGACAGTCCTAAGAGGGTGCTGCAGGTTCAACAAGCACCTGAGAGGAAGACGACCTGCAAAAACACGTTTGGCAATGACATTAGAAAGGAAGAGCCAATGTAGTCACAGTGGTTATTCGTTCATTTATGCCACAAATATTGATTTCTTACAAGCTCCTGCTTGAATGTGCCAGACACTGCATTAAGTTAATAAAAATATAAATACATGTGGATTTGTGTTTGTGTGTTTTTAAGATTTAGAAGCATGCCCCAAGTCACAAAGATAATAAATGACAAAGCCAAGGTTTGAACCCAAGTGGAACTCTAGTACACACAATCCAATCCACAATACTATTATTCCAACAAAACTGCGACTTTGCAGGGACACGTCACTGTCATGTCAAAAGCCTTCGCAGGTGAAATCCTATGAGGCAGTTTCCTTTCACTGAGATGCAGCCCAATGGTCTCTGAACATTTTCACCAGGAGGAGAATGACAGTATCACCTCTGAAGGGACAACTGTGCCATTAAAAGGAGAGAAGAAATGAGAAAGTTCAAGAGGCATTTGGCTACTGGAATCCAAAACTAGAAATTTAACTGGAAGCTTAACTGCAGGACTTATCTTAAAATCCATACACACACACACACACACACATACCTTCCAGTCATTCTGTCTACAACCACCATTAAGAACTTGCTTCAGCTCATGACTTTAGTGTCTTCCGAGTTATTTCCAAGCATCCAAATAATCATTGATTCTTTGAAATTGACAATGCTTACTAAAAGAAGAAGTGCAAACTCTTGTAGAAAGATTGCAATGAAATTAACAAGAACAGAAGTTCTAGGTGTTAAGCATGCACTACCACTACCATTCCCTCTAATACCTCCACTGCTTCTACACTAATGAAAACACCAGTAGCTCCCAATTACCACCTGAGCACCCTCTGCCATGCTCTCTGCTGAGTGTTTTACGTGCATTATATCATTTATTCTTCACAAGCACCCTCTAAGATAGGTAGTATTATCCTGTTTTACAGAGGAGAAAACTGAGGCTTCAAAAGTTTAAACATTACACAAATAACCAATCAAACAATAGGAGAACTATTTACCAAGCCCGTCTGTAAGGTATTGCAAAGCTAAGCACGGTGGTGGATGCAAGAAAGTATGAAATATTGATCCTTTTCATCAAGGGCCAGGAATTCAAACTGCAAAGACCAAGACACGTAAGAAAAGCAAACTGACGAGGCAGACCTGAAGAGGAAGTCCCAAGAGGGCAAGAGCTAAGTCTATCTTGTAGCAAGTTGGGTCCCAATGGCCTGGCACAGTATCTGACCTGTAGGACATGCTGAGCAAAAAACTGTTAATAAATATAGAAAATAGTAAGTGTCAAACAAGTATTTTAGAATTCCTGAAATCTAGTTCCTGAGAATTTAGTTAAATATGGTTAAGGAAAAATGCTCCTGATTCTGCAACTACCATTTTGAAGCCCCCTGACCCAAGGTGTTTCAGTGCAGGTTAAGCCCCAATTTGATGGCATGTGCCTCTTATTTTGATCAGATTTGGGCACCAAGGGCCTTGAAGGCTTAATCAGAAAAATCTCCATTTCTCTTTGTCCATATTCTGCCATGGACCGCTCCTCTGCCAAACATTTCATAGTTACCTTCAAGCCAAACAATATCTTGCAAGGGAAGTGACTGGCAAACAGCCAGCACCGCCGATGCAGAAAAGTACCAACCTCACTCCCAGGCTTCAATGCCTTCAAGGAGACCCTGGAATGAAGGAGTCTTTACAACCAATCTGATTTTTTTCACTCCCCTTTTGTGGAAATATCTTTTACACAAGGCCTAAAGAAAAAAGGGAAAAATAAGAAGCAGCAGCAAAGAAAAAGAAAACCTGCCTTAAATGAAAAATTCCAATCTTGCCTTTGTAAAAACCCTCCAAGCCCCAGTCAGTTGCCCCTCCCCCTTTATCCAGGCCTCTGTGTTTCCCTGGCAAAGGGGTTAGAAAGCTGTTGAAAAACATTCTCCTGCTGTATTGAGACTGACATCTGACAGAGCTCCGTGGTGTCCTAACTTGGGTGAATTTAAATGACAAGCTTGGCTTTATAAGTAAGGGATCCTCTTTTACAATAGAACAGCATGATTGCTTCATGGTAGAGGGGGAAAAGGGGAAGAATCAAAGTTTCCTTCAAATCCCCAGTGGTGCCATTGACCTATCAGAAGGTTGTGACCCACTCCTGTTAATCCATGCAAATCAGATGCCTCCAATTTGTGCTACTGATTGGACTACCACACCTTTAAATTCAGGAAGCAGCTTTAGAGTGAGGTTCCTATCACAGAGTTCAGTTCACCTCTCATTTTTTTCTTCTTCAAAAACATGACGACAGCTGACTTCCTTTAAGTCCTGCCCTTGCTCAGTGAGGGAAGACTGTATGATGGTTTCCTGATTAGCATCAAGGCAAAAGCAGCATGTTTTTCATAGACTAACGCTATTACCTAAATTATAGGCCTGTTGCTCTCAGCATTTTCCCCCCACAGACAGGTTAATATACACATCCCACTGGTATTACTGCTTTGCTAACAGTCACCCAATCATTTTTATAATATTGGGGGGTAAAGGCCTGGTATTCCCTGGAACAAGCTTCCCATCCAGATGAAAGAACCTTATACATAAAACCAGAAAAGCGGTTTTCAAACCGTTCAAAACTTACCAACATTCCCCAGGTTCAATGCCATGCGCCATTTGCATTTTAAACCAGGAGTAATTTCGAGCAGAAACATTCAGAAACAGGAAATTCAAAGGCTGGTATATTGGATATCAGCCTTAATCTGGCCTGTGTGATTCCCATGTCACTCAAGCTGTCCTGAAGTCATTCTGAACTGGTTATACAATGTCAGTGACCAGAATTTGTGTGAATCATATCCGAGGGGGAGAAGGAGGTATTTAAAGGACTTGAGCAAATTTTCACTTTCTGAAACTTGGAAAATTGCTGTCTTCAAGAACCCCAGAACGATAAGCATATATGAACAATAAATAACCATAAAAACCATTTTGCCTGTATTTCAGAAAATGTTATTCCCAAAAGCAAGAAAAAAATGTCAAAATAAACAGGAATAAGCCCAACCAAAAATATCAGAAAAATTCTACTTAAGGATATTAAAGACTTGAATAAATGAGTGTACATATTCATTCAAGGTTGGAAGACCAGATATAGTATAGATGTCAACTTCCCCAGATTTCAATGAAATTTTGCTCAATATCTTAAAGGAATTATTTTAACCTAAAAAATGATTCGATAGTTTATATACAAGAATAAATAAGCAGTAATAGTTATGAAAAAGGAAAGGAATTATAATATTTAAAGATATTATATAGCTACAGAAATTAAAATTGTACAGTGATGAAATCAGACTGAATAGACCAATCAATGGAACAGAATAAGAAGCCATGTGCCTACATGTCCTTAGTGAGGGCTGATATTCAAAACAGCAGGACTAACACCTGCATTGACACCAGCGGTTCAGCCTGGGAGGCATCACATCCACCCGCTTCAATGTGCCAGAAGAGACCCTTTTAATTGATAAAGAAGGGTCTGAACTGAGGGGTGAGGAAGGGATGGGAGGCTCAGAGCAGCAGCTATTGACCAACCAGCATGGAACAATTTTAAGATTTTGATAAGGAAATGATTACTAGACTTAAGTTCATTACAACTTTAAATCTCTGAATGTGAAAAAAAGGAAGACCAATAACAAACCAGAGGAAAATACTTAAACATTGCAAAAATATTTTTGAAAGATAGGCTCTGTGGTGGTTTTAAAATATGTCCTCCAATTCTTTAAGAGGTGCTGCTTCAAGAGGTGGGATTTAGCTCTCCTACCCTGAATGTGGGCTAAAGTCAGTCATTTGTTTCTAACAAACAGAATATGGCAGAAGTGCAATGTATGACTTCCAAGACTAGATCATAAAAGGCATTAAAGTTTCCTGTTTGCTCTTTCTCAGGTCAGTCAATTTGGGGATGCCAGTCGCCATGCCATGAGGACATTCAAGCAGCCCTAGGAAGCCCACGTAATAAGAAACTGAGGCCTCCTGCCAACGGCCTTGTGAGTGTGTCATCTTGGAAGCAGTTCCCCCAGCCCCAGTCAAGCCTTCAGATGACTACAGTTAGTCTTGAATTCATGTGAATAATAAACGTTTATTGCTTTAAACCTAACTAAAAATCCATGAGAAAAAAGAAGGAAAAAAAATGAATAGTCCATTCACAAAAAATAAAATAGATAAATGAAAAAAACACAAAGAAAAATATTCAACCTCAGGAATAAGTACAAGATGCCAATTAAAATAGGAGTAAATAACATATTTGAACTTACTAAGTTGGCAGAGGCTTTTAAGTGAGGGAGGTCTGTTGAGGATGCCAGTAAAGTGAAATCTCTTAAAATGATGGTGGGAGGGCTTCCCTGGTGGCTCAGTGGTTAAGAATCCGCCAGCCAATGCAGGGGACACAGCTTTGAGCCCTGGTCCGGGAAGATCGCATGTGCCGTGGAGCAACTAAGCCCGCGTGCCACAACTACTGAGCCTGCGCTCTAGAGCCGGCAAGCCACAACTACTGAGCAGGTGTGCCACAACTACTGAAGCCCACGCGCCTAGAGCCTGTGCACCGCAACAAGAGAAGCCACCGCAATGAAAAGCGCGCGTGCCACAACAGAGTAGCCCCTGCTCACCGCAACTAGAGAAAGCCCGCACGCAGCAAGGAAGACCCAGTGCAACCAAAAATAAATAAATAAAAATTTAAAAAAAATGATGGTGGAAGTGTAAATAGGTATAGTCTTTCTTGAGGGGAATTTAGTAACGTACCAGAAGGCTTAAAAATATCCATATCCTTTAATTCAAAGATTACACTTCAAGGAATCAAACCTAAAGAAAACAGATTACAACCTGAAGATTTATACACAAGGCTGCCCCATTTTAACAATCTCAAAAAACTGAAAACAGCCTAAATATCCCACAAAAGGGGGATGGTTAAATAAGTTATATCTATAGGAGGTAATGCTGTGCAATTATTTTTTTAAATTATGGGATTCATTAAAATATTCACAATGTCACAACGTATTAAATGAAAAAAGCAAGATGCAAAACAGTATATGTAATTCAATTTTATCAACACATAGAAAATATTCTGAAACAAACTGTAGAAACCGTTAAGAGAGATTTTTTTCAAGTCTTTGGATAAAAAATAATTTGCGTTTACTTGTCCGTATTCTCTCAAAATTTTTACAAGAACATGTTCTTCTTTTAATTAATTTTTTTAATTTAAAATTATTTTAGAAGCAAGAGATAAATGACACACTTACCACCCACCAACCAGTACAACTCCCATGTGTGGAAGTCATCTCTATTTAAAAAAAAAAAATTTTTTTTGTCTATGTTTCTGAGAGAGAGAGAAAGAGAGAGAAGACATTTTCAAGAAGAGAGAAAAATGGAAATCCTAAATCCTAGAAAGTCTTCTTCCAGATAAAACAGGAAATCCTTAATACCTGGAAATCTTTTGTATAAACTTGACTAGTGGCACAAATGCACTAATCTTACTTGCTTATGCCTTGCATCTGTGCCGATGCACCGACAAATGCTGAAGGTTGCCAGCTGTGATGATGGGAGTGCTGGACTTGGTGTAAGTGATTTGATAAAGCCACCGGCAGCTTGAGGGGCGGTATGCTCCCAAATATGTGACCAACATCGTCAACAACCAGCCCATCCCATACATGGAGCCCCCTTCTCAGATGTTTTGAAAATAAAATGGGCATCTCCAGCTTACCATCCTGTAAGCCCCAAACAAAACAAACCATCACACTAAACTCAAGCTTCTGAGACCAGGCCAATAATCTAACAGAGAGAAGCTGCTGGGAGCAGTGGGGATTAGGGCAACCTGCAGACCGTACACCCCATCTAAAAGGCAATAGCACTGCACCTCCCAGACAAAATGCTTCCCCAAGCCAAATATGATTACAGCTGCCCATCTGCAACTTTGAGGCTGCACACTCCCTGAGAAAATGTTTTGTTATGACTTTATAGAATCACGAAGACCTCAGTGCTATAAACCAGAGTGTCACTATAGTAAAGTGTTGTTTCATCAGACTATAACTTACCACATCCTATTCACTCTCCTCACTTAACTAGCATTGCTTTCTGTAATGAGTTCATAATCAGGAAAAACAAACAAACATAAAAGCGAGCCTTTTTTAAAGACCACGAAGGGACTCACACTGAAGGACAAAGAACAATGAATTAGAAGTCTGAGGACCAGGTATGAATCCATCTGTGGGATCACCTAGCTCTGGGACTTCGGGCCAGTTCATTCATCTCTGCGCCCTGTGTTTCCACTTCTTTAAGGATGAGGTTTTATCAGATTGTTGGTAAGTTCCCTGCTGACTCAAAAGGCCCACAATTCTGTAACTTAGCAAAACAAGTCAGTGGTACCAAGAGTTAGTTCACATCCAGCCTAACTTCCTATGCCTCTTACATCACATCTCTACAGCCAGCCCATTATTCACTAAGGAAGACATAGAATTACTTTTCCACCAGCAAGGTTGGAAAAAAATTCACAAACTGCTCCATTTTCCTGGCATTCTGGCCAACAAGGTTTGACTATAATAATGTGTCTCTAACTTCTTGGTGGCCTATAGTTTGTATTTTCACTTGCAGACTGTGGAGGTCCAGGAATGAATGATATTCGCTGAAGAATATTATACTCAAATGTCTGTTCCACCACTGGACAATTATGGTACTCCACCAGATTTGAATTTGTAAAGAAAGGTTCTCTGAACACCACTTTTGAGTCTTAAAAATGTTCAGAGGTTGACCGCAGAAAACAAACATTTTCCAACAGATCTGCAATGATACTTCACTGTTAACTTTCACAGAATGGCAATACAGGTTTCTTTGAAATTTTTTCTCTTACATCAGATTACAGCAAGAATATCTTTAGAACTGACCGCCAAGACAAGCCACAACTCAAGCTTAAAGAATACTCCAAAACCCATGACAAAGGCTTTTCTCTCCAACTGAAAACAACTCTCCAACTTCTTTTGATTACAGGCTTCTGCCTACATGCGAAACGTACTACAAAGAAGTGAAATCACCACGGACAACCCCAGAGAAACAGTGTTATTAAAGGTGGTGGTCAACTGATTTCTACTGTATCCAGGTAACTTTGATTTGTAAAAAAAAACAAAGCTATTGAACCAAGACATTGTAGCTTGATGTAAAAAGGCACGATCCAGCTATTAACGAAAGAAGGTATATAATGGAATAGGGAACCAAAGAACACTAGAACACTTCCCTCTGCACAACTTACAAGACTGAAAACTCTTGTCAGAGTTTCTTTCTTTCTTTCCTTCCTTCAGCGTTTATTGATTTCCTCCTCTGAACTAGACACAGTACTTAGAAATAGGAATACAATAAACAACACTACATGTTCCCTACCTTCAGGGGGCCCACTGGTGGGCGGAGCCGTATGGTAAGGCATCACCACAAGGTGAGAAAGTGCTAGGAGAGAGGATGGGTTGCACACTGTCCTAAACCAATGGGTCTGAGAAGGCCTCTTTGAGCAGGTAATGCTGAATTTAGCCCTGAGGTTAGTCAAAGACAGCCAGATGAAAACTGAGGCAAGGAGAAAGCCAAGAAGGACATACCAGTTATCAGAAAAAAACAGGTGCCAAGACAAAAGCCACCTCAGAGTGCATGGCGAGTTTGTGTTAGCACAAGGTGGTCCAGCATAAGGAAAAGAGTGGCGAGAAATGAGGCCAGGAGGGATGCTGTACGCAGAGCTAAGAAGCTTGGACTTTTCTCTCTGGGACAATGAGGAGGCAGACCGTCCAAGTGATGGCCAGTTTTGAGCAAGAGAGTGATTCAGAAGCGTTTTAGAAGGATGCTTCTAACTGCTGTGTAGACAACAGATGGAGAAGAGTCAAGACTGGAGGCTGAGAGGTAGCCAGGAAGTTCCGATAGTGATCTGGGTGAGAGATGATGGTGAAGTCAATTCCATCAGACAAGTGCAATGGGATGGAGAGGGGAGAACAAACGTGAGAGGTGGCTAAGAGGGTCCAGAAGCATGAAGGCGCTTGAACTGATAACCTGTGAGGGTACCTTTTTAAGCTCAGCATTCCCAGCTTAAGGCTACCCCAGTCCCAGAAACATCAATATCACATGGTCACTGATGCCCAAAGAAGTTCTCTAAGCTTGGCAACACCCTAAAAACTATATGCAGTCCTTTCAGTCCTTCCAACAGGTGGGGACCAACTGATAACCAAGTGCCCTGACTGTCACTTCTTTTTCGGCTAGCCCAGCCAGCATGGTAGAGTGTTTACACTGGAGCAGCAACTTTCCATTTTTACTATACATACGACATGATACCTGCCTACAGGTAAAAAGGAATATGAATTTTCAAGTCATGGAGACGCAACAAATCCTCCAGATGTGTAAGAGTGTACTTCACATTTGTCAAACAGACTGACTTCAGTAAACAGAGATATCTTAAGACATGACGCATCAAACAAATAACCTGATGTGTCAAGATACTTAGTAACCAGACTAGAGATGCCATGTCGTTTACCAAAAATAGCACTGGACCATTCTAACCAGAGTCAGAAACGTTGGTTTTCAGCTCTGGCTTGTCACTAGCTGTGTAAGCTTTGTGCTTCTTTGCCTTAAAATGAGGAAGTTAGGAAAAAAGACCTTCAAGATTCTTTTCAGCTCAAAGATACTAGGATCACCTCCATCTTATAAGGTATTTTAACTTGTGCAGCCGCAAGATCCCTAGGACAGAGAGCAGCTCTGAAGTGGAGCTTTGAATCTCCAGTCCCCTCTGCAACTACAGCAATCCTCTTACATATTTTATACATATTATTTGTTTAAAGGAAGGTTATTTAAAAAAACCTTTGTAAACCTGTGCTCAATGGATTTGCATATTTTCTTAAAGATCCCAGTTCATCTCTCATTCTCCTCTAGGAAGATTAATAACATCCAGAAGTTAGGGTTTAACAGAGAGCAAAGATTGCTCTGCAGCTTTGGATCTTTGCAATTGTTTTAAAAATCCATACAGTTAAATCAGTGATTCACATATGCAAATTCTGTGTTTATCCCAACCTCTAAGCCTTCTGTGGCATTTGAGTTTATAACAGCTTTTGCAAATGTTGATTTAAGATTTGGGATTAAAATAGGAACACACCACCTGTCTTAAAGTTGACATAAAAGTTATAAAATGGGATGTTACACTTTTTCTAATCCTTGTCTCTAACCAGACCCATATGTAAATTTCACATGGTAGCATTTGGTAGCATAATTAATCCCTACTTTATGTTATGAGTAATATTTCCTATTCCCGACCCTGTAACGTCCTTTAAGAAGATCCATGTTCCAATTAGACTAGCCCATCGGCACTCTTTTAATGAGCAGATTAATCATTCAGATGGGTACAGCGGTGTCATCACAGGTTTTAAATATGATAATCTACATCTTAATGGTGCTGCAAAGCCTTGGCTTAGAGCAAAAGAGGTAGACAAAATTGGTGAGAGTTTCATTTTGTTCTCTAGTTGAGACAATGCAGGACACAGGAAACCTTGAATAATGCAGAGGGGCAGATTTAGGAAAGTAATCATTATTCAGTTACAACAATTATTTCTAGGGGAAGTCGTATTTGTTGATTCCTTGAAGCACATGCTCATATGTTCAACTTTGATATGGGGAAAATTTTTCATGTTTTCTTGACCAAACATCTCTTTTAGAACTGTATTCCCAACTTCCCCTTCTAAGAAAGGCTATTAGGAAGAGGACTTCCAAATGAGAGCAGTTTTAAAATAACATTAATTTTAGTCAAGCCTGACCCATATTGATCAAAAGGTTCCTCCAGAGAGGTATGAGAAGGGAAAAAATGTCTTTCCAACTTGATGACTACCTTTTCACATAAGCTTATAGAAAACGACTTATTTTTCTCTGGCTTCATTTTTCCTCTCTACAAAAGCAGCATTATAGCCAAATCTCAGAGAGCATCAGTTCTCTGGGAAATACAGGGCAAAACCACTGAAAAATAGGCTCACAGAGCAAAATATCAACAAACTGGAATTCACTGTAAGTGATTCACCCTGACGAAAAGTATACTCTTACGAGGCAATTAATAAACCCAAGAAATGCAAACCAAACACATACTCTCTTTTCTGTACTTCCTAGGGTTTTATCATCATTACCCTGAAACCAAGCCCTCCTTTGAATTCTTACACTGATACCCAG
The DNA here is from genome assembly GCF_011762595.2 of Tursiops truncatus. Classification (NCBI taxonomy): domain Eukaryota; kingdom Metazoa; phylum Chordata; class Mammalia; order Artiodactyla; family Delphinidae; genus Tursiops; species Tursiops truncatus. Next base: position 133,967,118 of record NC_047036.1, read on the forward strand.
TGAAACTTGTTCCTCCAAAGACAGTCACCTGGCTTGGTCTTGAAAACAAGTGCTGAATCATCTTCTTAGAGCAAGTCATGGTTACATTTTTATACAAAGAGCCGAAAGCCAATTCATTTGTACCTACAGCAAGGGTTAGCTGCCAAGAAATCTCCAAAGAGAACATACGCTGACTTGAGGAGATAGTGAAGGATAGTAACTTAGGGCAGATGTCAAGTATATGATAAAGGAACATAATGGGATGGCGCTGTTAATATGCTCAGGGTAACCCCAGGTTCATCAGCAGCATCTGCAATAACAACCCAAGTTTCTGGATCTTCACAGATAAAAAGCCCTTTCAGGAAATAAGACATTCAGAGAGCAATACTTGAGGGGGGTTGGGGAAGACTGCTCTTTAGGGATAGCTTCACCCATTCAATTTAACAGATGCATACTGAGCCCCTAGAAGAACGAGGCACTGTGTACACAGAGGTGCAAGAGATACGCAGATCCCGCTCAGACCGGTCCATATATCTCTAACTCTGTTGGGAAATACAAGAAGGAAAAACGATCTTATTTCAAAAAGTCTGAATTAAAATACAACCATCTTGAATTGTGGACCATAATAAATACATATCTTATTGTAAAATGAAGCCCTTTTCTGTGAGACACAAATTGAGGCCTCACTACCATCAAGAAAGATCCTTGTTCTAGGACAAATCTCTTCTTCAGTGTCATGCCCATATCCACCTCCTAGCGTTTCAGTACTTTCCCTATCAAAACCTGCTCTGAAAAGATTCTTACACTAAAGTGCAAGTGTCAAGTGTGTGTTTGGAAGGGGAAAGAGAGCTAGGTATTTGGTCAGAATTCAAAAAATCAATATGCTAGAATTTCAGACAGCGGCAAGACTGGGAAAAATAATTTAGGTAGGGACAGAAAGGTGCTGTGGTTCTGAGGAATGAGAAAGGGAAAATGTGTTTCCTGTCCCAATACCTTAGATTTATCACTTGGGAAGCTTCCTCAAGATACACATTAACCCTGCTTCTTGCACATGAAGTCACCACCATGAATTAACATGAATTCACCCAGTTTCTTCCTAGGACAATGATTCTGAGAAAACTCCAAAAGGGCCAATTTCCAAAACTCAGGAATTTAAAAAGTTTTGTGAACAAACTGTACACGGATACTCTTAAGAAGGATGGCTTAGCATCTGTCCTTGAGGGAAAATATTGAAAAATCTAGAAGACCCTCCCTGAAACGTGGATTTTAAGTGCAACTCAAACATGCTTGTCTGTTCTCCAGTAGGTTTAACTCGTCCCTGTTAAGTACCACATCATGGAAAAACACATGTCAACAACTACCAATCACTGCAAAAATATAATTATAAATTAGTTCTAGATGTCTAAGTCAGTACGATTCATTTAATGCTTCCACTGAGATCCTAGTCTAAGAAGAGTTAATCAAGCATAGCTGCTTCCTAATCAGAACAGTGAACTAATGATCTTATTTCTGAGTAATACCAGTCAGATAAAGCTCTCAAAAGGTAGTTAACATCACTTTGGTGGAAAGGAATGACAAGTGCAAGTCCTAGTAGGGGTAATGCATCATTCATGCCCCCTCTTATTCTGACATTTTAACGTTATCTTGTTTTACTGTGTCGGCCTAACACTGCCACTGCTGGCAAATTAAACTGTGAACTTACAAAGTGGGTGGCAATAAATACAAATTATGAGAGTTCAAAAGATGTCCCTGGAGGTGCAATGCTAGACACAGAATGTCTCTGGCTTTTCTGTCACATAGCAATAGATGAGAGACAAAGTAGAACAGGCATTTCTGGAGGCAGGAGAACAAAAAGAAAGAATTATCCAGCTGATGATAAAAATGAGATGAAAATTAAGAGAAAACACATGTTTCAAAAACCAGTTTGAAGACGACACACCAATGAAAAAGGGAAGAGGTCCAGAAAAACTATATAAACATAAAAGGTCTTATTATATACTGGTCTTTTATGTCAATGACATCAAAAATCTATTCTGAAACTGAGCCAGGTATTCATAAATTATCAAAATAACTGCCAGGTATGCTGAGTAGAATTTACAATGAGAAAATTTGCACTGATGCCATGAATCTTGTTCAGCTTATAAAGTTGTTAAATGAAACCTGAACCACAGTCCCCACCTCCCCTCCCAGCCCAACAAAGAAAGGAAAAAAAGAGAAAATCACCTTCTTCTAAGTAACTGTGGGTGGACCAGGCTAGCATGGATGCCACTGAAAATATAAATATCAAGAGTTCCTCAGGAAGCAGTTGTAGGCCAGGAAAGGAGGCTCTCAGCAGTCTTAATTTTTGCAGGAATTCCATGTGCTCTCCTGGTCAACTCATCCTCAAGGGTTAATGGGCAAAGTCAGGGAGAAGAGAATGAACATTAAAGTGTTTCTAGAAAGTCTTCTGGGGGCCTTGCCAACTTCAAATGCCTACATTAAAAGGCAGAAACACAACTCAAACAAAAGAATCTGCCCCTTTTAGGCACATGAACGACAGCCCTAACAAGTACAGCCAGAGATCAGATTTTTTAATGTTGCCTAACATGGAGACTTTTGCTCCTAATTTGGTCTAGTTCCACTAATGAATCTTATAAAATATTTTATCTGCCTATTCCATGCCCACAGACCCCTCACAGGAGACTGGGAAATCATCGTTTCTTCCAGAGTGCAGATATCAGTTGGACCATATGCAACGGCAGTCTGTTTATTTTTCCCATAAGCCACCAGTTTCATAGAAACTCATTAGCATCACCTGTGTTAATTACACTAGCACACCAATCAACAGCTCCTTCTTAATTAGGTTTTCTTTATTAAAGCCGGAAATTGCCAAGGAGACAAAAGTCACCTGGGGAAATTATGTGAAAAGGAGTGTTTATGCCAAATTACACACTAAAATAATAATAAAATAGCCCGGTTTGTTTACAGAAAAAGGAAACAATATTAATATTCAAGGTCACTGGCACACTCCTTATTAATTATTCTCGTTATATTAAATTGTGATCATTTCTGCTTCAAGAGGGTTGGCTTATAGAAAGGCTTTGTACTCGAAGTTGACTCACATCAGATTTTAATGGCTGTGGTCAGCGATTATGACTTGCTTATTCTATAAACACGAGCACCCACGGGTTAAAGCAGTTAATACTAATTTCATGAGCTCATGTCCCAACCGTAACTCAAAATCCTTTATGTCTGTTAGCAAACCTAGAAAGGCATATAAAAATCTACTCTGAAAGGAAAAGATACCCATGTGACTCGTGGAATTTGTAGTTCTCCTAAAAGAAAAAGGAAAAAAGACTTCCAACCATATTCCTCTCACTTTCCAAGAGCCTTTCATCAGAGGGGGGTGGTCACAGCACTGAGAACACAAAAGCAGCTTTTAGAAAGAGATTCTTTCTCCAAGGTTAGACTTATAGGGAGGTTCCCCTGGGATGTTTAAACCAAGCCTGGCCAAAGCACTAGAAAGTAGATTGCAGGGAGCTTCCTGCTCTGGTTGTGTGGAGGTGGAGAGGGAGGGGCAATCCTGGGACCTAATAGGGCTTTTCATCTTCGATTGACTATAATCCTAAGTACACTTATCATGGACTCAAAATCTATCTTCAGAATAATAAAATCTGGGCACACCCATCTATAAAGTGGGGATAAGAATGCTTAACCTGATTCTTACAAGAATTAGTTCATATTTAGAAAGTACTTTGATGATAAAAAATCACTGAGTGAGTGTTATTTGTTCTTATTCCCATTGGTCCCGGAAGATTGCCTGTCCAGGAGGCCTGTGAATTCTGGTTCTCTGTGGCCAAAAGAGCAATTGTAAAAAGTCAACTAGATTTGGGAGCTGGACCTGTAAGAAAAGCAATTGTGGACTTGAACAAGCAAACATCAATGGAATCACTTTTCAGCCTCAAGCCCAGGACCCGACTGGGCTCAGTGGGCTGATTACCGGCTCTCAGTGGTTCCCTTCTTAGGGTCTTCTTGGCTTCTGTGTGGGCTGCCACACACTCCCCACCTCAGGTCAAGGCATAAAGAAGCTGGCTGACTGTGCTGATGAATATTCATTGAAAATCAAGGAGAGTTTGCTGCAAGCCTCATAAGAACTTTTTTGTTTTCTGGAACAAACGCCACAGAAGATGACCAAAAGACCACAAACAGAGACATCACAAATGGTATCAAAGCCTGAGGAGATATAAACATCAGAAGATTTTTGTTGTAGTCTCTAAAGACCAGCGACCCAACACCTATTCAGTATTGCAATCAAGAGATAAGGCTCTGGACATGCTCTCTCTCCTCCACCTTGGAAAAGTGCCTAGAACCTTAAGTCGTAACTTTGGAATTCCTTCCTAGTGTTGCAAGATTAATATCAAAGATGAATATCAAAGGAATATAGCTAAAAAAGGGAAACAGAACAGGTAAACAAGTATTTGGATACGGATTGCAACCTACGTATTTCTTTTTCTTGGTCATCTTGCTAATTGACAGTCATTTTTAACCTTCCTTTCAGAGATTGCACGGGTTCCTCTAGAGAATGAAACTTCAGTTTACACAAAAGCCAAGGTGTCCAGGCTGCATCTTCATGACTGACTGATGACCTTTGTGGAAAGGTGCTTATCAGGACAGGCCACTGTCTAGCCTGTCCACCTCAATCTGCAGTCCCAGCTGGGCTTTCTCCCTCCCCTCTCTTTCACCCTCCCAGCCGAATGCCTTGTCACTTAGGCCTCAGCTGAGTTTGTTTCATTTACCTCACCCAGATAGCATACACACTGCATATTTGGGTACACAACTGTCACATCACTAGACAGTTTAGACAGAGTTTTAGCAATGGGGTTATCAAAGCAGATCTTTAATGGGGCGAAGTATACGTTCCAAAATACATCTTTATGAAACAAGGTCAGCTTAAAAACCCTGTTAGTGGACCTGACACAGAAGCCATTCTAAAAAAAAATGAATCTGAAGTTGCAGTAGTTTTATTTAGGGTTTCACTCAGGAAACACCAGGAGACCTCTAATACTCAATGCCCATTGCTGGAAATGCTTTCCTTAAGTTTAGGATTTACGTGCTTATTAAAGACTGGGCAGACATCTCCCTTGTTGTCTGAAAACCTTCCCGTCTATCTGTCCTCCACCTTCAATGGCTTCCCATCTCACGCAGAGTAAAGGCCCAAGACCTTCATATGGCCCACAGGGCCACCAGAAGGGCACCATTATGCCTCTGGCAGCATCGCCTACTACTCTCTCCCTCGCTTGTGCTGTTCCAGCCACACTGTCCCGCATGGCTTGCGGGATCTTAGTTCCCCAACCAGGTCTTAAATCCGGGTCATGGCAGTGAAAGCACCAAGTCCTAACCACTTGGGCCACCGGGAAATTCCCGAGTGTCCTCTCTTTTATGAACTTATCCCATTACAGATTTCTCATTTACGTGTGTGATTTTTTAAATTAATGTCTGAGCCCCAGGCCCCACAGTCTTATGAGAACAGGACCCTGTCTATTATCATTATGCTTCAAATTACTAGCACCCAGAAGACATGCAATTCTATTTGTTGGCTGAATGAACTAAAAGTTTATCCTCTGAAGTAAACATGAATTCATATACTATTCTTAGCTAAGAGCTCCATGAAAGCCTAGTAACTCTTAACAGTAGTAGGAGTAGCAACCGTGGTCATTGTTATTGTTATATACAATGTCACCTTTTGATTCTTGCCATCTCACCCCATCTGATCTGCACCCTCAATTATCTGCCCCACCTTGCACCCTGAAGAAACCTGCAGACTCCCAGATCTTACAAACTGCACCCTCCTTCTTATTTCTAATGCACTTTGCAGGTGCTCCCATTCATTCACGCCTCCATTGTCGAATTTACCATTCTGAATGTGTCTACAGGTCTACATGCTCCCCAAGATTATAAATGCAGCTTATTCTCTTTCTGTCTCTAATTCCTAGCACAGTGACATATTCAATAAAAGTTTGAAGAAACAAACAAGTAGTTACTCTATTCTGACTGATTTCAAGTCCTCTGTGATTAGATGACAACCTATGATTCAGAGAGCCCCAACAAAATCAATCCCTTGTCTCTTCACTTTCAAAAGCACGCAGGCTTGAGGAAGAAAGTCTGGCAAATCACCCACAGCTTTGGTAACCTATGTTCACTGTCTCAAGTAAGGGGAGCCAGCAGTTCTGATCTTTCACAGCCTGGAGTATCTAAATTGCCATTTGAGAGGCATTTCAAAAATCCTCAATTCTGAACTGTCTCACTGTAATGATCTGTCTAAATGTTAATTGTTTTACATAATGTTTTCAAGTTTACTGGTAAGAAAAAAATTCTCATTGGAAATATACACAGCTTTGATACGGGGTTTTTTTGCAGGCAATTTCTTGAACACACATACACGTTATCTCCCTGATAGGCAATAATGGTTCTTTAAGGAGCTGTCATGATCAATTGTAAAAATACATATTTAGAACACTTTTTAAAGTGTGTGTATTATAAAAATGTTTTAAAATGAAAACTATTTACCCAAAAGACTATAATGGTTCTGAAGAGTATTTTGTAAATCCTAATTTGAGACTTTAAGGGGAAAAAAAAAAGATTTCTGACCTGGGAGATCGTAAAGACTTCACTAAGCCATTAACATTTATTGTCTCTCAAGGGCTAAAAATGTTGCTGGGAACATGTTTCCAGGTTAGAGAAAAAATACAGACCATGCTGCTGACAAAGGGTCTTCGATGCTCCTCTGTGCTGCCCCAAAGGCTGACAGACACCAGTCCATTATACTAACTAATGGCACACTTAGAAGAAAATGCCATCCAGAAGATGTTAGCCCAGGGACCTTGACTAATGGGTACTGTCTAATGTCCAAAGACCCCATCAGCTCTGGTCACTGATGAGACATTCTAACAGTAGTGCATTAAGACCTTAGTGGAGAAAGTCACTGTGGGGAATCTGATAGGATGAATTGGGTATTTGAGGAGAAAACACTCTTTACCCCTTTCATCTCAAGCCTGATTCAAGAGAAAAGAGATGATTAATAATCACATGTAAAAATCTAGTCTCCTACACCTTCTGTATCTCCGTCCACAGTCCTGAGCAAGGAAAACACATTTGATTAAGAGCCCTTAGCCCTGGTACTTAGTACTGACTGTGTGCTGTGTTTACTAAGGCAGGAAAACAGGACACTTTCTGGTTAATAAGAAAAAAAACAAGCATTCACTTCAATGCTCCACTGGAAATTTTCTTAAGAGATGCAAGGGTCTGTCTCGTGAGCAGCAGAAAATACATTGGATCGGCCCCAAAGTTGTGAATGCTATATAGTGCCTTCATATTTTTTGTCAACTCTTTTTAACAAAAGAGTTTTAGTTTTTGTAAGAAAAAAAGAGTTGGGGGATGGAACGAAAGAGAGGGGAGAAAAAGAGCAAGAAAGAAAAGGAAGGAAGACTGAAAGACATCAGTGATATTATATACTAAGCGCTGGCCTGAAGCGAAATATCACAGGTAACCTATAAACAGAAGTCAAAAACGGAAAGATGGAGAAACTTAACCAGAACCACATGAGAAACACTACTAGATATAAACAACTGGGGTGGAGGCTGACAGGGGGCTCGAGTTGACACATTTTTCACTTTTTACACTATAGAGTTCACAAATCTCTACCGGGCTTCCTCAAAAACCTTACCTGTTGGGTCTGAAGGACCAGCTGGGTTTGATTAGGACAGCAGTGCACCCCTGTACGGGCAAAACGAGGTCACGGATGATTGGACTCGGCTTTACACCAAAAGAAGTTCAGTCCCTAATAGTTAATGAAACGAGCAGATTTCCCTTCTTACACCTGAAATAACCTGCCTCCAGAGTCTGCCCAATATACTGTCTCTGAAAGCAAATAGCCCCGGCTAAGAGTACCTTCAAAGCCAAGCTTTCATTTATTGTCAAGACAGAATGGAATTGGTCCTTTTTATGTAACACATGAGTTAGGCTGACCTAGCCATTCTGTACACAGCAAAGTACTGCTTCATTGTGTTGGTTTCATTCCCTTTCCTGTAATGTAACAAAAGGAATCTAAATACTCAAGGGCACCTAAGCCTGTGATGAGAGTACTTGGCTCTCATCAGTGGTAATGGGACTTAAACCTAACATTTCAGACAGGATGGATTGCTTTGTCGGGTACTTTTCCTCTTTTTTTTCCTGAGCTTGATTTCACACCAGCTATGTTCACAAACCCATAATAAATCACTAGGAATGTAAAATACACTACACTTTCCCCCCCACGTTGGCCTGGGTCATTTATCATTCTGCAGATTTCAAAAAGATGGTAGTGTTTTTATTGCAAAGGCCTTGTCGTTACAGAAACTAGAAAAGAAAAGTATTGATCACAATTAGATCATATATTAGCAGCCCCTGATGCCTGGATGGCTGAGGATTTCAAGCTAGATCATTCTCCCCTCTGTTAAAATTCTGGACAGCAAATTTCTTTTATGTTAGAATAACTAGTATAAACCCATAAAATGTAACCTAAAAATGTAATTATAATTGCCATGCCAAAAGCAAGCCAGTCGATATCTTCCCGATTCTAATAGTTTCAAGCACTATTACCTTAACGGTCTCACATCACAGTACTGATTAAAGAAACATTTTGTCTTTTTATCTGTATGGAATGGCCAGCATAATCACCGAAGCATAGAGAGCTAAAATATTTATTAGTGTGTATATATCTTGGTTCAGGCAGTGAATGTCAATTTAGGGGTGGAAAGTTACAACACAGCCCTCCATTCAATCCATTTTCAGGATCCTCTAGTGCTCCTTGGGTGGTCATCCCAAGCAGAGGAGGAGATCTTAGAATCTGCCCCTCCACCCGAACGAGCTCCTTCTGCAGATTTTCCAAAAAGAAGCTCTTCTCGGGAGCTTTGAAACTGGTCTCAAATTGACAGTGACTGTCGTGGACCAGTGTCAACCATCAGAGACAAGCCTGAAAAGAGACACATTCAGTGGATGGAAAGCATGAAGTGAGGCCAGCTTAACAGCAGCCGGTTCTCCCACCCACACTTCCTGTCCAGCTAAACAGACAAGCAAACAAAAGTATTCATTTTAACTTGACTGATTAAAATAAACGCAATCTAAAATCTGTGAATCAAAACCTAGCCTCTTCCCACAGAATACATCACCTACAATTTATATATTGAAAGGTATCTATCATTACATTCTAACCAATTACCAAACGCAGAATTAGAAGGAACATATAAAAGGATTTCTCCAAGCTAGACACTTAATATTGTTTCTTTCTCCAAACTGTACAAGCGAATTATGTAGATTTGGAATGTAAGAAATATAAAAAGCTGTTTTAAAATGAACGGCATATTCCTGATCATTTCTCTTAGAGGTGAAAATATATTTTCTCCCAATCAGTTGAACAGGAGGAAAATTTAGAGTCCTATCAGTTCAGAAGCATCAGCACAGCGGTCAAATAAAAATTTCTACCATGTGATGTGCACAATTAATTTTACAATTAAACTTATCCGTGTAATGTGCATTTCCAAAGCTAAATACAAATCGGGTGGAGAAAATCTGTTTCACTTAAGGATATACAGTCTGTGACTTGGTAAAAACTCTACATGGCTGCCCTCCCAATGGGCTGCTGAGGGAAAGCCTCTATTAGGACTCTTCCCCAGTTCTTAAGTAAACAGGGTAGCAGGCTCCAATCCACCCCTCCTTGGGGAAGAGGGAGCAGAGAGGAGAGAGAGACACAGAGGCGAAGGGGATGGAAAATGGGTGCCCAGCTCCAGAATTAAGTGAGAACGCCAGACTTGTCATCCAGGGATGGCCAAAGGGAACAGGCAGCATCACACCTACACAGTCTACCCATGGGTTAACTGGCATTTCTAATACTTTTCACCTAGTCTGACTTGACAGATGCCTAACCTTAGCTACTGAGTGGAGACAGGCTGATGGGTCTTGGCCATACAGGGGGAAAATTTTTGATGCTTCTCACTTATGACATGATTGATTTTCTTTCAGCAGCCCTTCACTTTGGGAAGTGGCGAGGGCTGGCTCACTGTGCCCCGGTGCGCCCTGACCCCCGACACGTGGCCGCTGTGAGGCTGGAAACCGATGACGGCAGAAACCTAAAAAATCAATAGGCCCTGTCAGTCAGGGGCGAGGCGGACGTCTTTTAAAAACCCAATCACGACATGTATTTGCTGCATGGTGTGGATCTACTGCACACTTGAGAACACACTGAATTTCCCCTTCCCCTTATTTATTTATTTATTTGGCTCTGCTTTACACTTCATTTTACCTCTTTGGGGGAGGGGGGTTGGAAAGACCTTAACCTTTCAGGCAGTGAGGGAGAGGGAACAAGTCGTGTGGTAAGGTTGGTGCTTCATGATATTAACAGGAAAAATTCCCTGGAAACTATTTGAATAGTATGAAATAAATAGAGCCCCTTGTGGCTGCCAACATAAACAGTGACATCATTTTTTTTTTTTTTTACATTATCTGGAAAGAATTTAGATATAAGACTTTTAAGTCTAAAAACACATGAGGGCAAAGCTGCTTAATAGACTTGGTTAAGGGAAGAGTATTGTTTCATTTTTCTTTGGGGGTTTCTTTAAGGTGAAAGAATGGAGGACACACACACACACACACACACACACACAATAGTTCTCTGTTGGGGAACCAGAGCAAGCACTGCAAGAATCGCTCAGTTTCTGAGCAGGGTCAGCGTAATATTCTCCATTCAGTGTGGAAGAAATACCAAATATGCATCCTTTCTTTGGGAGACAGACAATGCAAAAGATGGCATTTAGCTTCTTCGTGATCTGGGGCTGGGGGATAAATATCAACTCTGACAAGCCAAAAAGATAAGAGAAATACCATCAGGTGAAATGCAGCCACACGGGGAAAGAAATTCCACACTCACACAAAAAGAAAAAAGCAAGTAAAAAGGGTCTGGAGACTATAGGGAAGGATTCTATTAGGTACAATTAAAATGTGTGTTATGAGAGCTATGTGCAAGTGTATTTCAGAATTTCTGTGACATGCTTTTCTTCTTTCTTTCCAGAAAAATAGGTGTATTATGCATCATCTTAAAATCCACCAAGGTAAACATCATATATTAAAAAGAAAACAAATAAACAAAATCTGTGCCTGAATTCCCAAACTAAGCCCAATTAAAGGTTTCTTTATGGCTGTAGACCTGACAAGCTACAATTTCCCCCTGTTGCAGTGGGTGTGTGTGTTTTAATGTAATATTAATGAGCCAGGATGGAGGGTCATAAAAAGTGATAGGTTTTTTCGATGGTAAATTATAAATCGGTATTGATTTTTCCCGGCACTAATGCAGCCAGCTTATTGTAAGACACCACAGGCAAAGTGCACTTTATCAGATTAGACTGGGGCCGGTATCAAATATACATGAGAATAAGGATGCATTTGTGAGTTAGACTACACTTTTCTTCCCTAACAATGCATGAAATTTTTAAGGAAAAAAAAAACAACACACACACACACACACACACACACACACCAGACAAGGATACTGGGAAATACAACATTTTTTTTTCCAAAGCACAGATTTCCAGAATTGTTGCTCGTGGGACAATTTATTTCAAATTGAATAGAGGGCAGTAATAGTACTAATGAAATTATAAATAGGTTTCTTTAAAGGGTGTTCTAACTTTCTTTCGTTTAATTTGTAGTGTAGCAATGAAAGGCATACTTCTGCCCTCTCCACCGAGTCCAGCCTCCGGCTGCAGCATCATTCTTTTGCCCACCTTCTGCCCACAAGTCACTGGGGTGGACCACAGCGGACAAGAAAGTGTTATTTTTTCAAATGACTGAGGTTCCTCTCCATTGGTATTTTATAGTCATAAGGACTTCATTAGACACTTCAGTGGAGATTTTAGCTCTTGAGAGCAAAGAGGAGCCAAAGAGAGCATAAGAACAGGAGAAAGAAGAGAAAATGACTGGAACCCATTTCCCTGGACAAAGATGTTATTATTTGTCCTCTCTCTCCAAACATGGGTCAGCCTCTGACTCACTCGAATGTCAACAGAGATGCAAGTCCTCACTCTGAGTGTGTGTTTGCCTTTTGTTCTTTGGAGAGACTTCTCCAGCTTTGTTGGGAATGCTAGCAGCCCTGTTTCCAAACACTTCCCCACTTCTTCCTATAACTGCTAGCACACTCTCTATCAAAATCTGCCGCTCTCCTCCCGGCACAAAGGCTGCACTCCCACCACGTGACAGCAAGCCGTGCCCAGCTTTGAGGCCGGGTCCTCAGCCAAGATTCCTTCTGTGTCTCCATGGCGTGAACAGGAATTGGAAACCCGCATGCTCACCCCCAAAACAGTCTTTTTTAAGAAGTCGGGGAGAACATGTGTTTATTGACAGTTCATTAACAAATGTCAACCCCCCTGCAAGCTGTTTACTAAGGAATGTAGTGAAGTGAAGAAGTGTGAATATAAATAACTAACAAAAGAAGAATGGAGAGAAAATATCTCAGGGCTGTCCCCTTTCAATGTATTTCAAATCTGTTTTCTTTTCTGCTGGAAACATGACGCTACTGAAGGTATATCCATGGCACCCAGGGCAGTAAAAACAATAGGTGTTTGTGTACTGATATCTAGAACATTTAGATAAAATTCAGAAAAACTGGGCTATGCCATTTCATCTTATTTTTTTTCTCCTTGTCTATATCAAGAGATTTAAACATTTTTTCTAAAAAAAGGAAAAATAAGCTAATAAGTTCCATAATTATAAAGTTACGGCTATAATAAAATTGCTTATTTCTAAAATATGAGGGATGTCAAAACCGCAGCAAAAGTTCACAAAAACCTGGCCCCAATCTTGAGGAGCGTAAAATCTAAGTTAGGGGTAAGCAAAATCACCAAAGAATATATACTATTCAGTAAGGTGTTTCTCATTTGCTACATCAATACTCAAAGTGGACCATATTGAGTGAGGGTAGCTAACTATTTCCAAATGTTAAAAAAAAAAATCTTAATACAGTATACTTGCATCAAAATGACTCCTGAAATTACAGAAAAAAAGGGAAAGTGTTTTGAGACAAGAACAAATCAGGTAAAACCTAATAAAGCCCAAAGGAAATTAGAAAAATAGAAGGTTGTTTTCATGGGAGTTTAATCTCTTCACCGAAAAGTGATCTCTATCATATGTCAAATCAACATCTTAAAGATCTATTTATAAAGTTATGAAAGTGAAAGCATACATTTTTGCCTATGCTAATTTAACTTTATTAGTGATGCCAAAACCCTCATTAACATTTTTCATAAAATCATGCAGGGGTTCTCTCTGCTTTAGGGATAAAGCTAATAAACAAATACATAAATTAGTGTATTTTAATTAAACGTTATCCCATCAAGTAATATTGTACACCACCATCTAATATGAGAAAAACTTTCTTACTTAAAATCCAGTACAATATTAAAATATTAAAACTCATTAAATATTAATTTAAAAATACTTTACAAACGTTCAAGTACTCTGAGTTCTGGATTTTTAAAGGTTTTATGTGGTGGTTGTACATATGATGTAATCCCTAAACTCCTAGCAAAACAGTGCAAGAAGCTCAGATTACTTTGCAGAACTGCACTGATGGACTTAGAAAAAGTGCTATTGTTTTGTTTTAAAATTTTTCATCAAAACGGTGTTGCTAGAAACTTTCAAAAAAAAAAAAAGGGTCCACCAGACATTTATAGCCAAACAGGATTCAATAATAACTTTAAGTCATTATTGTAAAGATCTGAAGATTTATCTCAACAAGGCTCCGAACTGCATCATTTTAAATTGCATCCGAATCACTCAAGCTGACTCTCTGAGTGCCTACTATGCACCTAACATAAGCCACGCATGTGGAATTTAATTGTTAATGTATGGCTTGGGGAAGAGGATTCAAAATAAGCTACTAGCAGCCTAGACCAACCACAAACTAATTGAAACTCTGTAGTAAAGGGTAGATAGGTTTTAGAACATGCCTAGAAATGTCTTTAGAAATCCTAGGTCAAATAGATAAGTGCCCTGAGACAAGAAACTAATGAATGCAAATCGCTTGACATTTATTAAATAACCATTAGCCACTACAGTTGTTACTAAAAGTATTATTTTGCACAGTAAGGCTCAATCAAAGGTGCAGATTGACCAAAGCTTAAAAACCCAGATGGAGAAGATGCACTTGGGCACACTTTCTACTCAAGTTAATCGTCATTTATTGAGGGACTATTTCTTGTATGTCAGACACTGTGTTAGGCAATGAGGATGCAAAGATTAACAAGACTAAGCTACCTGAGGGCCATAACTCTGTCTGCCTTATTTACTGCTGTGTTTCCAGTTCCTAGCATAGTGCCTGACACATTGCAGATACTCGATAAATATTTCTTGAACAAATGAGTTAATAACCAAACAAAAATCCCTGTTGACAAAGCACTCACAGTCTAATTACTTTTGCCATACTTGGATTTTTCTATCACAAATCTAGCTGGCTTTTGTTGAAAGCTCCTCCCTTGCTAAAAGCAATTTAATGAAATAGCTGTGATCCCTTGGTTTGGAGAATACAATCTAGTTGGTATTCAAGGGGAAAGATAGATATTGTGGTCTAAATAGGGCCAAACTTCCACCCAGCATCCTATGTATGAAGCTCTTGATTTAACCAGAATTATCCCGGAAGGAAATTCAACACAAAAAATGCTCAGAAATACTGTTTTGTCACCTCGTGAGGCTGAGCCTTCACAGGACCTGTCATCCACACATCATCTGATAAGAGGCCCTGGATATACATCATGGAGGCTCGGACTCCCTGAGTCCCGGGACAGAGCTCTCGTCAGGAAAATACCAGCTTTTCCTTTCAATCAAATTACTGTGATGGCCCAGAAGGTGGTCAAACAGCACAAGGGTTCTCCTTTGGCAGCAAGCCTTCAAAAAATCGTATCTTTCATGTGGTTGAAATTCTTAGTAACCTGAAAACATGAAAGAAGAAACAATGGGCCTCAAGGAAGCATGTAGGGGTTTTTTGTGTATATAAGTTGTTTTGAAGAGGTACATTCACTCAGCAAGCTCTCTGAAAGTATGACTGACTTGCTATTTCCGATAGGACTAATTTACAGCCCGATCTGAACTCTGCCGCATCCACTTGTGGACGCAGGAGGCATCTTTTTCCGACGTTGGTGGAATGTTCTCTAGAGTAGTATTGATTGCACAGTGATGGGAAATGATAGGACAAACCTGAACTAATTAAGCAATAAGCTCAAAGACTACCTACCTTCAATACTGTTTGAAGGTACATTTAATTATTGCGTGGCTGCAACAGCACAGGGAAGAACATGCCACTTAGGTAAATGTATCAAAGAGTATTGACCGAATGACTAAGGCTCCCTATCGGTTCTAATGTCTTTGGGAAATCAAAGAGAATAAGAAGCAAATATTTCAATTTGGAAAGGGAATGCTACCACATGGGTGGGTGTGGGAGCATGGAAGGGGGAGGTGAGGACCAAACCAGAGGTAATATACTCAACCGAAACCTAGAATAAACAGGTTCCAAGCCTAGGACAGGTCATTTTAATAATACCTGAGAGCATTTTAGTAATGTATCTGGGCAGAATCTCATCCTACAACTTTGTATGTGTGACCAAATAAAGTAAAATAGAGAGAATTGTCTCTTAGAGTGGGAATTCAGTAACATAAAGTAGAATTAAACTGCTGGTTACTGTTAAGATATTTGGGCACTTTAGTTAGTAGCTGATTTCCCATGAATCTCATAAATGTCCAAATCAAACTTGGAATCACAAAAGATGGAGTGAAATATCTAAAGGAACCCTTTAGGGCCTGGAGCTCCTCTGAATTCAGCTTATCACTTTAGTGGAGACCACTGCCTACAAAAAGTGCTAATAATAATATAGCCTGGTAGCCAAAGTCAGAAATGTTAATAATATAGCCCGGTAGCCAAACTCAGAAATGTTAATACTCTCACTTGGTTTGAAAACTGATTTCTATGATACTGTCCAAGATTTACTCCAGCTTTCTAACTTCTCTTCTCTAGGCTTCTCAAGGCTCTTGTCTGATGACCTCATTTTAAACTTCATTTTTCTATTTTCTGGGGACTTGACCCTTTTTTAGAGTATTTTTCTAAATATCACCTTTTTAAGGCAAAGAAAGAGGTACTAATAATGTATTCAGGGTGATTTTAGTGATGCAAGAACATAAGCATTAAATAGCACTGAATCACACAGTGAGGAAGTCTGTCCCTTTTCAGTTTTCTCTTATTCTGAAGTCAGTGAGAGAGTATCCGCTGGGTGCTAGCATTTCTTGAACACCTAACACTTGCCAACCTCCACGTTTAACAGAGCCACTGGCAGGCAGCAGTGTCCAGCTAGAAGATCACAATGCTGCTTTCTTTCCCTTGCGTGTATTCTGCGGTTACCTTCCATTTACTGCAGGTGAGGCCAAACTAGCACTTACTGCAGTGCATAAAGTTTCCTTTTCAAATAAATTCAAGTTTAAAGAGTGAGTTGATGTAAATAAATTTATTTTTTTTTAAATAGTACAGATGGTACAAGGATATGGTAAAAGTCATGGAAGAGGTACAAGAATGATGTTTGCAAGGAAACCCTGGCATAAGAGAAAGCACCCAGAGCTGAGAAACGGACAATCTAAGCTTTTCATGATAGTTTTTCCACTAACCAGCTTTGCGACCATTTGGAAGTCGCTGAACATCACCTACCTTGATCATAAAGTGAAAGTGTTAGATCAGTGTTTTTAACCTGACAGTCCGCTACAATCACCTGGGGATCTTTTATAAAATGCTGCTTCCTGGGCTCTACCCTAGACAAGTTAATTCAGAATGTCTGGAGACAGGGACTAGACATCAGTATTTGTTCTAAAGATTCCCAGGAAATTCTAATGTCAGGCCAGCGCTAAGAAACACTGAGAGAAACGATTTCTAAAATCTTCTGCATCTTAATAAGCCACTAAAAAGAGTATAAGAAATGCAGAAGTCTGTTTTCTCCCTGCTTTTACTTTCTCTTTTTTTTCCAAACCTTCCCTCTCTTTCTTTCAAAGTTCTAGATACAAATATGCTTTCTGAATTTTGCTGATGTGACACCTCTCAAACCACCATTATCCACAAAAGCTACTGATGAGCTGTTTTCCTGTTTCTCAGATCAGTAATAAAGCCATTAAGACAGAGGCGTCAGAGTTAAACTCAGGAATTCTGGACAACAATCCAGATTTCTAACTCCCAGTCCAGCACCTGGGAGAAGGAAAGTAAGAGGAAGGAAGGCCAAGGAACCCATGAAGTTCAGCTCCTGAATCCAAGTGCAGGCAGGTCTATGGGCAAATCCCCTGGGAAATGTGGATCCTGCAGAAGCCTGGAGCATCGGCTCTAGGGCTGGCCTTCTCCATATGCCACTTAAGCCCCTTCATCAATAACTACTTACCCCAGGAATGGCATATCAGCAAAGCCATTCCGAGCAGCCTGGCTCTTCCGTCCAGCACAGCCCTCGGTTTCAGGGGGCAACGGCGTGATAAATGCTGAGCCACAAGCCATGCTGTCTCTCCCAGCCCCTATCTCCTTCCCCAGCTTAGTTAAGAAATCTCTCTCCCTGGTTTTCCCTTTCATCTCCCCTTCCTTGGTCTCCCCTTCCTTGGCTGCTCTCTACTTCATGGTATGACAGGTGCAAGAGAATGCTGATGACAAATAATGAAAAAAACTAAGAACAGGTATGACTTCAGGACTAGGTTTCTTTCTTTCTTTCGTTTTTATTAAAAAGAGTCACTTCTATCTCGTCCCCTAGCTTTCCCAAGATGATTCTCAGGCAGGGGACCTCAAGCGCCCATGGGAACACACAACAGGTGTACATCCCCATGTCAATAGAAGAGCTATACTCAGCAAAGGGTCGGTGGTTTCCAGGCACGCATGTGAGCCCCTGGTTACATATTCTCCAATTTTATAAGAAAAGCCAGGTACACAGATTTGAATGTGAAATCTTCTGATTTTATAATATTAGCTTCTAATTCAGAATTTTAAATTCAAAAGTTTTCAATTCAAAATTTTAAAATATTCTGCACACCAAACCAAAAGCATCTGAGGGCTGAATTCAGTCAGGGAGCCACATATTTGGGGACTTCTGCAAGCCACGAGGTTGGGGGAAGGAGAGAGCAAATTCCTAAGAATTTAATCTCTCTCATTTCACTGGATTTGCCAGACTTACAAGACTCTTGTCTGGACCCCAGCTTAGCAATTCAATCACTCACCATCCAATTAATAATGATTATTATTACTATTTTTATAACTTTTCGTGTGTACTTCTACTAAACACCCCTATGAATAAGGTATGTTATCGTCACCATTTCACAGTAAGGAGGCTGAGGCTCAGAGAGACTAAATAACTCAGATCACACACATCTCAAGTGTCAGACACATTGAAAGCTGAGGCTGTCTGATTCCAGCACCCACATTTCTAACCCTGGGTTAACGATGAAGAGTCCCATCTTAGAACTAAGAGATCTCAAGAAATATCAGGGGAAACGTTGGTCTAGTTGGGGCAATAAAGCAGATAGATTTTTAGTAAAATCCAGGCTTCCCATGTTCACTAATTACGTGCCTTTGGGCAAACTGCTCCACTTTTCTGAGCCTCCATTTCTTCTGTAAAATGGAGATAGCATTAGTATTTCCCATATAGGCTGCTGGGTGGGCATTACATGAGATAATCCATGTAAAGGCTTAGAGCATAGTGCCTGGAGAATAATAAACACTGAACAAATTTGGACTAGTATTGTTATTATTATTATTTATTATTATTATTATTTTTTTTGGCGGTACGCCGGCCTCTCACTGTTGTGGCCTCTCCCGTTGCAGAGCACAGGCTCCGTACGCACAAGCTCAGCGGCCATGGCTCACAGGCCCAGCCACTCCACGGCATGTGGGATCTTCCTGGACCGCGGCACGAACTCGTGTCCCCTGCATCGGCAGGTGGACTCTCAACCACTGTGCCACCAGGGAAGTCCTATTGTTATTATTTTTATTTTCTTTACTATAAGTCATCACTCCTTATATTCAGCCTTCTTACCCTAAAGTTAGAGAATCCTAATATTTCCTTGGGCTTTAAGAACACTTCTAACTTTTTAAAGCCTTTGAACATCCATTATTTCATTTTATCCTTCCAAGAGCCTAATGAGGTAGGTAAGACAGGGATTACCTCATACGGCAGATGAGAGGATTAAGAAGGCACAGAGAGGTTCATTAGACTTCCAAAGTCACACAGCTATACATAGGCTCCATAATAACCCTGAGCTTTCTTCAATTACTGGACATTCAAGAAGGAACTAGGCAGGGAAGACCCCTAAAAGTAGAAACGTTATATTTGTCTTTGGGTGCCTGGAAGATTAATATAATATAGATAATATAACTAACTGTCCAGGAAAAAATTATAAGAGCACTTCTGAAGAAAAGTAAATGAATTGGAGTTAATATACTGAAAATCATACGGATAAATACTTACAGAAAAAAAAAATCACTAGAAGAAATGACTAACATGAGAAGAAGCTGGAATAGGGACATATGAAGAAGTTCCTGGAGGACAGTAAGAGGCCTGGGGCCCCTTCTATGCATGTCGCAAACTTACTAGAATTAGGAATGGTGTCCTATGGGCTGACTGCAGCAGCACTGTAGGGAAGGCACATCAATCTCCCCAACTCCTGTCTCTAGAGCACATCTTACACTCTGGATAATTGAAGTATTTTTTTTTAACATCTTTATTGGAGTATAATTGCTTTACCATGGTGTGTTAGTTTCTGCTGTATAACAAAGTGAATCAGTTATACATATACATATGTCCCCATATCTCCTCCCTCTTGCACCTCCCTCCCACCCTCCCTATCCCACCCCTCTAGGTGGTCACAAAGCCCCATGCTGATCTCCCTGTGCTATGCAGCTGCTTCCCACTAGCTATCTATTTTACATTTGGTAGTGTATCTATGTCCATGCCACTCTCTTACTTCGTTCCAGCTTCCCCTTCCCCCTCCCCTTCCCCGTGTCCTCAAGTCCATTCTCTATGTCCGCATCTTTATTCCTGTCCGGCCCCTAGGTTTTTCAGAACCATTTTTAATTTTTTTAGATTCCATGTATATGTTGGACAACTGAATTATTAAATACGGTATTCCCAGCATGGAGCACATTATCTACCCCATAGCAGGTGCTCATAGTAGGTGGACTGATTGAATAAATTAATGAATGAATATCTCTGTCCAGAAAGATGGAAGAAGCTGTGAGCCCATCTGCAGTGGCCCTGGCCCATTCTGGCAGATGTCTTGTTATTTTACCTGCCCAATCCCTCCATCATCTCTTTGTAATTGTACTTTTCCTTTGGTGAACTGCCTGTGGTGCATTCTTTGTTATCTTAGAGAAATTGATAGCCAAGTCAGGCCAATCTACTTCTCTCTCCTGAGATGCTGAATCTTGAGAAGAGTAGAACACAGGGGAGGAAATGGTAAGAGCCCAGGCCTTTGGCTGGTGGCATCCTGGGAGACCATTACTTCCTATGACCCAAATTCCCAGGGCTACCTTACATACTCATCTTCCCAACACCTAATTACTCAACTCTTCTGACTTTTAAGCTTACCAGTTATTTCTCCAATAAATCCCTATTGCTTTGCTTAGGAGTCCCCTTCTACTGCTTGTAACCAAAAGATCATGTGCTTTAGAAGGGAGCAGTTGAGTGGATAGGGTTGCTATTGTACCAGCTGATGCAATTCCAAGAGGCTTTAAATAGGTCCCATTGTTCTTCCCAAGTCTGTCTCCCACAGCATATCAATAATATAAATACAGAGAAGGGCACAGCCAGTTAGGGTTGCCCCTAGCTGATGCAGGGGAGAGAAACCTGCTTTAAATACTTTGCTCTATTTCTCTCGTTCTGGCCCAGAATTAGGCAAAATGGAGCCAGCGGAGTGACACAGAGACAAGGGGAGAAAAGTCTCAAAGGGGTCTTCTCCTTTCCCCGCACTCAGAGCTGGTGTCTCCCTTTGAACCAGCTCCTACACAATTCCAACAGAAAACCAGCTGGCAGCCACTGGTCCTGCCCACCACAGGCTGAAGTCCTCTCCTCTGCCCAGGAGAAACACTGTTGACATATCCTACTTGTGATGCAAGCACTGCTCGCCAGCCTCTGAGACACAGCAGGAGACTGCTGACTTCCCGGCTCTCTGAGACGCAGTAAATCCTCCCACCCACCCCAACACCTAAGCGAGCCACTAGCCTCCAATATCACAGTAGCTGGACAGCTGTAGTTTGCACCCTCTGCTCCAGCGAGAAACTGGAAAGGACAGATTGGGGAAGGAGAGCTTTCTGCAAAGCCTCCTCTTTAATCCCCAGGTCAGAGATCTGGGCTTCTTGGTTTTTAATAAAATGCTCAACTGGGCCTGAATGGAGGCTACTGGGATGGGAGATCACTGGTCTGATGCCAAACGATGGGCAATTTCTTGTCAGACTGGAGAGCAGACACAGATGTCTTCATGTCAAATGGTGTATACAAATGGCCGTGAGGCTCTTGGAATCCCTCAGACAAAGCGCTTAGTCACGGCGATCACTGTAATCCACTGCCAATTAAAACCAAATGCAGGCATCCCTGCGATGGAGACAGACACTTGAAGTGCAGTGCAGGTGCAGCCCTGCTCACAAAAGTCTTCCTCTCTTTGTGTGCAGCTCCAAACCCAGCTGATAACCATGAGAGCAGAGTGGCTGTGAGCACCAAGAACAGAGGACAGCAGAGCTATTTCAAAACTTCCACTCAAGATGCTGGTAGGGCCTGTGAGAGGTCAAGTGTCCATCACAGCCATTCATTCATCTGCTCGCTCGTTCCAGACACTAACTTGATTATAATGGCATCCAAGACGTGCTATTACTCACTCCTTCCGTCATTCGAGACAACACCTGTTGACTACCTGGGTTGCCGTGCTGAGTGCTATAAGGTACCTCATTTCTGGGCAAAGCTCTAGATGGCACAGCCCGTGAGGAGCTTATGGCCTTAGCAGGAAGATTTAACATGAAGAAAAACAACTAGAATGCAAGGTGGAAAGTGACAAGTGACACGAGAGATCCCAGGAAAAAACAGTAGATGGCCGAGGAGCCGTTGGAGAGGGTGATTAAGAAGCAGGTGAGGAAGCTTCAAGAAGGAAGCGAAACATGAACCTCCTGGCACAGGATGGGAAGGATTCAAAACACAGGAGTGGGAGTCGGGGGTGGGGTGGGGTGGGAGGTGGTAAGGGTCAAAGGGCAAGTTGGATAGTATAAAGTACATACTCGGAAAAATACCACCATGACGGCACGACGGTGCTCTTCTCCTGGAGTGGAACATGTTGGGGGGACACCCCAGGTAAACCAGGCCTTGGGCTCATATCAGGAAGGCCGTGAGCCAACATTCAGCAGTCACAGCTCTGAGAAGCTAGCTGAAGTCCCTTCCTTGGAAAGAGGCATAATCAGAAGTGCACACAAAGAAGGCTTCCCTGGTGGCGCAGTGGTTGAGAGTCCGCCTGCCGATGCAGGGCACACGGGTTCGTGTCCCGGTCCGGGAAGATCCCACATGCCGCGGAGTGGCTGGGCCCGTGAGCCATGGCCGCTGAGCCTGCGCTCCGCAACGGGAGAGGCCACAGCAGTGAGAGGCCCGCGTACCACAAAAAAAAAAAAAAAAAAAAAAAAAAAAAGAAGGCTTCCCTGGCTGCAGTGTGCAGGAACAGATCAGAAGAGGAAACTTCTAGGCAGCGAGACAAATTAGAAGTGTAATGAGGCAGGCCTGAACTATGGTGGTGAAACCAAAGGGTAGCCACATGAAGACGGGCTCTCACTGAAATGTCACTAGTTCAGTCCTGGAAAATGAACCACCGGGCTTGGCTTTGAGAGGCAATGTGATTCCACCCAGAACTGGGCTCAAGTTTGCTAGCCTCAACTCAAGCAAAGCTCGCCGTGTGACTTTCACCTCCCTGTGCCTTGGTCTCCTTGTCTGTCACTCTCTGTAGTTACACCTAAGGGGAATTAGGGCTAGGATGGGCAGATGTGAATGTTCTTTCACTTTTTTGGAACAATTATAAAAACCTAGGCTAATAACAGAATTATACTATTTCTATAAGGTGGTCCTTCAAGGCTTTGTATTTTCCTGGCTTCTATGTCAGAGATAATCCAACTCTAGACACAGGCTAATATCAATGAAACCCATCACGTTCCATTTTCCCGAGCACTGGTGAGCCAGGTGATAACAAGAGCCAATTATATGTATGAGAATTCCATTAATGGATCCTAACACTGAACCTCAGCCACAGGACATGCTATATGCCTCAGTGTCCCAGTCATTACAGAAAGAGCAACAGAGAAATAATGTCAGGGGCGGGAGAGAGAACCAGGAAATCTCACTCCTGCTGTTTACTGTCTGTGCAACTTGGAGGAATTTATTACTGAGCCTTAATTTCGCCATCTGTAAAATAGGGTTAATAATCTCTATCGCCTAATACTAATGAAAGTATAAAATAAATATGTATCACAGAGCATAGTGCCTGGCTCATAGTAAGCACTTTACAAATAGTAGCTGTTATTCATTGTTATTTTTTTTTATTGTTTACATCACAGGCATTGTTTCATTAATTTCAAACTACAACATTTTGCATATCCACTCTAGCATACCAGATGGCTGCTTAAAAATATCTGAATCGCTTATGAAAACAGTTTGAGACATTCCATTGAATAAGTCACTGGTTTATTTAAAATAAGTTGAAAAATCTCATATTTTATGTAAGAGATGCCTTTGTAGAAATAGTCTTTTTAAAAACACTACCACATGTTTTGCCACTTCTTGACAAAATGTTTTTCAAGAAAAGGTGCACACGCGCACACACACAATTATTCTGTTGTCAAGAAAACAGATCAAGCCTGAGATATTAACATTGCCAAAAGATGACAGTATTTGGCAAGCCTAAAAATGTTTGTCATCTTAGAAGTATTTATGCAAAAGCAGAAAATAAACTATTCAATATTTTAGTCACTTTAGGTGATTCAGGCAAGTCATTAGGTTTTGGTTTAAAATATTCTTGCAGGAAATTCACCCTTCTCCAACCTAGCTAGTTTTATCCTTCTGCCTATAAAACTTAAACTGTTTCAAAAGTTTCCTCTGTGTTACCTGTGGAGTTTTTGGCATTTGTACAACACAAGGGCTAAAAATGCCCCTCACCACCTACCCAATCCACCCCCACTCCAATGTTTTTGCAACACTTTTTAAATTAAAGGCATTTACTAGCTCTGAGACCTTGAGCAACTTAACTAACTTCCCAAGACTCAGTTTCCTCTTCTTCTAAAAATTTGGGTTGGGGGTAGAGTTGAGGGAGAATACAAGCCCTCCCCCAGCTTCCCACGTGGGGCTAAGAGAGAATAGATCTGAAAAATATTTCTGTTAATGGTAAGGCCATTTAAAGGGGGGGGGGGGGAAGCGAGGACCCATAAAGCCAAAGCTTATTCAACAAAGACTTTCCTCAACATTTTCCTTGCAGAACCCTTTAATAAATCCTTGTAAGGGCAAAAGGTGGCCCTTTTGCCTGAATGCAAGTAACTGTTGAGTTCATATAGAAGCAGAGGCCAAAATGCTCCCAATGGCTTTCCTTAATGATTTTTTTTGTCATCAGAATTAAAGAAATGTATGCCCTTTTAGAACAATTTATGACTGTGTATCTTGTGAAGTTATAAATACATTTAGATCCATTTCTCTTCCCTTCTTATAAAGACATTGATGTGTTTTTTCTGACATGCCTCATGAACTCAGTCAATCACAAGTCTTTCTTAATGGAAACCACATGTCTGCCCAGAACTGTGTAATTATAATGCTAGGATTCTTGGCACTGCCAGGAAAAGGGGCATTGTCAAACCAATTAAAGTTTATTTACTTACATACCATTTCTGGATCAGAATGTTCCTTCTTTCATGCTGATGCTGAGAAAATATATATCTCATCAAGTTGTTGTAATTGTTTTTTTTGGACAGATTTACATTTCTTACCAATTATATTCCTGGTTTTCAGTTCCTTTGCATGTAACTAAAAATTTCTTTAAAAAGACATCTGGGAACAGTATCATGAGATGTTCTGTAAATAAGACTTTGCACATTTCACACCAAAATTACTGTGCTTGTTTATGTTGCTGCTGAAATGTAATTTTATAGGATTTATCTCCACTAAGGGGTATATTAAGAACATTTTCTTTAGACCTGTTAGGGAGTGAGCATGGCCTACAAGAAGGCCTGGGCTTGGTATCTGGCTCAGCTATTGAAGCGATGGATTATCAAGGGGAAAAAAAGATTTCTTAAAGTCTCAGTATTTTCTGGTTGAAAAGTAGGAATAAAAATTCTACTCACAGAAATAACAGTGTTAAGGGGAAGTACCATGGTTAGTGAGGAAAACAGTGGAATAAATATTTGGAGGCAGACACCAGCTAGCGGAATGGCCTTGGACGAGGCCTTCAATCATTCTGAGCCTTTTTTTCTTATCTGTAGAATGGGACTAATAATACTTATCCTATGAGCCTCGAAAGATTGCTCTGAATTTAAAAGGCAATGAGAGAAAGCCTCGCAATGTGCAAAGTAACTGTCCTTGTCCCTCTCTCTGATTCTATCAAGCCTAAGTCGAGAACCACAATCACAAACCAGCAAAAGTAAAACCAAAGAACAAACTTAGATTGTGGTCAGAAGCAAGGGACAAAACAAACCAGACTGAAAATCTCAAATTCCGGCCCAATGGGGAGAAAAGAGTCCATCAAGGAAATAAGGCTGATGTAGGTCAACCAGCAGACACATGAAAGACCTGCCTCTGAACATCTCCCTCCACTTTCATCACTGGAGACAAACGATCCCAGTTTGCTGTCAAGGAAGATGGGAAGGTGGGGTGAGTTACTTGGGTTCTCATCTCTCACGCTAATGTTGGCTCTCTCACTTCCCAGGAAAAAGGGACAGAGAACAGGCATTAGGAAAGCCCCTCAAACCCTTTGTGGGATGGGTTTATCCAGCCTGCAGGTGGGTGTCCCTTAGAGGGGGGACAACATGAGGGACATCTCTCATCTCTTGGGTCCACCAAATTAAATGACTGCGAGTTCCTCTTTAATTTTCCCAACAATGAGAGACAAAGGTGACATTCTAAATATAGGAACAGACTAAAGCACAACCCAATTTTCCATAGGCATAATGAACAATCTGATTCCCACTATGCCTTGGTTACTGTTGTAGATAGAGAGGCTTCACCCAAATCCAGCAAGTAAGCCAGCCTCTTTGAACTCTTGCCCTTAGAGACAAAGGACCTTTGAACTTACAAAGTCCACCATAAAAAATGTGAATGTGCCTTGCTACAGGGGGCTGTGCTAACATAACCACAGGCAAAAGAGTAACACAAACTGTGGAGTGAAGCGCATCCCCTGACATCAGGGTCTACTCTGCCAGTGACAACTCTGGAAACATCACTTGAATTCCTTTGGAGTAAAGTACTGTATTTCCTGGAAACTCTTAAGTCTAAAATTTTGTCTAACTTTAACACTTATATCACGTTAACTTGATGCCTCATAATGAGAATGACTGATCTTTCATTACCATTTTTACATTTCATCATTTGAATGGTTATTTTATCAGAAATTCATTTCTACCTCAAAATCTCAAATATACCATTACATTAAGAGCCTCAATAAGGCAAACACACACACACACACAATTTCGCTCAAACTAGTAAAGCAGAAAATTCATGAATGACTTTTTTCATTAGGTTAGAATTCTTGACTCCAGCTTAAATGATTAAGTTTGCCAGTTCATTTTGATTTTTGAACATTCAAACTAACAATGCAGAAAATTTACGGTTGGTTTTTTATCCTCATCATGTAAAGATCTTTAACTAGAAAGCGAGTTCTTCCAGCATATTTTGATTTTTGGAAGTGCATTCTGGATTCAACATTTCAAAAACACCATCAATTATATACATGAGAGGCCTGCTCTGGTCTCCACTCAAAGAGTGGACGGAGCCCTCTCATGCGTGAATAGCCGTGGACTGAGCGAAGTGAGGATATTCTAGTTGGCTATCCCTCTGCATTGTCTGACAGGCACCCCCTCCCCTATCCTGGCCAAGCTTTGGAAAAAAGTCAGCTTCTGTCTTGGAAATCCTCTCTTCCTTGATGCGAGAAGCAGGGTTATGGAAGAAAGTGGTATGAAATTAGACTAAGGATATGCCAGGGCCTTCCTCAGCGACCAGATTTTCCCTCTCCTACTTCTCCCTCAATATCCTATCTTCTTTGGATGCTTGCATACAAGTGACGTAAAATAATCTTAACCTATTTATTAATGACATCTTCCTGGGGTCATGTTGTATTTAACAAGAGACTAAGATTCAACGTGGCACAGTCACTGAAGGGGAAATTTCTCAGCAGAGTGGTGGATCAACGATCGGAGGGCTCTAGATAGGTTTGGCTTGGACCTGCTGGGATTGTGGCAGTGGGCATGCAAGCACCAAAAGAATCCTCTGACGGTATAAACTCCAAGTCCCTCTGAGCCTGCAAGTCTAGGAGGCAGAACCATATCCCAGGGCAGAGGAAGTTTCAACATCCCTCAGCATGGTGCCGAAGCAAGAGCCTAGATCAGGCATCACGTGAACAGCACTATGACTCCAGGATCTGCCATTTGTGAAGCTCTGTGAGCTAGGATATATTCCTCAACCTCTGCCTTTCTTGCAGGGCTGTTGTGAGGATTAATTGAAGAGTTAAAGAAAGAACCCAGCACCCTGCCTGGCACAGGGTAGCTGAAAGATTAAAATCTGCGGTCCCCCCCCCCGCCCCCCCGCTTCACATCACAGCGCACAGACATTCTGTCCTACTCCACCTATGGGTAGGGTGGTCCTGGCCTGAAACTATGAGCTAAGAAAAATGATCTCATCTCTGGTCAGAGACACGCAATGCAATTTTATTGCATGATGCACAGAGACTCCCCAAATGTGTTAGCTCAAACCTACTGATTCCAGGGGTGCAATGACGGGTCAAGTTCTGCAACAAAGAGGATTCAGCCTCCCTGAGGATCTCAGCCCTGCTTCTGGGAGTCTGGCCTCCAGCCTTCGAGAAAATAAATGGCTCTAACAGATTCTGGGCCCCAAATCCAACTTTAATTTACTGGTGACCTCATGGCTTTCAGGAGCATTACACAGGACTTATTTGGAATTCACTCTTTCCTACGCCCTTTTTTTTATTGGATAAATCTGATGATCATGCTGATTTCTTGGATCTTTTTATCTAGAAAGGAATTTTTCTGGAAGTACTTAGTATTTTTAATCAAATCAAGAAAGAATTTTATTTAAAAACTTGTAAGCATATAATTTCTTAATATACTTTCTTGGTAAATTAGTGATGGTTTTGACATAATTTTTCCTAATTTTTATGAAACGTTTCAATTAACTTTCACTCTATAGGTTAATCACAAAGATTATAGTTTAGATATTGGATGTGGAACATTATGATTCCTATCTTTTACCGAAAAAAAGTGTGTGTGTGTGTGGGGGGGGGGGGCTTTTTCTCTTACTTTCTCCAAATCTGCTTTCTAAAAGTGATTTTTAAATGTGAGCTTATTTTTAACTATTTAATTCAATTCTGGATGTGAATTTATGAGGTAATGAGGAGGTCAAAGTCATGGAAAAATGATGGAAAGTAAGGCAAACTTTAATATAATTTCTCAAAAAAACTGCATATTTAGTAAAAGTCTGCTTAAGTGGTCTTAGGGGAACTGGACATCTCTATCAATTATTACTGTATTTCTAGCTTAAAGGCAACAACTGTAAAGAATTATGATACTCAGGCCCATACCTAATAAAAGGAGACTCACATACCGCATGACTAAATATTTCAAAGCTATAAAACAAACTTTAAGTGAAATATGTTATACCTCCTCTCTTGATGAATATTCCTTCATAATGACCTAGAAGGCCAGGTTTGACTTTAGAATTCTTGAACTCTTCAAAGTTCCACTCAAGAGCTTGGTGACACAGAGAGACCAGCCCATCACATTAGCTCTCTTCTCCTTCCACCTCTGGCCCAGATCCACATCTCAAGGAGCTTCATGCACCCATACGAACACTCCAGCCCTCACATCCAATCTCCCTCCCCATCTTCTACAAGCAGCCCTCTGACCTTGATGCTCACACCCTAGGAGGGTAGACCTGGGTGAGAGAACCAGGAGGCCCTTTGGAATTGGGCTCAGGGCCTTTGGGGGTTCAAATTCCTGGGTGCCAGAAACTCTGAGCGTGATCTAGAGGGTGGGCAGGTTCCCGATGGCCCCATGGACCTCTCATCCACGGGAGGGTTATGGCTCGGGGCCAAATTGGGGCCCTCTGAAGAGCAGAGTCCAAGAGCAGAGGACTCTCTTAACAGGACATTCAACCACACTCTGAATAAATGGAAACACTGGGTATTCTCTATAGTTTAGTACTAAGTATTTTACAGTTTCCAATTTTCAAAAACTTGCAAATGTATATTCCTAGAATTACGCACCCTCCATCTACTTCTGAATCCCCCCAAATCCAGATTCCACCTACTAGGAATGTTTTTCACCTTTCCATATCCTGTTATCTCTGCTGTAAATGGCCCCACCCTCCCACCATCTCCTTCCCTTGCTAACTCATCTTCATTCTGAAAGATTTGATTCAGGGCAACTACCTCTTCTAGGATACCTTCTGGGACCTCATTTCCCATTGCTTGGAGACAGCCATTCCCCTCCTCTGTGCTCTCAAAGTATCTGTCTTATGTTCCTGTATTGCATTCCATTTTATTAAACTATGAGCTCTATTAAATTTCTAGCTCTGCACCGTCCATTCAGATCTTCTTCTGACCAGTGTTATTTATATTTGTATTACAGAGCCAAACACCTAATACATACTTGCTAAAGTGAAATTAAACTCAACTCACAGTGGTCTCTTGTCATATGCAACCTTCCCGACCAGGCTTTCCCTCAACTTTCTCTAAAATAGCCCCCTTACCAAGCTCTAGCCCCTAGCCCCACTTTATTTTTCTTTATAACATTAACTACCTGACATTATATTAGATATGTATTTATCTTCCCCATTTAGGATGTGAGTTCCACAAGGGCAGGGACTTTGTTTATTTTAATGACCGTTGAGTCCACAGTACCTAGAATAGGCAGGCATTCAATAAATAGTGTTGGATAAGTAAATGAATGCACTAAACACATCTGAACTATCTCAGCTTCCTCAAACTTCTATCATTTGTATATCTGTTGCCAATCTACCCACCACTGTTATTATTATTTACCTAATAATTTTACTTTAAAATGATTCACTCTCTCATTTAAGTAAAATTATTTGCAAAGGAAACTATACACAGAAAGGCAGCTAATTGAAGATAATCATAAAAATAGGTGTAGAATGATTAAATGGAAAATGCCTGTGGGTCTCCTAAAATTATCTTACAGGCCAACACTGGTACATAGGCTGGTAACTTGCCACACTTTGGGAAATGCTGTTGACTTGATCAAAGAGACCTTCGATTCCCGAACTGTGCCAGATTGCAAAGTATATTATGCATGCTTCTCACCTACTACTGAAAAATAGCCACAACCTGAAAAATTTAGTGCCTATACCCTAAGCATTTCTCTGTCATGGAAGCTTCAAAGGCTCAGCCCAAACACCACGCTTCTCAGATTGCAGTGAATGAACCTCAAGCACACACAAGAGTTTTTCTGTTTCATTTTCTCTCTGAAAGAGAAAAAAAATTCTCACAGAAAAAGAAACAGAATGAAAGACCCATATTGACAGCTCTTACCCAAAGACTCAAATCTGAGAATTATCTATGTTGCAGCCTGAGACATAGACAGTTTCGGAGTCTGTGTAATGCCCCAGAATAGGAAATATGGCCAATGGTCATTCCAAACAATGGACGGATAATTTTTAAAAAATAGTAGTAATTATGATCAGTTTCCATAAAAACTCCAAATTTTCTTCACTTCAACAAAGTCAGGACTCTTCTTTAAGAGTCTTTTAAAATTTGTTGCTAAGCTTAGTTTTTTAGAAAATTCCTTACATCTAGTCAAAGGATCAGTCTTCAGACTTTCTCTCTCTTGGCTAAGATGAGGTGTTTTTGGTTACAGAGAAGAATATTTTCCAAGCATTTGTGAGAAGTTGGTAGTTTTTTGCCTCTTAAAATGCTACAACTATACACAAGTATTTTACATCTATTCCAAATAGCTAGTCTTCAGAATTGTAAACAGAGAATCAGTAAGTTCCAATGTTGACATGGTAAAAGTGAAAACTAAGTTCAGCAGTGGCTGATAGCTTCAAAAGTATGCTCTCCGCTGATCCATAGTAAATATTTTTTTCTTCCTTATTTGAAATGAAGCACAAAGATTTAATAACAAATAAAAACCTACCAACATTCTATTTACCATTATAGAAACATATGTGTATGAAAATACACATTAAAATTTTATTATAAAAATAGTAATATCCAACTAGTTTCTGTTTTGCTGTCCTACTGTTTTCTTTTCCCGCTACAGAAAGTTGTTCTTACATCGCCGGCATTTTTGAGAGACAGCATTGTGTAAAGCAGCTCAAAGGTGGTCCCATGGAACCCTGAAGGTCTCTGAGTCTCTTTTAGGAGGTCAAACCTATTTTCCTCATAATACCACTGTACTGACATTTGTACAGAATTGCAAAAGCAATGATGGATAAAGCAATGACGATGCTTTAGTGAGAATCAAGGCAGTGACACCAAACCGTACTCAACAGTCATTGTATCCTTCACCATCCAGTAAACACACACACTTGCACACACACAAAAAACATAAAAACCATTTCACTTAAAATGTTCTTGATGAAGTAGCAAAAATTATTAATTTTCTTGAACTTTATTAAAATATTAAATTGTATTAAATCTCAACCCTTCTTACATCTTCCTAAGATTCTGTGAGATGAAATGGGAAATACAAATAGAGCTTTCTGCTGCATGCCGAAGTATAATATTCAGGTAAACTACTTGTGCAACTGTTTGAATTGTGAGCTAAACAGGTCTTTTTTTTTTTTTTTTGGCAGAACACCATTTTTACTTGTGAGTACAACTGATAAACAATGGTTATTCAGACTGGGTACTTGGCAAACGTCTTCTTAAAAATGAGCAAAGGGGAACTGTCACTTCATGGAAAACAACTGACAGTCATATGTTGCCAATGATAAAATTCAAGCTTTCAAGTGAAAATTAGAATTTTGGGAAATTTGTATCCCCCACTATGAGCTTGAAAGCTTCCTAATAACTTCTCTGTTGAGACTGACTTGGATATTAATGAATATGAATATGAATTTTCAATACTGTACAATAAAATGTCATTCAGCTCAGTGAACATAATTCATAGGACCAATATTTTCCAAATAACCAATGCATGATGTTACAAAAATCATGGTGGATAAAAGATCCATTCAAAGTGAAAGATATACCAGTGGGCTTTATTATAAAGAGTACAAAAAAAAAGTTCATTGGTTTTGGTTTCAGATTGAACACTACAACTAACTTTTAAGAAACTACCACTTGTCAAAATTTTGGTATAATATCAAAGAAGAATATTCACAATTATTTTAAACTATTAAAACAGTCCTCTTTTTCCCAACTACGTGCATTGATAAAGCTGGATTTTCGTCATATACTCTACCCAAAATAACATATAGCAACCTAGTGCAGAAGCAAATATGAGAATGCTGTCTTTTATTAAGCCAGAAATTTTTTTAAAGATTGGTAAAAGTGTAAAATAATTCCAGTTTTCTCACTAATTTTGTTTCAGAAAATAGAGTTTTACCCATTTTACAATATATTACTTATGATAACATAACTTATGTTAAAATGTATTAACTTAGGTTAATAGCAAACATGGGTTTGCTACTGTCATTTTAAAAGGAATAAATAAACATTTTTCAAGTTCTCATTTTCATTTATAATACAGCCAATATGAACACATATAAGCCACATAAATAAAAGTTCTTTGGAGTCCCAAGAATTTTTAAGAGTATAAGGTCATTAGGCCTTACACTTTTTGTTTGTTTTTTTTTTTTTGCGGTACACGGGCCTCTCACTGTTGTGGCTTCTCCCGTTGCGGAGCACAGGCTCCAGACGCGCAGGCTCAGCGGCCACGGCTCATGGGCCCAGCCGCTCCGCGGCATGTGGGATCTTCCCGGACCGGGGCACGAACCCGTGTCCCCTGTATCGGCAAGCGGACTCCCAACCACTGTGGCACCAGGGAAGCCCGGCCTTACAGTTTGATAAGCACTGGTGTAGCTTTGAAGAAACTGGAATCTGTAGTTAAGAGAGGCCCACACATTACAGTTCAGCCATGCATTGACTCTGTGGCCCCTTGCAAAAGTCATTTAATCTCTCTGAACCTCAGTTTCCTATCTGTAACAATAACAGTGCTCCTCCCCCTCACAGGGCTATTATGAGAATTCCATGAAGTCACGGCTATTTGTCCCTAACACATTATGCATTCTTAATAATTACGAGCTGCCGATATCACCTTCATCTTGTCTTTTTTGGCCAACTTATTAAGTTGACACTGGCAAAAGCCGTTCAGATTTTGAAAGAGAGGAGAAATTGCCCCTCAAAAGAGAGATGAGGCTGGCCTCCCCTCATAGATTATGTGGCCACAAGGCTGTTAGGTCTGAGCCACAGTTTACCACAATATTGCCTGACAGAGTGATTCCACCAGGGCTCAGCTCTCTTCTTACCAGCTGGTGCTAGGAGAGAAGGAGCCAGGCAAAAGAGAAAACTCTATCACTTCCTAAGGGCACCGAAGTCATTTTCATTATCAATCACCAGCTCGTACACACATGCGGATGCTCAGGGTGGAGTAAACCAATTCAGTTGTGTGATAGTTTCAGGGTTCAAATGCAGTTGACATACACCATCTCTGAACCTTTTGGCATGGACTTAGGAAAAGACAACTAGCCCTATAGAATGCGATGAAAGATAAAAGAAACCCCTTTCTTTCTCATTTTCCATTTACCTTTTAAGTTCTGTGGGATAGGTACACAAACTACACAAATAATCATTTCTCAATTTTCCCCTACTACTTTTTTTCCATAATTTGAAAACATAAAGCTCTTTCCACTGGCTGCCTTTCTAATTCTTCTTTCTATTCCTGTGCCAGTGCAAAAGGAATTGCCAACGAAAGTGCTATAAACAGCCATGCCCTCGCTGAAAAAGGCAATATGCCGTCAGCCTGACATATACCTCGCTTTTCCGCTCATTGTTCACACCGTGATTGATGGTGTAGTTCATTAATGTGGGACGATTGTCAGCTTTTCCTGAATAAATATAAAAAGAAACAAAGAAATCCCCACCCTTTTCAAGCCAGAGTGAATTATTTCCTATTTTCCAGGCTTAGGTTTAAGGATCCATAGGGCATTTGTCTCAAAGTAAATAATGAACATACCCTTTAATGGAAGAAATTTTAGTTTGGTTTCAGGGTTGAAATACTTGATATTTATATATATGTAAAAAGGAGGAAGGAATGCTATTCAAAAGGATGAAGCAATTTGGGCGCCTAAAACTATACTTCCTTTAAAGCAAAACGTCATCTTTAGTACACATAGTCACGTAAAACGCCAGAAATTATCACCTCAGGAAAGCTGTAAAGTAAGAGGGATATGTCAGGTGCTGAACCACATGTGACAAGAATCAGGAAAGAGAGCAGTGAACTGGATGGATAGTTAGAGGATTAATTTACAGCTGGATAGGAAAGTTGATTAACGTCTATCCGCATCAAAAGGAAGTCTCCTGGAAATTACCAAAATAGATTTTCCTTTCAATTTCTGTACTCATAATGCAGGCTAGGAATGCTTTTATTGCCAGACACATTTACATGTATAAGCTGAAGAAAGGTAAGATGGTTCCCTCTTGGTCACCTTTGCCCTTTTATCAGGAGGCATTGCCTCTGTGACTCTTCTCGGCACTGGCATACTTATCTTTCTGCCTGTCTGAACTGTCCTAACTGGATCTTTGCTAACTCCGTTAGGCACAAGGTCAACAAACACCATCGGGTGTGTCTTGCTTTTAGCTTTGGTGTACAAAAAGCGACAACCGAAACAAAAACATCCTCGTACATGTGGTGCTCACAAGCTGATGAACATGCAGCATTTCACTCTGGGCATTCTGTTCCTGTACAGATTTTCTTCGGTGGTAATGTGCTAATGACAATAATAATTTATTCTGAAGATGCGCTAAATTTCTTGAGTTGAATCATGAAGTATTTTGACTACCACTGGAAGGCATAGGGAACTGAGAACTGTAGAAAAGCTGGTCCTCTGCCACCACTTGGAGATCCGCTGTGATCACGATAGAAGGTGATTACTGAGGACTAACCAGCAGACCCTGGATGATTTTTCTTCTTAAGATGACAGCTTGCCTCTGTATCATGTATTCTGAAATCACATGTGCAGGGCTCTGTTTTCAGGAAGTTCTCATTCTTAATGATGTAGGTAAAGGGACCCAAACCCTAACAAGAGCTCACTGTTATTAAGCACTCACCACATGCCAGGCACGGGACTAGGCACAGTTACCTTCTTCGATCCACTTTCCAACTCTGTTAGGTCTCAACTACCATTACTCCCATTTTCATGATGAGGAAGACGGGGGCAGGGATTAGGCGAACAGCTTATTCAAGGTCACATATGAGTAAGTGGGATGGCCAGGATGCTCACCCAGCCTGTCTGACTCCAGAGCCAGAACCATGAGCCACTAAGATTCGTGTCTACTGATTAAGTCTGAAATGTTGGGAAAGTTTCTGTCAAGGAAAGAGCAACCTCCACTTGGCTTTAAAATGCTTTATAAAGTGGTAGCCATTTGATTTCTCATTTCCTCCTCACTCTAACCACATTAAGTCAGCAGATAATATTATGCTCATTTTACAGATGAGGAAAATAAAGTCCAGAGGAGCAAAAGCACTGTCTTAAGGTACAACAGCCATGACTGGAAGAGCTGGGACTGGAATTCGGGTCTTTCCTGTCCATTATTTTGCTACAAAGTAGCAAAATGAAAAAGAAAATAAATCACTGAAGCGTGACAAAGTCACTTGGTGGAAAGGTAGCTGTTGCTGCCATATTTCATTTTGCAACTGCTTACCTTGTTATATAATAAATACAATGTTTCCCTACTAGCTACCAAGTGCTGTGGAATTCTCCAGATACACTGTTGTATTATTTCAACAGCTTCAGTTGATCCTGGATTTTTCAGGAGGGAAGGCTAAGAGTCCTGAGAAGTTTGAGGTAAAACTAGCAAAGCTGCTTACAATCAACAGCCAGTCTAAACATAATGTGAAACTCTTCCAGTAAGTAACCAGTCAGCAATACATCTGCCTGTACTTCTTAAATGGTCACCGCAACACTTCCAGCATGTCACCAAATAATAAAAATCAGTTGTGGGAAATGGGGGATTTGAAAAAGGGAAAAGCGCACTCCTACAAACTCCAGGATTTACAGGTCACAGGGAACCAGAGACTGCAATACAAGGGCTC
This sequence comes from Tursiops truncatus, assembly GCF_011762595.2. Lineage (NCBI taxonomy): Eukaryota > Metazoa > Chordata > Mammalia > Artiodactyla > Delphinidae > Tursiops > Tursiops truncatus. Next base: position 134,003,671 of record NC_047036.1, read on the forward strand.
CCAGGCTTCACAGCAAATTAAGATGGATGTATTTTCTGGAATCTACCAGGGCAAGGCCTTGACACTCATTCAGAATACTCCACCAGGGAGGAAATAATCCCCAAGAGCAGTAAATATCTCAAATCTCCTAAGTGTCCCTAACTGATAGCACTGCTCATCTTTAAAATTTGAATGAAACTTCATCTACTGCCTCTTTGACTTCAAGAACCCAACTCACAGTAGTTCACAACGTGTGTGCCTTCCCCTAAATATCATCAAGAGGGACGGTGTGCGCACTTTTTGCTTCTTAAAGACGTGTTGAGCTGTAGGCCAACAAGGAATATAATGAACCCACACCGATAATGTACATACTATGAATTTATTCTGTATTCCAAAGGATTCTTCCTTCCTATTTTCTCCCCAGCAAATTGAAAATTATATTTGTAACCTGATTTTAAAGCACTCTCAATGTGCATTTCTCAGAGCTATTAGCTGAGTTTGGATAGGGTTTTGTATTTCTTTCCTGTACATTTATTATTGGGCATCCACGAGAGAGAAGAAATGAAAGATTAAGGCATATCAGAGTTGTGCCTGCTTTTGTCTCTTCTGCATAAAAGGAAATAGAACATCAACTTTTAAAATAAAACATTAAAAAATTATGAAGATGGAAGGCACCAGTTCCTTAACCTTTTCTGGCCTGTGGACCCTTGTGCGATTTTGATAAAAGCCTAGCCCTAGGAAAATATCAATTACTTAATAAAAAAATGTTCCATCCATTTTAAAAGTTTCACTGCCTCCCCTCAAAATCTAGTCTTGAATTGCCTATAGGATAATAATCCCTGAATTACAACCCCCAACACCATGAAAAATCAGTTCATCTAATTGACTTGTCCTGCGTACTAACAGTCATGGATGGCGTTCACCATTTAACCTTGAGAGTGCAGTGGCTATTCAAATTTTACTGGAACCCACACCTCCTGACCCCTCTCTTCCTGTCTTCTCCACTGGATGCGCTACTCAGTTTATGCATGATAGCATAGAGAATTGAATTAACACTGTAGAGAGAGCTGCTTTTGCATCTCTGTCACTTAAGAAGCAGACCTTGAGAGAGGGGGCTTCAGCATTAAGAGAAAACACTGCATTCTCAGGGCAATCAAACCGGAAGGGTCACACTTCCAAGAGATAACTGAGACCGAAAAGGAAGCCAAGCTCTTTGGGGAGCTGGGTGACACCACAAATGAATTATGTAATGATTTCCCCTAGGGAGTTTAGTGGGGCTGACATCATGAGTCCTTCACTATTGTCCCAGGGTGGTGGCAACTGTGTCCATTTTTACAATCTAATTTTACAATAGATTAACTTGGAAAAGGCTGAATGGCGAAGAGGCTGTATGGGGCTTACAAGTGGAACCAACCAATTCAGTCATTAGTGGGTATAGCACTTTTATTCCCCTCTTAGAAAGAGAAATACATCAAGAGCCATAATCATCAAATCACAAAGTAACCAGGGACTCCATTCCAAATAATACCACTTTTAATGCTGCCCAGAAGTTAGGTTTGCAATTTCACAAGCTCATACAAACAATCATAGTCATGCCCAAAAAGGCCCATCTTGGGTTCTCAATGGTGATGACTTCAAACACAGAATCGATTTGTCAGACTTATACCCAACCATACCCAGCTATGCCCAAGAAAGTTTGGATCCTAAATGAAGCAGGAAAACAACTCCAATTTCTATTCTCTATTAAACAGGAGGTTTCTGTTTAACTTGTTCTCTGCCTTATGAAGCCATAAAAATGAGTCTGACTTGCAGAATTCTATTTTTAAAAACTCGTCCTATTTACATATGCTTTACTTCTCAAAAGAATGTCACCTTCCTATTTAATGCAACACTTAACAAAGGCAATGTGAGAAACATGCCACTGGTGGGGGCTTTGTTTCTTGCTTGCCATGTTTTGATTGGGATCTGTGTTAATTCATGTGCCCTCATTGTGATACAACTGAAAATCATCATTGTCAATACAGTTTCCTAACAATCCCAGAATCGAAGCAATTAGGTATAAATAAGTCATTGTCGGCAAAATAAAGAACGTCGCCTAATGTCTCAGATGAATAAAAGAAACAGCTGGAAAAGGAAGGGAGGGAGCACAAAGAGAGAAAGAGAAGGCGGACCCAGAACTTCTTTATGGAGTCCAAGTAAAAGGAAAAACTTTATATGCCTAAATAAAGACACCAAAAAAATAAACATGCTTCGAAAATCATTATCCAATATACTTTTAAGCCAATTCCTAAAAAGAGCTTTTCTGAAATGCTTCTAGATAACTGTTTATATGTTAAAATGAACATTTAAATTGTGCTACAAAGCTTATTGTGCACTACATAAGCAGTCCTAAGACCTCTAGAACAACATAGCTTTGGGTTTAATCCACTGAAAACACACTCTCTGCACATGAAAATTTTGTTCGCTCTGGTTGGGAAAAAGTGAGGAATGTGCTTGTCTCCAGGTTAGAAGAAGGTCAAGAAAGTAGTTTTAAAATATATTCCTCCATGAATGACCAAGTAGCCAGGGCCCCTTTGTGCACCTGAGAAGTTTGCCAGCCAAGATGCAGATTGATTCTTGAAAGAAGCATTCATACCTTAAATATGCATTTATACTCCCCACAAAATGCACAGTTCCAAATTTTTCTTCAAAAATAGAAGTTCAGAAACGAGGGAGTTGGAAACAACATAAGTTCTGTTTGTTTAAGCCAATGGTAAGTATCATATGATGTTAAGGAAAGAAAATCCTTAGCAATCAGATAGATCCCAGTTATATGACAAGTGATGGCATTGATTTTGCAGGTCATGTTCTCCAAATTGGAAAGCAACTCTCTGCTACAACATTCAATGAGGACAATTATCAATTTAATAATGACACAGGAGATGTATTTTATTCTGTAATCTGTAAAAACTGCTTCATGTTCACTACTTTACAGAATACTATTTCACATAACAATTCATCAGATTTCCGCATATAAGAATAAGGGATTATTTCTACCAAAACAAGGAGGACCAACGAAAAATAAAATAAATATACACTAGACGTATAAGAAGTTAAAGTTTTGACCCAGAAATTCTTTGTCTGGGAAACTATCCTAAGACGGAAATCAGAGTGGCAGTCAAAGATATTCATCACGATGACATTTATGGCCATGAAAAACTGGAAATAACCTAAATATCCAATAACGAGGGGGTGGTTAATGAGATAGTAAATCACCACTGAAATATTTTCCAAATATGCCTGGATGACATAGAAAAATCCTTGTGACATCATATGAATAGAAGTTATATGATTCAAAGCAGCATATACAGATGGTCAGGTTTTATTTGTTTGCAGTTAATCATACTCGTCAGTTTATGACACATGATAATCACTAGAATTCTTTTCCAAAAGTATATGTATTTTATAATATATATTTTACAACATACATGTACTTTATATTTTATACTATATATGTACTTTATTCTAATTAAGAAACAGAAAGAGACAGATAAGAAATTTAAAAGAAAAGAAAAAAAGGAAATGTATTCCAAATGCATATCTGTGGGTAGTGACAAAAATGAATTATTTTGGGTTCCTTTTCAAACTTTCCCATATATTCCAAGTTTTCTACAACATGCAATATCAGCAAAAAGACACTTCAAAGAAATCAAAATGGCCTTTATCAGTTTAAGCTCTAGCTAACATGATCTCTTTTAGACATAAGGAATGTAAAATGCTAGCAGTAGAAGGACCATTGTGCAGCTGAGAGGGGAGACCCAGCCAGTGGAATCCTACCCAGGCTCGGTCTCCTTGAGTACAGCAGCTTTGCCTTTATTTATTCTCTAGATGTTTCTAATTTTCTGTCAAATCAAACCCTCTTCAACTTATAGGTGAGGAAACCACCACCCAGAAAAGTTAAGCATCTTGCCTAGGATCACATAGCTTGTTAGTGGAAGATCTCAGATTAGAACTCAAATATCCTGATACAGATTATCCTCTGTCCACGATGTGGTTCTGTCTGTGCAAGAAAGAGCACATGTTTTCAGCTAATTGCTTCATAGTGGTAAGAGACCCACATAGAACCACCCAACACCATCCCCCAAACCTCATGACTATACTTAAAAAAAGAAGCAAGCCCTGTTTAATAAATGCCATTGGAAGCCAGTTGAAAAGGTCAATCTTGGTCTTAAAGCATCTTCCTTAAAAATGATCACTTGCCTCCTTAATCTTTAGAGTAACAAAATTCATAGTATAAATACAAAAAAGATGGCTGATCTATTGAGGATGGCTTCCTGTTATCCATGAGATAACCACTTTATACAGTACATATAAAACTAGCAAAAAAAAATAGTTTAAGGATTAAATAGTATGTGATGTTAGTACAGCTGACACTTGCTTTTCCATGCAAAAGAAACATCTGGAAAACCTCAAAATCATTTCATTTTATCTTCAAATAACTTGTGGTTGGGTTTTTAAAGTACATTAGAACTTACTCCCATTGTAATTGTGTATTACTTAATCAAAATCTAAAATTCAGGCAATCTTCAAAATATTAATCATTGTACCAAAATACTAAATACACATACATTCAGATATTCAGTTCATGCTGGAATCATATTTAAATGATGATGCCTGATGAGCAGGCAAGTATATGGTCCAAAAGAGTAAAGTCTAATTATTGAAACAAAAGATTGAAGACATGCCAGGGCAAAGCGAGAGCAAATTTTCAATAAGGTATCTGACCAAAAAAATGTCATGATATCCTTGCAGATGAAATGGATATGAGAGGGTGGGTGGATAGAAACAGAGAGAGGAAACGCAGTTTGCAGGATTCAAATCTGGGTGAATAACCTTACGTAGAGAAGTTAGCAAATCTCTTTTTGCAAATGCAAAACCAACTTCTGCTCTTACAACACCTTCAATATCCTACCTGCCTATTACTCGCACAACGGTTTCTTCATGTGTTCTATTGTTCGAAAAATTATTTATCTTCTTGCAAGCAAAGAGGAAATGGTCTATGTTAGGTTTAAAACCCCGGAAAATACTCCCCAGAAGCATGACTAGTTTGCATCTTTTGGACAGCCAAGATCAAAGTGATTTAAAATGTTTATTTTTAAAGTAAACCATTTACACTGATCTTTGAAAAACCCCTTTCCCCTTTAAGAACTGTATTTGTCTCCACAACTCTTTTGGAGACATAGCAAGATCACACTCTATATTCAAGATGGCACTAGCAGGATTGTCATGCCCGATTTATCTGATACAATCTCAAAGTCATCTCTACAGAGAGTGGACCCCAAGGAGGGCAGGAAAATGAATAAGGCTGAACCAGGAGCGCTATGGCCGCCATGAGCCCAGGAATGGGAAGATGTGCGCCACACGGCCCTCTAATTGAAAAAAGCTGCTAAGAAACAATACTGAGGGAGAAATCATAAACGCTGTTTCTTGGGATCACTTAAGAAGGTAACCTTCATGGATCTCCAACTTCTGTTTACAGAGTAGGAAGTTACAACTTCAAATCCAGTTCTTTCCAAATTATAGACACATACCATAAAATAGTAGATACCAAATGCCATGAGCCCTTGGGGGTGGGTGAACCCCTCTCCTTTTCCTTTTCAAATCTGGAGGACAATTTGAATTGCATCAGGGTCACTGTATCTGAGGGCGTTTTCCCAGCCCCCTGACTTTATTTCGCATCTCACACACAACCCTTCTTTTATGAAAACCCAGCTTAAATATTAATGTGTGTTTTCTTAAGGAAGTGCAAGGCAAATCAACTTCCTGGTACCCAGGGTATCTGATTTCTAAAATGGTCTAACGCTGATTGTCACAGCTCCACCAGATGTGAAGGGTGAAGCTCTATAAAAACGGAAAGGCTGGCTTTCAGGCTCACTGCTGTGCGGGTCCCACGCCTCCCTGAGCTGCATCCTGAGAGTATATTTTTGTTAGCTGGCTGCCGGAAGCCCTCAACTGCCCGAGTTGTTTTGTGATCCTATAAGGACCTTCCCAGCCCTGCTGTCAGCCCAGACATTAAGACAGTGTTTGTGTTGGTAAGTTTTGGGGGCTGGTTAAAATAACAAGTATTATCATCAGCATCCCCGCTTCAGCAGAATAGAGTCGGGTGGAGTTCAAGAGCCTGGCTCCAAAGTTTGCTAAAAAGCCTATTTTGAGAAAACCTTTGTTCTAAACTCTCTTGTTTACCTCCTGCACCAAGAAACAATGTCTTTTGTTACCGGGCTCCCCCTTCTTTGACTGCTGAGTTTGTTTACTGACATTTTCAACACCAGGCAATACAAAGAATATTTCCTCATATTAATTCCAAATGTCACAAAGAGCAAAATTTCGTCCCAAATAAGCCTGTCAAACTAGATAAGATGCCCTCAGTTAAGAAAAAATACAATGAAAATAAATCTCGCTCTTTAATGTGGACCGCACAACCTTACGGATCCAATTCTTTGCCTTTCTTTCTATGTCATCCGGAAGCCTCCTGACTTCGCCTCGCTCTAACCAGACCAGGCTGGGCTGAAGTGACTCTAGTCTCTGCTTAGAAAACGTTAACTTGTGATGCAAAGAACATTAAACTTCCATGTTAGCTAGAATCTGTGATGCTCACCAAGCAACTGCCAAGCTTACAAAAAAAAAGTTGATTATAGAGAGGTCTTATGAGTCACCAGAGGATGACCCGCAGATAATTTATTGATTTCCAAATTCATTCCTTCTGCAAATATTTGTTGAGCACCAGGCCAAACACAGGGGTCCTAGCACTGAGCCAAAGCAGACCTTGTCCCTGCCTTCACTGGGCTTACAGGCTAAAGGGGAAGGCAGACACAAATCAAGTATCACCTAAGAAGCATATCTGTACAGCCCAAGATGGGCACACTGAAAAAAAAAAAAAAATAGCCCAGTGTTATGAGTAAATACCAAGAAGCCTGCCCAACCCGAGAGCTCAGAGAGGCCTCCTGGAAGTGGGCTGTGAAGGATGAGGGCCAGGTAGGTAGGCACAGAGGGCGGGTAGGCCCTCCATGCAAAGGGATTAAACTGCAGAAGGGCCTTGAGGCAGCAGGGAGCTTGAGTGTGGTTGGAGGGCTGAGAATGCTGGGCCAGTGAGGCAGAGGGGCCAGACCACTGCCACTGTGGACTGAATCCAGATAGACTCATCCAGAGGGACACCACTGAAGGAGTTTAGCTTAGCACCCAGTGCATCCCTATCTCCTGCATAACTTGTCAAGATCTGGTGCAAACTGAAGGTATAACACTCTGTCCCATGCACACCTCTCTAGCCCACAAACCTCCCAGTCAAAGGTGTTGCATTTTAATGATAGTCTTCCATGTTCCAAAAAGAAAACTAGAAGCCTCTGTTTTAAAAGGTATGCCTCTCTTTTAAGCCCAATCTAATATAGTGACAACCAGGATAGATCCAGATCCAGATGTAAAGTTTCACAATTAATCCCTTCCTTTGACGAGTAAATTCCAAAATTATTTAAAATTGTGGTTATATTGACACTCAGCTTTCCAAGCACACAATGTAAAATTAAGTTCTGTAAGAAAAAGAAACCATCTGTGAGAGAATCAATAGAAAGAGAAGGAAAACCAACTTGACATTGTGTTCATGATTTCTTTTCCCAATCTTTTAGAATTCATGATCAGTGAATCTTACCACCTCAGCCTGACAAGGAAATAGATATTGAACTAAGGTCACAGGGTAGCCAAAAGATTCAAAAGTATTGTTTAAGAGTGATAATAGAACATGAAGGAAAAAATGTAGAAAATAAGCATCTTTCTCTAGTAACTATGTTGCCATATACACAAAACTAATAGAAATAAGGAAAGATCGGTCATCTTATAATTAAAAATAGCTATGATGTTTCAAACGATGCCAGCTATGGGAAACTACACTAAATGCTTTCCAAATAGCCTCACTTATTCCACATAACATCCCTGGAGTTAGAATCTACTATCATCAGCATTTTCATTTTGCAGATAAATCAAGAGGAGTCTTAGCGATGTGACCAAGGTCACTGTGGTGGCCAAAGTCTATTGCTGACCCCAAATATCTGTTTTCTTCTTCATCTGAAGTAATAACATCTTCAATTTTTATCTGAGCACATGACTGCCCAGAATAAAAACTGTATTTCCCAACGTCCCTTTAGCTAGGCAACCACGTGACCAAGTTCCGGTCAATGAGATGCAAACAGAATGCTGTATGTACTATCAACCCCGCCCTCTTCCTTCTTCCATTCTGCTACTAGGAATGCCATTGTGACAGCCATGGCTCCATCTTGCACAGCAGGGATGAGACCACCCTCCAGGTGGTGGAAGAATATGGTAGAAGGAGCCTGGCTTGAGGGCTTATAAAGCAGAGCCTCCCCTGAGGCCTTGGACTGCTTACCTCCAGACTTCATTTGTGTAAGAGTAATAAACTTCTGCCTTATTTAGGTCACTGTCTTCTTTTTGTTTTTTAGAGGATCAAGGCAGTTTCCCTTACTTGCAGCTCTACCTAACCATGGCTGATGTAGTCACGTAGAGAAAAGTGTGATACTTGGAGCAAATTAGTTAACCTCTCTCAATTTCCCAATCTATAAAACAGGATGGGTAATACCTACTTCAGAGGATTGTGTGAATTAGATGAGCTATGCTGTAACTGCAACGTTTAGCACAGTCTCTGGCAAATGGTAAGCCCTCAAAGAACGTTATCTTACCACCACCAAATTCCTTGCACAACACAACTCATGGTAAATTCTCAGTTGATGAATTTCACTGAAGTATCCATAACAATCACCCAAGCTCCAACATCCAGGTGGCTGTTCTGGCTGTTCTTTAAGTTGTAGGCCCTCTAACTGACACCATAGGAAGCTGCAGGGGCTCATCTTAGAGCTGATCTTGAACATCCTTCTAGAGATAACATGAATTTGGCTTAAGTGAAGCCAAAGCACCTGGAGGGAGCTGTAATGTCTGTGGGCCACTGAACCTAGGCAGCTGTAGGAGCCAGCTGGTTCCCCTTCCAGACTGCCTTCTGCTGCCCTCTCTACTCCCAAACAATGTCTCCCCTAGACTGGTCAGCCCTCCACTCCCCAGCCTCAGGAACACTGAGACTGCCTAAGCTTCCGTGGGTTTTCTCTGCACCCCACCAACCCTCACATTAAGAACACATTATTCTCTAAGCTCTGGAAACAGAGGCTATTTACCCCACATCTCTGTGTCTAGCCACCTGGAATCACACACTAAGAACTCTTACACATTTAGAAGAATTACATCTCAGGCAGGAAGTCAAGCCCTAAAGTTAGCATGGAAGACAAAAATCACACGTAGTCAAAATCACCCTTGAAAATCACTTTCATCATTCATAAAATACCATATATATGGATTTGTATTTACAACCAACTAAAATTTGAGAACCACTGAACTAGATTAAGAAGTCTATATGTTCATATCTGGGTATTCAAACTATCCTGCCTTTCAGAAAATTATTAAAGCCCTCATAAGTCTGGGGATGGGCGGAGACTCTGACATGTTCCTACTTTCCTCTCTGATATCAAGCACATAAAAGCTCAATAGAGGCTGCTAGATGTGTTTCGTGAGGTGAGAATGAAATGAGATAACGTCTGTGAAGACATTCCGTACAGAACCTAGCACCTAGCAGGTGGATCAATATTTCCTGGATTTGAATCTAGTGCTTTTGCTTGATTAGATCCACAAACACACTGTTCTCTGAAAAACTGAAGAGAAGAACTGACCAGCAGCTTTCCCTCTTTCCAAGCTGGCGTTTCTAGCTGTGGCCCCACTGACCAGCCACCACCCTTGATTAGTTACTGAATCATTTGAATCAGTTAAAATGTGAGCATCACGTGACTCCCATGGTGATGCTGACAGCTTATCGGCACCATGGGCAAATTTCAAGTGTTTGCTCTTTTTTCAATAAAAATAAGCTTTTAAGAAACACTAAGGCAAACAAAAGAAGTGTGATTCCCAGTCGTTCACCAATGCTTCTGAAGAACACAGGTACCAAGGGCTCTGTGCCCATGACTGGGACACCAGATGTCAGCGTCACCACTTCGGGGGCTCAGGCAGGTACAGCTGGGTGCACACCTGCCAGCCAGCCAAAACCTAAGCTGAGACATAACAACCTGTCCACTAGAAACGGAATGCAAGCCACACAGGCACACCATATATGTCATTTAAATTTTTAAAAGTTAAAATAACAAGATAAATTAATTTATTTTTTTAATTTATTTATTTATTTATTTATTTTGCGGTATGCGGGCCTCTCACTGTGTGGCCTCTCCCATTGCGGAGCACAGGCTCCGGACACCCAGCCCCAGCGGCCATGGCTCACGGGCCCAGCCGCTCCGCTGCATGTGGGATCCTCCCGGACGGGGGCACAAACCCGTGTCCCCCGCATCGGCAGGCGGACTCCCAACCACTGCGCCACCAGGGAAGCGCAAGATAAATTAATATAAATAAATGTTTCATTTAATCCAACATATCCACAACGTTATCATTTCAACACAAAATCAATATTTTAAAAATACTAATATATTTTACAATCTTCAAAATCCTGTGCTTATTTTATACTTACTGCATGTCTCAATTGGAACTAGCATTTTGCAAGTGCTCAATAGCCATTATCTAGTTAGGGGCTACCGTATTGGACAGTGCAGCTCTAAAAAAAAAAAAAGTGACAAACAGGCCACCCACAGAATAATTTTGTTTTGGCTTTGACAGCGATTTAATTTTTAAATTGGTTGTCATCATTTAAAATCAGATTTCACATTAAAATACCAGTTCCTGGCTTCTGTTGAAAGGTCCTGTCTGGTAACCCTGGGTTCTGATCCTCCAACAGCAGCAAGCAGGTCGAGCTGACAAGCAGCTACAGCACTTCCCTTTAACAGGAGCATTGGCTTTCCAGTTACCAGAGGCCCGATCACTCCCTACTGCTTCAGCTCCTTACATTTCCTGCCTGGCCATACCCCAGTAGGCATACTAAAGAGCAGCGCCACAACCTATGGAGATAACATCAAAACTACTGGCTTGTTTAATGTGGCGAATTTTGAAAAAGAAATATATTTATGTATTTGTACTTTATTTGTTTTCCTCCCACTTGCCATTTATGTTACCATGAACCTTGAATTTAAATAGGGTCATATACACAAAGAAGAAACAAATCCTTGCTTATTGATTCAGGAGAAGACGGAAATCAGCCTAGGGAAGGAAGTGATCCTGTTTACTCTGTTTTTCAAATAACTGAGGACATAAGACTGAAAAGGCTAAGAAGCATTAGAACACCTAATGTTATTCAAATCCATCACTAGAAGGACCTTGTTCTCTAAAAATACTAGCATAGATAAACATTATTCTCTGTGTTCCTTATTTCCCACATGTGGCTAATCACCCATTGGGTCTCCTCTCTGAGACTCATTTCCTCTCTCCACCAGCCCTGTCAAGACCACCTGGCAAAAGGCCACAGCCCCTCCCTACACGTCTCACCTCAGCCTCTCCCCTTTTTTTTCTCTCTCCCTCACACTCGATCGACATTTAAGTCTCCTACCCCTTTTCCCTGCTACCTGTTTTCTCTCCTTATCAAAAATCATCCAGGGACATCTAGATTTATTTCAAGGTCTCAACTGAAGGTTCAAGTCATCCTATCAGCTACCCTACTGATTCCTTCACCTCAGGCCAATAATAACACTAGCAACACAATTATAATACAGCGGCTTCAGCTGTGATGGGGGAGTTAGCTTCTGAAGTCAGTGTAGAAGATAACAATTACATAACGTCAAAATAAGGCTTGAAAGTCACAAATTACACATAGAGGGTGTTAGACATGCATTTACAGTCTTATACTGATGCATGAATATCCATATATATAAAGGCCTGATTATCAGCAAATTTACATCTAGAGCTCAATCAGAGGCAGGTACACTGTGAGTGGAAAGGAGAATATTATTGACCCTGTTCTTTTCCTTTCAGCATTCTTTTTTATTTTTTGTTCAACCACACATAGTTGAACAAAATGGATAAATGCATGTATGATGAAAATCGATTGTGATAATAATTTTATAATAGATACTACCGGCTTAGCACTTGTAATGGTCTGGGCTCAAACGAAACACTTTATAAATATTCTATTATCATCTTCACAAAAACTCTATGAGGTAGAAGTCATTCTCTTTCTCCTCACTTTATAGGAACAGGCTTGGAGTGGTCAAATAACCTGCCCCGAATCTTGCAGACAGTAAGTAGCAGGGTTAGGAGTTGAACGCAGCTCTGTCCAAGAATCCCCCTTTTCAATAATAAAGCCAAATCTACCGCTTCACTCCTCCTGTCTTCCGACTGTAGCCTGAAAACACAGTAATATAGCTATAATCCCCACAGACTGAATCTGAGTGTTCACTCACCTCCTCTCCACAAGACTACAAGCCACTCCAGATCTTGGACCTGTCCTTCAATCTCGTTTCTCCAAACATTTCTGTGTCTTCTCCAATCAGTGAGAGTCCAGTAAGTGTTTACAGATGGGAGTGTTTAGTACCAAAAGTTCAGAAGACACCCAAACCAACCATAATTCCCACGACTAGAGAAAAGTTTTTCAATGTTTATTATTTATAGTCCACTGGGGAAGAGACACCCCCCCTCTCTCTCAAGACGCCATGAGAAAACACTGTAGTCAAACACCCCACCATTCACATTTTCTTCTGTAAAAATTATACATCTCTGTATAATTTCCCACAACACTTAACAGGAGACTATTTAAACTAAGAAATGTCTTGTGGATATAAACATCAGGCTCATGTAACTACATATGTCACACTAGATAACTAAATAATATCCTAGACTTTCTATGTGTATCTGCATAACAGTACTATAAACAAAAAAATAATAATTTATGAAAACTGATTTGCATTTCCAAATATAAAATGTGTAAATCCAACTAATTAGCAAGAGTGAGGGCTGAGGTGTTTCTATAGCAACTATAAAAATGCTAAATTATTTTTTCTCCAAAGTGTTTTATATCTGCTTCATTAATGGTTGTTTTTCACATTTGTTTTGTGGATATTTCCAAAGTGAAAGGTTTCAAAGATTGCAAAGATTCTCTACTTTATTGCGAAGTTCAAGAAGAAGTTTCTCACTGGAAGTGTCTCAGGGGTCAACAGCCATGTGCATGAAAACTGTATTTGGCTGAGCTTCTTTCATGCCAGCGGCTCCAGCCTTTGTTCTTAGCTTCCTCCTAAAGTCTCCTTTTCTCTTACCATCTCTGATTGTTTCTCAGTGTATCTCTGCTAAGGAGATGTTAACCTAGGGTCAGTTTTTCATCTTGCATCCTTTGCTGCCACCCTGATAGTTCCCAAAGCCCCTGAGCCAGGCAGGCACTACCCAATCAGCTGAGGATGACAAAGAGCCCTGAGGAATGGCTGGTGGAGCTTGGGCAGCGACCTCCACCTCTGGTTCTCAGCTTCCCCACCTGAAAATGAGGTGGATGGACAATGGCCCATTTCTAACCCTCTCTGGAGGTCTCTTTAGTGGCTCCTTGTTGCCTTACATGTCAGTCAAACTCCTGTGCCAGGATTTTAAGTCCCAAGCACCCTCAAAATCAAACTTATGGCCCCCAATTCCCATGAGGCAGCAATTCTTAACCCTAGATCAAGAAATCAAATGATGGGCCTCAAAGAGATCATGAGTTCCTTAAATTCCTTGCAAACAAATTTTTATTTCAGTGGAAAGATGCATGGATTGAGAATTACTGCACTAGGCTCTAAGTTCCCCAAGAGCAGGACGATATCTTATCCATGTGTGTTCTCAGAGCCCAACCACAGTTTCAACCAACTGTTGATTGAAAATATTCAGGAAAAAAAAAATTTTCCAGAAAATTCCAAAAAACAAAACTTGAATTCATTGCACACACAGACAACTATTTTCATAACATTTACCTTGTATTTACAATTATTTACATAGAATTTAGACTACACTAGGTATTATAAGTAATCAAGAGATGATTTAAAGTATACCCAGCCATTCCTAGGAGTATGTGCATGGAATATATGCAAATATAGAAGAGACTTGAGTATCCTCAGATTTTGGTATTGGGAGGGTGGTCCTGGAACCAATCCCCCACAGATACCAAGGGACAACTGTAATATATATGAATATACTGAATGTGGCAACCAATTTGATCTTATTTGCAATGACCTTTGCCTCCTGTCTGAGAAGGTGGGTGACTCTGTGTGCTTCAGTCTTCTCTCTTTTGTGCCTCTGGTGTTATTAATTCATGCTATGTTCATTCCTCAAGCTCAGTTGCAACTTTGAATTTATTTCCAAGTTTCTCTTTGCAACTTCCTTGCTTTAGTAAATTGAAACCAAAGACTAGGGCTCAACTATTCTATAAAATAATTCCCCTTGTTTGATTGGGTGTTGGGGGAGCTAAAATATCTCAACAGTTGAAGGAAACAATCTTGAAGGAAATTCATATATTCTCTCACCCCAAAAGAGGGCAATCACATTCATAGGGGAAAAAAAGATATAAATGTGTGCTGAAGATTATATATTGCCATTATTTCTTAAGGACTTGGGTTTCAGACAGAATTCTTTCCTGACACTCAAATTCCCTAAAATCTGCTGAGTTCCAAACAGAACCATCGCATTAGAACAATGCAAGTAACTCTGACTGACTTACAGGTCTACCTGTGCACGTGCAGCCAGGCAAAAGGATGCTGTCACACTCAGTTCATGAACACAGACAATCCCATGTGAGGGCCCACAGGCCATGTATGTGTGTATAAAGACAAGAGGGCTTTGCCCAAGAACGACCCGGCTCCACTTTACTCTAAGCCAAGCTTAATCAGACACTAATTCCCAGTCTTTTTGTTGGGTGTTATTTATACCTTCAGTAAAGCACACGGCATCACGGCTAAATGATCGTGAACAATAAGGATATCCTTAAAGGACTGTGCTGTTGACAAAGAGCATATACAACCAACCCAGCTGGAAGGGATTCGCTTAGAATGCCCCTTTAGCAATAGCTGTAATAATTTAATACCATTAGTCTCCGTCTCAACTGTAAATGGCCTTAATGGACCCTGCAGTGTTTCTTCAGATTATATACCAATACTGAGGCACAGCTTTTATGCTCGCATTACTGCTGCTAATTGTAAAGCCCTTGTGTCAGATACACTCGAGTGTTGCAATAAGTGTCTTCAGTTAACTTCTTAAGGGCACAGCTTTCAAAGGCGCATTTGTCAGCCCGATAAAAGAGGCAAGAGAATGTTTCATCTGGTTTCAACGTCAAGGGGGGATCCTGAAAAATCTGACTGCCTCGCTCCGTACTTCTTTGCAATGAGCACTGTTGCTTCAAAACTTATTAGCAGCCATCTCCTCAAAGGATTTATTTTGATAGTTCACGAATGTGTTGTCACACAGCATAATTAAAGCTTACAGAACTATTATCAAAACACAGAGGAAATGTGCTCAGGGAGGCTGATGGCTACCCGGCCGCCTGTGTCTGCCGCTTCCCACAGGATGTGCGCTGACTGACCAGCTGGCTCCCAAGTTCTGACACTAGGCATATGGAGGAAAGTGAGGCCTCGGGGTAAAGTGCGCGGGCAGGCTTCAGTGAGCAATCAATTACAAGTAACAGCCAACCCCCCTCTTGGTGACTGTATATATTCCCACCATCACACACTGCCAGCTTGCCTCTATTTTGAATGCAATAAAACTTGTAGGGAGCCGACTCATGTGAAACTCTTAAAGATATATGGTAGGGATTAACCATAAAAACGCTAATTAAGGATGGGCTGAGGAATTAGAGGACAGGCAAAAAGGCTTTGTGCCTTGCAGTTTGTATAAAATGAAGGAGGAAAGGGACTGAAAGCAGAGTCTTTTCTGTTTTCTGAAGACGGGCCATGGGGGATAAAGGTACAGGCTGCTTGGTCAATGCAACACCATTTTCTCAAAGTGATTCCTCACCTCAGTGGTATTCAATGAGATGCAGCTGAACAGAGGGACAGATTAAAAGATGAGAACATGCAAGAACTTTTATATTCAAAGGTTTCTCTTTTTTAGCATGCGACTTTAAAAAATATTTTGTAATTCACTAAATAAAATATGAAAAGGAATTGTGAAATGAAATCATTGTACTTCCAAATGGCCGGGAATTCGGCCCTTGCCTTCTCATCTCTTCCTTCAATAGAGCAAAGTTCCTGGGCTTATTTCTCACTTTGGGAATTATGAAAGCTTGGGGCTATTTGCAGTAATAAAAAGCTATGTTTCACTTGTAGAAAAGAGAACTCTTAAGCAAATATTAATTTATGTTCTACATCAATGCCAGAATTTTCTCACTCCCCAAAAAATTATACTAAGTTTGCGCAATTCATTTTATGCGAATAACTTTCGGCAAAAGAAAGAGAATTAAGAGATCATTGAGTGCTCATTTTATCATAAGATAGTTACATGATAGATACAGTACAAAAACCCCTAGGAAACAAGAATTATGCCTGTTGTATAGATAAGGAAATGAAACTCAGACTGAACCAAGTGAAGCCTTCTGACTGGTAAGGAAAATGCTGAAATTCAAATCCAGTCTGTCTGATGCCCAGGTTATGCTTTTTTCCATCAGTCTTCCCATTGTGCCTCTACCTCACAGTGATATCCATAAAGCTCACTAGGCTGCGGGTCCTGAAAACATATCCTCAAGGAGTTAAGTCTTTGGAACAGGGGAACCCTTCCTCTACCATACTATATTTATAAAGTTCCATATGTGTATGGTGTGGAACATGCAGATAGTGATATAGGAAAGGATTATATTTGTTGAATTTTTACATTACTTTGCCTTGTACTCACAAAAACAAAATTCTAGCACTCTGTTCCAATTTACAGGGAAAGCCAGAAGCATCCTAAAAGAACAGTCACAAACGTATTGCTTACCATGAAATAGCATGAGGCACGACAGATGATAGGAAATTAATCCATGTAGAAATGATCAGGTCTTGCTTCCTAAATAAAACCTTCCAAGGTTAAATGTGGAGTTGGGAAAAGAGTGGAAAATGGAGAGAGAAGAGACGGGCACATGAAAAACATGCATGTTTTTCTGATAATCCATAGCTTTATGAGTTTTTTGGGGGGAATCAAAATTCTTTCTGTAGGTTGCTACTGGGATTACTCAAGCAAGGTAAGATGAATTGTTGGTGAAAACAGTAGCTGAAAATAAAATTTTATTTCCTAGAATGGAAAAGCCAACAATATTCAGACAAAATCTCTGTGACTTGGGCCACTCCTGATGCTGAGATCCTAGAAACCAACACACTCCTCAGCCAATGTCTGGAGTTCCAAAGTCTCAACAGATCCAAGCAGAGAAGCCACTAAAGTCACTTTTCATAGACTTCCAAATGCCTGCTAGAAGATGCTTCGTGAGAACAGAAACCTCACCTTTCACAAACTTTACCGGCAGTTGATAACCCAGGACTGTAAAAGGGTAATAAGGCTGATGCTTAACCAACATGCCTACCAGAACTTAAACCTTGGAGTAACTTGGCAGTTTTTCCAATTTTATGGCCTTTGACACTTTTTTGGCATTTCTCTTTTAGAAATTCCTTCACAGTCCTACTGCACACAAAACCAGACCAAAAAAATCCGTACTCATACTTTATAATCTAATGCAACGAAGAACACTCATCCAAGTTGACCACCTGTTTGACTTCTAACATTTGGCTCTTTCCAAACACAGCTGCCCAAAATGAAGATTTATCACTCTCTCAAGGATATTCAAAATAAAATGCTACAAGCTGAGGGGCAAACAAGGTTTAAAGAGATGAAATAAGCCCATGGCTTCCCACAAGGGCAATTATTCACTTAGATGTGTAAGTGGGGTTATGCTTCTTTAAAAAATAAATACATCACATGACTCTTTGTACTTATGGTTTATAGAATCATCTCTAAGTGAGACTGACTACTAATCAGAAGTATTCTCCGTAGCCCATGGGTCTGGAAGTAATAAAATGGAGGCTGAGGGGTCAGCTAGAATGCCCAGTTATCAACCACTTAAAACCGAGCCAGAACATGGCACTTACCAACCTAGGTAAAATGAGCCATCTTGCCTCTGAAATTACTGTTCTGGAAGCCTTGATGTGGTCAGTGGAAAGTGTCTATGGGTGTGAAGGCAATTCGGCTACACAGTCCTCAAGACTTTGCACTACTTAGAGGAAACGTACAAAAGACATGGCAAAATCCTTGAGCCACGGTATTTCCCCAGTCAGCTGGGCAAACTCAGCCCACATAGAAGACATCTATCTGACCTCCCTTTCCAGGGCTGAGGTCAAAGGAGACTAAAGTGAACCACCTCCTTGGTGTAGTGGTTTGTAACGGCCTCTCCTTGACATCAGGTGCTAAGCTACACTGAATCTGCTCTTCTTACATTTACACTCGCTGATTGATGTTAGAGAATTCTCCCACAAGTGAAGCGATTAAGTGATTTCCAGAGAGGAAAGAGGGCTGTTGAGGTCTCCAAGTGAGTATGCCAGATGCCCAAGGAAATAATCTGGGATGTCTCAGTGAAGAATTCCACATCTATTGCTCGAGTCTGTGAGTTATGATTTTTGTTTTTCCCACACAGTGTATACATGATGTGACATGCTTTATTTATTGGACCTGATTTATCCGTACTGCTTTATTGTTGACCAGCTTTTATTTCTTCCTTAACCTTATTAACCCTTGCTTGTATTTGACAGCTTAACACCCTCCATCACTCTGCAGCATTCACCCTGAGAACCGACGTGGAACTAACGGTGGCCTTTTTATTTCCAATCTTTGAGGTCACGAGCAGCTGCCCTAGCCTGAGCCCTGAAAGATTTTTCTACAGGTAGTTCTCTTTCAATGGGTCGTCTCCTTAATGTGTCTCTACAGGTCTGTCTGGATGTTTGAAATGAGATGTGATTCCTGCTAACGTTAGTCACTGCCAACATACACCTTGGAAGAAGAGGAATAAGTTTTACCTTTGGAAAAAAGCCTTGAGCAATTCAAGTGAAACAACTTGGTGATTTTCTTCTTGGGCATTTTATCACTTTTCAAGTTACATCCAAGGAACGTCCATCTGGGGACACCTTTGATTGCCTCGAGAAAATCCACCAGTGAACCAAACTCAGAAACATCTATTACCCGATGTAAGTGTGAATGAAATAGAGCATGGTGGGTGAGATTTCCTAGCTCCGTTTTTCAGCCTGGATTGATTAACGCTAATAAATTCAGGGAGGTGATTTCAGATGATGCCCGTCAAGCTGGATCTTACAGCCCAGTTGTTTATTATTTCACACTGCCCTGGGCTCAGTCTTTGACATTCACCACCCTAAAAGGTCATGAAGTCAAATTCTACAGCCAGATTTAGTAAGTATTTTGGTGAGCAGACTCTTGTGTTAATGAAGACTAGTTTTCTTAGAATTGAGACTTAAGGAAGAAAAATTCCAGGATGAATACAAATAATCCCATATCAGGAAATTCATACTTTTAAGTGGCCAGATCAGTGCAAGAACATTTGAGACCACAGGAGAAAGAAGAGGATATGGAGAGAAGCCAGTCAGTGCTTACAAACCGAGCAAACATAAGAGTTAACAACCATGGGGGCAAAAATAACATTTCCAACCAGCAAAGATGGCAAAACCTATGCCAGCAGCCAACAGAATCCATGGCCCATGTGCTCCATCAATGTGCACTCCCAGTCTGGCCACCATTGCTCCTGCCTTCCCACGGATTCTCCAGGCCTTGTTTCCCAGCACAGAAAAAAACCTGGAAGCCGACTCACACTTCTCCATGCACTGTACAAGTCAGAACGACAAGCCTTAGGAGCCATCCATATTCTCAAACTTTTCTTTCCCAAAGCTTAATGCAACTCTAGATATTGACATTGATGACATTAGAGTAGCAAATATCTTTTAGAACTTCTATCCAGGAAGAAAATGACATGATAGACAAGCATGGGGTCAGTGCCACTTTCTTCTATCCATCAAGCCTTCCTTTATCTGCCTTCATCTTCCATACCTTCCCTGTGTCTCTAAGCTAAGAAGGAAAATAGGTATCTGTCTATAGCACACACAAATTCCCACTGCAGTGGAGGTTGGGGGCTGGGGAGAGGTATCCAACAAAATGAAAAGTGAAGAGAAAAAAGAAACAGGGTCTACTGCATTTGGTTTGGGTCTTGCCTAATTTCTGTTAACTCCACCCAGTTGGCTTTTCTGGCCTCAGGCAACTATCTGTACCATTAGGGCATATTTTCATGACCATCCCGGATGCATCTGTCCCTCCATTAGATAACAGGAGAGGGTATGCCCAGCCTTTCAGGAGGGGCAGTGCCACTGTCTATGTAGCCAGATTTTTTCATGAGTAAGAAATTCCTACTTGCATACAACTCCCATTCCTTATCCTTGGTAAACACATGGACATTATGCCCATTCACTCTGATAACCTGAATACTTCTCAGAGGTACTAAATTCCTCCTCTATGCTATGGTCTATCCTAAACCAGTCCTAGCCCCCATCCCCTCCCAGTTAACCCTACTCCTCCAAGTCACCACTAGAAATATCACTTCTTCAGGAAGGCTTCCCAGACCACTGCTCATTCCCACATCAGGTTAGGCTGCTCTGACAGACCCTCCTCTGGCTTAACATCCAACACTTAATATTTATTCACTGTCGTTCTTCCCTATGCTACCAGACCTGTTTTCCAGGCCTCAGCATGTGAAAGAGTCTAAGGGGAGCTTGTTGAAAATGCAAATTTTCAGTTGTCTGTTCCCAGAAATTCTGATTCTGGCAGAGGCTCAGGACTCTTCATTTGACCAAAGTGAATCACACACAGGTGATCTTCAAATACCACTGTCCCAAAATGTTAACACTGTGAGGCCTCTAGTCCATGTCTTAATCACAGTCATTTTCCCACCACTCAGCACCTTGCCCAGCATGTAGCTGGCATTCGATAAACACTGATTTAAAACAAGGATGGGGCTTCCCTGGCGGCGCAGTAGTTAAGAATCTGCCTGCCAATGCAGGGGACATGGGTTCGAGCCCTGGTCTGGGAAGATCCCACATGCCGTGGAGCAACTAAGCCCGTGCACCACAACTACTGAGCCTGTGCTCCAGAGCCCGTGTGCCACAACTACTGAGCCCACGTGCCTAGAGCCCGTGCTCTGCAACAAGAGAAGCCACAGCAATGAGAAGCCCGTGCACGGCAACAAAGACCCAACGCAGCCATAAATAAATAAATAAATAAATAAATAATGTTATAAAACAAGGACATTCTGATTCTGGTTCCTGCTCCTCTAGTCCTAATTTTCCAGCCTCACAGGGCAGTTGTTCAGCAGGGTGGACCAGCGCTGAATCTTGCACAGATCTTTGTAGCTCCTGAGTTGTACAAAGTACTTTCAACCCTGGTTTGTTATGCCCAGGGTTCCCCAGCTCATAGGAACCTTTCCTTTACTCTCTTTTGGAAGAATGAACTTCAGCCCATTCCTTTTCCAAATAAAGGTTGCAAGGGAGAAACTGACATGGACTTGGCAAATAAGGGTTTCTATTATTAAAAGCAGGTTGAAGTTGGGGCTCTGTGCAACTGCTTCCTAATTTCTGAAGTGTCTCTATTTTAAGTGTGTGGCTAGTGCTTGAAAAATCCCAGCAGGCTCTAGATGAGAGAGCATCCCCCTCATTAACACTAATGAGAGCTGGGCTCATGCACTAAAGGAAGAAAACATCCTCTGGGCCAAACCCAGTGGGTGGTGGGATGGGAACAGGAAGACTTGGGGTGGGGGAAAGGGAGAACACCCCTTAATTTCATTCTATCCAGGAATGTGGTGACAAGGTAGAAAGAGAGAAACCAATTAAAATGGACTTCTGGGCTATGAAAGTCTAAGCTTCTGAAAAGATGCCATCAACATTCCAAGCGATTGAAATGGTACCATATTGGGGGCATGGGGGGAAGGGGTTGAAATATTTATTTATTCAGCAGATATTTATTTAGCATATATAGGGCGGAAGAAGAATAAAGTACTTCTTCACATGGATTCTATAGCAAGAAGTGAAGGGATTATATAATTAACAAGGAAACAAGATATTCCAATGAGAGCAGGGACTTCATCTGTTTTGTTTACCATATTCCCTGTACCAAGCACCATAATGTGGATGCAATAAACATTTGTTAAAGAATGAATGGAGGGTTGGATGGATAGATGGTTTGATGGTTGAACGGAAAGAGGGAAGGGAAGGTGGGAGAAAAAGTGAACAAGAAAGACTTCTCTGAGAAGGTGACATTTGAGCTGAAAAGCAAGAAAGAGGCAGTTATGAATGTTCTGCAGGAAAAGTTCCAGAAAGAAAGAACAGCAAGTTCTTCAGGGCTGAACAGGTTTGGCATGTCAGAAGGCGGCCAGTGAGGCCAGAGTGTGGTGGAAGTGGCTCAGGGCAATGGGGACAGGGGCAGGGTTGGAGATGAGAACACGAGTAGGATCATAATGAGGATTAAGGATGGAAAATAGTAAGCAGCTGTGATAGTAACTTTATCCATCCAACTAGCACTTTCAGAATCTCTGATACATAAGAGACTCAATGCCAATTGCTATGGAAAATACAAAGTCTCCTTTACCTCAGTGGGCTAAGCCAGAGTTGTATTTTTTTTTTGCGGTACTTGGGCCTCTCACTGCTGTGGCCTCTCCCGGTGCGGAGCACAGGCTCCGGATGTGCAGGCTCAGTGGCCATGACTCACGGGCCTAGCCGCTCCATGGCATGTGGGATCTTCCCGGACCGGGGCCCAAACCCGTGTCCCCTGCATTGGCAGGCGACTCTCAACCACTGTGCCACCAGGGAAGCCCCTCAGCCAAAGTTTTATAAGAATGAAATCTTAGGTATTTATTTTGCAAACAAAATGGAAGAATCAATCACATGTGTTTCATAACCCTAAAATATGTACAAGACATTATTTCTAGATAGCTATTATCTTTACCATATAAAGATTTAAACCAATTGATAATCAAAATACTAAGATTCCAATAAAGAAACCCTCAATGAAAAGGAAATAAAGAAGTCACAAAAAACAACTTGAAAATAATAAATGCACATATGGAAAAAATGTCCAACCACACTAGTAATGAAAGAAGTGTATGCCTATATTAAATCCAATTTTCATCTATTAAGTTATTAAAAAAGTAAATTTAATGATAATGTACAATGTTCACAAAGATCTAGAGAAGTGATACTCTCACAAATAATCAATAGAGGTGAGCACTGGAAACTCAAGTTGTTGCGAGACAATCTGCCATTATGCATTGAGAGCCATGAAAATGTTTATAAGGTCTGAAGAAGTAATTCTTCTTATGAGATTTATCACAAGCCTTTCAAAGCATTTCCTGCAAAGCCCTAGGTTTCGGCAGAGGTGCCTCAAGGTCTCTGGTGATTTTGAAAGGGAAAGAACGGGTAGGGTTTTAGATACCCTACCCCATGACAGCAGCACAGTTCTGTTTTATATTTTCAGGTTCTTGAATATGTAACAGAGTTTACTTAAAAAGGGAGTTTTTGATACTTAATTTTTTTAAAGAAACTACTATCTTAAGGAAATACCAAGTTATAAAAATAAATATAAATATGTTCATCAGTATTATTTACATTAATAAAAAATGAAAAAAACCCTCAATTTTCAAAAATAGGAAAACAAGTTATTATTATTCACTAAATATGGGATATATAGAGACATGGGCAATTTTATATTTTTATATATCATAATCATTTTATATACATATATAAATTGCAATTTATATATATATAGGAATTTAAAACAAAGAATACAAAATTGTAGTTATGCCATCATAACTTTCTAAAAATACACATGAATTAAAAATGCAATATGATACAGAGTGAAGTCAGAAAGAGAAAAACAAATACCGTATGCTAACACATATATATGGAATCTAAGAAAAAAAAAAAGGTCATGAAGAACCTAGGGGTAAGACGGGAATAAAGACACAGACCTACTAGAGAATGGACTTGAGGATATGGGGGGGGAAGGATAAGCTGTGACAAAGTGAGAGAGTGGTATGGACATATATACACTACCAAACGTAAAATAGAAAGCTAGTGGGAAGCAGCCGCATAGCACAGGGAGATCAACTCAGTGCTTTGTGACCACCTAGAGGGGTGGGATAGGGAGGGTGGGAGGGAGGGAGACACAAGAGGGAAGAGATATGGGGACATATGTATATGTATAACTGATTCACTTCGTTATAAAGCAGAAACTAACACACCATTGTAAAGCAATTATACTCCAATAAAGATGTTATAAAAAAATGCAATATGATGAGTATTGTAGAATTGTGGAATCTATCCTTTTTATTTCTATCCTAATTTTTCTGAAATGTAGTTAAATTACTTTTATAACTTGTTAAAGAAAAAATATTTTAAAATAACCTTGATGGGCCAGGGACTGGGTTTTTTTTTAATTATTGTTATTATTATCATCATCATCTGCTTCCCAGAATAAAGCAAAGGAGCTAGCAGAGAAGAGATACTCCACAAATGTTGGTTGAATAAATAGATTTTTAAAATTGATCCGACTCCAAATAAAGCAGTAAAGAGAGGCAGGAGAGATTCCTTCTGGAGGGCTGAAGGGCCAGGTAGGAAGGGCAGGAAGAAGAAGGAAGAAGGAAAGTCAGGACTTGGAGATGGGCAAGAGCTGACTGGTCTGGGAAAATGAAGTCTGGGTTGCAGAAGCGTGAGGTGCCTGGAGGACAGTCGAGGAATATGCAGCTGAAAGGTGGTTTGAGCCCACAGGTCAAATAATTTAGACTTGACTTAGGAGGAAGAGGGCTCCAGTGAATGTCTGTGAGCGGAAGTGACATGTTCAGACCTGGACTCGATGGGGACTAACGTGGCTGTAGTGCTAGTGCACGGTGGATGGGACATGTGGAGTGTGTAGAGAGTAGGGCCCAGGAGATGGGGGGCTGAACTCTCCAGCAACATGCCTGGAATCCACTAAGACACCTTATCTGTCCTTAAGAAGTCTGTACCTTAGAGGGAAATAGTAACTCCCTTCTCGCCTTCCCCATCGAAACCAGGCTTCCTTCAAAGCCCAAGTGTGCATGCACACATCCAACAATTAAAGCCTCGTCGTTTGTAACATGTGTTTATTAGCAGCCCCAAATGTTTCCTGTGCTATATAAAGTTTACCTTCGACCTCAACTGGGGAAGTGAAGGGTGGAGCTGGGAGAAGGGGAGGAGGCATGATCTGGGGCACAGTCACTTTGTGTACAATCTCCAGTTTTAAAATAATGCATTAACTCTGAAGCTCAAATCAAAAGGTTGCAAACTCGCATAAGGCACCAGTGATTTAGAGCTCCCTTCTATACACAGTTCAGCAATGCATGGAATGTAAAAATACATGGAAACCACAACACAGCAGGAATCTTGCAGTGCTGCTGGCAGAGAGCGCCGTTTCCCACACAGGCCCTAAATCTGACCCAGCGATGAAACTTTTAAAATTTGTAAAAATAGAACAGTTGGGAAATCTTGGCCACTTTTAGTTAAAATAAAAAACAAAACCACCATATTTGTGGGTGCAGTTAAAAATCTGCCATACTCCTCCCCTCTTTGAAGGAATTTTAATGGTTAAAAAAAGATTTTTTTTTTCCAAATGTCAAACTGTGTTTTCCTTTTAGGTTACCTAGTGAATACATTCTGGAATGCTCTAGAATATGTAATCGTTTGAGGTTTAGAATCTCCACCAAGACCAGTAACAAATATCCCTGCTTAATTTTCTAAAGAACAGTAGTAGTACAACTACCACTTGTTCATACATTATGTGCCACAATCATCTCCTATAATCCTCAGTCCTCAATTCACAACCCCAGTGAGGGTAGGTATTATTCCTCCCACTGTACTAATTAAAGAAACAAAATAAGTTAATTAGCTCATCCAGGTATATGTAGTAGTCAGGATTCAAACCCAAGACCATCTGACTCTAAAGTCCAGCCTCTTCCCATTATATTTATTTCATAGGAATAAATTCTCCTCATCCTCCAAAAACAGCTATATTTAGAAATCAAAACATACCACCAGCTCTCAACTAATTTCCTTGGACTATTATGTAAAGCGGGCATAAAACAGAATGATATTTCTAGTCTCTTACATAGATCTCTCACCTATATATTATTATTCTTGAATATAGGCAATGCCTGAGCCTTATGGCAGAGCCCATGTTAAATAACAGAAGAATTCTATGAAGAGAACAATCTCTCTTTCTCTCTCTCACACCACCCTGTCCTTTTAAAGCGTCTCACTAATATTTATTTTGGAATTGCTATAAACAGTATTATGACATTGGCTTCCTTAAAAATTTAGCATTCACGATTAGCACTTGAAATGAGCATATCCAGAGAACGCATTTTGTTCAGTGCTTACAACCAAATTAACTCAAGAGGCTATCAAGAGCTCTCAAGTCATTTTGTTAACTATGTTCTCCATTTAACTGAGCCCCACACAGAGAGAAGGGAGGGGAAGGAAAGCAAGACTTAAAATGTCACTTAAAAAAGAATTCCGATATTTGGTTCCCTCTCTCTTTCCCTTCCCTACCTTCTCCACCCTCCCACATCCGCCCCACCCCCAAGCTAAATATAGAGACCAAATGCCCAAACTCGAAGGTGAAGTTCCCAAAGTGGTAATCAACAAATCATTTTAACATGGAACACAGAAATTAAATGCAATGCCCAAGTTCACATGGGCAGCCACACGGAAGATGCGAAGTGGGGCACACCTGAACATGCTTTAGGAAGCTCTGCGCGTATTGTCCCTGCTTTGCAGCCGTCTCTTCCTTCCACTCCACAGCACAGGAAAGGCAGATTCTGAGTATAACACCAGAACCCAGGCTTTTCCTACCATTAATCGGAAGGTTAGATCCTGGATACAGAAATGTTAAGCGATCAACAAACATAAAGTTAGCACTGAACTCAAATGATTTTTTCCTTTCCCTTTCATTGAAGGGAGAGACAAAAAAGAAAAAAAAAAAGCTTCACGTGGCTTCCTTTCCTTGACCTAAAACAAATTCCATTAAACTTCAAAAACAATGCTTTGAGATGCTGGAGGATGCGGACAGGAAACTGAAGAAAGACTTTACACAAAAGTTAAAAATGTTTTTTGGAGGGAGGGCTGCACGGCGAGGAACAGTTGAATCTTGACAGTGAGAGCTCGTGGCAACTGAGAACATAATGAGATTTGGATGTGACTGGGATATAGAGTACATCAAAATGGATTGACTCTTTAGTCAGAGTAAAAGAAATATGTAAATGCCTATAAATAATTAATGATGACCTCAAAGTTTACAAATTCATAAAATGCCCTGGAGCTCCAGGGCAGGTAACAGATTAAATTCCATCACATTTTCAAGTTACTTGAAATCACCTTTTTTGGAATGAATATCACTCATCTGTCCATGGTTGATTCATCTTTAAGACTGAAAGAGTCTTCCTACCCACCCACTCCCAACACTCCTTCGTTTCCTGGAACAACTCCTTTATGAGTATTTAGTATAACAGGATGATCTTCCAAAAATGACGTAATAAAAATGGGCTTGGATGTCATCATCATTAGTAAGCCTGTTATTACAAAAATGTAGTGTTTGCAATGAAAACCAGGTTTATGTCTATATATAATCATTATGCATCAAGTTTGGGGCCATTTTGAAACGACTCAAATGACTCAAATTCGAGATCAAAAAACTGCTTCAAAATGATATTCAGCAGTGATTTTAGGCTTATTTTGGGGAGAACTCAAACAATGCTTTTTTTCATTCCGACTTATTGCCCCCCACCCTGAATGCAAGAAGGCTTAACCTTGATGGCAAAATCAAGAAACAAAGATACGGGCCTATTGTGCAATAATCAGCCCACATTTCAATGAATAAGTAATATTTCTCACAAACCCAAGTTAGATAGTGGATTTATTTAACCTCTTGGGGTCAGGTAATAAATACTAAGTGAATTATTCAGCCCAATGGGTAATCAATACAATTCCATGATATATTTTTTGTGTTTCATAAAAGGTTGTACACTAAAGGCAGTGAGCAATTATGGAAATTGGGCCAGAGCTCCTCTCAATTCCTCTCCAGCTTGAAACCCCAGCAGGCCACCTTGACAGCAAATCGATTAGTGCTCCAGTGAAGCGGCTCAGTGACCTCTGACCCGCCTCCAGCACGGCCTGACAGAGGAGAGAGTATTTTATATTTATTTTATTGAATTAACTCCATCTTGCCTGTACCAACGCTTTACACATATTAGGCAGCAAGCTACAAGCTACTTCACTGTCGTTGTTTTCCACCGCCCTTGCTAAGCAAGCCCCGCCCCGTGCCCTGCAGATTTCTTTGTCCTGGTTTTCCTTTCACTTTTGGCCTCACTATGGGATTTCAGTCTACCCTGAGACTCATGATGGAGCTCCAGGTAACGAAAGCCAAGAGCAAAGCACAGAATCCTCCGGCCCTATGGTTCCTACCTACCTGATCCACTCAGGATGGTACCCTTTCCCCATTTTCTTCCCTAATAAACAAAGACCTGGCTCAACATGGAGCTTTGGAAAACATATATAAGAGAACATCAAGGATTGAGGATATTTCCTACTAGAAAATCAAAAACAAACCAGAGTAAAGCAACTATACTCCAATAAAAATTAGAAAACAAAAACAGAAGCCTTAGGTATTCTCTATTTTGGGCACTTAATTATATTACTGGCTCATTGAAGTCATCAAAGAGAGACGGACAGAGACAGAGGAGCCAAGCCAGCTGAGTTTAGGGCACTGTTTCATCAAGAGGGCAATAAATGCAAAGGCTTATCAACCACCAACAACTGAAAGCTTATGCAAAAGGGAAAATTCCCAAATCATCAAAAATTTCTCAGCTTTACTTCTGCTGTATGGAGCATCAGTAAAAACCACCAAAACAAACAAAAAAATAAATGCCAGGCGGAAGCTGACAGTTCCAAGTCAGAAAATCCAGTTGGTGGTGCTGGGTATTCAATAATACTGAAGGTTAAATTATCAGCAGAAATTTGATGCTCTAAATCACAGGAGAGAAAGATCTTAGACCCTATTCGCAGGATGCTGTATAGAACAGTGCTTTAGAACAGAGACGGTGAAATTAAACTACGTGGATTCTAATCACAGTTTTTCTACTAACTAGTTGTGGACTTTGTACAAGCCACCTACCTTCTCTAAGCTTCAGTTTTCCTCATCTATCCATAAGGATGACCACAACAGTCTTGCACATAATAAGTAATGTTGGCTACATTATTTAACCAGATCCCCTATTTCATATGCGTAAGACGTATTTTTTCAGTCTCATTTTATGAGTGGGGGGACTGAAGGATGGCGGGGATCAGAATTTACCTTCCAGGCTATTGATCTTTCCAGTTTCACGTATACACAAAAGTACTGTGATAACCACGCACTCCTTAAAATCTCTCTCTTGGGTTTAGAGGACCTTGAATTTTCCCATTAAAGATTCAGTTCTTGGGTTATCTTCCCGAAGATCTAAAATGGAAGTTCTCCTCCTTCTCCCTCCACTCAGTGGTGAAGAACATGAAACTACTTCACTCTATTCAGACTCTGGTCGGAAGAGACTTGGCTCCTGGGGAGCACTGGCCTCATGTGTGCAGAATGAGGGATGGAGTTTATGCTGCAGGAAAAGAGACTGAAGAAAGCGGGTAAAAGATCAGAAGAGAAGGATTCCAGAATTGTGCTTCAGCTGCTCCCTCATCTCATCAGGGACGGGACAGCACTGCTGGGTACCTTGCTTCTGAAAGGAAGGAAGACAAACTCACCTCTTGGATTCCCCAAGCTTCCTTAGCAACAAGAACCACTGTCACCTTCCCACCTGCCACACCAGACGCCCTTAGACCTTCTAGCAAAATAGGACTGGGGTGCATGTTCATTTGCAAGAACTATTTCTATGCAAATGCCCTCACCTAGGCTCATGGACAATGACACAGTGACAGGAGATGCTGGCTGCCAAGGCTATTTTTGAAGGACTTATCACAGTTCTTGGGGAAACTGTGAAGGAAGAGTACCTTGATTTTTATTTTGTCCTCATCTTTCTTTGTTCCTTGCTAGCCAAGGGATTCATGATCTCTTCTTCTCTAAGTAGTCTATTCTCCCTTGACCCATGCCCACCACCACCATCCCTCTTGGTAGATAAAAAGGTAGACTCACCTTCCTTTTCCTTTGACCTACAAACCTCATGACAAAAAGTCAAAAAGCCACAGAAAGCAGCAGAGGGAAACCCACTCACCCCCACTCCCATCTTCTCTACTGAGCACTTTTGTAACAGCCCAGATATTTCAGACTTTTAGGGTCAACGAAAATAACTTTTTATGTATATATTCTCCAATCAAGATGGACCTAGCTAATCATACCTAAGAGAGATATCAAGACTCAGGGTCAAAACAACTTAAACAAAACCTAATGCAGCGGTGACTCTAGAATACAACAGAAGAGGACTTTAAGTCATTATGTTGGGGAGTGTGCAGTGAGGAGAGTTCAAAAACTCATCTAGAAGCTAAGTTCCACAGCAAGCAAATGTTTTTTACTTAGAGTGTATGTTTATTTGAGGAGGTCTGGGAGGAACTGATAGAGACTAAGGCAGGCAGGCTAAGACCCTACCTCAGAGCCACTCCTAGGGTTGCCAATGACCCATTGACATTTGGTTTGTTTTGAGTTGCCTGACCTATTATATTAGCAATACTATCAGCAACACTGTCAATGTTCCCCTCAATCTAGTGCCTGGGCACCTAGCTGCCTGTAAAAGTCTCAGACACTCTGCAGTGACTCTTACCAGGAGGTTGAATGGGACTGAGTAGAAAGATTCTGGTCCAGATGCCAGCTAGCTGTATGACCTTGGGCAAGTCTCCTCTTCTCTGGTCCCTCATCCATAAAATGGAGAGGCTATTCCCTTTGTATAAACATTATGTGATACAAAGTGGTTTGTTTATCAGAACGTGTGAGAAGCCTGAGATGGAATGTTTACTTCCTTTGGAAAATTCTAATTTAACAGCCAAAAGAGTCTTTATTTTTTTTTTCCTGTGAAGGAATAAAAAGAAATGCATTCACTCAATCTGCAAACCCCAAAACCCAAATAAAGAGAGTCCGGGGTATAAATGAGTTGGCCCAGACTCCTACAAGCACTTGCTCACATGTCAGCTGTGTTCCCTGAGTCTTTTGGCAAAATGGCATGGCACATTCTTCCTGGTCCCACAGAAAAGAAAATCTTTCACACCTCTGCACAACTCTATGCATTAAATCATAAATTATTCTTCCCCTCTCTTCCACTTTCAGAATCTATACAAAAGTGATTACCTCAGTCGTTCTTCAATATCACTTTCATACCTGGAAAATGCATTTTCAAAAAGTTATTTATTTTTCACAGCATGTCAGGTTTTTATATTGTACTAGTTAAAATAAAACTACTATATAAACTACTGTATACTTTTGCATGCATTACATTTCCCTACAAATGCTGTGAAGTAGCATTTTCACAGGTCTTAAGTCCATTTATTTTAAATATTATATTATACTTTATTTTAGCACTGTTCCAGATTTTAAGAAAGTCAGTTGCTAAAGTAACTTAGCTATTAAAAAATTTTCTTACTGAAGTTGCCCCACTTCAGAAGAAAAATTATTTAAATATTAAAAGTGGTTTTACCATGAAACTTAAAACCAACTCACACTATTATTCCTTCGCAAGAGCTCTTGAAATAGCTAAAAATATCCCTTTGGATTTGATTCATGCTCACCTAAAAGCAACAATTGGGCAGGGAGTGAAACATGTAAAGCATAAAATATTGAATGTATACAACGCAGCATTTCTAATAATAAGGCCCACTGGTTCTTTTTTTTTTTTTTAATAAATTTTACTTATTTATTATTTATTTTTGGCTGCATTGGGTCTTCGTTGCTGTGCGCGGGCTTTCTCTAGTTGCGGCGAGCAGGGGCTACTCTTCGTTCCTGTGCACGGGCTTCTCATTGCAGTGGCTTCTCTTGCTGCAGAGCACGGGCTCTAGGTGCACGGGCTTCAGTAGTTGTGGCACACAGGCTCAGCAGTTGTGGCTCGCGGGCTCTAGAGGACAGGCCCAGTAGTTGTGGCACACAGGCTTAGTTGCTCCACGGCATGTGGGAGCAGGGCTTGAACCCTTCCCGGACCAGGGCTTGAACCCGTGTCCCCTGCATTGGCAGGCAGACTCTTAACCACTGCGCCACTAGGAAAGTCCCAGCCCACCAGTTCTTGATGTATATGGTTAAGTTTAAAGTATTTCCTGGAGTACCTCTAAATGATGACAAAACAAAACAAAAAGCTTTGCTTAAGGTAATCCTAAATTTTTGCCTGAAATTGTTTTCTGCTCATACATAATATTAACCATTCTCTAAAGTGCCGTGGATTTCTTTAAAAAGCCACCTCAATTAATAACTACACAGAAGGACATGGATCCAGGTGCTTTCATTGGCATTTGTACCTTTGACCACGGGAGCCCTCAGCTATGGGTAAGGGGCACTGGCTGCAGGATAATCTGCCAAAACAAAGCTGACCCTTGACTATAAACTGAAGGAACTACGGCTCCACACTGACACCTCACTGGCTTAGGAAAGGCTGCTCTTCTCCGGCTCTCCGAGTGGCTGAGTAAGAGGCAGAAAAAGGAAATGCTTAAATTTTTTTTTTTTCCTTGTGATGAGAACTCTTTTTTCTTTTTTAACATCTTTATTAGAGTATAATTGCTTTACAATGGTGTGTCAGTTTCTGCTTTATAACAAAGTGAATCAGTTATACATATACATATGTCCCCATATCTCTTCCCTCTTGCATCTCCCTCCCTCCCACCCTCCCTATCCCACCCCTCTAGGTGGTCACAAAGCACTGAGTTGATCTCCCTGTGCTATGCGGCTGCTTCCCACTAGCTTTCTATTTTACGTTTGGTAGTGTATATATGTCCATGCCACTCCCTCACTTTGTCCCAGCTTACCCTTCCCCCTTCCCGTTTTAATACATGATTCTGCAAAGGTTTTTGAGCCCTGGCATGAAGAGTTTGAAAGCACTAGCTACTTTGCATCCATTGAGGTTGACACCAAAATGGCTATCTATGATCTAGAGTACAGGTGACTCAAGAAACTAGTTTCTTTTCCTTTTTCTTCTTTTTAAGTCCAGTTGGGGGCTTCCCTGGTGGTGCAGTGGTTAAGAATCCGCCTGCCAATGCAGGGGACACAGGTTCGAGCCCTGGTCTCGGAAGATCCCACACGTTGCGGAGCAACTAAGCCCGTGCGCCACAACTACTGAGCCTGCGTGCCACAACTACTGAGCCTGTGTGCCACAGCTACTGAAGCCTACATGCCTAGAGCCCGTGCTCCACAACAAGAGAAGCCATCTCAATAAGAAGCCCAAGCACTGCAACAAAGAGTAGCCCCTGCTCACCACAACTAGAGAAAGCCAGCGCACAGCAACGAAGACGCAACGGAGCCAAAAAAAAAAAAGAAACAAAAACAAAACTATAAAGTCCACTTGGCAGCAGCCTATCTTGAAATCTTTCAGAATTGCTTTAATCTTTCATTTTAGTTTTGTCTCAAGCTACACAGGATGTCCACCCTCAGTGCCCCAGAGGTCACAGGCAGTGAGTCCCTGAACAGGGAAATCATGCTCAGAGAAATACAGAGAGAAAGAGTGGAGAAGAGAAAGCAAAGATACTCTGCATGTATTTTTAATACCACCAAATTTAGCTAAAATGCACTCCCTGGTAGTGCTTTTAACTAACAAGCAGGCAATATATTGCACTGTAAAATGTTTTATTTTAACACCTTACAGTTTTTAGCTCTGTGACCATTGCAGGTATATCCATTAAAAGCAACACAGACCATAAATCAGAATTCCACACCTTTTCACAGCATATGAATCTATTCTCCTGCTGCTAAGCACACAGCTTTCACTGATGCCAATGGGGGTGACATATATTTATGCAGGGGAGACCAGACCACTCTATACATGTGAATTTATGCTTTTAGACAGGTGTCTGTATGTAGACAAGAGACACCAATAAACAGATTTTATTGGAACTGTTTAGAAACAGATTCTGTGCTACATATCTACAGAGGAACAGTCATCTTTTTCAAAGGGAAATACAGAGGCAAACCCTTGGCAGAGTTATGATCTACAGGTTCACTATACCACAATGTGGTACCCATCCTCACACACATCCATGGTTATCTGAACTGAGGCTGACCAATCCTCGATGCTTTAATAAGCTAATAGTAATTCTGAAATTACACTTAAGCTTAACCCTCATTGCATGAAAACACAGCAAACACTGCATGGCAGAAAGCAAATGTTAACTCTTGTAATGCTCTGTGCAATATACATACCCACAAAAACACAGGGTATAGATTCTCAAAGGAATGGGTTTTTCATGAAGCATAAATCTTTTAGATCACCACCAAAGGGACTGATACCCTGACTTTGAGGGAATATACTTCTCGTGTTTAAAAAATAAATAAATACTAAAATAGTCCATGTCGCATATGGATTCTGTGTGGTGATGTTATAGATTTCTATTCTTGAACAATATTTCCTTTTATTTGCTTTCTGCATTGTAGTCACTTCCAAGGGAACCCAGGAATAATGCAAGTTGCAAAAACAGATGTAGCAAATATTAAGAAAAAAATAGGCAGCCTAAATTTCCATGATTTACAATAGATATTCACACCTGCAGAAAGGGTTGACATTCAGCATATGTATCTAGCTGTGTGTGATGAACAGAGGGCTTTTACCAAGATAAAATATCTATTTCGAAAGAAATAAACCAGAAACACACCGGCTCCCATCTTCAGCTTCTTCCTGTACTTCATTATAAAGTCAGCTTTCTAAAAGACATTGGAAGGGTCAATCTACTTTTATTTACTGCACCGAATATTGCTATGATTGACCCTGTCAACTCCATCTGTTACAGAGACTTAAATGCCATGACAATATTTAACTACTCACATTTGCTTGCATGGCTGTGGTAGAGAGAACCACAAAATACTGATCTATCCAAACGAGAAAAAAATTAGAGAGTGGCACAGTGGAATTTATGAATGAGAGTGCTTTGGCTGCAAAGCATTCCCATTATAGCCCTCAGCCACCACAAAACTGCTGTGTAATTGGAAGGGAACTTTTTCCCATGCAAAGAAGCTTGCCGTCGGCGCCAACCCATCAGAGACAGCACGTTGGCATTAAGGGACACACACCTGCAGCCTCTCTCACTCACTGGGGCCTGGCCCTTGTCTGTACCCTCCGCTCACCAAGCAGAGAAAGATCTGAGAAAAAGCACAGATCCCAGAGGAATGGACTGAAGGACTGTTAAACTCTTTATCCATTGGATTTAGAGGTGAGGAAACTGAAGCCTGGAAAAGCAAAGCAAACAAGTCCCAGGTGCCCAGCCAAAGGCAATGGCAAAGCCAGGACCAGAAGTCAGTGCTCCTCCTGCATCCTAACCCAGAGCCTCCTTCTCTATACATCTAAAACTGACCCTATTGCAGAGTTTATTTACCTAAAACCATGATCAATCAATTCAAATTGTTATACCA
This sequence comes from Tursiops truncatus, assembly GCF_011762595.2. Taxonomy (NCBI): domain Eukaryota; kingdom Metazoa; phylum Chordata; class Mammalia; order Artiodactyla; family Delphinidae; genus Tursiops; species Tursiops truncatus. The sequence continues at coordinate 134,039,254 of NC_047036.1, forward strand.
AATATCATTCTGGTTGGGAAACAATCAACTTCTTCCAAACCAGCTTAGGAATATCACTGTTTTCCCAAAGGAAAAAAAAATTTTTTTTCTTTGTGTGTGTGTGTGTGTGTTTGTGTTTGTTTCTTGGTCCCCAAGTAACAGAAGCTGTATTGAAATTTAAAATAATTACTATATTTCTGGCCTTCCTTAAAAAAAAAATTCATCTTCTACACAGAATTATACCATAGATCTCACATGTATTAATAGACTGTTATTAAGTTCAGTAGAGTGTTCTCAGGTTTTGATTTATTATTATGCTGCATAGCATAAGTGTTACATATAGTATTTTTTATTTATCAGATAGTAACAGTACAAAAAAAAAGTTAAACAAGATGTCATGATAGGAAATTGCTTTAGGTTAGGTGGTCAGGAAAGGCCCCTTTAAAAAGATCTCTCTGGAAAGGAAAAGGCCTGATTTATATAACTCACATATTGTCATAGATGAAATAATAGTAGTAAGCACCTACTATCTAACGGAATCAGGCATTTAAGGAAAGTACTATTTCTATAACATTTCTACAATACCAAACAATCCAGCAGGATAGACGCTGCTTTCCCTGTTTTGCAGATTAAAAAGCCTAAGTTTCAAAGAGATGAGGTTACTCATCCAAGGTCACATGGCTAGTCAGTAGACAAGTTTGAAACCTTTGTCCATCTGACCCCAACATCCATGCTACTTCTACTGTGCCACATGGAATTCTGACTAAAAGGAGAAGGCAGACATAGAGATTTGCTCTCCATTTGATCATCACGTCCTTGGAGCCATGTTCCCTGACTCCTTCCGTAAGTCAGATCTCCTCCTCCCTGACATATGTGTGCACTTATATCATCCTCCTGCACCTGCCTTCATAGCACCTAACATAACTGTAACCTCACCATTGTTTATGTGATTCTTTGAAAGTCTGTCTTTCCCACTAGACTGTAAAGTCTATGCAGTGTCTCTAATAGTCTTTGCTTGGCACATAGTAGATGCTCACTGAAGGAATGAACGAATGAACCACTGCTTCAAACTTACCCTTGCCTGGAGGAATTCAGTACAAAATACATAGCCAGAAGAACCCAAATTGCTATCGCTGTCTTATTGTTCTAGCCAGATCTGACAACCGCAATTTAGATTCAAATTATGCCCTTCATTTAAACATCTCGAAACAAAATAAACAGCTGGAAATAGCTAACAAAAAAAAAAAAAGAAGAAGAAAGGAGAGACCAGAATAAGGTTAGAACTTTGCCAAAGGTCTTGGTGGTAGCAAGAAAACCATAAATGTCTCACGGCACTTCATACATCATGAGGGCTCGCGGATGGAAATGATATCAGTTCCATTCTCTGCTTCTGCTTCAGCTCACCAAGACACTGCTCCAGGAAAAGGTGAAGTGATTTATCCTGCATTCTGTCATTCGGAATCCTCTATTAACCGGCACTTGTGCAGTCACAGTACAATGATAAATTATGGTCATAATTATGACCCTAATTCACAGCAAGTCACCAAGGTATTCTCTGGATCATAGAAAAATGACACTAGGTGAGAAGTTCTTTAAGAGTAGAAACCATGTTACACCATTCTTCCAGGGGCTTTATATAATACATAATTGTTGAATAAAACTATATTATATCCATGCTATCATACCTGAAAAAGATCTTCTGTATATACCATATGAAGACATCATCTACTAACCAGAATGTTTAATTATATAGACTACCCATTCATGTTTTTTTAAGAGAAATTTAATTCACCCTAAGTGGAAAGTGATGATGATCTTAGTGGAGAATATTTGGTTCCAACCTCCAATTTACTGAACAGCTAAGAAATTACTATATTGGGACTTTCAAAGAGCTGTAAGTGAATCAAGGTATTGTGGCTGGTGTTACTGTTGTTTTAATCCACCAGACACTGCTGTCTGGATACTTAAATTCTGATGTAATGAAACAAACTAAAACGCTACAAAAAACTTTGATCTTTCCCAATTTAAGTGGGAGAAAATACATGTGAACGTATACACTGCCACAGAGTATCCATGTAATATAGAATTTAAAGCAAAATTATATTATTCCAGACTATGGGTTCCTGGTGTTTTATCTACGAGTCAGACAGGTAGCTTATTACTCATTTTTTATTTTGTCATTTATTCAATAACACTTGGTGTTAACTAAGCAGTATAATATAAAGAGCACAGTAATTAGTCAAATATTTCTTTATCTCGGGAACCCTCCTACACCATTGGTGGGAATATAAATTGGTGCAGCCACTATGGAAAACAGTATGGAGGTTCCTCAAAAAACTAAAAATAGAGCTGCCATATGATCCAGCAATCCCACTCTGGGGTATATATCCAGAAAAACTATAATTTGGAAAGATACACACACCCTAACGCTCACAGCAGCACTATTTACAATAGCCAAGACATGGAAACAACCTAAATACCCATTGACAGATGAATGGATAAAGAAGATGTGGTACATATATATGACGGAATACTACTTAGCCATAAAAAAGAATGAAATAATGTCATTTGCAGATATAAGGATGGATCTAGAGATTATCATACTAAGTGAAGTAAGTCAGAAAGAGAAAGACAAATATCCATATGATATCACTTATATGTGGAATCTAAAATATGACACAAATGAACTTATCTATGAAACAGATATAGAGAACAGACTTGTGGTTGCCAAGGGGGACGGTGAGTGGGAGAGGGATGGTTTGGGAGTTTGGGATTAGCTGATGCAAACTGTTATACACAGAATGGATAAACAGCAAGGTCCTACTGTATAGCACAGGGAACTATATTCAATATCCTGTAATAAATCATAATGGAAAAGAATGTGAAAAAGAATATATATATGTATAACTGAATCACCTTGCTGGATAGCAGAAATACAACACTGTAAATCAACTATACTTCAATAAAATAAAATTTTAAAAATATATATTTCTTTATCTCATCTGTACCTTCTCTTTTTTCTCTCATTCATTTGCATTTGCAAATTTCTAAAGTAACTTCTGCCAGGATTGTAAGGGAATTAGTTAATTTTTATAAATAAAACCACAGGAAAAAAAATATCCTCAGTATACTAGAGCTAAAAACAAAGACTCCAAAGAAGGGGAAAATACTAAATAACCTTAGGACCTTACTAAATACATTTAATCCTTTGAATAACTGTATAAATATTTGACTGTCTTTTATTTATGTTTTCATTCTTTTTATTATAAAATACGCTTTATAAAGTAGCCCTCTTTAAAAAAAAAGGAATGAAACAAAAAAAAACCTGTGGTTTATTATTTAACTTCCGAAAAGCCAACATCAAAGGTTAGACTTTTAGACTTCAAGACCAGATCATTTGTAATTTCTTCTTTTTTATTATTTTTAAAAAATTTTTTATGTGGAAAAGAGTCAAAGATCTCAAAAATTCTTATCCAAAGGCTTCTCTTAGCCAAGCTGAGTTGATGGGAATTACTCTTTTGTGCCAAAACCAAAAAAAGAAGCTGTATACATTCCCTCCCTCCCTCCCCTTCATCCCTCTCCTCTACACCCCCCTCCCTTTCTGACTCAAAATGCAAATATTTATATTCTTTCTTCTCCTTGAATTTAAATGAAGAAAAAAAAGAGTCCTAGATGAATTGAAAGTGTGAGGCTACAATTTTATCACACAAAAGAAATGATCTGAAACTCCCAAATTTATTTAACAAACCCACAGTGTTTATTTAGGACTAGGGTGAGAGGTACTTCTTATTTGCATAGGTTATCCTGTGAATTTACTGCATGCATAACTTTAAGGTACGTAAATGAGTGATCCAAATGAAAATGGAATTAGGTTGCAGAAAATGATAGTAATGAAACTCAGGGACAATGAAATAGGGTGCAAGTCCAAAGCTGTTTGGCAAAATCAAATTGTGTATCCTACAATCCAATTGCTATTGAAAATGCTGTAGCTTGAGATAAAGTTGTCATAAAGTCCTGTCAAGATAAAACGGACATTAAAACACCATATTTAGATAATTTCAATTCTCCCACCTCCCACCATAAAAAGGGGTGGATGAGAAAATGATCCAGGCAGGTCACCTTGGTTCTCTTCTCCTTCACCCCTCACAGCCAATCTGACACTTTGTTCACTGCCCACTCCCTTCCATTCCTGCCACCAAGATTTCATCACCTCTGGGGCTTACTATCCCAGTAACTTCTTAGTTTGGTCTCCTTGCCTCTGGACTCCACTCTCTACAGCACTGCTCATCCCTCCAAGTTCAACTCAAATATCACTTCTTCCTAGCTTTCCCTCACCCCATACAGAATTAATCAGTTCCCGATATGGGTGCTCCCGATACTCTATTACACCATCTAACACATCTTATTGGTGAACTCTCTGTTTGCATACATCTACACCTCTCAAGGGTATAGGCATGTGAGAGCAGGAAAAGCCTCTGTTTCACTAGCTTACGAGCAAGAGGATCTCGCACAAAAGAGACCCTCAATAATCTCGTTGTATTGAACCCATGAGCTGTACTGTGGAATTTAGCTATTCATTTAACTGTGCCGAGTGGTCCACGATGACAAGAATACTGCTAATTCAAACATGCTTCTACAACAGAAGTAGAATATGACACCTACCAAGTGTCAGGCACTGTACGGGGAAGGAATGAAACAGCCACAGCCTCTGGCCTCATGGAGCTTGCAGCACGCTATGCTGGGAACTGACCCAGCTGGAGACATCAGTAAAAGTGTCTAAGAATCCAAAGAAAGGCAGCTAGAACCTAATGGATGAATTGAACTTAAGTTATCAAAAAGGGAGGGAGTGTCCCTGACACAAGCAACGGGCACAGCATATAAGGAATTTGGTCTTCATCTTAAGAGGAATAAGAAATCACTGATGGGTTCTAAGCTCGGGAAGGGCACTAACAGATGTCAATTCTGAAAAGCTTACTCTGGCTCCTGTGTGAAGGAGTGGATTCTAGAAAGGCCAAATGGACGCAGAGACACCAACATGGAGATAGGGCAGGAGTCAAGGTGAGTGATGGTAGGAGTGGGGATGATACGGAGAGGACAGGGTTGAGAGATGCCTAGTGTGGCTGTGCAGAATGAGGGAGAAGGCAGCATCGAGGATAATTCCCAGGTTTCGACAACTGAAGGGACAGAGAAATCTGTCTACAATAGAAGGAAGATGACGTGGTTTGGGAACCAGAATTGAGAGTTCATGTCTGGACCACTGAGTTCTTCAACATGGATTTTAGGTCCCCCCACTCCCCGTCTTTATGTAAAAATGGCTCCCTACAGTAGAAAACCCATACCTCTTATCATGGCTTTTACAGGCCTTCACACAGTAACCCTGACCTTCTTTCCAACCTTCTTTCCCACCAGTTGCCATGCTATTTCCCTCCCCCCAGGAGTTTCCGCTTCCCAAAACCTTTAGGCAACTCATGGAACCCTATCTGTATTTCCTTCCCCAAAATCCCCCATCAAAAAACCTGCTTTCTAATCCTTGCTTCTTGGTGAGAGGCAAATGTTCAACACCTAACAGAGTCACCCACCCCAGAACAGTCTATATTTCAGGCTGAAGACACATAGCTCCAATCGTGTCTCATTCACCTTTTTATCTCCTGGACCTGTCAAGAGATAGGGACCGTATTTCCACATTCTGGTACCATATTTTTCAAAGCAAAATCACAGCACCTGGTCTGACAACATGAACACACTTGTTGGAAGAAGACAGACTAGCCTTCAGACATACAATAAGTACTTATCAAACATTTATTGAATATTTATTGAATTTGTGTGCTCATCGATGGATTCAACAAAGAATCACTGAATGCCTACAATGCCCATGCACACTGCAGGTGCTCAATAAAGAACAAAGGATGGACTATTAGGCACCAGAAGCTTCCCTCCCCATAGGCTTTCCTACTCAGCCTCTGTAACAGATGTCTCTGATACCTGCCTCCCATCTTTGTGGTCCATTCTGATTTCAGCCACGTATCTCACCCTGACTTCATGCCATCACAAGAAGGCTTCCTTCTGTGGCATGAGAACTCTGAGGGAGCCGCCTGGCCTGAACACAAGCACAGCCTACAACTGTCAAGGTGTCAGTGCACCCAGGGACAACCCTCAACCTTGGGGACAGGAGTCAGGGAATAAATGCCCCAGCCTCTTGTCTTTCGGAAGCATAATTCTAGGAGGCATATTTAATCTGCCTCTTAGGAGATCCCAACAGGATCAAACACTTATTGCCTACCCAGTGACTTTGATAATGCACCATTATCTTAGTTTTTCTTCTTTACCTGCTCTCCCTCTCCTCACATCCTGCTTCCTAGGATCATGCTCACATAAACTACCTGCAACCAAATCCTTGTGGAAGGTTTACTTTCAAGAGAAGTTCAAACTATTTGATAAGATAGCCTCTAATCAAAAGCAGCCATTTCAGTGTCCATGAGATACTCCAACTTTCACTCTGGCTAATGAATTCCACACTGAAAACAGGGCGAGGGCCATTCAGGAACTCTTCCAGTTCTGTTGTTCTATGAAGAGGACATCTGTGAAACGTTGCACTGAAAAGAGCACATGGTAAGTGCTAAATGCATATCTTGCAAATTAAGTCCAGGTAAAAATACAGCTTCTTCACTATAGTAAAAAGGAAAGGAAGTAATGTACGTGGCTTCCCCAAATTACTGGTTTTGTCACAACATTCCCTTGCATTTTTCAGTTTGATTAGGCTCTTTTTTCCAACCTTGGCCCAGCGCATTAGAACATATTTGTCAGTATATTAAATGCTACTTAAACTTCCCCAAATCATCCCGGAACAGTAAAGAAAGAAAGAAAGAAAGAAAGCTTCTGATTGAAACATAGTCAGCTATCCATTAGCATGACAAAGTCTGCATTTTATTTAGAAATTGCCATTAATAATGAAATGATGTATGATTTCCACTCCTGCAGCTCTTCCTTCCTTGCACAATCAATTATACATTTAAGAAAATACTTAGTGGATAGAAGGCTTCTCTAATTAAGCATCACTTGAGGGAGCCTGTGAGATTCTTAAAGCTAGAAAAGCTCTCTTAAATATGTAAGATGGCAGAGGGAGAAAAACACTCAAAATGTTTTAGTCTTAATTAGAAAAACAAGCTTTTATGCATTCTGAACTGCTACATAAGAAAAATTCACATACCCACATATTTTTTAACCCAATAAAGACTTTGAGGTGAACTAACTATTCTGCAAAGTATAAATTCTCTCTTTGTTCCAGCTAAGAAGCCAGTACTAAATTGAAATTAGATATTTTGAGTGAGACTCAGCCTTAGAATTGCTGTCCCTTAGACAAAACAGTCTTTTCTGTCTAAACCATTGAGGATTTAAGATGGTTGGCCCTTGAGAAGTCTGGAAATTTTCCAAAGTTAGAATCAAACAGAAACAGCTAGCATAAAATTTCCCAGAAGGCAAAACAAGGATGGTTTTTCTCACTAAAATTATTACATATCACATCCTGTTGTCAGGAGGGGTGCTTATCTTGGGATCATCTCCAGTATGAATTTGCATCCCAGTTGTCCTCGAAAACTAACTCTCTCCAACACACCACAGCAGATTCACTCAATTTGGCAAGTCCTAACGCTTTCTCTTTCTCTCCCTCTAGAGGCAGAAAATGAAGCACAAAATAAGAATTGATTTCAAGGCATTAGAAATAAAACTTGGGATAAGCCACTCCAACAGGAAGAGAAAGCTGACCTTGAAAGAAGGCAAGGAGTGTGACAAGTTGTACAGAGGAGAAACAAAGGACAGTGGCTGAGGAGGGGTAGGGAGATAAAAGGTGATGTACAGAGCACTGGCTCTCTCCCCTCTCACCCTCCCGTCTCCATCTACTTCTGCTTTCTCTCCTCCATATATCCTCTCTCTCTCTCCCACGTTCTCAGTCTCTCTCTCTCCTATGTTCTCAGTCTCTCTCTCCCTCTCTCTCTCTCTCCCATGTTCTCAGTCTCTCTCTCCCCCTCTCTCTCTCTCCCTCCATTGGTGGTCTCTGTATCCCTGACTCTTCCTTTCTTGCTCTTGTTCTCTCTCCAACTTTCCACGACTCACTTCCGCATAGGACCGAGGATCCATCCCTCCCTCCAGCCCAGGTGACCCCTCCTACAACTGGAGGCATCAGTGAGCTTCCTGAATGGGCTCTGTACATGATGCCATGTCACCAGAGACAGCAGATGTCCCAGGACACCTCCTTTCCCCAGCATCTCTTTCCCCAGCACCCCTCGGCCCCAGGAGCCTCAGTCACAGCTCTCAGACCTTGGGTCAGCTGCTCTGGGGCAAAAGCAATGTTCTCCCCAGGTGCCATAAAGCAGAAATTTTTTAATCCTTGTGCATGATTGAACTTCTAACTATCGATGGACTCCTTTCCTCATGCCTCCCTTCTTCCTGCTAGCCTGTCCCTCAGTGGGCCAGGAGCCCTCTTCCCTGGCCAGAAGCCTCAAGAGGAAATTCAGAAACTCAGCTGCAAGAAAGAAGTCGCTCAGGGAGCGGGGAGAGGGCACAAAGCTGGATGCCTGTGCTCTTTTTAATTCCAGTCTCTGGCAAAAAAGAAAACCTCAGGTCGGACTTTAGAGTCTTTGACACATAATTGGTAGCCAATTTTCCTAAGTGGTGAGTCAATTTTCTGCTTGTGAAATGTAACTTTACCCTGGTGCACACCAGGCCCCAGGGTTTTCAATGTGGCTTAACAGCAATTATATGAATGTTAGGAAGGGGGGAAGTGTTAAAGTCCCTACATTTACATTTTTTCATGTTTTTACCTCTTAAAGGGATAGAAGACCTCTCCTAACCAAGGAACCCACGAAAAACCCACCCCAAGACAGACACAGAATATCCTGAGAAAGAAAGCCATTTAAAGCCACATCACAAAGGGCACCTCTTTTTTTTTTAATTATCTCAAGTATTCAGACAAGTAACGGGGAGGCAAATAACAGCTAAGGGTCAGGGCATCCTTTGCCCGGTTCCCCCGGAGCTATTTTCTTTGCTCCCACCCTTCCCTCCACTTCTCCCTCCAACAAATACCCCGGTGGGCGGTGGCACTCCCCCTGCGCGCCCGGCGGCCGGCGGCTCCCGCCGCACATGTGCGACTCATGTTTCGGCTTTCACTGGCGACAAACTGGAGCCGGGGCCTTTCCGTTTCGGAGGAACTCGCTACGTGTCGCTAACAACAACACAAACACCGAGGCCTCTGCTCTGTGCTCCGCTGCCCACAGCGCTCTCGGCACCAGGCTGGATTTATAGCAAGGAGCCCCGACTGTAAGAAGTAATTCATGAGTCCCCACAATGCCACCACTGAGAGCACGGGTAGGGGGGAAAAGGCTCCGGCGCGCTCCCTCCCCCAGGCCTCCCTTGAGCCCATCCCCTATTTGCAGAGGTGCCCAGCCCCCAGCAGCGCAACACACGCGGTTTGTCCTCATTCACTTTGTTGTAATTCTTTTCTCTATAAGGGGAAAAAAAGGTAATCTCTGCCACCTCCCTTTTATCATAATTAGTTAAAAATTCACTAGTCTCAAAATATGTTCTTTTGTCATCAATAGCTGCAATAGAAAACCCATACTACATACATATGTTTGTAGTACAGAAACCTACATGGCACACACACACTCAGGCCCATAATACACTCACATGCAAAAAGAAAAAGAATTATATCGCTATAATGAACTTTCCTGGAAGATTTAATATGTGTGTTTCAGAAAGACATAATAATTTTAATAAAACCCAATCTGATTTGGGAAGCATCTTCCATGAATGAAGTTTTGGAAAGATGAAAAAGAAAACAAAGTAACTGATGTTAAAAATATTTAACAGGGGGGCTTCCCTGGTGGCGCAGTGGTTGAGAGTCCGCCTGCCGATGCAGGGGACACGGGTTCGTGCCCCAGTCCGGGAAGATCCCACGTGCCGCGGAGCGGCTGGGCCGGTGAGCCATGGCCACTGGGCCTGCGCGTCCGGAGCCTGTGCTCCGCAGCGGGAGGGGCCACAGCGGTGAGAGGCCTGCGTATTGTAAAAAAAAAAAAAATATATATATATATATATATTTAACAGGGAAAAATATACTATGTAAAAATTCCACCGAAAAAAAGAAGAAATCATATATCCCGTAGATATAGATTTATTGCTTCACAGCCCTGGAAAGCTCCTAAACTATCTCAAAGCAAAGAGGGAAATACTGCACATGAAAGATACCATTTGGACTATCAGACTCAACTCTAAAAGATGCAGAAAAAAACCAAAAATACACACATGAAACTTTGTACCAGATTCTGTATTAAAAGTAGGCTTGTCAGGTCTCATGAATGCCTCCGTGGTCTGTGGTTACGAGGTTCTGCATTCAGCCTTCAGCAAATCAGTTTGGGGTTTCTCTAAATCTGAGCCACAGCCTGTCAGGATGATACTTTGCAACACCAATCTTTTAAATCTCATATCTTTGTTTTTCTCCCTAACTCTCAGACAAATTGTCTTCAAGTCCTGCCTGTGTCAGCCATTCCAAGCTAGAATTAAGAGCCAGAAGATCCTTTGCCCTGAGAATTTGGAGCTGCAAACCTTTAGAAAAGGCCCAGGGAGGGATAATTGTTTTAGTGAAGCTTGCTGCCTCTTCAGTGGTCCATGAGACCCTGCTGAGCGTGCCTGCTTACCTTTGGCAGTAACCCAGCGCAGGTTCAGGAAACCGTTTTGTGTTCCTGCCCTCAGCCTTGTGTCAATGAAGCTTGGCACATCTTTTCTGTGGTTGTAATTTAAATGAGACAACCAACTGCACAGCTGTCTCGGTCAAATTATGCAGGGCCATGTGGCCTTTCTTCCATCTTTAAAAAGTCCAGGGCACCTCTGACCATGTTTGAGGGAAGCCCAGGGGAGCAATGACCAACAAAAGGAATAGTGATTATGCCAGCAAAAGATGGAAATTTGCCTAAATGAATATATTAAAGGCTGCACTCAGAAAATGGAAATGTTAGTTTTTAAATAGAGGCAGAATGGTGTCATGATTAAGACCCTGATCTTTGGGGTCTGACACAGCAGGGCTGGCTTCCCGGCTCTACCACTTAATAGCTATGGTGACCTTGGGCGAGTTATTTAACCTCTCAGAAGCCTAGTTTCCTCATCTATAAAATGGGGGGAAATAAAAATACTCCCAACATAGAGTTACTGTAAGGATTGAATGAGAGAATACTTAGCAAATATGTAGCTTAATAAGGGTTAGCTATTATCATCACCATCATCAACAGTAATTATAGGAATTGCAACAATAACACATAGAACATGTAAAAGCCAATGCCAGTCACCATGCCTCCGGTCATCTGTACCCCAGGAAAAGACTAATTTCACTCTGCCTCTAGTCTCATATTCTACATATTACAGAACTACATCCTTGCCAAGCGGCAAATAAAACTTATTTGACTGAAGGTTCCTGTAGCCTAAATTTTATTTTATACTGTTTATACTTCATTGAGTGTTTCAACAGCTCTCTCTTTCCCTCTCCCTCTCTCTCTCCCCCTCTCTCCCCCCCCTCTCTCTCTCTCACACACACACACACACACACACACACACACACACAAGTATAAGAATATACACAGATGCTTTCTACACCATTAAAAGCCAGCAGATATGGACACAGAAAAATGAGTACACACACCCCAGAAAGAAAGGAACATAATTATCAACCTTTCTTGACAACTCCATTCAATGATACTCAACTATGAATTGCATGGCAAAAACAAACGCTTTAAAAATCTGAAAGCATGGACCCATTGTATCTGCTCCTCGGGGCCCTTTGAAAGCTGAGGTTAAATTATAATCAGATGGCAAAGGATAAGGACCTCACCTCGGGGCACTTCCTTGGGATAAATGACCGGTTCTTGCCCATGCTGGAAGGGATTGTTGGCCCAAAGCACCACGGGGCCAGTGACCCCTTGCTGGTCATTAATCGTTACTGAATTCCCTGGAACCAAGGTCATTATTGCTAATATAAACTTAAATAAAAATTCCAGAGGCATATGGATTTCTTTTAATAGTCTTATTTCTTTTGGTTTTTATAGGGCATTACTATAGAATTAATATTCTATACTTTAGCTCTGTAGTTGGTTTAACAATTGATCTTGCTTAAGGTAAAGGTTTATTAGACATAAAATAAGAAATGAAGGAAAGCAAACAAAAAACAGGAAAGCCTGAGAGGGCCTATCCTGTACCTGGAATTCTCAGGAAGTCATTATCCATGGGACTCACAAGTTTGTTTCCTTGAGGTTCTGTCAAAATATTACAATGTTTCTATGAAAGGATTCAAGAATTTCACATTTAAAAATAGCTATAGATATATGGAATCTTGTTCCTATCCTGAACAAAGTTCGTTTCTCAGTCTCTTATCTCTGCACATAATGACCCCAAAAAAGTTGTTTTTGACATTTTGTGAGATTCTGATTTCTTTAAGCTTAAGGGATATCCACTGTATTCTCATATACAAGCACAGGATACTGGCAGAGCATATAATTTCATAGCTTCATTCTAAAGATACTCAGAGTTATTTGGCCTTAAAGGACATTATCCTCCCCAAAAGTACATATATGCTGACAATGAACAATTATTGCATGAGCATGTGCTATGTGCAACTCATCATATATCTTCATACATATACCAACATTTAGTCGGCTTCACCTGGAAGCCAAGTCTAAACCAGAAGAATCCGGTTAGACCGCTCTGGGATGTCCTATAGGCAGCTTCTGCTGGTTACTATCTCACGTAGATGAAAGTGTCTGTCCACGTGCCTCACATTTTACAAGCCCACAGCTTTCATTTTACTAGATCCCTTCCCCATCTTGCCCAAGTTACGCTACCAATAAATTTAAATATACCAACTCAATTAGCCTTGTAAGGTACATCATCTAAAGACCTCACCCCAAAGCCGCCTGCCTTAATATAAATCTTAGCAATAGATGTGGGCTGTGCTTACTGCCTTACCTTCTTATCACCTAGCTGATACCTGGACCAAGGTAATAGAGGAGGAATAAAAGTTGGTTGAGAACACTGCTGGTTGTTTAATTCTGAGGTTGCTATTTGTAGTATAGTAAGTGATGCCCAAGCAAATGTTTAATAATAGGCTACTGTTCAATGTTACATATAAGAAGTGACCAGAGTTATAGGAGTATAGAGGATTAGAACCATTGAGAGAGAAGGAATCTTAAAGATCCTAAGTGTCCGATTCTCTCATTTTATAAATGGGAAAACTGAAACCCAGAGAAGTTAAGAGACTTGCTGAGGCTCACATATCTTAAAAACAGCAGAGGCAGTATTAAAAACCAGGTCTCTTCTGTCCTGGTTCAGCATTCTATACCAGGTTGCTTCTCATTTTCATCATAACTGAAAAATCCAACTTCAGCATGAGTGAGTTAACTTACCAGGCCTATAATAGAACCAAAGCATGCTGGTTCATAACAGAAGGACATTCTTGAATTTGGGTATCTTGAAGATCAAAAATTAGCACAGTAGGGCATTAACCTACACTGAATCTGATGCATAATGAATTACTTCAAATCTTACATTGGGAGTGGGGCAGGGGGTCAGGTGGTGGCAGGAGAAAGATGAATGATTCAATGGAACTGGTGGTGATCTAGAAAAGAGAAAGGGATTCTACACTGAACGCAATGTCTCTAATAAGTGAGTGCCCCGTAAGTGTCACATGGTACCTCCAGGGCAGTCCCCACTCAGGGATGGGGGCTACAATTTATGTCAGACAGTAGATGCTTCATGAACATTTAGTGAATAAATTAACATGCTGGTTCGTTTTCCCTATTTGAGGTCAATGAAATCAATGGGTGTTTGTCCTCGTCACCTCTGTGAATGAAAACAAGAATACACTCCATAGTGAAACAATTTTTAATAGGTTTAGCAGGAATACTATTTCTGGGTTCCAACATCCAAATATTTGGGAGCACAAGCAAATCCAGCTTTTTTGTTTATGATAATTTGGGAACAAGAAAAGAAGATATATCTTTTTTCATCTTTTTTAAACTAGGGCATGCACCCTAAATAACCAGATAGTGGATGCAGGAAAGAAAGACATAGCTCTTGGCTACAGGCAGTCACAGAGCTGAACCAAGACAGAAAACCTAAAATGCTTCCAAATCAGCCCAATCATTTATGCAGGCCAGATAGGCGTAGAATTCAGAGGCTGAGCTATTTTTTGCTTACTCCTTTCCCCCATATCTTGAAGAAGTACAAAAGCTGCTGATTACCCACCCCTCACCCCCAGCTTACCAGGTGAATCCCCCTTTGCCTTTTGGAATTACTCTCTGGCAGCTCGGCTTCAGACTATGTCAGGGGCTACTTGTCTCTCTCAGCATCACATCCCAGACTTCTGCCCCTCCTTCGCAGTTCAAAAGGTGTGACAAACCTGCTCAGGGAACACTCTACACAAAGGGAGTTTTGAGCAGGGAGAAGTTCAATGTCCTTTTTTTTCCCCTTTCACTAAGATTTCTTCCGAATTATATTCTATAACAATGCATTTCCTTTATTATTATTTCTGGAAAGGGCAGTTTATTAAATTTGTTTAGGTTTAAATATAAGATAATTTTTAAATTAGGACTTACTTTGAAAATTGCCAAGTTCTATATTTATGTATGTCAGTACCTTCCAGACAAAGATAATAGAGACAACTGCTCACGATGAGACAGCTAGAATAGAAAGAACTTTTCTAAAATTCCTGCTGAAAGATGACTATTGATGAAATATAAACAGAAAATCCTATTTTTGCATAGTGTTATGACATAGCGTGAACAAGCACAGTTGCAAATGAATGAAATATGTGAGTTTTTTAAAAATAAATAATATAATATGATGGGATATTCTGTGCTTCCTCCTCCCCATGACTGTTATAATTTCTTAGAAACAATTTAACACGTGCTCCTTGTATGTGTGGTGCGCCATGCTGGGCCTTGTTGGAGATACCGAGCTCACAGGTTTCCTTGGACCCAAATCCAGAAAATACAACTTATACACTTCCCTGAGGCTGATCTCCCACAAGGTAAAATGGAGAGCAGAGCAGGACCCAGATGGCCCAGGGTAGTAGCAGAAAAGCCACTGGAATCAGAGCCAGGGACTTGGCTTAAGGTCCTGGCTCTGAGGCTAATTAGATCTCTGGGCAACGTTACTGAGCTTCTCTTGCCCCCAGCTTTCTCATCTGTAAAATGAAGGGACTGGACTGTAATCTCTGAGAGTTCATTCAGCTCAGATAGAAACCTCGTCTCTTCCTACAACAACCTGGATTCCTCAGAAGACCTGCCCTTGAGACCTGGGTAGCTTATTGATTAGCTTGATGAAGCTAAACTATTCATTCTCCATCTCCAGGAAATGGGTACAAAACCCCCTGCTTATCTCACAGGGTTGCCATGGGAACTAAAATGATGTAGGCCAAAGAGTAGGAACGTAAACTGAAAACAGCCAAACCCATGTAAAATTTTTCTTTCATTCCCTCAGAGAGGTAAATGAGTGATAGAATTAAAGTGTTAGCCTTCCCAAAGTTATATATATCTTAGTAAAGATCAAAAGCTCTTAGCTAAAAGGATGAGGCTCTAACAGTAGAATTCCCAGCATCAGCCAGAGTTGGGTGGGAAAACCTTGCCTGCCATCTTAAGAGCTCTGCAAATATTCCTTATTGTTTTTAAACCCGGCTGTTTAATCAAACCTCAAGGAGACATTTCTGGTGGAGCTCACAGACTTGCCCAAACTACAAAGGATATCTAAATGGGGCAGGGGAAAGGGGAGGGAGTCAGTAACTACATGTTTGCTAATGAATAAAGATCCTGCATTTCATTGCTGGAAATTCTCACGTTATTTTAGGCCCATCAGCAGAACATAAAGCAAGCTTAATACACCATAGGATGCAAAAAATTCATAGTGATGGTGCATACCCGACATGTCCCCAACTGAAGGGGACCCTTGGGAAACAGTCTACCCACAGTCCTTCTTGAAACCAGACAGGTGAAGCTATCTACTAGAAAACAGAGATTTCTTTTCACTTTTCCACAAATTACAAAGTTGTTTGTGGGAGTCCCCAGAATCATTTATAACTGAGAGAACAAGAGAAGCCACCTTCAAACTCCAGTTTCAATAGACCTGAAATCCTCCTGGAACCCAAAGCATCTACACCATTTGGCATCCCCGGAGAATACCAGCAAGAGATAAAACTAATCCAACCCAGTGGATTTGTGAAGGGCCACTGTAGAGCTTGGGCTAATTTCTTAGTAACATTCAGCCCCTGTCACAAATTTTCCTTCTCTGCCATTTCCGTGTACCTTAGAATTTGATTTCGTAGTTCATACCCCGTTTTAAATTCCCACCTCTATAAGGAATACTGCCATGTTTGTGTCAAGGAATACTGCCATGTTTGTGTCAAGGACCTTACAAATATAAGGAATACTGCCATGTTTGCGTCAAGGATCTTACAAACAGTTACAGGGAAAGGACTGAGGTAAAGTTTCTTCTTCCCAGACTGGCCGGGCTGCATACCTGGCTTATATGACCTCCAAATCCCCAATGGACACGCAAAGAACATGGCCACTCTGACCACAGTAGTCGCCATTTCAGTCAGCCCCCCTCAAACAACTTACGTCTAATTTCTACAATATCTAGGTGGCAAATGAAGCCCAGTGGGTACTTGTAGATACAAACAAAAGCTTGCTAAAACTACCCTGTCTGGGAAACTGAGACATTCCCAGGCAATCTACTCTGAGCAGCAGACAGGAATAAAAAGACTTGGGAAAAGGAGAAACAGACATGAAATGTAACACAGTTTCCTGAAATTCAGTATACCAGACTTCCATGACATGTCAAGGAATCAGAGCTAATTCCACCCTGATTATCTGGGTTATGTCATTATTAATGTTGCAGGAACATTTTTAAGCCACTGTCTATCAGCAATTTGATGAAAGAAAAAACTAACACCTCACAAGAAATGTTGAGAACACCGTGATCTGAAAGAAACTACTATTTGTAAACTAAACAGAACTCTAAATAAAGAAAATTACTGCTGTTAAGACGTACTGTTCTGAGAATGATCAGGAAGAGTACCGAAACACTAACACTACTGTATATAAGAAATTATTCAAGCATGCATTTGAGTAATTCTGCATT
This sequence comes from Tursiops truncatus, assembly GCF_011762595.2. Classification (NCBI taxonomy): domain Eukaryota; kingdom Metazoa; phylum Chordata; class Mammalia; order Artiodactyla; family Delphinidae; genus Tursiops; species Tursiops truncatus. The sequence goes on from NC_047036.1 coordinate 134,056,405, forward strand.
TTAATTTAACCCTTTGAAACATTAATCAAACCATGGCTAATTATAGGAATTAAGGAATTAAACGATGGAATCTTCTAAAAGATATTATTTAAAAGGCAGTTTATACAATTACTTGTATAGATGTTTGCTTTAAAGAGGAAAACAGTTCTACTGTAATGAAAAGGGTCTTAGAAAATTAAATTAACAAGGGGGGACCAGGCTGATATGAAACTAAATTAGCATCAAATGCAAATTACAGGGTACTTAATGGTAGAAACAGGTGCAGAGAAGAACCCTAAATGAGATAAATGAATAAAACATCCCTCTCCACAAATGTGGAAGCTGACACAAAGTCAATGATATGAATAATTCAGCAGCCTCCACACTGCTGTTGAGGTCAGCCTGCCCTGACCTTTGAAACAGGAAGTAAAATTCAGTTCAAATTTGAGTGACTGGAAATATAACAGTTATTTGTTTTTTATATTAAAAAACCCACAGAATTTTTAAAAAATACAGATAGAGGAAATATACAATAGAATTACAGTTTGAACTAAGGGGATATTACATAATCAAAGTAGTTGGTAAACAAAGAAATTAAAAAATCATTAGGTAAGATTTTCCACAAACTATGTTTCAATATGGAAATCCTAAAAATAAAACAAGTAAAAGCATATATATCAGTGTTCAGCTTACAGATCAAACTCCCTGTGAGAATAAATTTCTAAATTTTTGTCCTTTTTTCACATTATTTTATTGTGTTAATGTCAATGTAAAAATTTTTAAAAGCATGTTATAATTTTTTAAGTAGCCATATATTTTTATTAATAATGCAAAGTAATCTCTCACTTTTGTAAGACAAAATTTGGTTAAACTAGATTTTTAAAAATCTTTATGAAGCTGCTCTTTCTTTTTTAATCATTCAAACCCTGATCTAATAAATGTTGCAGCCCCAAAATTAGGTTATCTTATAAAAATGCAACCCAGGTTCAAAAACAAATCATTCCCATAAGTGAATATCTACTGTGGTTTTACGTGTCTTTTATGCTTTTTTTTCCCTTCTTTGTATGCTTCAAAAGTATTTTGTACAGTTAACTGTGAAAGTACTTTCCTTATTTCAAATCGAATCTGGTGCTGCTAGAGATTAACATGGTATGACAACAAACCAATTTCTACAAGCTAGAAAGACAGCAAAATATATAATGGTATATCACCCTCATCGTTATTTTACAGGATGGCATAAAAGATGTTTGATAATAGTGGTTATCTCTGCCCTCCAATTGGTTCTATTAATGGGACCCACAACTTGGCTATCTACCTTTCATCTATCTACTGTGCTTGTCAAATGAAAGATTATGTTGAAAGAGGAGCTTAATTTTATTTTCTAGATTTAGAGAGGGTTAAAGTTACACACACACACACACACGCACGCACGCACACACACGCACGCACGCACACACACGCCATCTATGAGAAGTGGTAAACTAGTATACAGTATAATTACCATAGGAGGAAGTTTGAGATGTGCTCCTTCTAAATCCAAGTGTTCGTTCGGCAGAAGCAAATTAAAGACATGGGGTGTGTTTTTTTTTAAATTATTATTATTATTATCTTATTGGCTAAATCACTCCTCGGTCGACATTTAATAAAGGGTGATACACCAAACACTGCTGATTTGGGGCTTGGCGTAATGACCGACCTGAGTGAAGGTTTGTGTACAAAGTGGCTCCCCATTAAATAGGGCTCTGTGGAAGCAGCTGGTTCTCATTTTGAAACAACCGGTTTCTCTATCCCCAAGTGCTAAAGAAAATAATCCCTGCCATCTATGACTACACACTTTCACAGAGGCAGCAATGAGAATTTGATTGTGGAGATAATTAAAGTCATTCCTGGAACTTCCAAAAAAAAAAAAAAAGGAGGAAAGAGGTGGGATTGAAAGAAAGAATAGTCAATGACAGTGTTTAAAATTAAAACTATGACAAATCATCTGGAGTGGGGAAGGAGGAGGAGGGATCCCCGCCCTTCACGGAATCCGGTGGAAGCAGCTCTCTTTTCTCTCCATGCTGCAGCTCCAAGGGGAGGCTGAGATGCCATTAGTCAGGGCCACAGCCCCCAGTGTCCGGCTTGGACGCCGAAGAATCGAAACACAGCCGGAGAAACTCCTTGTCAATGATGGCATATCACGATGAGATTTTTGTTTTTAAGTTTCAATCTTAAATAAAATAGTCGGGGAGGAATCCATCTGGATTCTAGAACAAATAGTCATTCCGGCTGATCTGAAACACTGACATTATTTCAACATTAAGAGAAAACAAAAAAGAGATCAGACCTTTGAAGAGCTTATTTTTTGTGTTTTGTTTTAATACTGTGGTGCTCTATAAGAACCCATGCTCCGACAGTCTGATAGCCTGAATGACACTCGACTGAAGCTACGTTCCCCGAACGCCTACAGATTTCATGGGCTTGGGGAAAACTAAAATATGTGTAATCTATCTGTCTGCACTATCTGCCTTTAACAGGAAGAAGAGAGGGGCTCAATAAGGACAATCCGGGGCCTCCCAATTAACCTGATTAGTTCAGCACATTGCTCTCATGAATGACACCTTATCTTGAAAATAAGGGAGAACTTCCTTCCTCAAGAATGCGCAGGAGCCCCCAAAGCCACAAAGATGCAGCCTATCAAACAGTGAATGGCCTCTGCTTCTTCCCCCTCTTCCCAGCTCACACACAGGTCAGGGAGACCAGCAGACACAGCGCCTGATTGGATTTTGTGTCCTAAGGACAGGAGGCAAGCTCCCATCTGCCCAGGTGGCCTTGGAGAAGGCTGGGAAAAGGGATGCCCTGTGGGCAACTTCAAGCCCCTTCTTTCAGAGTCAACCAGGCACATGATGGGATTGAGGGGGGGGACGGGGGGGGCCGTTGGAGGGAGGGGGGACATTCATTAACCCTTCAATCACCAGAGTAGCACATCAATATTATACCTGCCTGAAAGAAAGAACAGTGAACTCTTAAGTCTTCTAACGTCATATAAAACAAAGGCACTGCTGAAACATATGTTACCTAACACTGATTTCACATTTGATATAATAATGGGAGATTACCAAGTTGCTATACAAAAATAAAGCTTTCCCCCCAAACTCTCTGAAATCTGCTTGCTTGCAAAGGATACTGTGTGTGTGTGTGCATGCGCGCGTGTGTGTTAAATTCACATTATCATGTGTAACAGGCATACTAGTTAACAGAATATATTCTTGAAAATGTGCTTTGTGCGAATGTCAACAGCAGGGTTTTTCACTTGTCTGCTCTGTGATTTACTTGATCAGTTAAACAGGCAATGAGAGGATTTGCATGGTAATCGTGTGAAGATTAACATTTTTAAATGTAACAAATTTAATATTTTATCTTACATTTTCTGTTTCTCATCATTCTTTAATGGCAGTGCCTTTTCACTTTATTGTGTAGTTATAACAAGCCTGTCTTTAGGCAGAGAGATGAGACCACCAGATTCAACAACTCCATTTCTAGTTCCATTCTTTCATTTCACAAAAATATACTCTAAGCACCTGCTACACAGCAGTGAGGCAAATGTGCTCAGTGCTTGGGATACAGCAGCAACCAATACACGCAAACCACTGCCCGCTGGGGTTTACAGTCTACCTCCTAAAGAGTTTATCAGCCTCAGCAATACCAGAGGGAACTCAAATCAGAATTTCATAGCTGGAAAGCATCTTAGAGATCTTTTCATTCCAGCCCTTTTTTAAAAAAATAACAGCCACCTTCTATTGAATGTGATTTATGTGCCAGGCATTGTGCTAAGTGCTCTCCATGCATTATCTACTTATTCCTCACCACAACCCTATAAAGTAGGAACTACTACTCCTATCCTGGTCTTACAGATGAAGAAACTGGTGCTTAAAGAAGTGAGGCGATCTGACCGCAGCCCGAAGTTATCACTGGCAGAGCAGTCTGATTTGATCCCAGGCAGTCTGACTCCACAGCCTGTGGTCTTAACCAAAGTGTAGACTGCCTCAGAGGAGTGCAATAAAACCACGGAGTTTGCCCAAGTTCAATACCACTGAGTAAGAGCTAACAGGCAACTTTGAACCCAGGGATATTTTTCCTCTGCACCATGATCTCTATCTATCTGAAATAACATTCTCCATTATTTAAAAAATAAAAATTCTCCATTATTTAAAAAATAATAATCTCTATCTATCTGAAATAACATTCTCCATTATTTAAAAAATAAAAATTCTCCATTATTTAAAAAATAAAAATAAATTCTCCATTATTTAAAAAAATCAATATATTCTTTTCTACACTTACTATTCCAATTTTCTTTTTTTCAACTCTGAGGCACTAAAAGCTCCACGAGGGCAGGAACCATGTGTGTCTTATTCACTGTTTTATCCCCAACCCTGAAGACAGTGCATGGCATATAGTAGACGCTAAATTAGTATTTGTGGAAAGAAAAAAAAAATGAGTAACTCCTCACCAAAAGGACTGAGTCACCACGATAAACTTCAGTAAGGTAATTTTGCTTATTAGAAAGTACCATGGCAATCATCACATTAAGAATAACAATCCACATGGAATATATTATATTCAGATTGCAAGAGCTGCCTGATTTCAAGCACCTAATATATGCCGAACTCTGTGCTAGGTATTTTAACCCACACAATTCTTCAAAATTGAGATGACTTTCCCATTTCAAAGATGAAAAAAATTGAACCCCATGAGGCTCAGGTATTGGGAATTAATGGTGGAGGAATTTGATTTTCTGCCAATGGACTCCAAATTCTAGGCCTTTTCCATTATACTCTGCCTTTTCCCAGTTTTCTCTTTGGATTAGTGCCTGTTTTCTCCCCTAGTGAAACACACAATGGTTTACTCATCAAATTAAATGAGGACACAAGAACTCAAATATTGCTCTAGCAATGAGTACAACAATTTATGTTATATTATTACTATTATTTTTAATCCCAGAAGTTAAGTGCCAGATATACTAGAAAACTGTTTAGGTAAAAAGGTTTAGATTAATTCATGGAAAGGATGAAATGTGGATTCCAAGAAAAATAAATGAGGTCACATGAAATACTGAAAACAGTATTTTATTTCAGCTGTGCAATTGAAAAGGAAAAAGATCAGGCTGAGAGCTAGGACACCGATTTTCTAATCACTTGCTTTGTCACTAATAAAGTTCCTTCAGCTGTGTGCCTCAGTTTACATATGTGTAAAATGGAGTTAATTTGTGCCCTAACATTTGTGTGAAGAGAACTCTCTGAAATACTACACCTTAAAGGCCACCAATAACTTTGCAAGTTCCATTCAGATGTAAATTACTATTAAATTCACAATGGTCAGGCATTTTGTTTCTTTTGTTTTAAGGTGCTCATAGGCCAGGATTCAGATGCTGGTCTTCAAGAAAACATGCCAGATGGCCAGAAGAGGACATTCCCACTCCTATAGCCACAGAAAGAAGTACTCAATTTTTTGAAAGATATTCTGAGATGTACGCCATACACCTGAGATTAGAATCTGGCTTTAAGAAAAAAAGACCGTGTAACAAAACCAAGTTTTCAACATTGTAATAGCTTCAAAGATATCTCTTAACCAACTTTCTTTTCTAAAGAACTTCCTAATAAATAAAAAAGAGACATCTCATTTTTCATCTTTGTTTTTGTCTTTGTAACAAGTGTGTGTGTGTGTGTGTGTGTGTGTGTGTGTGTGTGTGTGTGTACATGTGAGAGGAACCAAACCTGACACAGGTCCAGGGTTCTTCAAACTACCTTTTCCTTTTGTGAGGGGACTTCAACGAATAGTGCATCCAAGACTATCAGAAATGATGCCTTAAGATACTACTAACAGATCAGAATACTAAAGAATGGAAAGCATATTCAAAATAGGGGGAAGTTATTGTTCTATTGAACAATGATAAATAAATTGCAAATAGCATGATAGTCTGACCTTTCGACAGAAAAAAAAAAAAGAAAAAGCTTTAGTCAAATCATGGTTGCTTTAGGAAGGTGGAGGGCAAACAACCTCTGACCATTAGCCAAGTTTTCTGCCTGCACTCTGCTGCCTCAGTCTCACCTCCAGCCTGTGTAGAAGGCACCGTCCAGCGCAGGCAACGCTTGGGGCACAGCAGGGAGCAAGGTCACACAAAAAAGCATCAGCTACCATCATGGAACAAGATATCCTGATCTTTCACTTTGATCATTTCCAATTCATTGGTTAAAAAAGAAAAGAAAGGGCTTTCCTGGTGGCGCAGTGGTTAAGCATCCGCCTGCCAATGCAGGGGACACAGGGTCGAGCCCTGGTCCGGGAAGATCCCACATGCCATGAAGCAACTAAGCCCGTGCGCCGCAACTACTGAGCCTGCGTTCTAGAGCCCGCGAGCCACAACTACTGAGCCTGCATGCCTAGAGGCCGTGCTCCGCAACAAGAGAAGCCACCGCAATGAGAAGCCCGCACACCGCAACAAAGAGTAGCCCCTGCTCTCACCAACTAGAGAAAACCCGCGTGCAGCAGCGAAGGCCCAATGCAGCCAAAAATTAAATAAATGAATAAAATAAAAAGAAAAGAAAAAGTTACTTCAACCTGGAAATGCCACGTCATCAGTGTTCATACCCTACAGAAGGGCTCTTCTGACCTACTCACCCACTGACCCACCAGACATAGGTAGTATCAATATTGGGTCAATCAAGCAGCAAATGAGCAAAAAAAAAAAGTTCTTGAGGGAGTCCTGATATTGATTAAAGGGGCATTTTTTTAAACCACCATAACACTGACATGAACCAAAATTTGAGAATCTTGCCAAAACACTATACGATACGTATAGTGACCGTGTCCAGATTAAAAATGGACACGTGCAATGTGATTATTATTTTCTCTTTTTTCCCTCTCCTGGCATGAAAAGTGTTAAAGAAAACAATAAAAGGACAAGTTAAGTGTACAGGGTAGGATTTACTGGCATTTACTTTTAATCTATGGCCCTTCACTCTGTAGCTTATCAGGCCTCTGTCAGTCCTTTTTCCTCCTTTATATCTCATGAGGAGCCCCCCCCCATGCTGCTACTGAGAGACAGAGCCCAAGTGTCTATAAGCTTTTTGTCAGGTAAAAAGAGAAGAAAAAGGAAAGGAACAAGAGGAAAAGCAAAGCTAAGAGGCATCTATTAGATGTCACTAGGCTTTTGTATTCATGTCAATGATTCAGGATTAGAGTATTTGAAATAATCTTATTGAGAGGAATCAAAAGGCCCACCGAGTGAGAGGCTGCTCTGTAGCATATGGCAAAGGCACGAACAATATCTTATTAAAGATGTGTTGGCTAACACTATTACTTTATATTATATTACAAAACTATTGTGCCTCAAACAGTTAGCAGGATGGTATAGTTACCGAGTGCCATTTTAGAGGTTATTGTGTGGGATCAAGCTATATAATTTGCCAGCTTGTCTAGTTACATCTTTCCAAGTAGGGTTTGGAGGCAAGTTTGGACCTGGAACCAAGCACTTCACCTTCAAAAATAAAAATCCCCAAAGCACACTGAGGATCACTCTGTTCCCACTGAAAGTGGAATATACATTACATGGACGAAACACCAATGGCATTCTCTTCCCCAGAACCAGTTTCATTAAGTTTGCATCATTTACCATATGTGACCCCCTCTCCCCCCATGAAAAATATGCAGGGTTTCTTTTTGGCTTGATTCCCCTCCTCATGAAAAATACACGCACACACAAAAACACACACACACACTCAGCTTCACACATTAGCAGGGTTAAGGCAATTAAAATTCTATTACAATAAGTACTGTAACGTTAAAACCTTCATTTACCTCTGGACAAAAGCTTGTAACTGGAGAAAGAGTTTGCGAGGGAGATTTATCTCCATCTACACACACCTTTAAAGGCAGCAAGCAACCAAAGACAAACCTGTACTGTTCACCATATTTCACTGATTGCAATTGGAGTATTTAGGTCACTTTTATATTGTCCAGGATGGTATACAATTACACGGTTTGTAAAGGGAGGGATGAGATGGTGGGAGGAGAGAGAAGGAAAAATTAATGGTCTATTTCAGATAATACCTGATGCAAATTAAAAAGACCAAAATGCCATCTCTTTATATGCATGGGCCTCTAAACAGAGTTTTTAAAATCTGGTCAATTTTTATTAAAGAGTCTGGTCAGGTGCCTGCAGTAAGGAAAAACAAGTAAAATTTATCAATGGAGAGTTGCATTTGGGGAGGGATTTGGGTTTTTTCCCCCATTCTAAGCAATTTATTTTAGAAAAGTGAAAGCATATTTAATATAATGATATATTCTCATCACAAACTGTGCAAAGTTGTTAGATGACACACAGAGGAGTTTGTACTGCTTTTCTGTATTTTTCCAGAACTGTTACAAAAACAAAGTTATGATGACATGGGATTTAAAACCCACACCATGGGCTTGACACCCAGGCCAGTTACACATATGCACTGCTGATTCTCTGAAGCTCCGTTAAATACATTTCTTGGAAGTTGCTGCCATTATTTCCTTTACAGGAAAACCACTGTTGTTCATTATACGGTGTCTGCAGTAGTATTATACCATGTAAAAGTACTTTGCATTATGATATATTGTCAGCATATTTGCAATCCATTTGAATGTATTCTGGTTGTGTATTTGGGAACAGCTGATAGCAAATGGAATATAGACTGCTATTAGCTGATTGTATTCGTTATGTTCTTTTTTTTTTGTATTCATTATTTTCTTATCACGGTAGCAAACTGCACACAAGTATACAGGCTCATCTCATATTCAGAACGGTATTATCTGATATGTGATAAAATTTAGAATGATAGTCTCTCACATAAGTCTCATCGCTAATAATCACATATGAATTCCCACTGAGAAAACAAATGTTTAAATACGGTAGGATTAATAAACAACCATAAATTCACGCTCAGCGCTGGGTCAGCGCTGCCTTTCCACTTTTGGAAAAACACAAACCTCTCAAACCAACCAAGAGGACAGCAATTATCCTGCCTGCGGCAATTTTAAAGGGTGAATTCCTCCTCCTTTTATTTTAATGGAGCATTCAAAGTTAGGAAATCAGGCAATATAAAAGTCATATCAGAAATCTGAGAAATGCATTGATACCTCTGGTTCCTTGAGCCCTAGATAGCTGTCTGTGCACCTTGCAGAGTGATTATGTTTAGTGGTTGGTCCTTCTAAAAACTGATGAAGACCAAAATAATGAGTTGAAAGGTCAATGAAATAAAGCCATGAAACTCTGACTAAAAGCCTCATCTGCAACTTTAATAAAAGGATGTTTATGTTCATGTTAGTTGAGGACTTTTTTTTACAGAAAATAAAGGAAAAACTTTTAGTGAATTTTTAGATTTAAGTTTGATTATAAAGGACAGGGAAATCATTTACTGTCGAGGGAACCTGATGCCTTCAACCGTTTTAGGATTGTAGATATAGGAATTAGAATATAGCCCACCCTGCTCAATGTTTAAAAATAAACCTCAATTATATTCTAATTCTGAAGTTTTACTGTTGTTTTCCTATTATACAAATGAATATATATGTTACATAAACACATCAGGATCGATTTAATCGAGAACTTAGCTTGATGATAAGACAACACTGCGCTTTTCTGAAAAGTCCTATTACAGCATTTAAACCTCTTAGATGAAGAATGGATCTTAAATAAAATTGTTTCTCTGAACAACCCTGACGTAATTCAACAGGTAAAATGACCATTCCAATATTTTCACTCCTGAACATTCTATTTCAGACAACAATCGTAAAGAAAACACATTTAGTGTCACCTAGGTGAAAGTGATTGAGTTGTGAAAGATCTTTAGAAAATCCTAGAAAAAGACAAATATACACTTCTTTTTTTCTTTTTAGGAGACCCTTGGGTAAGTGTGGCCTAAAGAGCTAATTCCGAACAGGCTAAATTCTTCATGTTACAAAACTCATGTATTTTTTTTTAAATGTTGCATGTCAGGGCTTACATCTCAAATGTAGATACAGAGATTCCTATAAATGGAAAAGAAAGACAAATCTGTTAAAGCTGCACTAAGCAAACCCAAAATCTTTACAAGGATATTAGTTGGCAGGCTTTAAAAATCCATGTTTTTAATATTGGCCGTGAGGGACTCAAAACTCTCCAGTTACTCAGGCCACATTATATCCCGAAAGGACTATGTCTAAATTCACACAAGACAGGAGAAGATAATTTGAGGAGGAATTTCATCCTTTATTATTTCTATCTATTAAAAGAAAACAGTCCACTTGTCAATTCTCATGATCCACAGCACAAAGAAATGAAGAATTGGGCTCTTATTTTCTCCCTTTATTTAGTGATCCAACTATTTCATCAATCACAATGATCTTAAATTGAAACAAACAAACAAACAAACAAGTATTGAGCCATCCCCTATCCTGTCCTACTGGAAGTAAGTGTACAAATCTGGCCGGAAACTTTAGGGCTCTATGTGAAAGGAATCCTATAGCATACTTCGGAGAAAGAAATGTTTTTGTTAAGACCATCTGTATTCATCCATGTCATTGCTCAAAGGAAAATAAAGAGTTTTGTGAAGCAAATCTAGAATGCACAGTAATCCTAACTAACTAGATAAGGAATAACAGTCTGCACACTTAATATATTCAGTTCAAGCATTTATAAATAAGTTTCCACATAGAAAATGGAAGTTTTTTTATGAATTCAGAAAAACTGGGTTCCCAATTCAGACTACCCTATGTGACTTTTGTCATTATCATCTTTTCTGATTCTTACAAAGTAAACCTAATTAAGAACCTCCCTCATTAGTCTTCCAGAAAAATTAGCCCAGCTTATGCTAATTACTCCTGCAAAATTTAATAAACTCGTTGAAATGGGAATAGCCTAATGAGGTTTTATTTATTGAACTAAGATAACTCCTATGAAAAAGGTTAGGACACAAGGATATCCAATGTTTTAATAAAACTACAATTTATTCAATTTCTAAACACGAATTTTATTGCAAACCTTTTAAATTCAAATATGAGTTGCTACGCGAATATGTTAAATCAATCTCCACCTTAATCCAATAACTGCAAGTCATTTTTTGCTTTTTACTTTAACAATAATTACCACACATAGCCCTTTACCTCAACGATAATGAAATTTGCTGTTATTAGTTCCTGGTCATCAGGTATTAAACATAACACATTTGACTTTTCCCATGTCTACACAGCCCAGATATCTAGATCATTGGGCACAGCCTGGATTTTTATAATTCTCAATCAAGCCATTTGGCATTAGGCAGAAAAACAACCTGGCAGTCAACTCCACATGCCCACTTTGTACATTTACAGAAATTTTCCTCCAAACTCGTTTGAAGTGACTTGACAAATTGTCACAATCGTAAAAAGAGCTGGGGTCATATTTTTCTTACTTTGTCGCACGCTAATATAAAAGAAGAAAGTAGAAACACATTTTCTAAATCACAGTATATAAATGCTGATTTTGTTAATTTCACTTTTTTGATAGAGTATGCCGACCTGATGTCCCCAAATCACCGGCAGCAAAAAATACAGCCAAAATTTAACACAGAAATAGCTTACCCTGTACCATTGCCGTATGACCAGAAAGCCTCTTCTATCAATCCTATAAATAGTTTTCCTGAATAACCACTGCTAAAAGTCTTTTGACTGATAAAAATAGCACTGTTCTTCCAAAATCCGAAGGACAAGCAAAGGGAACTAAAAATTATTGGTGCCCAAAAGGTGACTGCGTGTTAAACCTATGCTAAATCCTAACACAAGGATTGCCTGTACCCTCAGCTCTATAATTGCACATTGTATGCATCTTGTAAAAACAGTTACTATTGCTACTGAATGCAGGCCCCATAACCTATTTTTACAAAATATGCAGGGATTCGCATCCATAAATCTGAAAGCAAATCAAACCCTAAGCACGTAACACAGATATTATGCAATCGGTAATATAGAATCAAATTGGAAAGTATGAAATTCAAACACGGTTGTCATCATTTTTTTTTCCTTTGCAGCAATTTTATGGAATTGAAAAATCTTTTCTATTTTGCCCTTCCCTGTGTAAGTTCTTTTCCTGTTGTTATTCTCTTCGCTTGTTGTTAAAAATGGAAGTTTCACATATCAGCACAGACAGGACTGGAGCTTTTAAAACCTTTGGCAGACTGAAGGACAAATAAATTCTGAAAACTCAGATGCAAATAAAAATAGCTAAATGGGTTTGTGCATATCAGCTGGCATCACTGCTTGAAAAGACGGTTCACGGGAGACAGTGGCAACAGCCAGCAAATAAACATATGTTGGGACTCATGCAGATACCCTGGGTTTCAGCCGTTTTTCAAGTATCCTTCTCTTAAGAGACCAAGATTGGCTAACACCGTTTTCTACTTTGTCAAACCAAAAAAGAAAAAATGAAAAGGATAAATGTCATGAGTAATATCTCTAAAGCCACCGACAGTATAAAGTGCATACTTATTTTGCCTAAATTGTTTGAACTACCCCAGCCAAGAAAAGGTTTTAAGTACCCTACTGGGACAGATGCAAGGCGGCAACAATAGAAGCCACACTAATGCAATCCAGGTAACACAATCCTGTTTCAAAAACACGGGCCGGGCTAATTACAGCGCTGCTGAGTCAAGTTTCTTATGCCATCGCAACCCACAGAAACAGGTCAAAATCAAATGTTATTCAAACCACAGTCATATCAACCTTCTATATCAGAGTCACGGCTTAAAACCAAACGAAGAACTTAAAAGCTTAACCCATTCAAAAGCAAAAAAAAAAGTGTTTTCATTGCGGGTGGCAAAGTAAGGTTCTTATCATCTGAACCAAAAGAAACCGTGTGGCAGAACCGAATGTTGATAGTTTCAAAGTTTGGGGGAATATTTGGGCTGGTCCTTTGATCAGAACACTTTCTTTTTGATAGAAGAGTAAAATCTGCTTAAAATAACAAATGGCATTTTGAAGAGAGGTATTTAAGTGAAACAAACAACAAAGGTTATATTTATTTTTTATCTTATTCATTTGAAGATTTATCTGCCATTGCAGAAAAAAGAAATTACATAATGGCATGTCTGCTTTTGTAGATAAACATGCTATGCTAATTCTATAGGCAGCACACAACTTCATTACACACTAAACCGTTGATGTTTCAAACTTTGAATCAAAGATATTAATCGTCACTTATCAAGCAAAGATATATGTCTTTGGTGAGTATTAGTGAAAGATATTTAGTTAAAATATCTGATTGAAATGTAAGTTTTATAAAGCTACTTGGCAATCAAAATTGGGTTTAAGCCTGAAGAATCACATAAGTCAAAATCAACAACCTATGTTTTGTCACAAATTACAGTAAAGCAAACACTTTTTCAGTCAACTGAAAAATGACAGAGCAAGCCTCCAAAAAGTAAAGAATTGGAAAGACAGATGGGTGGGCGGGGCAGGGGGGAGGTGTCAAAAATCATTATTACCAAACCCCAAAAGGGACTTTTGTTCAGCTGTTGATTTCCTCAATGAGGGATCAGTCAGTCTTACCTGCAAGACTCTTCCAGCTAACGGAGGGCGCTAGCTCTTGTCCTAGCTGACAACTGACAGTATCTATAAACCTTCCAGGCCATTTAACTCCCAATGAGTAATGCTATGTAACAAATGGTTTATTATACATGTTTCCATACGATGAATTTCAATAATTAAAATATAAAACGAATATTTGGAATGCAACTTTGCATAATCTGTGCACACACTGACTCAAAATTGCACCGAACAACTAAAACAGATTTATTGTTCTACAGTGATTTACTTGGTCATGTCAGATTAGTAATATGGATCTGTTTAAAAACACAATAATTAAGACAAGCAGGATAAATTAATCAACTACAAGGCAGCGTGAGCTACAATCAAACACGGGAAATTACTGTAGAAAATCTTGGTTCACAGATCTCTTTAAAACTGCTTTTATGCATAAATAAAACCTTAAAATGTAGATGGATTGCGTCCAACAGAACTACTGTAGCTAAAAGTGATAATGATTCAAACATTTTTCAAATAAAAGTTAAATATTTATAAGCACCCAACCACATTTCATAAATCACAAACTATTATTATTTTATTTCTGAAGCTTCCTGGCACAGCGTGAGGACTGAGCCACAGAAAGGCAAGAAAGAAGAAAATATGCCTTTAGGAGCGTGAATCAGACACAAAACTGGAGCAATCCAAGAAAACAGGCCTCCAAAGAACATCCCATATGGCTTTCCCAGGAATCGCAATAGCTCGGCGCAGCTGAAGTCATGACCAACAGGCAAATTTCGGCCACATGCCTTCCTAACCCTCACCCATGAGCCACGCAAGACAGGTGTTTCATTATAATGAGGAAAAAGAACCGAGAGAAAGTAGAGCGGTCCCTACCTGTCAATTATCACTGGATCTGAGGGAGTCTCATTTCGGTTGCCACAGCTTTTCTTGTCACAACAGCGGCTATGGAGCAAAAGCAAGAGGATTTAGTACAACCATTACCATGTAAAATCATCATTTAGGCAGACAGAAGGTTCAAATTGCTGGGTTGCAAATGCTAGAATTACCACAAAGCCATACCTGGCAATCAACGGATCCCTGAGACAGAACGTTCTATTTGGGTCACCTATGGGTTAATGGCCAGGCTTAACCTCTCCCTGCACAAAGGAGGGAGGGAGAGGGACTCCCACAGAGCGAGGACTGACAGCCCTAAGATGGGGTCTTCCCACCACTGCCCGCAGGATTGGAAGAGTTCACTGTGAAATGCATTATTATTACATCTACCCAATGAGAATATTCAGGGTTGTGGGTGGCTTAAACACTCTTCCCTCAAGATCACACTAATTGTGTGGAACGCGTCAATAATGAGGTATGAGTGATTTCTCCCCCTCCAGTCATTTTGTATTAAATGGATTCCTTTTTCTTCTCCTTCCTCTTTTATGGGAGACGTTTCCGTCAACCACAACCTTCCCCAAATCCTAAAACTGTAACTGTTTGCTTTTGAACCATGTTCAGAATGTAAGAATAAAAGTACAACACAATAATCGAGACAAAGAGGCAAGATAAAAGAAAATAGAGATCCACACATCCTCTGGCTTTTGTGCCCTGCTCTGGTCACTGTGCAAGTTTCCTGGAAGCATTTAGGACAGTTGCTCCAAAGCCTGGCAAAAGCCTGGCAATGGACACTCTTTATTAGGTCAGAGAAAAGGCAGACGTGGGCAAGTAAAGCACCTACTATCAAAATCCCACCCCATGTGTGACCTTAAAGTTGACAGTTTTTTCTTAACCTGAGATGCTTCTAAAAAGTGAAAAATTAGGGTTTTTGAAAACTACCCATGGTCAGTGGAAAACTATCCATCTGAGACTTGTTTGCAAATAAGAAATGTGTCCACTGGCCAGTCTACACCCAAGGGCACACTATAAAAGCACGTATTTGATCAGTCAAGGAGGTGAGGGAGTTATCCAAGCATTATACATTGCCTTGCACCACAATATGCACTTTTCTCCCTCTCGCTTACACAGGCACGCACGCACACACACAAACATACACACAGACTCATTCGACTTAGTGAATCATAGAGCCTAAATTTAGAGAGCTGCTAGAGAGAAACAAACACTGAACTTCATTTTCAGGACCCAGAAATATATGCCCGCACAGGGAGTCTTTCAGCAAAGTTAGGAAGTCTCTCTTCTGGCTGTAACTATATCTCTGAAAAGAGAATCAGCTTCCATATTTGGTGCTCATTCGATTTGCTTCTCGTATCTTCAGAAAACAACAGCAAGAATTGTATCTCCTTTGTCAAAGCCCCAGCTAAAAACCATGCCACTCCCTTAAGAGCCTTTCCTTTTCTGATTTAGAGGAAACTATTTCCTCCAGGCCTGAGTTCTGCTATACTAGTACTTTGGGGATAGAAAGCGCAAAGGATTCCAATACCTAAGATGAAGAAACAAGGGAATGAGGAGTACAGTCTTTGAAATGCATACAAAAGATAATAATAATTTACAAACTAAACTCCATCCTCCCTGAACTCTGCTCCCCTGCACCTACAATCTCAAGGGCTTTGCCAGAAGAGCACAGTGGTTAAGCACACCGACTCTGGAATCCGAGTGGCTTGTGGCAGCTGGAGCAAGGTATTCCACCTCCTGGAGTCTTAGTTTCCTCATGTGTAAAATGGGGCGATTGTGGTACCCACCTCTAAGTGTGAGGGCTCAGATCTCCAAAAGCAGCCCAGGGACAGAGCCCAGGTCTTTTCCCAGGGATAAAAGCAATGCACGGGAAGGCCTATTTCTCCTTTCTATTTTCCATTTGTTCCTTTCTTTTTCAAAACAGCGACTGGGCAAATCCCCATTGGTCAAACCCTCACCATTGTCCTGCCTGGACTGAATGCCTTCCAGGGACTCTTCCAACTCACCTGATGATAATTTCAGACTAGAATCTACATCTCAAGACAATGTGATTCTCTCCCTCCTCACTGCCATCACCCTCATCTGAGTCACTTTCACTTTCTCGCTTTAACTCCTGCAGTGGCCTCCCACCTGGTCTCTCTGTGTCTACTCTTCACCTCCCCCATGACAGCCACAGTGATCTTTTCAAAATGTCAACTGGACTGTGTCACTTTACCGCCCAAGACCTTTTAATGGCTTCCCACCACACTGAGAATACATCTATGGCCAGACCACCTCCCAGTCTCCTGTCACTCTCCTCCAACTTGCCAAGCTGCAGCCTCACTGGCCAATTTCAATCTCTCTAATGGGCCACGCTCAGTCTGACCTCAGGCCCAGGTCTGGGCAGGCCTCCAGGCTTGGACTGCTCTTCATCCAAGCCCTGCCTGGTTAGCCAGCCTCTACCCCCTCTTTGGGCCTCAGCCTCTAAGCTTCTTCCTTCCTCAGAGAAGCTAGCCCTGACACTTGATAGGTTCCTCTGGTTTTTCCTTTCAGGGCATGAAACACAAAGCAAATTATATACTTACATATATATTTGCATTTTTTTTTGTCACTGTCTCCTCTCACCCCCTCCCCTACTAACTCATATGCTTCATAAAGGAACACACTGTCAATTTTATTTACCTAAGGAGTAGCATAAGGCCTGGGACAGAATAGAGAAGCTCAAATATTGGTTGGTGGATTGGATAACTTCATGAATGAATGTAATGTACTGGGGAAAATACAATCCAAGAAAATAGGAAGGTAGCAGATACAGGAAGCCAAGCTGACCCTCTGAGCAGACACTGCTGAGGAAAGGAACGTTCACCTCCATCCCACCCCATACACCAGACCACCTCCCCAAGCAAGGGCCACACTGGGCCTCAGATATGCCCTGTGCCTTAAGCACTGTCTTCATCCCCTTAAAATAAAAATGCCCTGGAGTGCAGCCAGCTGAATCGAAGCACAGCCTAAGTGAGAACCACCCCTCTCTGCTGTGCCCCAAGGGACCCAGGCAAAAAAGCAGATGCGAAGAACAGAAGTGTATAGGACTAATAGAATAGGAATAAAATAGGAATAACGAAGAAAGGAAAACAGACTAAGGGCTGGAGGTCACTTATCATTTATAAAACCCTATACAAAGTATGAAAAATAGCCCAACAGGTTTCCTGCTTTCCTGCCTCTCAAGTCATGTCACTGCATCACGTAGTCATCATCTCCAAAACGGGATTCTTGGGCTCTGCTCTGCGTCTGGAGTGGCAACAAAACAGTGTCTACAGTTTAAGCCCACTTTTAAAATATATTCATATACACATATACATATATGTGTGTGTACATATATACATGTAAATATGGAACTTGTGCAGCATTAAAAAGAACGAAGGTGGGTTTGTACACACCATCATGTAAAGAAGTTTGTACACGCCATCTACATCATATTATGACCTGAGAAAGCCAAGCTGCAGAATAGTATGTACGGTATGGTCCTACTTCTAGGAGAAAAAAAGGAAAGACTGAGAGAGAGGAAGGGAGTGAGGGGAAGAGACAAATAGTCTCACAAGCCAGTTCACACCCTCACTTCACTCAAATTTCTGCACAAAATGACAGCCTGCAGAAGCCCTTCCCTGACTACCCCCAGAGCTCTCTAGCCCCTCAGCCTGCTTCACTTTTCTTCCTAGCACTCATCACATTATCTTTTATATTTGTCTTCTTATTTATTGTCTGTCTTTGAGTACAAGGGTCTTAGACTGTTCTGTTCATCCCTGAGTCCCCAGCAACTAGAACAGAGTGTGGCACACAGTAGGCCCTCTGGAAGTATTTTTTGAATGAATGAATAGAAACTTCAAAGAAATAGCCTATAAGGAGTGGAATAAGTGGGGAAGTATAGAGGATATATATTTTATTTCTGTACTCCTGCAGTCTTCTGCTTTGTATTGCAATATTATTTTCCTATTAAAAGACTAAAAATCAACTGCAAATTGGGGAAGGAAGGTCTTCCTTTAGGCTGAGCTGGCATCTAACCCCATAAAGCTCCCTAGTTCTAACCCAGAGCCAAGCAGAGCAAGGACCTGTCTTCCTTCCCTGTGATGGTCTTTCTTGCCTTCTCTTTCCTCCCTTCTCCAAGCTGAACTGCTCCCTATGTCCCTCTACTGAACTCAGAAGGACTGAGAAAGGTGGGTACCAACCAGCACCATACACAAGGCAGGCATTAAGCAAGAAGGACAGAATGAAGGGAGAACAGATTCACTTGTGTTTAAGGCAGGAGAGGTCTCGGGCTGAAACAATACAGTACCTGGAACAACAGATGCAAGAGCACTTCAAGGGAAAAGTTACCAGGTTAACAGAAGAAATCACAGTGCCAATCATGTCCTCATTACTGTGTGACTGATGGATCTTCATCCCTTCAAATGCTGTTCTTTAGACTCCTACTGTGTTTGTCAGGCACTGCACCAGGCACAGACCTGGCATTTGCTTCCTAAAGCAGGAATCTGTCAGGGGGCTTGGAGTTTCCTCATTTGCTCTGTCACAGGGCAGGATTCCCACTACTTCACATCCCTTCGCAACCTGCAACCCAAGTGGCAGGAGAGCAATGTGGCCCATCACTGGAGTGGGGACCCATCACCCGGTGTCCTACGTACACTGTGGACTCAAAACAGCAGCCCTTTCCCCAGCAAGATTGTGCATCCCTCGGACAAGCTAGTCCAGGGAAAAGCAAGCTTGTGAGTTTCTTCCTTAGCAGCATGACACAGGTGGCATCTCTCTAGTGCACTGACACATGGCTTCATAAATCATGGCAAGAAACATATACTTGTTTCCTGGTCACGAGGCCTGCAGATCCTCATCTTAGGGACATGGAACGTCTTCCCATAAGTAGAGGTTCTCTCAAGTGGAGGAAAGCATCAGCTCCATCTCTAAGCCTTACAACAAAAAGCAAGATTATCTTACCCATTTAGCCAAAGTGGCTGGAGAATGAGATATATGAGTTATCTGAATAGTCTGATTAATAGTAATAAGCTCATTCTTTCCCTCAGTTAACCAACTTAAGTTTTTCCATTCTTTAAAAAAAGACACACTCCTTCTTTTCTCTTGAGTTGGTTTCTTCACTGTCCAACTGTCCCCTTGCCAGAGTTGCCGTCACTCCTTGCCACCTGAACCCCATAAAAGCTGGCTTCTGGGCCTTAGCGCCAACTTGAATGTCCTCTCTTGAAGTTCACCAGTGACTTTCTGGTGCTTTTCTCAGTATTCAAGTCTATCTGGATCTCCCTACACTTATTACATGGATGGCTCCCAGACTTTGAAACACCCTCCTTTTATTTCTATGCTCTGTATGCTCAAGGTTCTTTTTCCTAATTCTCGAACACACTAAATGAGATTGTTGCCCAAGGATGTATCCATGGCCTCTTCTCTTTCTATTCACCTATCCTTGTCAATCCCACGTAAGCCCATAGCTTTACTTTGCACCTTTGAGAAAAGACCTCAGAAGTTGGTGATCCTTCGCCCTGACTCTCTGCCCAGCTCCAGGCCAAAGGCCCACCATCTGTAGACCTCTCCCCAGAGAAATCCTGCCTGGACTGCCAACAAATGGACCAAAATACTCCTTCATGCACCCTCTAAAATCCGGGTCCTGTTTCACCTTCCTCCCAATCCCTGCAGCTAAAACCCACCTTTCTCTGAGCAGCTGTGGTCTTTGGCCTCACCTCTTATCCCTGTCTACCCTTTCTACACTGCTGTCTAGTTATCTGTTTTATGAGCCTCATTCTCCCAGGCTAACCTGTCAGCTCTCCTATTATAGGGGCCAGTCCTCTTTGGCTCTTCATTCCACTGTGCTTTGCACATAGTACGTGCTAAAAGAATGAATGAAAATATCCTTAACAGCACAGCTAGAATGAACAAAGCATGTTAACATTTTAGTAGACACTTCCCTTCCTTTCAATATTCTCTTGCCGTCTTTCCCTTTGAGCAACTCTGTGCCAGGTACTTAACTAGGCACTGCAGATGTTGCTACTACTGCTCCCACTACTTCCACTGCTTCTATTAATATCAATACTAATACTACTGCTGCTACTATTAATAATGACAATAGACATTCGGCACTTACTATGTGTCAGGTACCATGATAAGCATTTATCGGGATTACAGCATTTAATCTTAACAACCACCCTATGAGAGAAGTAATAGTTTCTCCCCATGTCACACATGGGCAACTAAAGCAGAGAGGAAAACTGGGTAACTTCTTTGTCTTCAAGGAGCTCTTAGTCCAGCAAAGAAAGACAGGCCTTGGACACACAATTACAATGTGCTGCATGCTATGAAGGAAAAGCGCAGGATATCACAGGAATGAATAATAAGGGGACCTCGCTCAGGCCAACAACCAGGAATGCGTAAGTGGGAATCTAAAGGGAAAAAATGAGAATACACCAGCCAAAAAGGAAGGAAGAACAAGCCATATCAAGGAACCAGGCTAGCCCTGGGAGCTCATGGTCCGCAAGATGTTAGGCACTGACAGTGGGGAAAAAATGCCTTCCTAAATACAGCACCCATCCCCTGCAATTGTCCTGTTCACTGGAAAGGGAGAAAATCTGTTTTGCCCTGCCTGGGGGGCTAGGAACTGGACACACCTACCAAGTAGAGTTCCTATTTTCCATTCACATTTTAAACACAGGATGTGGAGATGCATTTATAATCAAATGCTTTGTGGAATGAATCCTGCTTCTAAAAATCCTTCATTGGGCCATACTTTTTAAGAGCTTAATCACCAAGTATTAGCAAAATGTAATAATGATGATTGGTATAATAAATTCCAGTTTACCAAAAATGCAGAACCTCTCCCAGAATTCCATGGAAAGAGTTTTATGCCATCAAGTCAAAGGGGTTTTGTCTCAAAGAGAGACAACAATAACAATCCCATGGCAGTAAGTCCTTTAGACAGCTCATGCAATAGGGTTACCCTCTCAACAGAACAAAACTGATTTTTTAAAATTTGTAACCACCTAATACACAATTCCCTGGTGTTTATTTTTTTCCTTTTTTCTTTGATGACAACAAAACAGAATCATCCCAAGCCCTTTCCTGTCGATCTAAATTCTCTGTGTCTCCTTCACCGGTAGCTCCAACATACTATAAATATACCTCTTTTGTGACATAAATGCAAAGTTTTATTGTGCCGTTAGCCTTGATAGAAAGCACTGCAGAAAGTTGTTTAGAAATTCAATATCTAAAACAACCTATTTTAAAATCCAGGGCCCTCACTATTTCATGTCTGCAGTGAAGAAATTTCATCTGGGGGAGAGCAAGCTGTCTTTCACACCATATGGTTAATGGTGGTGCATAGCAATTAGCCAGGCTGATTAATGGTGAACAGACTCTAATTTTATGCTTATAATTGAGCCTGCATTTGCACCCCTGGTGCAAATTCAGCACATCCCAACTTCCACTTACAACCGGCAAGAAATCAAGAGAAATAGGATGGTGTGGAAAGTGAGAATGTTTTTCCTAAAGCCCCCTAAAGAGCATCAGATTTGCAATTTAAAAGACTGTTAGCCACACAATAGATGACAGGCTTGTGTAATAGGGTCATGGCGGCCTTGTAAACAAACAGTACCCCTTACACATCTATAGGCAGCCAGGAAAACCATCATCTGTAGCATTAGCAGGATGACATTTTGAATATGGCTCTTCCCTCTTAGCCATGCAGTACAAACATCATTTGCCTTCAGTGGCTTGAGAATTTTATTTTTTGCTATTTTTATGTTTCTAAAATATAGAAAGAACGTCAGCAGTAAAGCACATCAACCAGCATCATAAAGTACTTTGGACCAATGAATTTCCAGAACAAGAAAAATATAAATTGCATTAACAGAGTGTAGGCTTGTGTGTGAAAGGCATAATATATCTTAAGTATCTTAAGAATAATTTCTAGCATAGTCCAAACAAGTACAGATATGAGATGCAAATCTATGATTTATAGATATTAGTTGGCCTATTGGTTGAGATCCATCTTCCTGTCTCCTGTTTGCTGGAATCACATGGAACAGAATACGGAAAATTCATTCTATCAACATGCTAATTGTGGGAAGACGAAATAGAGATATGGCTGGAAAAATAGTAATACAAAGGAGGTCTTTTTTTAATGCTTTTCAAAATGATTTTACTCATTTTATTCTGAAGAGCGCAGCTCAGCTTTAGCTGTGCAATTGTTGTATACAGTATGACACTAATTTTGCCTAATAATATCTTCTACGAAATCCATGACCATATTTTTGGATTTTGTTGCTGCTTTAAAGTTAGAGAGAAGCAACCTGTTTTCGGAACAATTAACAAGTTTTACAAATCACTAAAGTGAAAACTTGTGAAACTCCTGTATATTTTAGAATAATATATTCGCAGAATGTTTTTTAAAAAGGAGAAAAAGAAATTTTTACATACATATTACAGATATAGAAGAAGTTACTACTTGGGACTTCACTAAGGAAACACATTAATCTCTTTTCTATCTTATTTCCACCTGTAGAGTTTTCAGATTGCTTTCCCCGCAAGTCTGTGGGCAGCAAATAAACCCACCCATGCCGAAGCAGCAGCTGAAACTCCTAAATGGTTTGGTCAGTAACAGTCAGGAGCCAAGCATGCTTTGTGCCAGGAGAGCCTGCGTGGCTAACAAAGCAATTAGTAGCCCTTCCCTGATGCAGAGTGTCATCGTCATGCTTTATCCAATTACTCAGAATATATCAGAAGCAAAGTGCCAGTGTTATTTTACAAAGAATTAGAATCCTAAACTGCAAGTTACAAGGCTGTTCTCTGGTTTACTCTCTCCCATGTGGAGGGTTGGCTGAGGCCATGGAAGTGAATGTGGTCTGCTTGCCTGGTTTCAAACGTAGCTTCAGACAAAAATAAAGATACTCATTTGTGGACAACATGAATGTTTATACCTTTCAGTGACTCATCTTTGCCATCCTTCCAAAAGCTCACTACATTTAAGAAATGTTAGCTACATTGTCATAGTTATATAAAAGGTAACTAAGATTAAGAGATCAGATGTTGGGTTGGTGTGGGGAGGAATGATGCCTATGTGACCGTACGGACAGTCACATTGTTAAGTGGAAGAATTAAAAAGGGGAACTATAACTTTCAAGTCTTATCCAAACAGAGGTTTCTGCTGACCTCAATAGAACTCTTATTTTACTAGCAATGCAGTTGAGCACATATATTAACACTAGAAGGGTTATACTGTATTTTACTCAATTGAAAGGAAAAAGGAGAGGGCACTGCTTTGTGTCCATTAACAATGCGATATCAAAATTGGAACGTTTGTTTTTTAGGATGAAATCTAATAAATAATTGAGAACCACTGTGATGCCTGACACTTTACTACCAAATACTCACATCTAACAGTTTTTAGATTGTCTAACAGAAGATAAACATATACCCAAAAATAAACCTGAATTCACCTAGATTTGAGATACAAATTCATCTTCTCTTTGCTAATTAAAGGGAAAGAAAAAGGTATTTCTTACCTGCACATGATTTCGTGTGTGAGCAACACTCGGCACATTTCTGGGTTCTTGTCTTGGCCTTCATACACTATGGCCTGTAAACAAAGGCATGATTTGAGCTAAGAATGGAACCAAGTAGCAGAGGACAAACTACCACAGTCAAATTCTTGACCATTCACCACTGCCGCAAGGCCAATTAGCTTTCAGAGCCAAAGGCCTCACTGGGCTGATTGTTTTAAGACAGTTGTTAAGGATCAACCCAAATTGAGTGGAAGGGGATATGTTCCTCTCTGTCCCATCAACCTCCTTATTATAACGCACATCTTTGGATCCTTGTATGAGATGGGCTTCTGTCGTCAAGACAACCACAATTCTCTCTTCAATTCAGAATAAAAATAAATCTAATCAATGGGGGAGGAAAAACCCAGAAGGCTTAGCAGATTGAGATACTAGTGATTTAAAATATAGAAAAACACATGGATTTTATTTTTAAATGATTCGTATTTGTCGCCTCATTTTACTACTTCCAACTCCAACATGTAATATTCTAGAGGTAAGTAGTAGAAAACAAGTGAGGGTATGGTTAATGAGTCCATTCACTGTCTTGAGATGATTCATCCATCAGGGGAAATCCTTCCTGCCTACAGGTTGAAAACATGTGCTCTCTGGGGTGTATAACCACCCAAACAGTAATACTCACCCGCATATGCGGGGGGACAGGCAGGGTTGGGGCAGGGGGAGTTAAGCCATAGTTATCTCCCTCAACTAAGAAGAATTACATCTGACTCTCAAAATTTGGAGTCCCAAACCACCTCACCAGCCAAGATGTTTTTGTCTGTTTTTAGTAATATGTGTACAAACATTTTCCTTAAGGTCACCAGGAAGTTTCCTTGAGACCTCTGCTTACTGGAAGATCTACATGTTAACACCTGGGCCAAAGAAAAGCTCACAGCTATGGATAGAGCAGGGCTCTGCATGGGGATACATTTTAACTAACTTAACAATGTAGCACTGCATAGTACTAATATAACACAGCTGCAAATTGTTAACAAAATTACTTTCACACATTCAGATAACTCTCAATTTCTTGGTGATGAAACTACTTAAGTTAACCAGAGACTATCCTTTTTTTATAATACACAGAAACTGCAGTAACTAACTTATAGTTGGCTAGAATGTGCTTGTTTATGAACCTGAGACTTTTAGAACTGTAAATGATGGAGGATAGCTTATGACACTATGTGTGCAGACCTGCAGACCTTCAGAGCAGGCTCTGACTTTTTTACCTAACTCCATTACAAAACAAAAATTGCAACAAATTTAAAAATGACAGAAAGTACCTGCATGGGCTTCCCTGGTGGCGCAGTGGTTGAGAGTCCGCCTGCCGATGCAGGGGACACGGGTTCCTGCCCTGTTCCGGGAAGATCCCACATGCCGCGGAGCGGCTGCGCCCGTGAGCCATGGCCGCTGAGCCTGCGCATTCGGAGCCTGTGCTCCGCAACGGGAGAGGCCACGGCAGTGAGAGGCCCGCGTACGCAAAAAAAAAAAAAAAAAAAGTACCTGCATAAGGAGAAAACATTTTCTACCATTGGGCCATCAAAAGCATTTATATGGTTAGCCTGTTATAACCCTACATTTTTTTTTTCCCCCTTACGCGGGCCTCTCACTGCCGTGGCCTCTCCTGTTGTGGAGCACAGGCTCCGGGCGCGCAGGCTCAGCGGCCATGGCTCACGGGCGCAGCCGCTCCGCGGCATGTGGGATCTTCCCGGAACAGGGCACGAACCCGTGTCCCCTGCATCGGCAGGCGGACTCTCAACCACTGCGCCACCAGGGAAGCCCAACCCTATATTTTTTAATGTTTTATTTTGCCATAATTTTAGATGTACAGAAAAGTTGTAAGGATATATAAAGAATTCCAAGATACTCTTTCCCAGGTGCCTCAAGAGTTTACATTTTAGTAAATTTGCTTTATTCTTCTTTCTTTCTCTATTTTCTTTTCCTGAACCATTTATTAGTTAACTGCAGACATGCCCTAAATACTTCAGTATGTATTTCCTTAAAACAAGGAATTATCTTACATAACCATAGCACAATTATCTGAATCACAAAATTAACATTGATACAATACAATAATCTAATCTAAACATCTGAGGTTCACCAAATACCCAATAATGTCCTTAATAGCAAACAACAACAACAAAACCAACACCAATCACTGCATTCAGTTGTCATATCTCCTTCAATAAGGAATATTCCTGAGTCTTTGTATTTCATGACATTGACATTTTTGAAGAATATAGGCCAGATATTTTGTAGAACATCCTCAATTTGGGTTTGTCTAATGTTTCCTCAGACTTAGACTAAAGTTATGTAATGCAGGGCCAGAATACCACAACCATGACGCTGAGTTCTTCTCCCTGTATCACATCACACTGTCAACTCGTTCCACTAATGCCAGTAAACTCTGACCATTTGGTTAAGGGGGTGCCTGCCACCCATCAGAGAGCACAGCCGGATTTGTGTACCGTAAAGTTACTACTCACTTTAAGTAATTCATAACTATCTTCTGGGGAAATCATCTAGATTATGTTAACATCATATTATGACTTAAATTTTCACCCATTAGTTTTAGCATGCACTGATGATGCATTCCTGCAATCTTAAAAGACCTTTTAAATACCCAGGAAGTTGCTTTACTCGAGAAAATGCATTAAGTAAATTGAAAATGTTTTCAAAACCAAAACTTATATCTGCCTGCTTTATTTACTACAATCACTGCTTTAAAAAATCAGAGACACTGTAAATAACTGATTAGATCTCATACATGGTGCTAAAAATTCTATTATGCATTTCTGAGAAATCCTATTATCACTACCATTTTGTGTGTTCTCTTAATACCCCTGAAAACCTGTTTCAACTTTAGTTTTCTGTCATGCTAAACTAATTCAAATAACTTGGTGAATAAAATTCATAGGTATTAATGGGGTTTTCCTTCCTGTTTAAAAAAAAAATTGGTTTTGGGAGGAGAAAGGAGTATCAATTACATCAGACCTTCTCATTTTGACTCTTTCTAGATAATACCAATATTATTTTTTACTGAGGCTGCTGGTTCCACTGAAATCAGTGGGCCCATGATGATACTCAATTAAAGATATGCTGCAGTGAAAATATGTTGACACCCCCCCAAACAGTAGATGACCCATGGTCTCCCAGGTATCCCATGTTTTTGTCTTTGGTGACTGGACATCATTTGTTGAAGGCCCATGGCCTCCGTAATACATGTCTATCAAATGTCAACCTGCCACTTCGCTTCTGGCAGCAGAGTCAAAATGGAGAATCTTCTCTACATCAAGCATAGAAAAATGAAAGCATGAGTCTGGATTTGCTCAGAAATAGTTAAACTCTGGGGACGGAAGGAAGCATGAAGTTTCTTCTGTCCCTTTCCTTGGGGCCTCAGCAGAACAATACTTTTCAGCACATAAACACAGATGAAGAAGTGCTTGCTGCTTCTGTGACTTCTGAAATAAAAACAAGTGAAACAGAGTCTTCTCCCTCTCCTAAGGAGTAGAACTAAAATTCTGGAAATAGAGTAATCTAGAACCTCAGTGTAATAAAGTTAGCTACACAGTGAAACTCTGTCAAAGGCAGCTCCACCTCCAACCTTGCCTAAGCAGTTTTTTTTTACTGAAAAAGCTTGTTAAAACACACACATGCACACACACACACACACACACCACACACCACACACCACACACACACACACACCACACTATTATATAAAAGTATGGTCCAAGAAATCGACATTCTGATGAGATCCAACATAGGAAAACAGGATAAATCTATTTTGATGAACGTCTTCAATGTAGAGTGTCAACAATA
The DNA here is from genome assembly GCF_011762595.2 of Tursiops truncatus. Taxonomy (NCBI): domain Eukaryota; kingdom Metazoa; phylum Chordata; class Mammalia; order Artiodactyla; family Delphinidae; genus Tursiops; species Tursiops truncatus. Next base: position 134,084,217 of record NC_047036.1, read on the forward strand.
AAACAGACTTTTAAAAAATGCCTACAAGTTCTCCCTCCAGCTTTCACACATATCAAATCTCTACCATGTACATTTAGTGCACACGTCAAGACTGGTTCACAGTTCAGCAAACCCAGACTTCGAGCCTAAAAGGAAAGGGGTTCTCTAACACCAGCTTAGGGAGAAGTTTCTGCTTCTTTTCCCAATTTAAATATGTGCCTCTGTGCGGTGTGAGTGAAGCTCATTGAGGCCGGATCAGTTGGGAGATCACAGAAGCATATAAACAGCACTGACTACTTTAAGTGAAACCATTTTAATAGACAGCTGGTCTAGGACCTAGACAATGGAACACCAAGAAGAAGGCTTATCTTCATCCTCCATAGTAAGTCATGCATCTGCTCACTGGGAGGAAGGTAGTCTGCTGTGAGAGTGACAAAAACAACAGTGGTTTAAAGAAACCAGTGTGTTCATCAGCAGTAAGGATGGGAGGCCTGTTACAGAGATGGGCGGGAGCGGGAGAGAAAGCATATCAAATACATTATTTAAATAAATGATTTGATGGTGAAGCAAGTTGAGGTTTTAACCTAAGAAACAACAAAAACAACAACAAAATACAATAAAATAGAAAACGATGTTTACATTAATCCTGCCAATGCAAATAAATCCCTTAAGGTGGCAGGAATGCTTGTACAGGAAAAAAAGTAAAAGAATAAACAGCACAAACTTCATCTCAACTTTAAAAACCTGGTGAAACTGATAAACAAGTTGTCAAAACTTGACATATTTGGAGCAGGTTTATTCTTCTGATATACTAGCCTCCCTTTTCTTAACGTTCTCCTCTAATGAGCATAATGGAAATATCACAATTATTGTTAATACTTTGTTGACTTTCTGATTGAGGTTTTTTTCAAGAATAGTTTTTTATAATAACAAAAATGAAGGAAAAAATAGGAATTGTTAAACTTTCACATCCTTACACAACAGTGCCAGAAGGTTTGCTGTGAGAGGATGAAATGCCATCAGTTTCAAATGCCCAATTACACATTAACCTATACCAACTTCGAAAAGAAATCAATCAATAGAAAAAATCTGCCTCTGTTGCCACTGTTTTAGAAAGCATCTTGTGAATTGTGGTTCATCTCCACTTTTCTAAAATATCACTGGGTCTTAAAAGTTAATTGAAACTTACTATGGATAAAGACCACACAGTAAAACAAAAAATAGATGGTGAACTTACACAGGGATCACACTTCAATGGGATGCCAAAAGAAATACAGAGAATTGAGCACAGTTTTCTTTGTTTACTTTTCTAATAATTTTAACTCTTTGTGTTCCATGCAAAAATAAAGTGAGCAAGGAGAATACTTTTGACTTTGGTTCATTAAAATCTGAAAGGTTTTTAGGAACAAAATGTTTTCATTAGGAGTCTTTCTTGGTTTACAAACCAACAATCGGAGACTTGTCATCATTAATTTAGAAAGACAGAAAAAGATAATGAAAGGAAAGAAAGAAAGAAAAAAAGAAAGAAAGAAAAAAAAGAAAGAAAGAAAGGAAAAAGAAAGAAAGAAAGAAAAAGAAAGAAAGAAAGGAAGGAAGGAAGAAAGGGAGGGAAGAAGGAAGGGAGGAAGGAAGGAAGGAAGGAAGACAGGTAGATAGGTTACCTATAACTAACAAAAACTCCTAATTTTCCATTTAAATCAAAACAGTAACCTTGAAAATACATCACTCTTTTTTCCAAATACAAAATAAAAGGCTAAACCTAATTTGTCACCTTAAAGAATACATTCATGAATGTACAAAGTATCTCCTTCAACCAGAAGTAAAGTGTCCTATAAATACAGACTGTCGACACGACTTTGGCAGCAAATTACCAAGAATCAAAACTAATAAAAAAATATGAACACGTACATTATCAACATGCTGTAATATTAATCATTACTTTCGACCACCAAGTTCCACTTCTTGTCATTAAAATAAAAAAAAGTGTTAGCTAATGCGGTTCAAGAAATTTCCAGTATGTGAGGGAGCCTTAGTTAAAAATTAACCTGTGACCAAGAAAACACTACAAAATTGACGTTTCATAAACAATTGTGTCAAACAGCAATCCAAAATTAATAGTGAAATAAAATAAAAAATTATTTTGCTTCAATTAGCAGCTTAGCTACTGGTGAACAAATTACAAAGATGTAATTTAAGCTCAGCAGCTAAGCAGGCCTGTTTGCAGAACTGAATTAGGAAAGTTGCAAAGGAATGATATCATATTCAGTATGCTGTTCAGTTACATCACAGCCCTGAATAAAAAGAGAATGTGTACCAAAAGCAGTTAGCTTCAGAATGCATCTTTTGTGTCTCAAAGAAATAAAATCTCTCATATTATTCAAACACCAAGATAAAAACTGAATCAGTCTAACAATATCATGCAATATTTCTTTTTCTAGCAGTAATAAAAGATATTTCACTCATACGATAACTACATTTACATCTATATTAGTAGATACAACTGGTTTTGTCAACTCAATGGGGTAATAATAGTAATAATAGTAAAATAATAAAAGCAGCTAATTTATTAAGCACTTAATGTATGCTAGTCACTGTTCTAAGCATTTTCCATGTATGAATTCATTTAATTTTCACAACTGAGCTTCCAGGTAGGTGCTACCATTACCTCAATTAGTTTCCAAATGCTTACATATTTTAATAACTAAGACCAAATCATTCTTGCTCAACAACTATATAAACAATTCACCAACATCCAGACCCTCCTTCATTCCTCTCAGCAATATAAGTAAAGACACAAGAACAGACTATCCGTGTAGTCATACAAGTTCGATAAATGCATCACTACTAATACGTTCATTTTTAATGCTGTTCAAACATTCACATGGAAACAGCTCTAGCGTAAATATCCCCGAACAAATGGCTGTATATTATCCAGGAGGGAGCAGTTGGACCGCCAGACTGGGAAAGTACTAGGCCATCTGGCTCCGGCAATCTCTCCAAAACCATCAGCTTTGTTTTCACCCCCAGACTCCAAACAACACATTTTCCACTGTGATGAGTTTACATTTTCCCAAACACAGGTCCTGATCATGCATAAAAATCCCAAACTTCTTCATTCCTCTATGTGCAAGGAAATTCAAATCACCTGCATTTTTGACATGTTACCAAAGAAGAGAGAAAGCTGCTAAAATATGGCTCCTAACTATAAACTTGCCCTGTCATTGCTTGTTTGTTTCCCCAAATACATGAAAGAACCTCTCTGCTGGCCTAGTTGAATTCCTTAGGAACTTATTGATACACTAAAAATGTGTTTATCTACCAATGAAGAACCATGAACAGAAAGGGTTGTTAATCAAATCTACATAGCTGTGGCAGGACATGATGAAACAATCAATCGGAAAAAGTGCACTTGCATCAATAACTTGAAATACCGAGAATATCAAAACAAATATATAAAGATTAGCTGGAAAGAGAACTATGACAGCAGTTCTAATTATTGTACCTTAGACTTCCCACAGTGCTGGGACTTTTTAGGGGTCCCCTCACCATATCACCTACCTTCAAATCCATACACAAAAAGATTATGTGACTATTATTTTTCCCTTTCCAAAAAAGAGCTTTGGTTTGGGGGCAGGGAATGTTTTGTTTTTGATAACTTTATGGAATTTGGTACTCTTTCTTTGAATTATAAAAATGTCCCTTTTTTCAAAGCAAGATGGTAAGAGGGCAGATAAGTTAAAGGTTGTTTTTTTTTTTAAAAAAAAACTATTTAAAGATAACTCACTGAAGCAATCACAGAATGTAATTATATCTCAAATACTACAGGAAAATCTGAACTGAGGCGCATTAAAACTCAGACCTCTCCCACTGAGTTCATTTGAGTTTCTGCAGTAGATACCATTTCTGGATGCAACAGCCATCAACTTCTGGATCCTACAGGCCTTTTTGCATGCTCACTAATGGAATACCAAAAACAGCAATGACAAAAAAAAAAAAAAAAAAACCCTATTTTTAGTCCAGCTAAACTTGGTTTTGCAAAACCCTTCCCAAAAGCAAGCTTCTTGTTTTCTAGCTGGTGGACAAATATTTTAAATATAATTATATCCTTAGTGTTTTATAAGAAAAGCATAGGGATAAGAGGGCTCAGATCCTCACACATTCACTTCTAATAAAGCTTTCCCTTTCCTGGTAGAGTCAAAAATTAAGAGTCATTACCCCAAATAGTGTAATGAGACACTTTGAAAAGGTGTGAAATACTGTGTCATACCAATACATCTTGGTTGATTGAGTACATTTCTGTTTGATCTCAAAGCTGCTACCTCTACCCAAGATCACGAACATTCTATGAAAATATAAAGTGCACAGCTAGTTTTGAATTTTGCTTGCCAAAGATTCCCTTCAAGTCTTAACCCCAACTTCTGAGTCAAAGATATGACATCACATACATAAAGCTGCACCTCTGATGTGAAAAACGTTGCGATAAATAAGCAGCTAAGAGAAGACACTTGAACTCTGCTTAGATACTCCCACTGAAACTTATGATGTTATTAGAACTCATCACATCACTGTAATTATTCCATTCAGCACTCTAAATATCAAAATCCTGAGTCTATCTACCTGGAATAATTTCACAGGGGAAAAAGAAGTAAGCGTTTAATTGGTCACCTTATGTCAAGACTTACTTCTGATTGAAGGGGTCACTGCACACTTAACTAAAATAAAAAATTTAAGAAACTTAAAAATCAGACTTGGCATTTAATTATCACAGAATAATTTCAAGCTAGATGAGAATCCACTGTTTTACTCATCAAAGGTAAAACGTAATAATTATGTCACAGCTAAGGAAAGTCATGCTCTTCGCGCTGATCTGCTTTTTGAAGACTATTGTATTAGCTGTGTACACAAGAAGCTAACCTACTTCCCAAACTCTTACAGCACATAATCAAGGAAAAAGCAACCGGATAACGGGCAGGGATTGCCTTTCAAAGTAAAAGCTACAGAGAAGGCATTAGACAACTATTATGAAAGCAAACAGGTATGCCTGGAAAAATCTTTTTTCTTGATATTTTTAGACTAAATTCAGATAATTACTAAGCCTTTTTTTCAGGTCGCTCCCCACCAAAATATACAATTGCCTACATTTATAATTTTAACTTTCAGTGAGATGTCACAGTATGGCAAGTAACTCTCTTATACCTGCTATTACTACACTATATCTTATTCTGGTCCCACTCCCACCCCCACCACCGATAGAATTTATGACACCAAGCAGTCAAAGAATGCCTTAGCCAAAGTTTTTCTTAAGCTCTATGACCTTGTTAGTAAAATGATATTAGATGTATTGCTTTATAAAAATCAAGATTATTCTTCCAACTTAGAAGAGTGTGTAAAGTCAGTTCATCTCATAATGGGAAGATCAATTCTTGTGGCACTTTTGGTTTAAGGGGCCTAAAATCAAACATGTCCTAATTTTGTGCGCCTTACAACTGTTCACTTCATAGAGTTGCCGATAATTTAATATTTAAGTGGCCAATGTTTCACAGGCAGACAGGCCTTACATACTGGTTTGTGGGGAGTTTTTATTCTTTAAAAAATAAACTCTAATAAGTACATAAAGAATATGTATTAGAAATCATACTTTCCCTCTCCCCCTCCCATCTTTTCTTTCCTGTGATGGGAATGGCAGGAAAAGATACCCAGGGTATCAAAGACAATTTTTTAACAACAAAATTCCACTTAAGACATTTTTGTTTTGATATCATTTTTTTAAAAAGTTACTGAAATAAGGCTTTTGCATTTTTTGCTTGGCAGGAAAAAAATTTAACAAAATACAGAGAGTCCAAATCAAAGGGAATTATCCTATGTAATGATCAGAACCAGTATAGTAATAATAATAAAAAACAATAATAATACCAAGAGTAAAAGCATAAATGTGCGTTTACTCTGAACTATCAACTAAGAAATAAAACAGATCTTTAAGAAAGTCAAATATTTTAGGCTAATAACTTGAAATAGATTTCAAGAGATATGTATTTATCATTTTAAAAAATACATGTCATACCCTCATGCTTTTTACTTGGTTCACAATGAAATAAAGGTAAAAATTACAATTAGCTGTTATTAAATTGGTTCTTGCTGAGCAGATTTTAAAACTCCCAACAGCTTATTGACGTGCATTTTGTACAACATATTTAAGCCATGGGTATCTAAAAACATTTTTTAAGTATGCATGTATTCTCTAATTTGAAACCTTCCAAGCCAGTATCTATGAAAACTACATCCCTTATTTTAAAGGGAATATTTTTAAATCGCAATCAAGCAAACCAGTTTTAACCCTCTCACTAAATTGGTGGTCAGTACACATGGGTAACTTTTCTCTTTGTTCTGATTTCTTTCTCCCACCCTATAAAACTGTCTCCTTTTTTGTCACAAAATCCTCCAACTACCTAACCAGATATTTAATTCTTAAACTTTTTCTTAAAATTAAAAAGAGAAAATGTTCCTGCCCCTCGTAAAAACGTCAGACCTCTTTTCTGACTCGGCTCATAATTGTATCTTTTGAACCATAACTCAACCTTAATGTATACTGCTTGGCACCCGCGTGTTGGGAGCTAAAGAAAACGCCGTCTATGTACCTTTAAGACCACAAGCTCACTCATGCTGCCTGGCTTCTTGCCAAACTTGGAGGCAAAAGCCAGGAGGATTTTTGCAAAATATCTTCTAACAATTGTCGCTCCGTCTTCCAACACTACCACCACCACCATCTCTTTTTTAAAAAATGTGTAGAGTGGGTCAAGTGCGCTCTCAGACCATCTCACCGTTTCTGGGGAAGCTGCCTTTGCCCCTCACCCGCTTCCTCTACCTCTGCCTCCCGGGGGAGGCCCTGATGGTTTGGGTTTCACTAGTTCAGCCCGATCTGCACGAGGGTCTCTGCGCACCTTTGCGCCCCTGGGGCTCCCCGGCCGGGTCAAAGGAAGTTCAGCCCATATTCTCCCCACGCAGCACTCCGCGTAGTCTTAAATCACAAGGTCTGAATTTCCCTTATAAAGAAGGAGACGTCGAGCCATCTCCTCCACGCGGCGAGTCAACGTGCTTTTGGGCATTTGGAAGGCTGCGCTGAGAGCGCGGTCCGCCCTGGCATTGAGAGTTCGAGTCCCAGCCCTCCCGCTAAGGAGTAGCCAGCTTCTAGACTCTCCCAAATTTCGCGGCCGTAGAGTCACCCCCGCGGCGCGAATTTAAGAAACTTACTTGTTTTGTCATGGAGTCAATGAGGCGAACGTAGAAATCCTGCTCCGTCCTTATTCCTGGGGGAGGGGCGGGGGACAGGGGAACGAAGGAGAATTAAGTGAGAGAGGATCTGCAGGAAACAAAGAATGGGGCTCCAAGGCTGATGGAACTCCGACTGTCCCGGAGAAGCAGCCAGGACCCCCTTCCCCAGTTCCCGGAGAAGGGCCTCTGGCCCAGCCCGAGCGCATTTGGAAGGCGGCCCCACCCTCAAGCACAGCAGCTGGGAATAAGGCGGACCCCCACCTGGGTTCTCTCCCTTCCCACGGCTGGAGTCCCTCTGCGTGCTCTCCGGGAGCCACCAAGGCCCTGACCGCTGTAGCCCCCTGAACTCAAGGGACTTGGGCATGAAGTCTACGCTAAGCGGAGGAACCCGGCCTTAGGAAGGGGAAGAAGAAAGAAAGCAGCCCAGCGGGGGCCAAGGCGCCACACCTGGACCCAGGTACGCGTCCGCTAATGCCGCCGCCCTCGAGCCACTCAGGGCCTCCTCAGGTGAAACCTCTTCAGGAGAAATTTAGGAGAGGCCGTTTTACCCCGAGGATGGCGGACGACTGAGCTTTGCTCAGGGTTCTCGTCCACCTGAAGCTCCCCGCGCCCCCTACCCTCACCCGGAGCCCCGGGGTGCCGGCGCAGACCCGACGGGAACCTCACCATTGCTGTAGAGGAGCTGGAGCCGGTAGTGAATCCCGTTATTGGTCTTTTCGCTGTTGGCTTCCTGGGTTGCAGCAGGACGCAAAGACACAAGAGACGCAGGAGAGAGGTCGGCGTGAGCTAGTGGACAGACTTCGAGGCAACTTTCCCCAAGCAGGGACCCCTGGCCTGGGAGCCGGACAGGCCCGGGAGCAGCAGAAATTGTGGCCAACTGTGATCCCTCTGCCGCCCTCCCGACCCTTACTGCTCCCTCTAAGTTTCTAAAAAATTCCGTGGGGCTCGCACGGGAGATCCCGTTCCTAGGGCCTGGGGGCTCGAGCTTGGGCCAGCAGAGGCAGGAGCCACGCGTGGTCGCGCGGTCGAGGGCGGGCTCATCCCCAGGGCCCTTGACTCTGGAGTGCGAAGACGGGCTCGCCTCTCTCCATCTTTGGGGACTAAGCACGAGCTTTTTTGGAGCAGAACCTCAGGAACTAGGAGTCCGGGTTCGCCCAGAACGGGAAGTGGCTTGGGGGACCCCGCGCGGGAGTGTGTTATGGATGCTTTGCACTCGCGAGGAGCTCGCCTCCCGAAGCGCCTGAGCCTGCTCCCCGGCTGGGGGCGAGGGGCAGCGGCGCTGCGCCCACTTACTTTTTCCTTCTCCACGAACCCCACAAAGGCTGTCCTCTCGATCTCCACGGGCTGGCCCTGTCTGTCGTAGAGGGCCAGGACGAAGTGGAAGAAGTTGGATTTCCGCAGATTGGAAGGCGGCTGCTTCTCAAAGTGAGCCCGGGCCAGACCCACCCCGCTGCGGTCAAAGACGCAGAGTTAGACGGCTAAGCGGGACAACAACCGCGACCCCTTGTCACCTCTTACACACGCGCGAACCCTCAAACACCTCTGCCCCCCCAAAACGCCCTGTGGGCTCCCTACACGCCCCCCTCAGGCGCCCCGGGCCCACCCGGCGACGGGACATGCGTGCTCTCGCCTGCCCAGTCCTCCCCGCCGAGGACCTGCGCGCCCCGCGAACTTGACGAAGAGGTGTGAAAGTTTTGTTTGGGTTTTGCGCAAGAGATAAAACGCTGTACGCGTTTACTCCGACCAGACGCGCGCTGCGTGGGGAGGAAGAAAAGTAGCGGTGCATGAGGTGAAGCGCGATCGTGGAATAAAGCCGATCGTTTACAACTTAAAGGGAGGGTGGGCATGGGAGTTGGTTCTCGCCACTCCCTCGAATCTCCCGTGGGCAGGTGAGAATGGATGGGGAACATGCTCAGCTCCTCGCTGCAGCAGCCATCCTCCGGGAAACCTCATGTGCTGCCCCCTCCCCGCCCCCGGCCAGCCGCGGGTGCCCGGCCTCGGGAAGCTGTCTGTCCCCACCCCCACAAATAAAGCATGTGGAGAAAAAGGATCTGTGGGTGGAACTCAGAGCAGTCAGGAGTGGTCGCTGTGGGAAAGGGAATTGGGTGTTTTTTTTAAAAGACCTGTCCTGACAAAGTTTCGCTGTTCCGCAGAAATCCTCACACCCTTTCCAGAAATCCTATGGATAAGGGCTGAGGGTTGAGCGCGCCCTCCCGGGGGCTGGAGCCTGGGGCACCAGGGGCGCAGGGCGGCCACTGACAGCCCGACCTGCCCGACACAAGGGCGCGCACACACACACACGCACGCGCCACACACACACACACACTTTCGCTTCTAGCCCAGTTACCCAACTCACTCTTACTGCCAACCACCCCCATCCTTATTATCATCGGGGATGGGAACAGTGTTGTGGACACTTGTCCCCAGCCCGGAGAAGATGAGGATGATGTAATTAGTCATCTTCATTCTTCCCTTTCCGCCCTCTCTGGGCCGGAGAGAGCATGGAGCCACAGATCTCCCATTCCCCCAAGCCCAGCTGGTGGCCTAAAAAAAGGGGGGGGACCATTTCTCACTTGGGACCAGGAGTCCCCAGAATGGGTACTGAGGGTGCCCAGGAAAGTTCCCCCGGGTCAATCTCCAAAAGCAGTGCCTCTAGGCCATACAGCCTAGCATGCAGGAGCTGAGAGTGGCAGAGGGGCTAGAAGAGGCCATGGTCATAGATGGCGGGGAAGACTTTTAAGAGACATCAGAATTAAAGTTAGGAGTTGCTGTTCTTCGGGTGGACCAAGAAAAACTGAAAGCTAAAGGGAGAGGGAGGGAGAACCAGAGAGGAGAAATAAGAGATGATTCTAGGGGGAAATTGAAAGAGAAAAGGGGAGAGAAATGGAGTTAAGAGAAGGAAAAAGAGGAAAGGGGAAGAAAGAGTGAAGAAAGAAGAGGGAGGAAAGAGGAAGAAAGTGAAGAAAGAAGAGGAAGGAAAGAAGGAAGAGGGAAGGAAAAGAAAGGGGGAAAGAAAGGAAATAAAGGAGGAAGAAAGGAAGGAAGAAAGGAAGGAAAAGGAGTAAGGAAGAAAAAGGGAGGAAGAAAGGGAGGAAAGGAAGGAGAAGGAAAGTTTTTTAAAGGGGGGAAAGAAAAGAAAGAAAAAGGAGGAAGGAAAGGAAGAACGAAGGAGAGAAAAGGAGGAAGGAAAGAAATAGAGAAGAAAAGGCAAAGAAAAGAAAGAAGAAAGAAAAAGAAAGGAAAGAAGAAAATAGGAAAGGAAAAGGAAGGAAAGAAAAAAAAGACAGGCGGCCTGAAAAGAAACAGCAATCACAGAAAAACACAGATATCCAACATCATACTGGTGAGACGCCTCTTCAGGCTTAAAACAAAATGAAAACAGTCACAGACCAGGCAGGGAAAAGTGCCGGTAAAGCGCGGGCTCCTCGCAGGCAGCTCCTGGCTCTGCGGCCGCAGGCAACCAAGACAGAGCGGCCGGGGAGAGCGGAGCCCCGGAGACGAGCAGAGCCGAGCGGCAGACGCAAGAGCGCGGCCCGGCCCCGCGGCGGCGGCTTCCGCTACCACCTCCCGGCTCTGCTGCTCGCGGCTTGCCTCCCCGGCCGCGGTCCCCGAGCGGTACTCACCTCTGCGCCGCCGTGTTGGCGTCCAGCACCCCGGCGCCCTGCATCCACGTCCGCACCGCGTTCATGCCGCTGCCCAGCGGCTCTTCCTTCATGCTGCTTCCACTCCGTTGGATGCTTTCCTGAATCCCAAACATGAAAACAACCTTTTCTTGTGGAAAATCTCCTCCCCCTTGAAAATTTGAAAAAAAAAAAAAAAAAAAAAAAAGGAAAGAAAAACGCCAGCCAGAGATTTTTTTTTTTTTTGAGTTGTTGAACTCGCGCTAGAAGATCAAGACGGGCTGGAAAGCAAATTTTTTAAAAATGTAAACCTTCGCTCAAAACTGAGCGATAACCCGAAGGAAAAAAAAAAAAAGGAGAGAAAAAAGGAAGGGAAAATCCAACAAAAAGACCAAAATTAAAAAAATAGAGATGTATGCTTGGCTGTTGGGGGTTGTTTGGTTGGTTAATTTTTGGTTTGGGTGCTTTTTTTTCTTTTTTTTTTCTTTCTTTTTTTTTTTTTTTTTTTTTTTTTGTAATGATCACAGGCCGGTGGAGGACAGGAGGGGCTGGAGTTTCCTTTTGTAGAGGTACCGTTCACTTGAAGAAGCAGGAAGAAAAAAAAAAACCCTGATGGCAATTTAAGAAACAATAGACTCAACTCGCGCTGCCGGCTTTGCTACTTCAAGTGTCATTTTCCACAACCAGGCAAGTTTTTCCTCTCTCTCTCTCTCTCTCTCTTTTTTTTCCTCCTTCTCTCCCAACCAAAGATGTTTCTTTCCTTTCAGTGCGTATAGATGAGGAGGACGCTGGTTGCCATAGACAGATACACCAGAGAGGGAGAGTGGGGTGGGGGGAAGGGGGAGGGGGGTAGGGAAAGACAGAGAGGAAAGGAGAGGAGAGGAGAGGGAGAAAGAGAGAGAGGTGGACCCTGCTGAATGGAGATTCTGTTTTCTCCTTGCTAAAATAGAAGTGATTTGCAGGCTTTCCCTATGGAATCCAGTTTGACTCTCCCCAGAGCTAAACACAAGCACACTAACCCCAAAGGGAGGAGGCGGGGCCCGCGCGGCAATGACCCGCCCCTTCATTTGCATAACGTCATCCTTCCGCCTCGCCTCAGCCAATCGCGGCGCAGGAGCCTACTGGCTCTCAGCACAGGGCCACGCTCCCTCATTAACATCCCTCTCCGGGTGGCGCAGGGGAGCCGGCCAAAGTTCCTCGCAAAGTGGCGCGCGAAGGATCGCTTAGTACCCGTGTCCGAGCTGGAGAGGAGCGGGGCTGAGCTGGGCAGAGCCGGGCAGGAGAAGGGAGACAGAAGGAAGGGGAGGAGGATATTCTTCTCAGGGATTTGAGCTGGGGTCTGCATCCCGGCCATTGCAGTCTGTTAAGCATCCTCGCCGCGCCCTGAGCGCGCTCGAGGCGCACAGGCTGCGCCCTCCCAGGGCCGTGTCCTGCTCCGCTGTTCTGGGACGTCGGGGGCAAAAGTGGAGGAGACGGGAGAGCCCGGGCAGAAAAAGCAGGACGCGCATGCCAGGTGCCCACCTCTTCGCTTTGAGGAGGGGGTGGTGGGTTGGAAAAATGGGTGTGTAGATCGGCGCTGGGAGCTCGCGGACGGCACTGCCTCCACGCTGGGAGGGTGGGGTGGACCCTGGGCTCCGGCAAGCAAGGCGCTGTGGATCCCCAGGGAGTGGGGGACCCGGGCTCTGCCCCTAGTCAAGTCACTGAAACCCCTCTCGCTCCGCGGCTAGCCTGGAGACCGCCGGCGTTAGGCACTGTCCTCACATGCTCACTTCTCTGGAGCATCCCGCGGGATAGGTAAACCACCATTTACCTAACGAATGCTCGCACTGGAGCTGTGCCAGGCTGCGTTTTAAAATTTGCTCGGAATAAATCCCCACCCCCTCATCACCGCCCCACCAAATAGTTTTTTCCTTAGAGTAACTACCAAAGCAAAAACAACGTCTCTGATTAGTTATCTGGTGTAGGGTTTCTCTCTTCCTCATTCTTTCTGTTAAAATGGGGGCTTGAACAAACCTTCCCCCAACTTCGGCCTCTGCCACCTGTCAAGAAAGAGAGAGATCAGGGAAGGAGGGAATGAAGGGAGGGAGAGAGGGAAGAAGGGAGGAAGGAAGGGAAGACGAAATGATCTCCTTCCTCAGACCCTTCAACATGTAAGCTTGTGGCTGGCAAAGGAAATAGCTAGATGTTTCTGCGTAACGTGCCCCATCATTTTTTAGCAGGTTGTAACCTCTAATAAGCACATGGTGAACTTCTGTTTCATTGCCCTCAAAGGAACTCCCTGACTGCAGCCAAATCTGCTAAGGGCTCCTTCGGGGAAATTCTCTGCCAGAAATCCAGGTCCCCTTTCTGCCGGCCTTTCTTGGCCTTTTGATTTAGGGAGCTCATGGGGTCAGTGATGGAAAAGTACACATGCTCATGTTGAATGGAATGGAGACAGGCAGAAGTTAAATTTAGTGCTCTTGACAGAGCAGGAAAGTGGGAGCCACTTCCAGATTCATAAACTAGTTGAAAGACTGTGTTTCAGGCCTGAGGATACACGGCCACTGTCTTCAACACTGCTTTATCTCTTGTGCACAAAGCCTGCCCAGTCTCATACCATTTAATTTGGACCACTTAATGTGCTCTTTTCCTCCCTGATATCATAATTAATGCCATTTCCTCCAAGAAGCTCTCGAAGAGATCTGTTTGATCCATCAGGATCCCCACACTACCCACCAGAGTTCCTGGCACACAGTAGATGTTCATAAGGGGTATGTTGGTGGAAACACTGGAAGGATTATAGTTTTGTGAAGAGGGAATAGGGGAAGCTGGACATTCTCTATCTCTATAGAATTTAAGTGCACAATTGAAACTTGGCCTGCTGAAAATTTCCCAAAGCTCCAAGTTTAACCTTCAAGGCCCAAAGGGTCCCCAGAACCAATCCCTTCCCCTTCCTGGACCATCCCCTGCCTTCTCTGAGGGGATCCTTCAGAGAAGGGGGACCAGGAAGCAGAGGCCACCTTCCTATCAAAGTCCCAGGTAGCACTGGCATAAGACCGAGATCTCCATCTCTTTAATTGCCTGAGCCTCCATTTCACTCCCCAGTAAACAGTGCTAGGACTCCAAGTTGAGTGTGGTGAGGTACATACCCCAGTGATGGGGAACGCACAATGGGGCATCAGATCACTGCCAAAGGTGACAGAGAAAGGAGAGACACAGCCACTCTGAGGACCAGGTTCAGTGACAGCAACACTACAGATGGATTTCTAGGGGGGTCAAGCAAATCTAGAAGCACGCTGCAAATGATGTGTTTGTGGAGGGGCCTGAAGCTGCGTGATCCAAAAGAGAAATTGGCCCAGAGAAAGAAGCCTTCAGCAGCCCAATTCCTGCCCCAGAGCCAGTAATCTCCAGGAACTAAATAAGAGGAAGGCAACCTCCACATCCACCAGGCCATGGGGGGAAAAATAAAAGGGGGCAAGTATCTTTTGATATGACCAAGTCCATTTGGCTATGCAGAGGCAGCAGATACTTCACCTGGGATGGTGAGTGTACTTTCTTTTAATCAAGCAGAGTGTATTCGTAGTTTTTCTTCTGGGTATCCTTGTGCTTTCAATCTTGCTTTCTTACCCAGTAATAAATGTTTAAGCAGGAAGGAAGCTAAAGAGAAGGTGGAGAAGAGACAAAGAGGGTGATAGAAAACTAGGAACAACACCCAGGCCAGCAGAATGGTACCTTTTTGTGGATTTCCTCTGGTGAATAATGAACTAGCACTGGAAGTTTTAAACTTTGAAAAATCCCTTAAACGCTTTTCAGTCTTCCCTCAGGTAGGTTTGCACCACCTCCAAAAAGCAAAACCTGTGTGTACAGGGGTGACTGTAAAGTATGTACTGAGACTGTCTTCATGCTTTTTTACATTATAGTCACATCCTCTGTGGAGAGACAAACTTGTATGTATAGCATTGCCCAGGCTTTGTAGCATATCTGTGATATGACTTTAGGGTAACTTATCAGAGTAATCAGTTATAAGGTAAACCCTGCTTATCAGCTTAATCAAATGGGGGAAGGAGGAATTTTGTTAGAAATGCAGATTTCCAGGCCTTGTCCAGACCTGCAGAATTAGGGAGGAAGAAAGTGAGGGGTAAAGAACATGTACATGAGGAAAATATACAGCAGAATGAGTTTATATGGGGAAGGAGCAATTGGAAAGACTTGATATTTCCCCTGGAGTGAAGACTCCCTCAGGGCTTCTCAGAGCGCCAGGACGCGGTTTAGCTTCCACCCACTTCCTCTCAGTTGCTCCAGACAGTAGACAAGGCTGCCCAGCCCTCGGGGTCTCCCCGCGTTGGGGGTAACTCAGGCCCTGTGAGCAAGCCCTTCTCCCCACCCCGACCTTTGACACCTTCTCACTCTTGGATATCCCAACCCTCTTAAAGCACAAAGAGATCAAGTCCGTTTCCTGAAGAGCATCAGTCGCCGCGGTAACTTCCGGGGAGAGCAAATAGAAACACACCCTCTCCCCAAAAGAGCGGAGACAAGATGCCCAGCTAAGATGCCCATCTAAGACTAGGGGGACGTCCCAGGGAAAGAGGGAATCTTCTCCGCTAGTCCGCCCCCAGGAGGCCAGACTTGGGACCTGTCATTTAGAAATTTCCTTCGTTTCGGTCCCCCTTATGAAGACACGCCCCCAGAAGGGCCGCCTGTCTGGGAAGTGCCCCCTACCTTTTGCCGCTAGCCAGAGCCCACTCAGAGTGAAACCGGAAGAAAGATGCCTCTTTCAAAGCTGGGAAGAAGGGAAAAAGGAAAGATGAGGCGATGAAGGCCAAAGGCGCAAAGTCCTGCCGCGCGCGGCCGGCTCCGAAGGCGTCCCTCCGCGGCCTGGAGTCACGGGCAGGGTTGGACAGAGGCCAAGGCACTGCCCCAAAGAGGAGGAGGATAGGTGGGTGGAGGGTGGTGGCCCCGGGCCCTGGGAAAGAGAGGATCTGAGCGGGGCGCAACTCCGCAGTGGCCCCTGAGCAGCACCCAGACGCCGGCGGGGGTGGTCAAACAACGGATCCCGGTCGCCCGCGGCAAAACCCTGCCCCTGCCCTCCTAATACGTCTACCCGCTGCCCTCGAGGAATGCGTAGGAGCAGGAGGCCACGGTTCCACCGGAAATCCGTCTATCCTCCCTCCTTGCTCTCAGTCCTCTCTGGCAAGCGGCAAAAGGAAGGGGGCATTTCCCTGGACCATGAACCCTGATTCCGACCCCCCAGCACTGCAGAGAAGCCCCGGTTTGCTCACCCAGTCTGACTGATACTTCCAGACCCTGGGAGCGTGCCTCTTCCCACAGCACGGACAGGGAAACTGAGGCCTAGAGAGGGACAAAGTCACCCACAGAGAGCTAGGAGGTCGAAATCAGGCAAATAACACCGCTGGGGCTCTGGCTTGGGAGCGCTTAGTCTGCATGGGACGAGGGCTTGAGGCCAGGGTTTCGAGCAAACCTTTCCCGGATCGAGCCTGCAGACTCTCGGGTTTCCTCTGGGGCGGCCCCCCGATAAGAGCAGATCCCATTTGTTGAAGGTTTTATGGGCATAAACTCACCGAATTCCCACAACAGACAAACAAGGCAGGTAAGATCACCCCTATTTTACAGGTGAGAAAATTGACGCTCTGTTATTAAAATGAAACAACTTGTCCACAGCCGCATTGCTAATAAACTCGCCGAGTCCAAATTTCTCCAGAGCCTCTCCTCTGAACCTTGGATCCAAACCACTCACCCAGCTTCGGCGCTTATCTCCCCCATTCGCCTTGGTGCTTGACCCCCATGGCTCGAAGACCCCTTTAGCTCTCGAGCCTGTAGGTATCCTGGATGAGAAAGGAGCGTGGGTGCAAGTTGTCCCCCCGAAAGCAGGCAGCAGACAGTAGAGAGGAGGGTAAACGGTTCTGAAAAGCCCTAATACGCGAACTGTATGCGCACTCCAGCGGTCAGATACAAATGCCCGCGTCTCTCGGGGCCGCCAGCGGCAGGGCGCGCTAGGGTCGTGCCAGCTCCAGCCCTGGCTCTGCCACATTTGTTATGTGACCTCCAGTCAGCCGCTTCTCCCCAGCCCTAGCTGAAGTTTTAGAGCTCCAGGCGCACGCAAAGTTGCCTAATTGAAATATAAATTAAAGACTGCGGGGATGCATGGGACGCCCATCAGAGGGCAGAAATCTGGACACCTGCGGATGCGCTTTAATGGAGGAAGGCCGTATGGCCTTGGAATGACCATAGCTAAAAGCTGAAGTTACTCTGTGCAGAGAGAACACAGTTAGGGGCACTGCCAGAAAGGTCCCAGTCAAAGGCTGCCCCAGGGCGCGACCTTACTCCTCCCCTGACCCTTCCCCACAGTCCTCCAGCCCGCAGGATTGGAGTCTGATCCGGCTGATTGATTCTGGAGTCTGAATGGCCCTCGCTCCCCGCACGGAAGGAGACTCCAGGTTGCGAGAACAGGGGTTGCCGGGCTGTTCGGAAATTAGCATTCCTTCAGTAGTGCAAATCTGAAAGAAGGAAACTGAGGCCTTCGAGGATTTGGAGCAGAAGGGAAGGAGAAGGCCAGTTTGCTTAGAGGAAAGTAGAAGAGAGGACGAGTTTAGCAGACAACCTCGAGATGCCCTAGTCACAAAAAGTTCTCGAGTGTGTTTTCTTTAACGTGCAATTCACTGGATATTTACGCACCGCTCCGCGCTTGGAGGTCTTTGTTGGATGTGTGTGATGTGAGTGTGCAAATATTTGTACAAACGAAGAGTGGTTGCATATCGTGGGTCTGTGCAATACGAGTGTGTGGCAGTGAGTGACATCGCGCACTTGGGTGCATGTGTGCGCGTGCTTGAGGATTTTTGCACACAACCGTGAGTACACGAGTGCATGTGTAGTGTGTGTGCGTGTGCCACGTGTAGACAGCCCTCGTTTATGTGAGTGGGTGTGCATGTAATGTGTGCAAAAGCATCGTACACGTGTCTGAGCCTGAGCTCATATGTGATTCGTGTGTCCATATCTGCATGTGAAACCCAGCGAAGTAGTCCCCCAAAGATCTCAGGTCCAATCGGAGGAAAGGTGCGGGCAGGATGCGGATTGAGCGCCCCACGGCAGGCGTGGAAACTGTAGCTCCTTTGGCATGCAGGTAGGAGGTGGTCGTCCACAGGGCGCAGGAACCGCCCAGAGGCTACAGATTAGCGCCCAGCTCGGCTCCAGGCGGGCGAGGCAGGTTCCCCCGGGGTCCACAAATTACCCGGAATGCGCGCGCACTAATCCCTGCTGGACAGTTCCGCGTTCTTAATTGTTCCTCGCGGACGGTTTCTGATTATTGATGCCGTGTGTCCTAAAAGAGACTGCTTCGGATTATCTGCGTATTTATTATCTTTATCACCGCCATTATTTGGTCGCTGTATGAAGATGGTGCCAAGCCCACCAAGACCGCCGTGCCCCGCCTCTCCGAGGCTGCCCTGGGCATGCAGTGACCCCGCGGGTGCCCGAATCTTCCCTTTACGTGGAGCCACAGCGCCACCTCGCGATCACCCGGCCTCCCTCCCGTCACTGCCGGCCAAGGCAGAGCCTTTCCTGATTCAGACCACCCAAGTTCCCACTACTGGTTTTCCATTTGCTTTTCATTCCTCTTGCCCTCACTAGAATGTTCCACTTTGCCAGAGCCTAGAGATTCCTCCAAACACACCTTTGCCGCCGCACCTTTGTACAGGAGCGGAATGCCTACACCCTTCTCCACCTAGAGAAGCTCCTCTCCCCTTGCAATCACCGGCTCAAGTTCACCTCTTCCGCGAAAACTTTCCAAACCCATTCTATAGGCAGTCACTCACGCCTTTTCCTGATTCGCCTAATGTTCATATCATATCGGACAGGAAAATATCCTTTAAATGTCTCCCCGTCCTCCCTAAACAGGGAGCTCCTCGACAATGTCTGTTGTTGCTTATACCAACGACAACGACAAAAATAACAATAAAAGCTGGTATTTACTGAAAGCATATCATGGAGCATCTTATGCAATGTACTGTTCTAAACACTTGACTTTCATTATCTCATTTAATTTACCAGGAAAACCATGAAGTAAGCATCAGTATAATTTCCCAGTTTTCAGGTGAAGCTAGAGTTCCTGTCCAAGGTCGCATTGAAGATCCCAAACCAAGTCTGTTGGTGTGATGCCAGAACCCACTTTTCTTAACCTCTGTGCCTTGCAAATTTATTCAGCTCTATATCCACAGGCTTTACGACAGGACCAGGCACAGAGTGGGCATTCATATATTTATGAATAAAGGAACCACTGCCAATTTAAATTCTTTCCAGGACAGTTGGATTAGAAAACCACTGCAATTATCAGATACCTTAGTTGAAATATTACCACAATGATTTATCCCAAAAGAGGATTCCACTGTTAACTAGATAGGTGACCTTGGTCAAGTCATTTCATCCTCAATTTCCTTGTTTGTAAAAGTAGGTTTGCTGTGAGGAATAAGTGAGGGGAAAATATAAAGTATTTGGTACAGCCCCTGGTACTGTAGTCAATATTCAATAAAAGTTTGCTATTTATAAAATTAGTAATGATAGCTTAAGAAAGTAAGGCAGAAAACACAAAATCGACTTACCCCTATTCACAGAGAATTCATGGTACCTCTGTATAAAATTATCTCACTATTATATCTTCATTTTCAT
Source organism: Tursiops truncatus (assembly GCF_011762595.2). NCBI lineage: Eukaryota > Metazoa > Chordata > Mammalia > Artiodactyla > Delphinidae > Tursiops > Tursiops truncatus. The sequence goes on from NC_047036.1 coordinate 134,103,743, forward strand.
CTTGAACATAAAATATGTAGTAAAATATGTTTGGTTTACTGTGGTTACTGTGTTAATGTTAACCCTGCTCTGTTATAAGATTTTAAGGGGTGGGGGGGGAAGATATAATTAAACAGTAGATCAGCAGACTTTGACTCTCACCCTTTCCTTTTGCTTTGTAGGTTTTTACCAAGAAGGATCTAAAGACAGACTATAAAAGTGCTTACTATTCTGGAAAGTACAAAACACTATTTTTTAATTTTGGGGATGTTCTGGGCTAGTTTTTCCCCCCACTTGAAACACTTTGTTGCTAGTAATACACTAAAAGTTTTAAAATATGTATCTAAGCAAATAATTGTACCCAAATAAAAGAAACAAATGAAGCTTGTTTAAACATATTCCAGACCTTCAGACATTTCCCCAAAAGGCTAAGTTTTAAAGGTTCAGGGTGCCTTTGTAGAGTGACCCATTAAACAATTACTCTTACTAGCAATTTAAGTGAATATGAACTTTTCTATCTAATCAGGCTCTAACTTTTCTATTGTCAAATTATTTTAGAAAGACTCTATTGATTGGTATAATCATGTCAAAGAACTGATTTCTCCTCAGAGAAATGAGTCTAATAAAATCCACAAAAGGCATAAATGTGTCTCCCCATTTAGCTGGCCCAAAATGAATTTCTAGAAACTTCATCCCAGCCCATTTAGTTTAGTTCATTTGTACCTGCTTCCTATTCTATGCAATACTAATGTATGAAGATGAATAAATGGACGCAGGAAATCTTACCTGCCTCAAATTAATGTGTTAAGAGATTTTGTTGTATAGCTGACAGGTATTTTATTAACCCTGATTGGGGATTTGATTCATACTGATGGTGTGAGACGCTGGCTTTTTGACAGCTGGGTCACGTACTGTGGGGCTGTGTGGGTCCTGTTCTGTTTTTATTTTCTTCTTTTTTTATTCCTAGTATGGTAGCCATTAGAGATGCTCACCAAAATTATGATTTTTCTTCTTCCAGGTGCATAGTAAGATTAAAGTATTCTGATCCTTCTGCATTTAGATATGACCTTGTAATTTGCTTTCACAAATGAGGAATTAGCAGTAGCAGTATGTGTTATTTATAGGCAGAAGCTTTAAGAGCCAGTGTGCAATTCACCAAATCCCCTTCCCCGTGTCACAGCTGCTGGCCATCCCCAGATGGAGTTTCGCTCCACCTGCCACTCTTTGCAAAAAGTGAAGAGCCCTCCAACCCACAGTGGACTTTTAACGTGAATGGGAAATAATCTTTTCTTACTGTATGTCCCAGAGATTTTTTACTGCAGCATAATCCGGCCTCTCCTGACTAATATGCCTAGGAAGGTAGCTTATGTTTCTTTTTCTTTTTGCAGACAATGTGAAAATTCTCCTAAGATGAAAAGTACACTTCCACTTCTAATTAAATAGAATAATCAGATAACGAAATTATTCAATGAGAAATTGGTATATCTTATTTTCTTACTCAATTCATACATTTCCTGTGGATTAAAACATCATTTTGAAAATTCTGAAATGGGGAAACAATTGAATTTTAGATAGGCAGAAAAGGAATCTCAAAATCATTGCTAGACCTTCATAAGAATTTCCAGTGAGCCCTTTGTCCACTTGCAGATACACAATGTAGGGAATTTTATAGGCTCTGATTAGAAAAGATTCTTATTAGCAATTGTATGAGGGAACAGAGAAACATTTCTTTCTCCACTGGGTTCATCTCTATAATTTCAGCTTGGGGAAAAGGGAAAAATACTTGACTTATCAACTTGTGTTTAAGGAACATAATCTAGGGCAAATCAATTAACATTTCCAGACCTTACTTTCTTCATCTGGAAAATAAGAGTGTTGGAGTAAGACCATCTTAGGATGCCATCCAGTTCTACTAAACTAGAACTCCAAGATACTTGGGTGATTTCAGTTTTAGGAATCAACACTACAGTAGTACAAGAATCTTGTTTCTATCCTCAGCACTATTTTGTGGGACACTTATAATTTTTTTCACACTGATCCCCAACTTAAAGCTACTGCTTCTTAAGAAGATAGATAGTGTTTCTTTTCTTCAACCTCACATTTTTTAAGGTAGGAATCTGCTAGAAAATTGGACCATATAGATTTGGGGCCATGTAAAATGCTTTTTCATTTTCTAGCCAAGAGGAACATTCTGCTTTTTTATTGGAGAGCTGTTCTCTTCAGGTTTCAAGAGCAGATCACCTAAGGAAATTTCTCGTGAATTTTCAGTAAATTTTTGTGAGAAAATATTGATCATGTAACAAGTGCTGTAGGGTGAAATCATTACTCTCCGTTCCTTATCCTCAGTGTGGTATGACTGACTACCAAAAACAATACTATTACCTTCCTTTGGATAATAGTTTACAACTGAGAAGGAGATTTCACATGAGTTATTGTCTTGACTCCTCTAAACAAACCATGCAAGTGACATTTCTCCCCCATTTCACAAGGGAGGAGCTGAGGTTGAGATTTGCCCTTGTCCCGTGGCTAGTAAGCAGCCAGGTCTGGCTGTAACCCAAGAGCCACAGCTGCCCATGAAATTAAGAAAGCTGTCTGCAACTCTACCAGGGAATAGAAAGTGTTGAAATCAGGGCACAGGGTACTACTTGACAGAAAGATGAAGGATGCTTTCTGTTACACACATTATTGCTGTGAACTGATTCCTGGTTTCTCTCTCCTCTGGGTACTCCCCCAAAATTACAGTACTCTGCTTGTAGTTAGGTGTGGTCATCTGACCTACTTGAGCCAGAGCATTTATTTAGAAGTGAGAGGACCCAGAGTAGTCACTCCCCTCAACCAGAGGTATTACCAAGGGTAGATCCATCAGTTGGGGTCCTGCTGCCCATGATCACAATGAGCAGAGGTCTTTGCCAATACCCAATAGATTTCTTTCTTTTTTTTTTTTTTTTTGGTGGTACGCGGGCCTCTCACTGCTGTGGCCTCTCCCGTTGCGGAGCACAGGCTCCGGAAGCGCAGGCTCCGGACGCGCAGGCTCAGCGGCCATGGCTCACGGGCCCAGCCGCTCCGCGGCATGTGGGATCTTCCCGGACTGGGGCACGAACCTGCGTCCCCAGCATTGGCAGGCGGACTCTCAACCACTGCGCCACCAGGGAAGCCCTACCCAATAGATTTAATGTAAGCAAGTGATTTAAGCCACCAGGGATTTGGGGTTCGCTTATCACAGCTTAGCTTAGTCTGCCCTGACTGGTATGGTTTCCTAATTCAAATATAACTCTTTTGTAAAAGAAAACTATCTCTGTGGGGTGGTCTTTTGTAAACTTGAGTCATATACAGTCAGCCCTCCGTATCCCTGCGTTCTGGATCCAAGGTTGCTTGAATCCACTGGATGTGGAACCCTGTGGATACGGATGGCCGACTGGACTACACCATTTTACATAAGGGACTTGAACGTCCTTGGATTCTTCTATTTGTGGAGTTCTGGAACCCATCCCCCTCGGATACCAAGGACGACTGTACACATACCTTTTAAAAAGAAAATATTCTCCTGGATCCCTCATGTTTTAATTTAAATTAATTTTACTATCTCACTTAAATATGCACAAGCATAAAACTAGGGATAAATTCTTTATGCATATAGCACAAACAACTGTGAAAACAAATTATAAAAATAATGAAAAACACCACAAAAGCAAAGATTTATAAATGAACAATAATAAAACACTGGAAAACATTGTTTTGTGGAAACTAAATTGCCACTCAAATGTCAAGATGGTTCTGAGTTCAAAAAAGTAGGTTCTTTGAGGCTGGTATCCTGTATAATTATGTCTGGCGTAATGTCTCAATTCTTCTACCATTTTTCTCTTTTTTTGAACCACCATGAAACATTCCTTAATACATGTGGAAAAGCTTAAAGGAGTTATTTCAGTAGCAAATCCACCTCTGTCCCTTTCTTGCCAGCTTATGACAATAAAGAATCACTGTTGGCACCAATAAACACTAACTAAAATGTGAGATTAAAAATATTATGTCAGTACTCGGTTTTATGGAAATTACCAGATAAGTCTGACTATGCTTAACTTTTTAATAGTATCATTGAAATGAAAGCCCTGTGCTTTTAAATTCCTGTCAAAATCTAAGAAACTCCCCACTCTCCAAAATATATTGTATATGCCACTGAACTGTACACTTAAAAATGGCTGAAGTGGTACATGTTATGTGTATTTTACCACAATTTTAAAAAAGTTTTTTTCAGAGAGAATAGTGCAAGTTTCAGAGCAAGATATCCTGACTATCAAATGCCCACTCCCACTATTTTGATGCTGAGCGACCTTGAGGCAAGTTGCTTAACCTCTCTGAACCTCAGGTACCTCATCAGCAAAGTAGTACTGTACTCATTAAACAGTTGTTTTGAGGAACAACGAAGATAGAGTAAATGGAAGAGTCTAGCACAGTACCAGTCTGTGGAGAACTGCTGTGTTTCCTCCTGGGCCATTGCCAAGACTCTATTTCTCAGCTTCCCTAGCAGGGAAGCTCCAACCGAGCTCTGGCCAATAAAATGTAGGTGGAATTGATGGAAGCCATTTCCAAATATAGCTTATAAAAACCTCCCACAGGATCTTCCACCCTTCTTCCCCCTTCTGTGAGCTGAATCAGATAATCCAAGAGAAGATTCCAATGCTATAAGGCAGGGCTTAACAAACTTCTTCTGTAAAGTGCTAAGAGTCAATATTTTAGGGTTCATGGGCTATATACTCCCTCTGTCACAAGTACTCATTCTGCCGTCGTAGTGTGAGAGCAGCTACAAAACACAGGTAATACATACAAATGGATGTGGCTGTGTTCCAATAAAATTTTATTCACAAAAAAAGTATTCAAATTTGACCCACGAGCCATGCTGACTCCGGCTCTGGGATGTTAGAATCACAGGGTCAAAGGCATCTGGGTCCCTAAAACTGCACGAGGAAATGCACTTTAATACAAGCAAGAAATAAACTTATGTTAACTCATAAGAGATTTTAGAGTTTTGTCAGTGTTAGCCTACTCAGACATTTTTGGAGGAGGTCATGGAGGAGACGTGACCTCCTGTTGACCCTCGAGCTGAGTAAGGGCAATCTGAGGCTGCTAGCCCCCTCCCCTGTCCTTTAAATATACATTTGCCCTCTGTTCCCACAGTGGGAACTGTTTTCAAGGACACAGTCTTGAGAGAGCAATGTGTTGTTGAGACCATCTGGACAGGATACGAGACTGAATCCCATCATCCCAAATCTACCTAAACTTTTAAGATTCGGTCGGGCACGTGCAGAGATCTACTCATCTTGCAGCTACCCAAGACAAGCCTTGCATGTAAGTTCTCTTGCTTATCAAACCTGCCACCTACAAATCTGGAGTGGTCTGTCTCTTTCTTCGGTCTCTCCTTGCCCTCCGTGTACAGAGGCCAGATTTCACCCAGGAAGCTCCTGAAGTTTTAAACCAACAGATATCATACCCAACCACATAAGTCCCTCTTCTGCCCTATGTTCCTTTGAAGACAGGGACTGTGAGTTATTCATCTGTCACAAAGCCTTCCCAATACATATTAGTGAAATTTAAAAAACACTATCAAATAGATAATCATGTGCATGGGGAAATTAATAGATGCAACAGCTATGACATTCAAAGTCATCTCTGTCCCCTCTCTCCATCCCATCACCCTATTCCTGGGCACATATTAGTGTTGTTTGTGCCCCATCCCAGATAACCAGAGACACATATTTGGGAGACAGTTTGCTTGCGTAAAGTGAACAGAGCTTGGTTAATTGGTTCATTTTATGTGAACAGGTTGCTCCCTCTTACAATAAGTAAGCACCTGGAACATATTGCAAAGTCAGCTTTCAGTTGTGGCTCGGCATGTGATAGCCTGTCACCTACAAACCTGATGATACCACCATTGCAGTTTGGTACTTTTACCCCTAATTATGGTGAGGGAGCCTGAGACTGCAGGAGATTAAAAAAACTTTTCCAAAATCCTGTCCTGGCCACACCAGAAACCCAGGCCTGTGTGAATCCCAAGCATCATGCTACCCACAGTTGGATTCTGAAACCTGTGGAATCATCCACCTTCCCTACTGGTAATGTATTTGTTGGGGAACAATTAACCTCAGGATGAGTAATTTGTCACCACTATGTGTGAGTTTCAAATTTTCCCATTACAAGAGGAAAATGAGAAAAATATGTCCTAGATAACACAGAGAAAAATGCTTCATTGTCTTAATTGCCTTTCTATTTCAATCAAGGAAGGCATTTAATTATTTCTGAACTACATTCAAAACTCTCTCTCAAGAATATTACTCTCCCCAGGTGAGTTAACCAAATCTGTGCAAAACATTTCTCGTGTCTAAATATTAAAATCAAACATTTATTGAGCACTTTTTATATGCCAGTGACTAAATTCCTTCCACTTACGACCTCATTTTTTCTTCAGAGGAAGTCCATGAGGTGGAAACAGTCCTTATTCTTCTCTGACAAGTGAGGAAACTGAGGCAGAGAAAGACGAGCGTTTGTGTGAGTTCCAAAGGCTGTAAGTGGTGAATCAACATTCAGTCCCAGTCCCCCACCCAGACCACACTGCCCCCTCCCCAACTCTGCCCTGCTGACTCTAAAGAGAGAGATGTGCTTTCCCCTTTGAGATTCCAATTTCTGAGTAAATGTGCAAAAACCAATGTGGAAGAAATCACCCACGATGACTCGAGTCAGCTACTCAGGGGTCATTGAGAACCTCAGCCCTCTGGAACTTGAGGTGGGTCATCTAGAGGCTATGGAGTCAGGAAGGGCTGAGTTGGCCTGGCTTCTTGCACAAGGAAAGAAACCCATGCTGCTCCACACCACTGCCCTGGGCCCTGGAAAGGCCCTCACGACCTTCACTCAGGGCACGACTTTGTCTTCAACATCGCTGCTGGAACCCACAGAGAAAGGAAATAACTTTTCTATGATAGGTACTTTAAGGCGATTATTATCTCACTTTACTTTTTAAAGAATGAAGAACAATCAACTCACTCTACTTTAAAACTGAATGGCATGAACACATGTGTTGCATAACTAAGAAAAAGAAATATTTTCTTCTGTGATGGACTGTGCCCTTCAAAACGCATGTACTATAAAACAGAATAAAGACTGGATTTTGAAATCTGTGTACCGCATCAGTAGGAAAGTTGACACTTGCAATTTTCACAAGGATTTTAAACTTTACAATGTGGTAAGCATAGGACAATTAAGAGTACACTTATGTCTTCAGAACAAAATGCTTTATAATTTGGGTTAAATTTTTTTAGTCTTCACAGTAGTCCTAATTTCAGTAACATAGCTATTTGAAAATATTTTAATGAAAATATTCTATTTCATTAACTTTGCATAAGAGCATGAATGAGACTGACATTTTTAAAATATAAAATACAGCCTGTATTCCTAATAAATAAGAGCAATTGTCGATTCCTTAACTGTGTATCTTTGAAGGCTTCACTTCTCAAGCCTGATAATTTGTACAGATGAATCTATTTCCTCTCCAGTAAATATGTTAACAATTAGAAAGACTGCTCAGCTTCTTGTATTAAGACTTGTGGAAATCATAGCCTTAAGACATGCAAGCAGTTGTCTAGTAAAGACGTGAAACACATTCTTAAACAGCTGGAGATAGGTAAGAAGTCTAAACAAAGTGCATTTTCTCTTGTGCTGGTCCATGGCCATGTGTATAGCACTTCACAAGGATTTAAGCACCCAAATTCCATTATGTTCTGGGGATCCCATGCCAACTTGAACACATTTAAGGATATGAGAGACTAAAAACAACCATCATTCAGATCACTCCCCCCTGCACACAAACACACCCTGCACACACTGGTTTCAATACTTTCAACATCTCCTGAAATGGACTGAGGACCCCAAACAGCAGTTGGCTGTTCCCAGGCAAATTTTTGGAGAAAGACACATAACCAGAGAGAAAAGTGGAATATAGGAAGCACTTATGCCTGCAAGCATTTCAAGTTATTGTTGTTTTGGGCTTCTGCTCAGGGACTGCATGTAGGAGGGGCAGCAAAAGTCAGAGCACAAAGCCTATGAAAGGTAAAAATTTTTAGGAAACCTGCTCACTTTAAGCTGGGGTTTCAAAAAGCTGAATTTTCAATGTCAGGGCAAAGTTAGTGGAACCCTATCCCTCTTTCCCCAAAACTGGGCGACTTTTGAGTCCAGACTGGACCCCAAAAGAACTGACACCCAGGGACTCACAAGCTGAGTTGACTAAGGAATCTCAAACTGTGAAAATGGTTTAAGTTGATACCCAAGTGGGAGTGACCCAGGTCCCTGACAGAGCGAACCCAAAGCTTCTTGGGGGCGGGAACACCTGGGCCAGGCCTTGCTTACCCTACCAGTAACTTTACAAAGGCAAAGAAGGCCAGCAGTCAAAGGTTAGCAGGAACAGAAAGAAGCACCCCTCCATTCTGAGATCCAGAAGAACCAAAAGGAAGCAGAAAAGCAGAAACACATCTGCACTCCCCTCAGACATGGAGACTATCAAACAGACTAAGACATCACATTCATTACCAAGCTTAAAGAATTAAGTGACAAACTTGGAAATACCTGCAGAAAACAGGTATATCATAGGAAACAGATTACATTATAGGAAACTATCAAATTTGTCATAGCAAACTTGAAAAAGAAACAAACAGAGCTGTTATAAACAAGTATTAAAATAACCAATGTTAAAAATGCAGCGAATGGACACAGGCACATTGCTGCTCTAGTGCATTTGCACTGGAAGTCCTCCCTGCCTGGAAAGAACATCCCCCAGACATCCTCTTGGTAAATTCAGGTCCTTCAATCTTTTCTCAGAGGTCAGCTTCTCAATGAGGCCCACACTGACCGCAACAGACATCTTCCCTCTCCCCACATACTTGTACTCTGAATCACCTTCTTTAAAGCATTTACCAACTTCTAATATAAACACTTCTCTCATTTACTGTGCTTAAAGTATACAGTCCGCCCCTTACCAACAGAACATATGCTCCATGAAGCCAGGAATGTTTGCTTGTTTTTAGTTCACTGAGCTTTCCTAGATGCAAAAACACTGTGTAATATCTCTGACACACAACAAATATCAGTTGAATGAATGATCAGTGTAGAGCACCTCCCTATTCTAGAGACAATATCTTTATTAATGTAACCTTAGGCCAAATGCTGTTGTGTGGCAGCTACAGCACGACAGCCACTCACGTTGACATCAATGCCACCTGTACTTGATGTGCTGCCTTTCCCTCCCTCCACTCAGCTCCCCACTCCCACACCAACTCTCCCTCACATTACAGCACACAATATATATTTCTCTCTTCAGAAAAGATGAGTCTAGGCTTATGGGTCCTATTTTCTAACCAATTGTGAGTCTAAATTAGACTCTATAAATCCATGAGTTTGTACTAGAGCCAGCACTCAGATTACTAGAGCTAAGGTCAAAAAGAGGTGGCAGGTTGCAGAGAAGATAAAAAAAATACAGTGAATGAGGGGCTTCCCTGGTGGTGCAGTGGTTAAGAATCTGCCTGACAATGTAGGGGACATGGGTTTGAGCCCTGGTCCGGGAAGATCTCACATGCTGCTGAGCAATTTAACCTGTGCACCACAACTACTGAGCCTGTGCTCTAGAGCCTATGAGCCACAACTACTGAGCCCGCATGCCGCAACTACTGAAGCCCGCGTGCCTGGAGCCCATCCTCTGCAACAAGAGAAGCCATTGCAATGAGAAGCCCACACACCGCAATGAAGAGTAGCCACTGCTCACCGCAACTAGAGAAAGCCCGCGCCCAGCAACAAAGACCCAACGCAGCCTAAATAGTTAACTAACTAAATAAATAAATAAAAATTTTAAAATACAATGAATGAGATAAACAGCAGATTGTATAAAATACAGGAAGAATTAATGAACTCATTAATTAGACATTTTTAGATATGAAACTATCTAATTTTATGTTAATTATGTATTATATAAATATATGTTAAACATAAATTAGAATAAACTCTCCAGCATGAAACATGGAAACAAATTTAAAAGAGAGTAAGGCACAAGGAGGGTACAGTGAGAGATCTAACGTGCATCTGATCAAGTCCTACAAGGAGAGAATGAGGCAGAAGAAATGTCTGAAGAGAAAATGGCTGAGAATTTTCCAGAACTGAAGAAACACATTCATCTATGGATCAAGGAGATCCAAGGAACCCCATGCAAATAAATCTAAATAAATCTGCTAAGAAAGCAGGCCCTGAAAGCTATCACAAGGTAAAAAAAAATTGTAACTGTATGAGGTGATGGACTAAACATTATGGTAATCATTTTGCATCATATATGAATGTCAAGTCATTATTCTGTATGTCAATTAGATCTCAATAAAACTGGAAGGAATAAATAAAACAAAAATCTGCAATTAGATGCATGATAGTAAAATGGCAAAAAACAAAGGTAAAGAGAAAAATCCTGAGAGTAAAAAAAGACAATTACCTTTAAAGGCATAGCAGTTAGACTGACCTCTAAACAACAGTCAACTATTTTCTCAGTAGTAATGATGGAAGGCATTTTTCTGTTTTTCTCTGCCTGACTTATTTCACTAAGAATAACACTCCCTAGGTCCATCCACATTTTGTTGCAAATGGCAGAATTTCATTGTTTTTATGGCTTAGTAATATTCCATTGTATGGATGTATATACATACCACATCTTCTTTATCCATTCGTCTGTTGATGGACACTTAGGTTGCTTCCATATCTTGACTATTGTAAATAATGCTGGTATGAACATTGAGGTGCATGTATCTTTTCGAATTCGTGTTTTCGTTTGCTTTGGATATACACCCAGCAGTGGAATTGCTGGGTCACATGGTAGTTCTATTTTGAGTTCTTTGAGGAACCTCCATACTGTTTTCCATAGTGGCTGCACCAATTTAGAATCCCACCAACAGTGCACTAGGGTTCCCTTTGCTCCACACCCTCTCCAACATGTGGAATCTAAAAAATAAAACAAATCAATGTATATAACAAAACAGAAGCAGAATCACACATGTAGAGAACAAACTAGTGGTTACCAGTGGGAAGAGGGAAGTAGGGAGGGGAGAGATATGGGTATAGGATTAAGACAAACTACCATATATAAAATAAATATACAACAAGGGTATATTTTAGAGCACAGGGGAATATAGCCATTATTTTGTAATAACTTTAAATGGAGTATAATCTATAAAAATATTGAATCACTATATGGTTGGTGGGCTGCACCCAGCAGGCCTGGAAGGCCTATACTTGTCCAGCTCTGAGACTGAAAACAGCCAGGAGAAAGCAACAGAGACATCAATGATTTATTGGTTAGAGGATCCTACTCTTGCAAAGCAAAAAGGTGCTGGAGCAACAGCGCACCACTTAATGGCAAATGGCAGGTAGGACATGGGAGTCATCTTCGCTACTCAGAGGAGGAGGAGGCCACTGTTTATATGGGGAAGTGACGACAGGTTGGTTCATCAGTTACCAAAGTAACCAGCAGTTGCGTTACATCCCTCATAGCCCCTCAGATTAAAAATCCAAGTGCAGATGTTTCACTTTAATAAACAAGCAGGTGGAACCCTTCTGGCTTAAGGACCATAAAAACTTATGGAAAAAACTGAAAGCCCCTTTTTTTGGGCAACCAAATATTCGGGAAATGCAAATCAACACTACAAAGAAGTATCGGGGGGACTTCTCTGGTGGTGCAGTGGTTAAGAATCCGCCTGCCAAAGCAGGGGACCCAGGTTCCTGCCCTGATCCAGGAAGATCCCACATGCCACAGAGCAACTAAGCCCATGTGCCACAACTAATGAGCCTGCACTCTAGAGTCTGCGAGCCACAACTACTGAGCCCACGTGCCACAACTACTGAAGCCTGCAGTCCTAGACCCTGTGCTCCGCAATGAGAAGCCACCACAATGAGAAGCCCGTGCACCCCAACGAAGAGTAGCCCCCGCTCACAACTAGAGAAAGACCGCACGCAGCAATGAAGACCCAATGCAATGAAAAATAAAATAGACAAATAAATTATGTATTAAAAAAAGAAGTATCAGCTCACAACAGTCAGAATGGCCATCATCACAAAGTCTACAAACAAGAAATGCTGGAGAGGGCATGGAGAAAAGAGAACCCTGCTGCACTGATGGTGGGAATGTAAGTTGCTAACAGCCACTCTGGGTAACAGAATGGAGTTTCCTTAAAAATCTAAAAAATGGAGCTACAGAGGATACTGCAATTCCACTGGTGGGCGTATATTTTGGGAAGACCAAACAACCACAAGACAGAAGCACCCCAAAGTTTAGTGCAGCCCTGTTTACAAGAGCCTAGACATGGAAGCAACCTAAATGCCCTTGGAAGGAAGAATGGATAAAGAAGATGTGCTACATATGTACAGTGGAATATTACTCAGCCATGAAATGAAGGAAATAAGGCCACTTGCAGCAACTCGAATGGACCTAGATACAATCATACCAAGTGACATAAGTCAAGGAAAGAGAAATATTATACAATATCACTTATAGGCGGATTCTAAAAATTGATACAAATGAACTTACAACCCAGAAACAAAGTCACAGATTTAGAAAACAAACTTTTGACTATTAAAGGGGAAAAGCAGGGGTGGAGCTATAAAAAAAGGGTGTTTAAATCAGTATACATACCCTTACATAGAGAAAATAGGTAATCAATCAAGACCTACTGTATAGCATGTAGAACTTGACTTAACACACTGTAATAGCCAAAACAAATATGACTGGTAAGAATCTGAAGAACGATATATAGATACCTCTGCATAAGTGAATCAGGTTGCTATACAACAGAAAGAAATACAATATTGTAAGTCTGCTATAGTCCATTATAAAAATAAAGTACAAAAAAAGAAAAAAGAAACAGAGAGAGAGAAATTTTTACTGAATTCGATGAGGGGCGGTGACCAAACATGGTGTCACAACATCTGGAGTCAGAACTGGCTTGGGTCCCAAGGCTGGGCTGTCATGGGGCTGAGGGAGCTGATGATGAGGTGCCAGTAACTGCAACCCCACTGGAGTTATACTGCCTAATCCCCAAGACATGGGTCCAATATCTCCTGGTACAGGGGAGCCAAGCTAAGCTAAACATGCCTGGGACACCCAAAGAATGGTGAACCCACCTGGAGAAGAAGAGATTTGAAAAGTCACCTTATCTCCACATCTCCTGGTGGTGGGGTTCCCAAATCCAGGCTCTTTCCTTGGAGTCTCGCCAGCTAGGGGAGACAGCACCCTCAAGAGCCGGTTTTGCAGGGCTTGTAAATTGTCCAGGGGATGAACGGTAAGAGGGGTTAAGGAATGAGACACAAGCCCTAGGGTGTTTGAACAGGCACAAGCCACTCTAATTTCCAATCAGGAAGAAGACTTTCCCAAAGGCTCAGGTTGCCCCAGTAACACAAGTGGGGCTTGAAGAAATCCTGCCGCCTTGTGGCCGTTTCCCAAAACAACAACTTGAAAAGCAGTGCTCAGGGGCAGCAATTCACAAGGCATGCAGGGCTGTAAAGGACACCAGCCCCCGAAAAATGTCTTGGGGTAAATAACCGAAAAGGACTTGAAAAAAAAGGCAGAATTCCGGAACTGGATTTCAAGAGCTACATTCGACTCACCATTAAAGCATTTGAAAAGCTGCTCAACATCGCCAAAGATTGGGTTTGCCAAAAAGAGCATTTAACATATTAAAGGAAACACCCATATGCCCTTTGTGACCAACCAAACATTTGGGAAATACAAATCAACAATACAAATAGGTATCACTTTGCACCAGTCATAATGGCCATCCTAAAAAAGTCTAAAAACAAGAAATGCTGGGGAGGGTGTGGAGAAAAGGGAACCCTGCTTCCATGAAGGTGGGAATGTAAAATTGCTAACAGCCACCCTGGAGAAGTGTATGGTTTTTCCTAAAAAATCTAAAAAATACAGTTACAAAGCATACGGCACTAAGACCCCTGGGCTTATATCTTGGGAAAATCATAAATTGATAGGATGCAGGCACCACAACGTTCCGTGCAGCCCTGTTTACAAGAGCCTCGACTTGGAATCAACCTAAATGACATTGGAAGGAAAAAATGGATAAAGAAGATGTGGCGCTTATGGACAATGGAATATTACACAGCCATGAAATGAATGAAATAAGGTCAGGTGCAGCAACTCGGATGGACTTAGATACAATCATACTAAGTGACATAAGTCAGACAGAGAGATTTATCATAAGATATCACTTATAGGTGGAACCTAAGTCTGGATACATATGAGCTAACTTACAAAACAGAAACAGAGTCACAGATATAGAAAACAAAATTATGGCTGCCAGGGCTTCCCTGGTGGCGCAGTGGTTGAGAGTCCGCCTGCCGATGCAGGGGACACGGGTTAGTGCCCCAGTCCGGGAAGATCCCACATGCCGCGGAGCGGCTGGGCCTGTGAGCCATGGCTGCTGAGCCTGCGCGTCCGGAGCCTGTGCTCCGCAACGGGAGAGGCCACAACAGTGAGAGGCCCACGTACCGCAAAAAAAAAATAAAAATTATGGCTGCCAAAGGAGAAAGGTGGCAGGGGGGAGGCGTAAAACAGGACGTTTAAAAATTAGAATACATACCCTTCCATAGACAAAGGCGGTAATTGATAAGGAGTGACTGTATAGCATACAGAACTCAACTCAACACACTGTAATCACAGGAAAAGAAAATACAAGACTGGTAAGAATCTGAAAAAGAATATACTGATGTCTGTCTGTAAGTGAATCAAGTGGATGTACAGCAGAAAGAAACACAGCATTGACATTCAGCTATACCCCATTATAAACATAAATTACAAAAAAAAAATAAAGACAGAGAGAGAGAAATTCTTATGTAATTCGTTCAGGTGCGTGACCCACCCGGAGTCACATAATCAAGACCCACGGCTGGCTTGGGTCCTAAGGCTGGACACACATGGGGCTGAGAGGCTTGGAGAGTATTTGCCAGCAAATGAAGTCCAATTGCAGTTGTACTGCTCGGTCCCCACTCCATGGGCTGCAAATCTCCAGGAGCAGGGGAGCCAACTTACAGCTAAAACATGCCTGGGACACCCAGAAGATGGTGGACCGTTTGGCCGGGAAGACTTTGGAAAAGTCACCTCATCTCCACATCTCCTGGTGGTCGGGTTCCTCCCTCCAGCCTCTTTCCTAACAGTCTCCCCACCTGGGGAAGAAGCACCCTGAACAGCTGGCTGGGAATTTGTCCCTGGGATGAAGGGGATGGGGTAGGGGACGGAATAAGACACAAACCCTAGGTGTTTAGACAGGCACATGTCACTCTAATTTCCATCAGGAAGTGGAATTTCCCAAAGAATCAGGTTGCTCCAGTAATCAGATTGGGGCTTGAAGCAATCCTGCCACTTTGGCTGGTTCCCCAAAAAAAGCTGAAAATGGGTGCTCAGAGACACTGCAATTCACAAAGACTGCAGGGCTGTAAATGACACCTATCGCAAAAAAAAGTGTCTTAGGGTAAGTAAAGCCTTTATGAAGACTTGAAGAAGAAACATGGCAAAGAATCAGAGGGCACATCACTTAATGCCAGCCATGGCTGGTTTCATCAGTTCAAGGCTAGAGCCAACCTTCACAATGTAAAAGTAAGTGGGGAGGCAGCAAGTTCAGATAGGGTAGCTGTCCAGGAACTTCCGGAAACACTTTGAGAAATTATTGATGATGGTGTGTATTTACCCAAGCAGGTTTTTAATGTGGATGAGACACAACTGTACTGGAAGAGGATGCCGGACTGAAGTTACATCAGTAACTAGGAAAAATTGATGCCGGGGGCTTCCCTGGTGGCGCAGTAGTTGAGAGTCCGCCCGCCGATGCAGGGGACACGGGTTCGTGCCCCGGTCCGGGAAGATCCCACATGCCGCGGAGCGGCTGGGCCCGTGAGCCGTGGCCGCTGAGCCTGCGCGTCTGGAGCCTGTGCTCCGCAACGGGAGAGGCCACAACAGTGAGAGGCCCGCATACCGCAAAAAAAAAAAAAAAAAAAAAAGCTGCTCGACATCACAAATGATTCAGTTGGCCAAAAAGGGCATACGTGTCTTTCCTTAATTTAAGGAAATTAAGGAAAAATAGGCGGGAAATGCAAATCAACACTACAAAGAGGTATCACTTTGCACCAGAGTGGCCACCTTCACAAATTCTAAAAACAAGAAATGCTGGAGGGGGCGTGGAGAAAAGGGAAATCTGCTAAGCTGACACTGGGAATGTAAGTTGCTAACAGCCACTCTGGAAAAGTGTATGGCGTTTCCTAGAAAATCTAAAATATAGAGCTACACAGCAAATGGCACTAACGCCACTGGGAGTATATCTTGGAAAAACCATAAATCGACAGAACACAGGCACCCCAACGCTTAGTGCAGCCCTGTTTACAAGAGCATCACCTTGCAAGCAACCTAAATATCCTTGGAAGGAAAAATTGGATAAAGTAGATGTGGTACTTATGTACAATGGAATATTACTCGGCCATGAAATGATGAATAATGGCAGTTGCAGCAACTCAAATGGACCTAGATATGATCACACTAAGTGACATAAATAAGAAAGAGGAAGAAACGATATGAGATCATATTATCATATGATATCATTTAAAGGTGGAATCTAAAACTGGATACATATGAAATAACTTACAAAACAGAAACAGAGTCACAGACTTTAAAAAAGATTATGATTGCCAAAGGGGAAAAGTGGAAAGGGGGGAGGCATAAACCAGGTGGTTGAAATTAGAATGCATACCCTTCCGTAGAGAAAATAGGTAATCGTTAAGACTTACTGTATAGCATACAGAACTCGACTAAACACACTGTAATCACCAGAAAATAATATATAAGACTGGTAAGAATCTGAAAAAAGAATTTATTGATGTCACTCTGTAAGTTTATCAAGTGGATGTACAACAGAAAGAAACACAGCATTGAAAATCAGCTATACCCCATTATAAACATAAAGATAAATTACAAAGAGACAGAGAGAGAGAGAGAGAGAGAGAGAGAGAGAGAGAGAGAGAGAAAGAGAGGGAAATACTTTAAAAACTAGTTCAGGGGCAGTAACCCAACTTGCAGTCACATTATTGAGGCACCGAGCTCTCTAGGTTACTAAGGCTGGACACTCCTGGGGCTGAGTGGCTTGGTGAGGATGTGCCAGCAAATGCGGCCCCATTGGAGTTGTACTGCCCAGTCCCCACTCAATGGGTCCCAAATCTACAGGTTCAGGGGAGCCAACTTACAGCACAAACATGCCTGGGACACCCAGAATATGGTGGACCATCTGGGACGGAAGGGTTTGGATAAGTCACCTCATCTCCACATTACTTGGTGGTGGGGCTCCCCCCTCCAGCCTCCTTACTTAGAGACTCCCCACCTGAGGAATGCAGCACCCGCAACAGCTGGTTTTGCAGGCTTGGAATTTGTCCAGGGGATGAAGGGGAAGGAGAGGTAAGAATGAGACACAAGCCCGAGGTGTTTGGACAGGCCCATGCCACTCTAATTTCCAATCAGGAAGTAGAAATTCCCGAAGGCTCAGGTTGCCCCAGAAACCAGAATGTGGCTTGAACAAATTCTGCCACTTTCTGGCCCGTTCCCGAAACAACAAGTTGAAAACCAGTGCTCTGGGGCACTGGAATTCTTAAAGACAATAGTGCAGTAAATGACACTTACCGCAAAAAAAAAATCTTGGGTTAAGTAAACAAAAAGGACTTGAAGACACGGCAGAGTTGCAGGAAGAGATTTAAAGAGTTAGATTGGACTCGCCATTAAAGCACATGAAAATCTGCTCAATATCACCAATGATTTTGTTGGTCAAAAAGGGCGTAAGGTTTTTTCCTTAAAATATAAGGAAATATATTAAGGAAAAACACGTATGCAATTTTGGGCCAACCAAACAGGCAGGCAAGGAAATCAACACTACAAAGAGCTATCACTTCCCACCAGTCAGAATGGCCATCCTCAGAAATTCTAAAAACCAGAAGTGCAGGAGAGGGCATGGAGAAAAGGAAACCCTGCTACCTTGATGGTGGGAATGTAAATTGCTAACAGCCACCTGGAGAAGTGTATGGTGTTTCCTAAAAAATCTGAAAAACACAGCTACAGAGCATACAGCATTTCCACTCCTGGGCGTATATCTAGGGAAAACCATAAATCGACAACACACAGGCACCACAGAGTTTAGTGCAGCCTTGTCTACAAGAGACTGGATTTTGGAGCAATCTAAATGTCCTTGGAAGGAAACCACGGATAAAGAAGGTGTGGTAATTATGTACAATGGAATATTACTCAGCCATGAAATGAATGAAATAAGGAGAGTTGCAGCAACTCGGATGGAACTACATATGATCATACTAAGTGACATATGTCAAACAGAGAAAGAGACTTATTATAAGATATCACTTATTTGTGGAATCTAAAAATGGATACAAATGAACTAACTTACAAAACAAAAACAGAGTCACAGATTTAGAAACACACTTATGGCTACTAAATGGGAAAGGTGGAAAGGGTGACGCATAAACGAGGAGGTTGAAATGAGCATACATACCCTTCCATAGAGAAAAGAGATAATCGACAAGGACCTACTATACAGCACAGAGAACTCGAGTCAACAGATTGTAATCACCGGAAAAGAATATGTAAGACTGGTAAGAATATGAAAAAGAATTTATTGATGTCTCCTTGTAAGTGAATCAAGTGGATGTACAGCAGAATGAAAAACAGCATTGTAAATCAGTTATACTCCATAATAAAGATAAATTGCAAAAACAGAAAGAGAGCACAAATTTCTTAGTAAATTATTTGAGGGGCCGTGACCCAACCTGGTGTCACATCATGTAGATGCAGAGCTGGCTAGGGTCCTAAGGCTGGACACTCGTGTGGCTGAGCGAACTGGTGAGTATGTGCCAGCAAATGAAGCCCTATTGGAGTTGTACTGCCTGGTCCCCATTCCATGTGTCCCAAATATCCAGGGGCAGGGGAGCCAACCTACAGCTAAAACATGCATGGGACACCCAGAAGATGGTGGACCGTCTGGGCGGGAAGAGTCTGGAAAATTCACGTCATATTCACATCTCCTGGTGCTGGGGTTCCCCACTCCAAGCCTCTTTCCTTAGAGTCACCACACCAGGGGGAGGCACCACCCTCAAAAGCCGGATTGCACAGCTTGGGATTTGTCCCAATGATGAAATGGAAGAGGGGGAAGGAAGGAGACACAAGCCCTATGTGCTTGTACAGGCACATGTCACTCTGAATTCCAATCAGGAAGAGGAATATCCAAAGGGCTTATGTTGCCACAGTAACCAGAATGGGGCTTGAAGCAATCCTGCCGCTTTGTGGCCGCTTCCCAAAACAGCAAGTTGAAAACTGGTGCTCAGGGGCACAGCAATTCACAAATCCTGCAGGGTTGTAAATGACACCTAACCTCGAAAAATGTCTTGGGGTAAGTAATTGAAAAGGACTTGAACAAGGCAGAAATGCAGGAAAGGGATTTGAAGAGGTAGATTGGACTCACCCTAAAGCACATGGAAAGCCACACAACATCACCAATGAATGGGTTGGCAAAATAGGGTGTATGATTTTTCCGTAATATATTAAGGAAGAGTTTTTACGCCCTTTTTGGCAAACAAGACATGAGGGTGTGGGACTCGAGGGACATTGTTCCAGCTAATGATTAAGAACTCTCCAGACAATAGGGGCTTCTTAGACAATGGGTGAATTTCCAGGATGTCCGGCCCCCTTCCGAGAAGGAGGGAGATAACAAAATGTAAAAAAGGTGTCTGTCAAAGACCAATCAGGCAGCTGGGGAGAAGGAGGGAGATAACAAAATGTAAAAAAGGTGTCTGTCAAAGACCAATCAGGCAGCTGGGGAGAAGGAGGGAGATAACAAAATGTAAAAAAGGTGTCTGTCAAAGACCAATCAGGCAGCTGGGGAGAAGGAGGGAGATAACAAAATGTAAAAAAGGTGTCTGTCAAAGACCAATCAGGCAGCTGGGGACAAGTTCCCTCTCTGGTCCGAGCCTAAGCCGGGACCAATCAGCAGGAGAACACAACCAAATCTATAATTTACATACGGGGAAATGGGAACCTATAAAACTGACATATTCGCGCCCAAAAGGGTTCCTTCTTCGACCTCCTGCGTGAGGACCAAGGAACCCCGGTGCACCGGCCTTCAATAAACCTCTTGCGTTTTGCATCGACTTCCGACTCTTGTTGTTTCCTGGGCGAGTCGAAAATCCTAGGAGACCGCGCAGGTCTAACAAGGGAAATGCAAATCAATACTACAAACACATACCATTTCACACCACTCAGAATGGCCATCGCCACGATGTGTAAAAACAAGAAATGAAAGAGAGGGCGTGAAGAAACGGGAATCCTGCTACACTGATTGTGAGAAAGTAAATTGGTAGCAGACACTCAGGAGAAGTGTATGGCATTTCCTAAAAAATCTGAAAAACACAGCTACAGATCATACAGCATTTCCGTTCCTGGGCGTATACCATGGGATAACCATAAATTGACTTGACACAGGCACTGCAACATTGGTGTAGGCTTGTTTACAAGAGCCTCGACTTGGAAGCAATCTAAATGTCCCTGGAAGGAAACAATGGATAAATAAGATGTGGTACTTATGTACAATGGAATATCACTGAGCCAGGAAATGAATGAAATAAGGAGAGTTGCAGCAACTTGAATGGAACTAGATACGATCATACTAAGTTACATAAGTCAGAGTGAGAAAGAGAATTATCAAATATATCACTTATAAGTGGAATCAAAAATGGATACAAATGAACTAACTTACAAAACAGAAAAAAGAGTCAAATTTAGAAAACACACTTATGGCTTCTAAAGAGGAAGTCTGGGTGGGGGAAGGCATAAACCAGGACGTTGAAATGGCCAAACATACCCTTCCATAGACAAAATAGGTAATCGACAAGGACCTACTGTATAGCACAAAAAATTCTACTTAACACACTGTAATCACCGGAAAAGAATATATGACACTGGTAAGAATCTGAAAAAGAATTTATATAGATGTCTCTCTGCAAGTGAATCAAGTGGATTTACAGCAGAAAGAAACACAGCACATCATCTAGACCACAGTTGGCTAGGGTCCTAAGGCTGGATACTCCTGAGCTGAGTGGATGGCTGAGGATGTGTCAGCAAATGCAGTCCCATTGGAGTTGTATTGCCTGGTCCCTACTCCATGAGTCCCAAAGCTCCAGGTGCAGGGGAGGCAACCTACAGAAACACATGCCTGGGACACTCAGAGGATGGTGGATCGTCTGGTCGGAAAGAATGTGGAAAAGTCACCTCATCTCCATATCTCATGGTGGTCGAGTTCCACCCACCAGCCTCTTTCATTACACTCTCCCCACTTGAGGAAGGCAGCACCTTGAAGAGGCTGCTTTGCACAGCTTGGAATTTGTTCGGTGGTTATAGGGGAAGGGAGGGAAGGAATGAGACACAATCCCCAGGTGTTTGGACAGGCAGCTGCCACTCTAATCTCCATTTAGGAAGAGGAATTTCCTTAAGCTTCAGCTTGCCCCAGGAACAACAATTGGGCTTGAAGTAATCCTGCCCATTTGTGGCCTGTCACGAAACAAGTTGAAAACCTGTGCTCAAGGGCACTGCAATTTACAGTCTGCAGGGTTGTAAATGACACCTATCAACAAAAAATGTCTTGGGGTAAGTAATCAAAAAGCATTTGAAAGCAAGGCAGAATTTCAGGAACCGGATATCAAGAGGTGGATTGGACTCGACATTAAGGCACAGGAAAAGGTACTCAACATCACAAATGATTCGGTTGGCCAAAAAGGGCGTATGCGTTTTTCCTTAACATATTAAGGAAAAACCGGACTCCCATTTTGGCTAACCAAACAGGTAGAAAATGCAAATAACACTACAAAGAGGTATCACTTTGCACCAGTCAGAATAGCCATCCTCAAAAACTGTACCAGAAAGGTAGGAAGAGGGGTAGGGAAAAGGGACCCCTGCTTCTATGATGGTGGGAATGTAAATCGCAAAAGCCACTCTGGAGAACTGCATGGTGTTTCTTTAAAAATCTTAAAAACAGAGATACAGAGCATACGGCACTTCCACTCACGGGTGTATATCTTGGGAAAACCAAAAATCGACAGGACACAGGCACCCCAACGTTTAGTGCAACCCTGTTTACAAGCGCCTTGATGTGGAAGCAACCTACATGTCCTTGCAAGGAAATAATAGATAAAGATGATGTGGTGTTATGTACAACGGCCAACAAATGAATGAAATAAGCCCAGTTCCACAACTTGCATGGACCTAGACACGATCATACAGAGTGACATACTTCAGACAGAGAAAGAGACTTACCATAAGATCTCACTTAGAGGTGGAATATAAAAATGTATACAAATGAACTAACTTACGAAACAGAAACAGAATCATAGATTTAGAAAACATACCTGTGGCTACTAAAGGGGAAAGGAGATGTGGGGGAGGCGTAAACCAGAACATAGAAATTAGCATAAATACCGTTCAATAGAAAAAAATAGGTAATCGACAAGGACCTACTG
Source organism: Tursiops truncatus (assembly GCF_011762595.2). NCBI lineage: Eukaryota > Metazoa > Chordata > Mammalia > Artiodactyla > Delphinidae > Tursiops > Tursiops truncatus. Next base: position 134,126,339 of record NC_047036.1, read on the forward strand.
TATAGCACATACACTCGACTCAACATACTGTAATCACTGGAAACGAATATATAAGACAGGTAAGAATCTGAAAAAGAATTTATTGATGTCTCTCTGTAAGTAAATCAAGTGGAAGTTCAGCAGAAAGAAACATAGCATTGAAAATCAGCTATATCCCATTATAAAAATAAAGATCAACTACAAAAATAAAGAGAGTGAGAGAGAGAAATTCTTAAAAATTCATTCAGGGGCGGTAACAAAAACCTGGAGTCATACCATCTAGACCCACAGCTGGAAGGAACCTAAAGCTGGACACTCGTGGGGCTGAGCGGCTTGGTGAGGATGGGCCAGCAAATACAGCCCATTTGGAGTTATACTGCCTGGTCCCCATTCCAGGGGTCCCAAACCTAGAGGTGCAGGGAACCCATTCTACAGCTAAAACATGCCTGGGACACTCAGGGGATGGTGAATCCTACTGTTGGGAAGGGTTTGGAGAAGTCACCTCATCTCCACATCTTTAGGTGTTCAGGTTCCCCCCTCCAACCTCTTTCCTTAGTGTACCCACTTGGGGAAGGCAGCACCCACCAGAGCCTGTTTTGCATGGCTTGCAATAGTCTGAGAGATGAAAGGGAGCTGGGGGGAAGGAATGAGACACAAGCCCTAGGTTTTGGGACAGGCACATTCCACTCTAATTTCCAATCAGGAAGAGGAATTTTCCATATGCTTGGGTTGCCCCAGCAACCAGAATTGGCTTGAAGGAATACTGCCTCTTTGTGGCTGGTTCCCAAAACAACAAGTTGAAAACCTGGGCACACTGCACTGAAATTCAAAAGCCTGCAGGGTTGTAAATGACACATATCATCGAAAGATTTCTTGGGGTAAGTTATCAAAAAGGACTTGAAAGAAAGGCATAACTGCAGGAACGGGATATCAAGAGGTAGATTGGACTCGCCATTAAAGCACAGGAAAAGCTGCTGAACATCCCCAATGATGCAGTTGGCCAAAACGGCGTATGCGTTTTTCCTTAATATATTAAGGAAAAACACATACACCAATTTTGGCTAACCAAACAGACAGACAATATAAATCAACACTAGAAAGAAATATCACTTGACACCAGTCCGAATGGGATCCTCACAAAGTGTAAAACCAGAAATAAAGCAAATAGAGTGGAGAAAAGGGAACACTGTTATGATGATGGTGGGAATGTTAATTGCCAACAGCCACTCTGAAGAAGTGTATGATGTATCCCAAAACATCTAAAAAACAGAGTTACAGAGCATGCAGCACTTCCAATCCTGGGTATATATCTTGGGAAAAACATAAATCGACAGGACACAGGCACCTCAATATATATGCAGCCCTGTTTACAAGACCCTAGACTGGGAAGCAACATAAATGTCCTTGGAAGGAAAAATTGGATAAAGAAGATATGGTACTTATGTACAATGGAATATTACTCAGTCATGAAATGAATGAAATAAGGCCAGTTGCAGCAACTTGGATAAACCTAGATGTGATCATACTGAGAAACATAATTCAGATAGAGGAAGAGACTTATCATAAGATATCACTTATAGGTTGTATCTAAAATTTGATACAAATGAACTAACTTACAAAACAGAAACAGAGTCACAGATTTAGAAAGCACAATTGTGGCTATAAAACCAGAAAGATGGTGTTGGGGAGGTATAAACAGGAACGTTGAAGTTAGCATACATACCATTCCATAGGCAAAATACATAATCCATAAGGACACACTGTATAGCACATACACTCGACTGAACACACTGTAACCACTGTGTGTTTACACAATATAAAGAGAGGTAAAACTCTGAAAAAGAATTTATTGATATCTCCCTCTAAGTGAATCAAGGGGATGTACAGCAGAAAGAAACACAGCATTGAAAATCAGCTATACCCCATTATAAAAATAAAATACAACAACAAAAAAAGAGTGAGAGTGAGAGAGAGAGAAATTCTTACAAAATTCGTTCAGCGGCTGTGATGCAAACTGGATTGACCACATCCAGACCGACAGCTGGATGGGACCTAAGGCTGGTCACTCGGGGGCTGAGAGACTTGTTGAGGATGGGAGAAAATACAGCCCCTTTAGAGGAATACTGCCTGGTCCCCACTCCATGCAGCCCAAATCTCCAGGTGCAGGGGACCCCTCCTACAGCTAAAACATGCATGGGAAACCCAGAGAATGGTACACCGTCTGATTGGGAAGAGTTTGGAAAAGTCAACCAAACAGGCAAGCAATGCAAATCAACACTACGAAGAGGCATCACTTCTCAGCAGTCAGAAAGGCCATCCTCACAAAGTGTACAAACCAGAAATGCAGGACAGGACATGGAGAAAAGGGATGCCTGTTACGCGGAAGGTGGGAATGTAAACTGCCAACAGCCACTCTGGAGAAGTGTACTGTGTTTCCTAAAAGATCTAAAAAACAGAGCTACAGAGCCTACAGCACTTCCATTCATGGGCGTATACCTTGGGAACACCCAAAATCGACAGAACACAGGCACTCCAACGTTTAGTGCTGCTCTGTTTACAAGAGCCCAGACTTGGATAAAACCTAAATGTCCTTAGAAAGAAAAAATGGATAAACAAGATGTGGTACTTATATATGATGGCATATTACTCAGCCATGAAATCAATGAAAGAAGGTCAGTGGCAGCAACTCGGCTGGACTTAGGTACGATCATTCCAAATGACATGAATCAGACAGAAAAAGAGACATAAGATATCACTTATAGATGGAATCCAAACATAGCTACACATTAGCAAATTAAAAAAGAGAAACTGTCACACATTTTCAAAACACAATTATGGATGCTAAAGGGGAAAGATCGGGTGGAGAGAGGCATAAACCAGGAGGTTGAAATTAGTATATGTAACGTTCCATAGGCCAAATAGGTAATCGACAAGACCTACTGTATACCTCAAAGAACTGGACACAGCACACTGTAGTCACCGGAAAAGAATATATAATACTTTTAGAATCTGAAAAAGAATTTATTCATGTTTCTCTTTAAATGAATCAAGTGGTTGTACAGCAGAAGGAAACACAGCATTAAAAATCAGCGAAACCACATTAGAAAAATAAATTACCAAAAACAAAACAAAACAAAAGACAGTGAGAGAGAGAGAAATTCTTACAAAATTGGTTCAGGGATTGTGATGAAACCTGGATTAACCACATCGAGAAACACAGCTGGATGGGACCTAAGGCTAGATACACGTGGGCCTGAGAGAGTTGGTGAGGATGGGCCAGCAAATGGAGCCCCTTTAGAGAAATACTGCCTGGTCCCCATTCCATGCGTCCCAAATGTCCAGATGCAGGGGACCCATCCTACAGCTAAAACATGCATGGGACACCCAGAGGATGGTACACCTTCTGATCAGGAAAAGTATGCAAAAGACACCTCATCTTCTCATCTCCTGGTGGTCAGCTTCCCCCCACCAGCCGCTTTCCTAACAATCACCCAACTTGGGGATGTCAGCACCTTCAAGATCCTGTTACACACAGTTTGGAATGTGTACGGAGGATGAAGCGTAAGAGTGTGAACCAATAAGAAAAAAGCCCTATGTGTTTGGACAGGCAGTTGCCACTCTAATTTCCAATCAGGAAGAGGAATTCACCAAAGGCTCATCTTGACCCCGGAAACAGAATAGGACTTGAAGCAAACCTGCTCTTTTGTGGCCAGTCACCAACAAAACAAGTTGAAAAATGGAGCTAGGGGCACTGCAATTCACAAATCTGCAGACTTGTAAATGATACCTATCATGGAAAAATGTCTTGAGTAAGTCTTCTAAAAGGACTTGTAAGCAAGACAGTTACAGGAAATGGATTTCAAGAGGTAGATTGGACTCGGCATTAAAGTACTTGAAAAGCAGCAGAACTTCGCCAATGATTCAGTTGGCCAAAAAGGGCGTATGCGTTTTTCCTGAATATATTCAGGAAAAACGCATACGCCCTTTTTGGCCAACCAAACAGGCAGGCAATGCAAATCATTTCTACAAAGAGGTATCACTTTGCAGCCTTCTGAAGGGCCATCCTCACAAAGTGTAAAAAAGGAGAAATGCAGGACAGGGCATGGAGAAATGGAAGCCCTGTTACGCTGATGGTGCAAATGTAAATTTCCAATGGCCACTCTCGAGAAGTGTACTGTGTTTCCTAAGAAATCTATAAAACCGAGCTACAGAGCCTACGGCATTTTCACTCAAGGGCATATATCTTGGAAAACAAAAAATCGACAGGACACAGGCAGCCAACGTTTAGTGCTGCACTGTTTACCAGAGCCTCGACTTGGATAGAACCTAAATTTCCATGGAAAGAAAAAACGGATAAAGAAAATGTGGTACTTATGTACAATGCCATGTTACCCACCATGAAATCAATGAAATAAGACCAGTTGCAGCAACTCGGGTGGACTTATCTACGATCATCCTAAGTGACATAAGTCAGACAGAAAAAGACACTTATGATAAGATATCACTTATAGCTGAAATCTAAAAATGGTTACACATGAACTAAATTACAAAACAAAAACTGTCACACATTTAGAAAACAAATTTATAGCTGCTAAAGGGGAAAGGTGGGGTGGGGAGAGGCGTAAACCAGGAGGTTGAAATTAGCATAGATACCATTCCATAGACAAAATAGGTAATCGACAAGACTAATTGTATAGCTCAGAGAAGTGCACTCAGCACACTGTACTCACCCGAAGAGAATATACAAGACTTTAAGAATCTGAAAAATAATTTATCGATGTCTCTCGTTAAGTGAATCAAGTGGTTGTATAGCAGCAGGAAATGCATTATAAAAATAAATTAACAACAACAAAAAAAGGACAGTGAGAGAGAGAAATTTTGCCAAAATTCGTTCAGGGGCTGGAATGCAACCTGCATTTACCACATCCAGACACACAGCTTGATGGGACCTAAGACTGGACATTCATGGGGCTGAGAGGATTGGTGAGAATGGGTCAGCAAACCCAGCTGCTTTACAGTAATACTACCTGGTCCCTATTCCATGCGTCCCAAATCTTCAGGTGCAGGGGAACCTTCCTCCAGCTAAAATATGCATGGGACACCCAGACGATGGTACACTGTCTAATCGGGAAGAGTTTGGAAAAGGCATCTCATCTCCTCGTGGTCGGGTTCCCCCTTCCAGCCTCTTTCCTAACAATCTCCCCACTTGGGGAAGTCAGCACCTTCAACATCCTGTTTCGCACAATTTGCAATCTGTCCGGAAGATGAAGTGTAAGGGGGCGAACCAATGAGAGACAAGCCCTAGGTGTTTGGACAGGCACATCCCACTCTAATTTCCAATCAGAAAGAGGAACTGACCAAAGGCTCAGATTGCCCCCAGAACCAGATTAGGAGTTGAAGGAATCCTGCTATTTTGTGTCCAGTTGCCAAAAAAACAAGTTGAAAAATGGAGCTCAGGGGCACTGCAATTCACAACCCTGCAGACTTGTACATGATACGTATCATTGAAAAATGTCATGAGGTTAGTCATCGAAAAGGACTTGTAACCAAGGCAGACTTGTAGGAAAGGGATTTCAAGAGGTAGATTGGACTCACCATTAAAGCACATGAAAAGTGGCAGAACTTCGCCAATGACGCAGTTGGCGAAAACGGGCGTATGCGTTTTTCCTCAATATATCCTGGAAAAACGCATACACCATTGTTGGCCAATCAAACAGGCAGGCAATGCAAATCAACACTACAAAAAAGTATGACTTTGCAGCAGTGGGAAGGGCCATTTCCACAAAGTGTAAAAACAAGAAATTCATGAGAGGGCGTGGAGAAAAGGAAGTCCTGTTACGCGGAAGGTGGGAATGCAAATTGCCAACGGCCACTCTGGAGAAGTGTATTGTGTTTCCTAAAACATCTAAGAAACAGAGCTACAGAGTATACAGCATTTCCACTCATGGTCGTACACCTTGGGAACACCAAAAATCGACAATATACAGGCACCCCAATGTTTAGGGCTGCCATGTTTACAAGAGCCTTGAATTGGATACAACCTAAATGTGCTTGGAAAGAAAAAATGGATAAAGAATGTGGTATTATGTAAAATGGCATATTACTCAGCCATGAAATCAATGAAATAAGGCCAGTTGCAGCAACTCAGGTGGACTTATCTACGATCGTCCTAAGTGACATACATCAGACAGAAAAAGAGACATATCATAAGATATCACTTATAGCTGGAATCTAAAAATAGCTACATATGAACTAAATTAGAAAACAAAAACTGTCACACATTTAGAAAACAGACTTACGGCTGCTAAAGGGGAAAGGTGGGGTGGGGAGAGGCATAAACCGGGAGGTTGGAATTAGCATAGATACCATTCCATAGACCAAACTGTTAATCGACAAGACCTACTGTATAGCTTAAAGAACTGCACTCAGCACACTGTAGTCACCAGAAAAGAATATAGAAGACTTTTAAGAATCTGCAAAAGAATTTATTCATGTCTCTCTTTAAGTGAATCAAGTGGTTGTACAGCAGCAGGAAACGCAGCAAAAAAAAATTAAGCAAAACTGCATTAGAAAAATAAATTACCAAAATAAAGACAGTGAAAGAGAGAGAAATTCGTTTAAGGGCTGTGATGCAACCTGGATTGACCACATCCACACACACAGCTGGATGTGACCTAAGGCTGGACACTCGTGGCACTGAGAGCCTTGGTAAAGGATGGGCCAGCAAATGGAGCCCCTTTAGAGGAATACTGCCTGGTCCCCATTCCAAGCATCCCAAATCTCCTGGTGCAGGGGAGTCTTCCTAAGCTAAAACATGCCTGGGACATGCAGAGAATTGTACACCACACGATCAGGAAGAGTTTGGAAAAGGCACCTCATATACTCATCTCCTGGTGGTCAGCTTCCCCGCTCCAGACACGTTGCTAACCATCTCCCCACTTGGGGAAGTCAGCACCTTCAACATCCTGTTTCACACAGTTTGGAATTTGTCCAGAGGATGAAGCAGAAGGGGGCGAACCAATGAGAGACAAGCCACAGGTACTTGGACAGCCACATGCCACTCTGATTTCCAATCAGGAAGAGAAAGTGATCAAAGGCTTAGCTTACCCCCGGAACCAGAACAGGACTTGTAGCAATCCTGCACTTTTGTGGCCAGTTGCCACAAAAACAAGTTGAAAAATGGAGCTCAGGGGCACTGCGATTCACAGACCTGCAGACTTGTACATGATACGTATCGGCGAAAAATGCCTTGAGGTAGGTCATCGAAAAGGACTTGGAAGCAAAGCAGACTTGCAGGAAAGGGATTTCAAGAGGTAGACTGGACTCGCCATTAAAGCACATGAAATGCGGCTGAACTTCGCCAATGATGCAGTTGGCCAAGAAGGGCGTACACGTTTTTCCTGAATATATTCAGGAAAAACGCATATGCCCTTTCTGCCCAACCAAACAGGCAGGCAGTGCAAATCAACAATACAAGAGGTGTCACTTCGCAGTAGTTAGAAGGGCCATCCTCACAAAGTGTAAAAAACAGAAATGCAGGACAGGGCTTGGAGAAAGGGAGTTCTGTTACGCTGAAGGTGTGAATTTAAGTTGCCAATGGCCACTGTGGAGAAGGGTACTGTGTTTCCTAAGAAATCTAAAAAACCGAGCTATAGAGCCTACGGCACTTCCACTCATGGGCATATACCTTGAGAAAACCAAAAATCGACAGGACACAGGCACCCAACGTGTAGTGCTGCTCTGTTTATAAAAGCCTCCACTTGGATACAACCTAAATGTCCTTGGAAAGAAAAAATGGATAAAGCAGATGTGGTACTTATGTACAATGGCATATTACTCAGCCTTGAAATCAGTGAAATTAGGCCACTTGCAGCAAATCGGATGGACTTATATACAATCGTCCTAAGTGACATAAGTCAGACAGAAAAAGACACATAACGTATCACTTATACCTGGAATCTAAAAATGGCTACACTTGAACTAAATTACAAAACAGAAACTGTCACACATTTAGAAAACATACTTATGGCTGCTAAAGGGGAAAAGCGGGGTGGGGAGAGGCATAAACCTGGAGGTTGAAATTTGCATAGATAACGTTCCATAGAACAAATATGTAATCAGCAAGACCAACTGTATAGTTCAAATAACTTCACTCTGCACACTGTAGTCACCAGAAAAGAATATATAAGACTTTTAAGAATCTGAGAAGAACTTACTGATGTCTCTCTTTAAGTGAATCAAGTGTTTGCACAGCAGCACAAAACGCAGCAATAAAATTCAGCAAAACCGCATTACAAAAATAAATTATGAAAAGAAAAAAAAAGACAGTGAGAGAGAGAGAAAGAAATTATTACAAAATTGGTTCAGGGGCTGTGATGCAACCGGATTGACCACATCCAGGCCCACAGCTGGACGGGACCTAAGGCTGGACACTCGTGGGCCTGAGAGACTTGGTGAGGAGGCCCCAGCAAATGTAGGCTCTGTAGAGGAATACTGCCTGGTCCCCACTCCATGGGTCCCAAATCTTCAGATGCAGGAGCCCCTTTCTACATCTAAAACATGTACGGGACATCCAGAGGATTGTACACTGTCTGATCAGGAAGAGATTGGAAAAGTCACCTCATCTCCTCATCTCCTGGTGGTCAGCTTCGCCACTCCAGCCTCTTTCCTAACAATCTCCCCACTTGGGGAAGTCAGCACCTTCAACATCCTGTTTATCATAGTTTGGAATTTGTCCGGAGAATGAAGCTGAATTGGGGGGGGGGGGGACCAATGAGAGACAAGCCCTAGGTGTTTGGACAGGCACATGCCACTCTAATTTCCAATCAGAAAAAGGAACTGACCAAATGCTGAGCTTGCCCCCAGAAGCAGAATAGGACTTGAAGCAATCCTGCTCTTTTATGGCCACTTGCCAAAAAAACAAGTTGGAAAATGGAGCTCAGGGGCACTGCAATTCACTAACCTAGAGGGCTGTAAATGATACTCACTATCGAAAAATGTCTTGAGTTAAGTCATAGAAAAGGACTTGAAAGGAAGTCAGAATTGCAGGAAAAGGCTTTCAAGAGCCAGATGGGACTCGCCATTAAAGTACACATAAAGCGGCTGAACTTCGCCAATGATGAATTTGGCCAAAAAGGGCGTATACATTTTTCCTGTATATATTCAGGAAAAACGCTTACGCCCCTTTTGGCCAACCAAACAAGTGGGCAATGCAAATCAATACTACAAAGAGGTGTCACTTCACATGACTCAGAAGAGCTATCCTCAAAAAGTGTAAAAACCAGAAATGCAGGACAGGATGTGGAGAAAAGGGAGACTTATTATGCTAATGGGGGGAACGTAAATTTCCAATGGCCACTCTGGAGAAGTGTACTGTTTCCTAAAACATCTAAAGAACAGAGCTACATAGCATACGGACTTCCACTCATGGGACTATAACTTGGGAAAAGCAAATATCGACAGGACACAGGCACCCCAACGTTTACTGCTGCTCTGTTCACAAGAACCTCGACGTACAACTCAAATGTCCTTGGAAGGAAAAAAGGGATAAAGAAGATGTGGTACTTTTGTACAATGGAATAGTACTCAGCTATGAAATCAATGTAATAAGGCCAGTTGCAGCAAGTTGCAGGGACTTAGGTCTCATCATTCTAAGTGACGTAAGTCAGACAGAAAAGAGACTTATCATAAGATATCACTTATCGGTGGAATCTAAAAATGATTACACATGAATTAAATTACAAAAGAGAAAGAGAGTCACACATTTAGAAAACACACTTATGGCTGCAAAGGGGGAAAGGTGGAGTGCAGTGAGCCATAAACCTAGAGGTTGAAAGTAGCACAGAAATCGTTTGCTAGACCAAACATGTAATCGACAGGACCTACTCTATAGCTCAAAGGACTGGACTTAGCACACTCTATTCACCAGAAAAGAATATATCTGACTAGTAAGAATCTTAAAAATAATTTATTGATGTCTCTCTGTAAGTGAATCAATTGGATGTATAGTAGCAAGAAACACAGCATTGAAAATCAGCTATACCCCATTATAAAAATAAATTACAAAAAACAAACAAAGGCAGTGAGCGAGAGAGAAATTCTTACAAAATTCGTTCAGGGGCTGTGATGGAACCAGGATTGACTACATCTGGCACCACAGCTGGATGGGACCTAAGGCTGGACACTCACTGGGATGAGAGGATTGGTGAGGATAGGTCAGCAAAGGCAGCCCCTTTAGAGTAATACTGCCTGGTACCCATTCCATGGGTCCCAAATCTCCAGGTGCAAGGGAATCTTCCAACAGCTAAAACATGCATGGGACACACAGAGTGTGGTACAGTCTGATCGGGAAGAGTTTGGAAAAGGCACCTCATCTCCTCATCTCCTGGTGCTCGGGTTCTCCTCATCAGCCTCTTTCCTAACAATCTCCCTACTTGGGGAATCAGCACCTTAAACATCCTGTTTCGACAGTTTGGAATTTGTCCGGACGATGAAGGGGAAGGGCCGGATCCAATGAGAGACAAGCCCTAGGTGCTTGGACAGGCACACGTCACTAATTTCCAATCAGGAAGACAAATTGCCCAAAGGCTCAGCTTGCCCCCAGAACCAGAATAGGGCTTGAAGCAATCCTGCTGTTTTGTGGCCATGTTCCAAAAAAAGCAAGTTGAAAAATGGAGCTCAGGGGCACTGCAATTCAAAAACCTGCAGGGTTGTAAAAGATACCTATCGTCGAAAAATGTCTTGAGGTAAGTCATCGAAAAGGACTTGAAACGAAGGCAGAATTGCAGGAAAAGGATTTCAAGAGCCAGATGGGACTCGCCATTAAAGCATATGTAAAGCAGCTGAACTTCGCCAATGATGAATTTGGCCAAAAAGGGCGTACGCATTTTTCCTGAATATATTCAGGAAAAAACGCATACGCCCCTTTTGGCCAACGAAACAAGCAGGCAATGCAAATCAACACTACAAAGAGGTATCACTTCACATCCCTCAGAAGGGCCATCCTCAAAATGTGTAAAAACCACAAATGCAAGACAGAGCGTGGAGAAAAGGCAGCCTTCTTACGCTGATGGGGGGAATGTAAATTGCCAACGGCCACTCTGCAGAAGTGTATGGTGTTTCCTAAAACATCTAAAAAACAGAGTTAAGAGCCTACGGCACTTCCACTCATGGGCATATATCTTGGGAAAACCAAAAATCGACAGGACACAGCCACCCCAACATTTAGTGCTGCTCTGTTTACAAGAGCCTCAACTTAGGTACAATTTACATGTCCTTGGAAGGAAAAAATGGATAAAGAAGATGTGGTACTTATGTACAATGGAATAGTACTCAGCCGTGAAATCAATGAAATAAGGCCCGTTGCAGCAACTCGGGGGGACTAAGGTACCATCATTCTAAATGACAGAAGTCAGACAGAAAAAGAGACTTATCATAAGATATCACTTATAGCTGGAATCTAAAAATGGCTACACATGAACTAAATTACAAAACAGAAACTGTCACACATTTAGAAAACACACTTACGGCTGCTAAAGGGGAAAGGTGGGATGGGGTGAGGCATAAACCAGGAGGTTGAAATTAACAAAGATACCGTTCCATAGACAAAATACGTAATCAAGAGGACCTACTGTATAGCTCAAAGAACTGGACTCAGCATACTGTTGTCACCGGAAAAGAATATATAAGAATGGTAAGAATCTGAACAAGAATTTATTGATGTCTCTCTTTAAGTGAATCAAGTGGATAGATGTAGAGCAGCAAGAAACACAGCATTGAAAATCAGCTATACCCCATTATAAAATTAAATAACAAGAACAAAAAAAAAAAGACAGTGAGAGAGAGAAATTCTTACAAAATTTGTTCAGGGGCTGTGATGCAACCTGGACTGACCACATCAAGACACACAGCTGGATGGGACCTAAGGCTCTACACTCGTCGGTCTGAGAGGCTTGGTGAGGATGGGACAGCAAATGCATCCCTTTTAGAGTAATACTGCCTTGTCCCTATTCCATTGGTCCCATATCTCCAGGTGCAGGGGACCCTTCCTACAGCTAAAACATGCATGGGACATCCAGAGGATGGTACACCGTCTGATTGGGAAGAATTTGGAAAAGTCACCTCATCTCCACGTCTCCTGGTATTCAGATTCCCCCGTCCAGCTCCTTTCCTTAGAGTCTCCCCACTTTGGGAAGGCAGCACACTCAACAGCTGGTTTTGCACAGCTTGGAATTTTCCGGGTGAGGAAGAGGAATGAAGGGATGGAATGAGACACAAGCCCTAGATGTTTGGACAGGCATATGCCACTCTAGTTTCCTAATCTGGAAGAAGAATTTCCCTATCCTTCAGGTGCCCCAGTAACCGGAATGGTTCTGTAGAAATCCCGCCCCTTTGTGGCTGATTCCCTAAACAAGTTGAAAACTAGTGCTCAGGGGCACTGCAATTCACAGACATGCAGGGTTGTAACTGACACCTATAATGCAGTCATTTCTTGAGCCAAGTATTCATAAAGGCCTTGTAAGCAAGGCAGAATTGCAGGAAAGGGATTTCAAGAGGTAGTTTGCACTCGCCATTAAAGCACATGCAAAGCTGCTGAACATCGCCAATGATGCAGTTGGCCAAAAAAGCCGTATGCGTTATTCCTAAATATATTCAGGAAAAACCCTTACTCCCTTTTTGGCCAACAAAACAGGCGGGCAATGCAAATCAATACTACAAAGAGGTATCACTTCGCACCAGTCAGAATGGCCAACCTCACAAAGTGTAAAACCTGAAATGCAGGACAGGGCGTGGAGAAAAGGGAACCCTGACAAGCTGATGGTGGGAATGTAAATTGCTAACAGCCAGTCGGGAGAAGTGAATGGTGATTCCTTAAAAATCTAAAAAACAGAGCTTCAGAGCATATGGTGCTTCCACTCCTCGGCCTGTATCTTGGAAAAAACATAAATTGACAGGACCCAGGCACTCCAACCTTTATGCAGCCCTGTTTACAAGAGTCTCTACTTGGAAGCTACCTAAAAGTCCTTGGAAGGAAGAATGGATAAAGAAATTATGGTACATATGCACAATGGAATATTACTCAGCCATGAAATGAATGAAATAAGGCCATCTGCAGCCACTCGGAAGGACCTAGACACATTCATACTAAGTGTCATAAATCAGACAATGATAAATATATGATATTACTTACCAGTGGAATCTAAAAATTGATACAAAGGTACTATCTTAAAACACAGAAAGAGAGTCCCAGACTTAGAACACAAACTTATGGTTGCCAAACTGGAAAGGTGTTTTGGAGGCATAAATCATGAGGCTGGAGTTAATATATACATATTTACAGACAGAAAACTTGTAATCAACATGGACCTGCTGTAGAGCACTTGGAACTCTTCTCAACACACTGTAGTAACCTCAATGGGAAAATAATTCTAAAAAGAATATATAGTCATCTATGTATAAATGAATCATGTTGGTGTATATCAAAAATGAACACAACATGGTAAATCAACTATACTCCATTATAAATTTAAAATTGAATTACAGAAAAGAAAAATGATCACTAAATTCGTTTACTCGTGGTGAACTTGCTAGTGTCACATCCCTGGACACAGACCCAATTTGGTCCCAAGGCTGGACTGTTGTGGGCCTGAGGGCCTCGGCAGGATATGCCAGCTACTTCGCCCTCCTTGAACCTGTAGTACCTGGCTACCTCCTCATGGGATCACAATTTCCAGATCTAAGTGTGCCCTCATACTACTAAACCAACCCTCTGACACCCAAAGGATGGTGGACTCTCTGGGCTGGATGACATTTGGAAAATCACCTGGTCTCAACATATCCTGGTGTTTGGGTTCCAACCTCCAAACTCCTTCGCTAGGGTCATCCCACTCTGCAAGACAGCACCCTCAACAGGTGATTTTGCAGGTGTTTATACTTGTTCGGGGGATGAAGGGTAAGGGGGAAGAAGGAATGGGACAGAAGCCCTTGGTCAGGCACATTCCACTCTAATTTAAAACCCAGGAACAGGACTTTCCCTACATCTAAGGTTGTGTCAGTAACCAGAGAGGGACAATAGAAATCCTGCCACCTTCTGTTTCCCATAACAACTCTAAAACTAGACCTTATAGGCAATTCATATTCACAATGCCTGGGGAGCTGTAAATGGCAACAGTCCTCAAAAAAATGTCTTGGGGTAGGTAATCGAAATAGACTTCAAAACAAGGCAAACTTTCAATAACCCTGTTTCAAGAGGTAAATTTTACTCACACTTTATAAAAAAAAGCACATATGACGATGCTCACCATTGCTTTATGTTAGACAAATGCAAATCAGATGTACAAAGAAGTATCACCTGGAACCATTCAGAATGGCCATCATCAATGTCTACAAACAAGAAATGCTTCAGAGGGTGTGGAAAAAAGGGAAACCTACTATTTTTTTTTTTTTTTTTTTTTTGTCTGTGTTGGGTCTTCGCTGCTGTGCACGGCTTTTCTCTAGTTGCAGCAAGCGGGGGCTACTCATCACTGTGGTGCGCGGCCTTCTCATTGCAGTGAATTCTCTTGTTGTGGAGCACAGGCTCTAGGCACACAGGCTTCAGTAGTTGTGGCACATGAGCTCCGTAGTTGTGGCTCATGGGCTCTAGAGCGCAGACTCAGTAGTTGCGGCCCACGGGCTTAGTTGCTCTGCGGCATGTGGGATGTTCCCGGGCCAGGTCTCGAATGTGTGTCCCCTGCATTGGCAGGCGGATTCTTAACCACTGTGCCACCAATACTACACTATTGGTGGCAATGCCAATTGGTAACAGCTACTATGGAGCACAGAACGGAGGTTACCAGTAAAGGGAGGCGGGTGGGATAAATTGGGATTGACATATACCCACTACTATATATGAAAGAGGTAACAAATAAGGGCCTACTGTATAGCACAGGGAACTCTACTCAATCTCTGTAATGACCTGTATGGGAAAGGAATCTAAAAAGGATTGGATATATGTATAACTGATTCACTCTGCTGTGTAGCAGAAAGTAACACAACATTGTAAATCAACTATACTCCAAAAAAATTGAAATTGAAATGAAATGAAATAAAATAAAATAAAATGGAGCTACCAGATAATCCAACAAGTTCACTCCTGTCCGCATATCTGGAGGAAAGCATAAATCGAAAAGACACATCTTCCCCAATGTTCACTGCAGCACTATTTACAATAGCGAAGACATGGAAGCAACCAAAATGTCCATCAACATATGAATAGGTAAAGAATATGTGGTACATATATATAGTGGAATATGACTCAGCCATAAAATAGAGGAAAATAATACCAATTGCAGTAACATGAATGGATCTAGAGATGACTGTACTAAGTGAAGTCAGACAGAGTAGGACAAATATTGTACGATATCACTTCTAGGTGGAACCTAAAAATTGGTACAAATGAACTAACTTACAAAACACAGGCAGACTCACAGACTTGGAAAAGAAACTTATGGTTACCAAAGGGGAAAGGTGGGGGGTAAGGATAAATCAGGAACTTGGGGTAAACATACGAATACTACTATATAACATAGATAAGCAACAAGGATCTACTATATAGCACAGGGAACTCTACTCAATATTCTGGGAATACCTTTATCAGAAAAGAATCTGAAAAAGAATGAATATATGCATATGTGTAACTGAATCACTTGCTGTACATCTGAAACAAACACAACATTGTAAATCAACTATACTCCAATAAAATTTAAATTAAAAAATAAAGAAAATCACCTAAATTTCAAAAGAAAAAAAATTCCCATATATTTTTATGGCTTGATAGCTTACTTTTTTAGTGCTCAATATTATCCCATTCCCAGAATATATTAATACTATATCATTTCATTCACCTATTGGAGGACACCTTAGTTTCATTCACATTTTGGCAATATTGAATTAGGTGCTATAAATAACCATATGCAGGTTTTTGTCTGGACAGTATGTTTTAAACTACTTTCAGTAAATATACATGAGAACACTTGCTGGACTGTACAGTAAGGGAATGTTCAATATTATAGCAAGTGTCAGACTACCAAAATAGCTGTATTATATTTCATTTTCACCAATAACAAATGAGATTTCCTATTGTTCCACATCCCCTACAGAATCTGTTCTTGTCATTGTTCACATTTTAGCCATTCTAAGTGTTATAGAGTGGTATGTAATTGTATTTTTAATTTGCTTTTTCACAGCAGCATGTAATCTGGATTACTCTTCTGTATGCTTACATGCGAAGTGTCTATTTTCTTTGGTGAGGTGTCCATAAAGTATATTGGTCCACATTTTACTTAGGCTGCTTTCATTTTTTTCTACCCAATCTGTATTTATTTTATTTATTTTCATGCCTTATTGCATTAGCAAGGACTTGGAGTAAAATATGGAAAAGGAGTGATGAAAGGGGACATCCTTGCTTCTACCTGAACTTAGTGGAAAAGCTTCATATTTTTTACCATTAATCATGCTGTAAGATAAAAGTTTCCTGTAGATTTTTGTTATCAACTTGAGAAAGCTCCAGTCTATTTCTTTAACTGAGAGTTTTTATGAAGAATGGGTGTTAGATTTTTTTCAAAGCTCTTCTGAATCTATTGATATGCTAATGATTGTCTTTAGGGTGTTGATATGATGGATATAATTATTTGATTTTAGAATGTTGAACCAGCCTTGCATACCTGGGATTATTCCCTCTCATTCACGATATAAAACTCCCTCAAAACATTGTTGGATTCGATTTGTTAATATTTTGTTGAGGATTTTTGTATTGATGTTCCTGAGAGATATTGGTGAGTTTTCTTTACTATTCATATGCTCCTCTAAGTTTGGGTGCTGTGGTTTTAGTGTCAGACATTCATTTGGGGAGATTCTCAATCATTTTTAAAAAATATTTTCTGTTCTTTGTTATCTTTATTCTTCTCCTGCTTATACCCATTACGTATAGGTCATAGCATTTTTCATTGCTCCACAATTATTGATTACTCTGTTCTGTTGATTTCTTTCCTGCCCTTTTTCTCTTTTCTTTTGAGATTTAAAGGTTTCTCTTGATATGTCTTCAAGCTCACAGATATTTCTCCTCAGACAGCTCTTTGACTGCTAAAACAAAATAGGAGAGACTTGGTAATTTATAAACAACAGAATTTTTTTTTCTCATAATTGCTGAGGCTGAAAAATGCAAGAACAAGTTACCAGGGGCTTCCCTCGTGCACAGTGGTTAAGAATCTGTCTACCAATGCAGGGGACATGGGTTCGATACCTGGTCCAGGAAGATCCCACATGCCGTGGAACAACAAAGCCCGTGCACCGCAAATACTGAGCCTGTGCTCTAGAGCCCAAAAGCCACAAATACTGAGCCCCTGTGCCACAAATACTGAAACCCGAACACCTACAGCCTGTGCTCCGCAACAAGAGAAGCCACCCAATGAGAAGCCCACACACCGCAACAAAGACCCAACGCAGCCAAAAAATTAATTAATTATTTTTTTTAAAAAAGAACAAGTTGCCAGCTGACTTAGTGTCTGGTGAGGGACCAGTTTCTGGTTCATAATGTGGGTCTTCTGGCTCTGCAATAAAATCATGTAATGGGCATAATATCTTCTGTGTGCTATATTTATTAGGTCACTAATCCCATGTTTGAGGTCTCTGGCCTCATGACCTAATCACCTCCCAAAAGCCCCACCTCCTAATACCATCAACATGGGAGCTGGGTTTCAAAATTTGAAAATTAAAGGGACAAAATGTTTAACAGGGACCACAGAGTTAATGGATTTTTCCTTTCGTGTTAAAGGTTTTTCACATTTATGTTTATTATATAATCCCCAAACCCTTGTTTTGTGTCTTTTTTTTTTTTTTTTTTTTTTGCGGAATGCAGGCCTCTCACTGTTGTGGCCTCTCCCATTGAGGAGCAAAGGCTCCAGACACACAGGCTCAACGGCCATGGCTCACGGGCCTAGCCGCTCTGCGGCATGTGGGATCTTCCCGGACCGGGGCACGAACCCATGTCCCCTGCATCGGCAGACGGACTCTCAACCACTGAGTCACCAGGGAAGCCCCCCTTGTTTTTTTCTTTGAAGATTCTTTTCCCATATAGGCCAGTACAGAGCACTGAGTACAGTTCCCTGCACTATACAGCAGGTCCTTATCAATACTTATCTATT
Organism: Tursiops truncatus; assembly: GCF_011762595.2. NCBI lineage: Eukaryota > Metazoa > Chordata > Mammalia > Artiodactyla > Delphinidae > Tursiops > Tursiops truncatus. Next base: position 134,144,497 of record NC_047036.1, read on the forward strand.
TTATATATAGTAGTGTGTATATGTCAGTCCCAATCCCCCAATTTATCCCTCCCCCACTTATTCCCTGGTAACCATAAATTTGTTTTCTATATCCTTGACTCTATTTCTGTTTTGTAAATAAGTTCATTTGTACCTTTCTTTATTAGATTCCGCATATAAGCAACATCATATGATATCTGTCTTTCTGTGTCTGACTTGCTTCACTCAGTATAACAATTTCTAGGTCCATCCATGTTGCTGCAAAACCCTTAATTGTTAAGGATAACTCAATTTTTTCCAGTATCATCAGCAATTCTTTCTGGCAGACACATGATAACACTTTTAAACAGGGATATTGAAACCAAGGCTACTGACCTGCAAACAAACAAAACATCATTCATATAGTGAAAACTTTGAACATCAAATGATGAAAGCACTTGGTCTAAATCCTTTTGCACCCACTTCTGACAGAGGGCAGAGGAGTTTGACTCACTAACCATCCTAACGTGCACTTCTTCCTAATGGGGTATTCCCTATAAAACTTATAAGAAGCGGGAATGCATCATGGAACACAGCAATCTCTACTACAGATTCTGAAGCAGAAAAAAAAAAAGAATAAAAAGAAAAACATGATGAATCCATCCAAAGGGTTCTGTCTACATTGTTACAGTAGTTTCCCTCCCACTGTGAACCCTTTTCAAACCCTATCACTTGAACCTGTTTTTATTTTTTTCAACGACAATAATGTTAATCTGGAGTCACATGCTCCAGTAATATTACACTATCCCTTGTGCAAGTATGTAGGGATTCAAGGAGCTATGGGAGGCTATCATGAGAGGTTGCCTAGAGTAATTAGGACATTGCATTTCATGTTGGCTCTTCTCCCTAAGATGTCTGCTGTCCTCTTCTTTTTGTAGCTACTAGCATTGAGAAAGTGACCAAGATAAGGCCCTTCTCTTTTACTGCCCATGAATGCAGCTGTGATTAACCCCACAGACCTTGGTGCTTCCAGAATCCCCTGAACCTACTGACCCTCCATGCATGGCATCACATAGAAAACGATGGTGACATGTATACTTGTATAAAGCATGCTATAAAATGTTTGATTCTTCCCTTCCTCATAATTCCAAAGAATACATTTCTTTGGATTTCTGTGTAATGCTGCTGGAATTGGTACATAAGTTGAGGGAGGTATCATGGCACAACAAAAGAGAGGGTAACTGCACAGAAAATACAAGCAGGTACATTTTTGTGTAGTTTCAAGCAGCTTATTTGCTATATCAACCATGGTGACATGTTGACCCTTCCTCTTTCTACTAGTAGTACAACAAACAAATAAATATAGAGGCTATTTAAGCTGCTTATTTTATCCCCACCTCTCACAATTGATCTGCATTCACATATAGGGCAATGAAGGGCCCTTAAATACCATCTTACCCAATACTTGAGAACTAAAGAATGCCCAAATTTTTCCAGGGATTATTTTCATATTCCCCCATCAGGCCTATGAAGGAATCTTACCTATTGTGTTTAATGAAGTCATATCTCTGAGACGGCATTCCATCATCACCAAAACTGGAAAGAAATTTGAAGGGTCTTAGATTTTACCATATTTGAAATTCCAATATTTTAGCCTGACAAGTTTTTGGATTTTAGAAAAAAATATTTTAAATGAGACAAAAAATCATTTTTATGACACAAAAAGACAGCAATAGTTTTGTTTTTATCTCTTCCACTTGCACACAAAAGTCTCATGGGGTTATGTAAAGCAGTCCTGTTGGGTGCTGTGCATG